>NC_134174.1:27166578-27793799 GCF_964188355.1 Buteo buteo | reverse complement strand
ATAAGAGCAATGCCTCTCAGCTGAGAGACATCTGGATTAAAAAGATAGGGGAGCAAGGGGATAGGAGGAAGGAAGGACCGACCTGCCTAGGATAAGACTTACAGAGACTAAAGGATCTGCGGCATAATACAAAGCAAACAGATTCAATTTAATAAAACATCCTGCATACAAGGTATCACCTCGCACTTTACAAAGAGATAAAAGACCAAGATAACACTTTAGAGAATTGGATACCGTGACTCATAAAAGCAAAACAGGAAAATACACAAATAAAGTTGAAGTAGTTTAGATAAAGGAAAACGGTTGAATTTAAAAGCATCTAGAGTACAAGCATATGTTCTTATAGAACAGCTACAAGTAGAGAAAAAAAAAAAAAGAACCTCAAATGATTAAAGGCTCATTTAAGCATCTAAAGCCCTAGTGTTTATCAAAGCATCTCTGTTACTAGAAGTCTTAGGATGGCAGAAACTAATTTTGACCTGGTGGAATTGGAACTGCAGAAAAACCTCACCTTTTCAAGTTTTCCCACTGCCCCAATACCTCTCTCTGCCTTAGGCAAAACTTTAAATAGAGATAAAAAAAAAAAAGGACAAGCTTTTCTGAAAGATAAAAAAAGCCCCGAGTTTGAGTCAAATAAGTACTGGATTAAATCTCTTCTTGTCTAAAGACAATTTTGTCAATTCTATGTTAAAATAAGGGAGAACAAAAACCAAAAAGCATGAATCAATGAAGTAAACAACAACAAACATAAGGAGAGATCTGAAGGCACAACTAACTTATGATTTCTGGGTGCATGAAAGTAATAGCTCCATCTACCTGCAAAATTTAAGCTAAAAACCGTGACCACACCAGTTTTAATAACTTCTAGTTATTAGGAACCAAAACAGTGGAGGGGACATGAAGAAGCTCAAGAACAGACTAAAGGAGTAGGCAGGTAGCAAGGTCGAGCACCATGGCATGCAGCGACAGGCTCAAAAGCCTTAGAAGAGGCAGAGCTGCCTGTACGGTGCTGCCGCTCCAGGAAGTGCGAGTACGTAGCTATAAGACATCAGCACTGGCAAGCAGTGAGTAGGTGCTTGGGGAGTCTGTTAAAGAGGAAACCAGAGGCCCAGAACATTGGGAATCACAAAGGTACCAGCAGAAAGAAGCTGAAGGATGCCTTTGCACACCACTTGAAGGGCAGACAGGTGACACTTCAGGGCAGGAAAATGTAGGGGAAACAACCGACACAGCCTTGACTACCTATACTTTCTGTTGGTGACAGTGAAGAGCTGTAAAGGGACAGCTGAGGGGAAACAGTGGCAGGATCGTAAATACAGGGTAAACAATTGATTCTTTCTTCCATATGGGAGGTTTTATCCTGGCAACAGAAGGCATGGGGCAGTCACGGAGCTGACAGAGTCTGGATGGACATATCGGTGACTACAAGATAGTTAAGACAGCGACTGATGGCAGTACAGCAGGGTATCACCTGAACAAGCTCTATTATCACTTCTAAAACTAAACTAGTGAGAAATGGCAGAAGAGACAGAAGTGTGGCACAAGTCACTGCAATACCAGAAACTAAACTACAAACTAAGGGTCCCCAAAAGGTGAGGATGCAGCTGCTCACATAACCAAGTGACAATGGTCACTAACCTGCCCATATCGGTACCCCTCCTTGGCACAGACGGCCCAGCCCTGCTGCACCTTGCCAAGGGCCATGCATGCCCCGCTCCTGACCTACATCGCACACGGCAGCCACTGCCCACACTGTCACCTTTGCCTTGTGCAAGACTTCTCACTCATCCCTCTTCTCCCTCCAGTGCGCACCCATGTCAAAAACTGATCCAAACAGACTTCCTTCCAGGGCCAGAGTGCCCGTGGATTTATTTTCCTACGATGCTTATCTTACCCTAATTCACATTAACACAGCACAGTAATTAGTTCTGAGTTTCTTCAGAATACAAGCTCTATGTCAACATAAACCACGTCTGCTAGAAAAGACCATCCCCTCACACTGGACCTGCTCACCTTTCTACAGAAACTGCCTGCAGGTATTCGGAGGTGCCCTCTCCTTTTATGTAACAGTCCCTTAGCCTGCCTGCTTTGGAGCATCTGGTGGTGCAGCTGCATGAACCACAACTCCCAAGCAATCTACTGCTGTTTGGTTTTAACCTATTTCAACCAAGAAAGTAATTTGAAGGTTAGGAATAGATTAAAGGATCTTTCCAGAATCCTCTTCCATGCGAGCACTGCACTTCAACATTCATCTCGTGAACCAAAGGTCAGAATACACAAGATGCCCGATGGAGTAACACTACAGATGTTCCTTTCAAAAGCACAATATATAGCCACTGTTTCTATCAAAAAGAAAACGACATGAAAATTAAGGTGTTTCAGTTCTTACAGAACTGCTACAGTACAGATTCTTCTATAAGCACTTTCAGGAATATTTTTTGTTAGGGAATCTTGTAAAAAAATGCAGCTTAAGAGAAAATGTATACATTGGATCTATTTTTCTTCCAAGCAGGACAAAAAATTTCTCGTACTCTGCAAGCACAGTAGCCTCATGAAACTAAACATACTTTGCATCAGCTCAAGCTGTTGTGTATACTAAAATGATCAATGTCGAAAGCTTCTGAAATTATTTCCACAGCTAGATACTGCATGACTTTTTTAAGGCTTAAAACAATTTCCTCTTACATTTTTATAGATTGGAAGTCATCCACTAAGATGAATATGTTCAAAATACTAAGTGCTTTTCTGGCATTTTCATTTCTAGAGTACACAGAAATATTCTGAACATGCCAAAAGTCACACTTGCAATTAATTCAAGGACCTAATTAGCTCCAAATAAACAGGAAATTCCCTAAGACATTGTACAATAAGAATTCAACATATTTGAGAGGTTAGATTGCAGATCTAATTTGGTATTCCATGAAAAAACACGAGTTAACCATACTTATTGAGCAACAGCTCCAGCTGTAAAGTAATTTTATTTGAATAAAGTAGATATGGTAGGTAATCTACAAAACACACAGTAAAGGGGTAACAGCCATAATACAGCTGAGCAAACATTTAAATAATGGGAAATCTTAGCATGAATGAAAATTAAAATCTTTTAGTGTGAAAGGGGACAAAAAAAGGAAGATGAATATTTACAAGAGGTACAAATCGGGAAAATTCACAATTTAACGTGACTCCAGATGGATATCAGCAACAAGTGGTGTCCCTCAGGGGTCCATATTGGGACCAGTACTGTTTAATATCCTCATCAATGACACAGACGGCAGGATAGAGTGCACCCTCAGCAAGTCTGCAGATGACACCAAGCTGAGTGGTGCAGTTGACACACCTGAGGGACAGGATCCCATCCAGACGGCCTGGACAAGCTCAAGAAGTGGGCCCCTGTGAACTTCATGAGGTTCGACAAGGCCAAGTGCAAGGTCCTGCACATGGGTTGGGACATTCCCAAGCACAAGTACAGGCTGGGGGATGAAAGGAATGAGAGCAGCCCTGCGGAGAAGCACTTGAAGGTACTGGTGGATGAAAAGCTGGACATGAGCCAGCAACGTGTGCTCGCAGCCCAGAAAGCCACCCGTATCCTGGGCTGCATCAAAAGAAGTGTGGCCAGCAAGTGGAGGGAGGGGATTCCCCCCTCTGCTCTGGTGAGACCCCACATGGAGTACTGTGTCCAGCTCTGGGGTCCTCAGCACAGGAAAGACATGGACCTGTTGGAGCGGGTCCAGAGGAGGCCACAAAAACGATCAGAGGGCTGGAGCACCTCTCCTGTGAGGACAGGCTGAGGGAGTTGGGGTTGTTCAGCCTGGAGAAGAGAAGGCTCCAGGGAGACCTTACAGCAGCCTTCCAGTACCTGAAGGAGGCTTATAAGAAAGATGGGGACAAACTTTTTAGCAGGCTCTGTTGTGAAAGGACAAGGGGTAACTGTTTTAAACTAAAAGAGGGTGGATTCAGACTACATAGAAGGAAGAAACTCTTTATTGTGAGGGTGGTGAAACACTGGCACAGGTTGCCCAGAGAGGTGGTCGATGACCCATCCCTGGAAACATTCAAGGTCAGGTTGGACGGGGCTCTGAGCAACCTGATCTAGTTGGAGATTTCCCTGCTCGCTGCAGGGGGGTTGGACTAGATGACCTTTAAAGGTCCCTTCTAAGCCAAACTATTCTATGATTAACTTTGAAATCACAGAAGGTAAGTCTAGTTCAGACAAAAAAAACCCACAGCTGGCCCACAAATAACAAGAACAGGTAGCTATAGTAATGCTTCAGCACCTGATGCAAACAGTTAACAGCCTGAAAACTAGCTTGCTTTTCAACTTTTTTCTACTCCAGAAACGGAGAATTTCCCAGGACAATTATTAATTCTGATAGATAAGTCTTGGAAGTGAAAGAATGGTCAGTACTTTCTACATAAAAATATGGGTTTCAGAGCTCCAAATTTCAGTTATCAAGATGGCAAATTAGCCACATTGAAATAATGCATTTTCCCAAAAGCTCCTGCTATACTCTTATGTTTATACTGAGCTAGTTTACTCCCTTTTGTATGTGTGTATACATAAAACTGCACGCTAATGTAAATACTTTGATCTGTGCCCAGAGACACACCACGCTCTCCCCGAACAGTTCGACAAGCCTCATGTCCCAAGACACTCCCAACACAGGAGGAGGAGGAGGTTGCATCCATCTATGGCGAGACCACACAACGGGCAGAGGGGATGAACTCAGATGGCGCGAGCACACTCCTCAGTGCTCCTTGTTCTCACTGAGGTGTTCCCCCCTTCCTCCCAAAGGATACCTCCATCACCAGCAGCTGCCTGGCATAATCCAGCCCAAAGACTCCTCAACAGAAGATCATGGGGACTCAGTAATGGCAGACACGTGACAAATGCTGGCTGATAAAAGCAGAAGTTCAAACATCATTTGCTAATTCAGGCCAAACTATCAGCACACACTTACAGAAGGATGACTAGGGAGCTTTCTGTTAGAAATAGACATTTGAGGTGATACTCAAAAGAATCAAGCAAGACAAGTTCTTCTTAAATCAGTCAGTGGGGGCTCAAAACTATGCCAATACGACTGGATTTCAGAAGTACCGCACATACATACGTAGGTGCAAAGCAGCACGAAAAATCCAAATTAAATGAGAAAGAAAATTTAGAGGTAATTTGGGACTGTTGAACATCTTCCTGATGTGTTGTAACAGCTCATATAAGACTGTTATTTTTGGTGTAAGGTTTAACTGCACTTCTATTAACCTACTGCAGCCGTTAAGAGTTTTATTCCATTAATTCACAGTAGCTGATGTTGGCTTGATTACTGATTGAAAATATTTTTGAAAAACAGAAGCTATGCTGCAGTACTCACTTTTCCAACAATAAGATAAATGGTTATTCAAATTTTGTATATGGAGCAAAAGATAATCAGTCAATACTCAAGAATGGACTACTTAAATGCCTTCAAAATTAAATTACATTGCAGCTCAATGCAATTTAAAATGTCAAAGAAATCAGAGGCTCTCACAGATTTTAATTAAAGCAATCTCCTCTACATTCAGTCCTTCCCTTTTTCCCATCCTGCTCCTACTTATTCCTTTAATGTTTATTCACTTCTCCGCATAAAACAATAAAAACAACCAGATTTACTACTTATTATTTACAGTAGCATAGTTCTTAAATATACAAGGACAACATTCCCCATCCTAAATAAATGACTGTTTTGGACAACAATATTTCAGAAACCCAGGCATGCCCATAGTGTAATTTTATAGATAAATTGCCATAGAAATAACCAGCTCAAATGCATGCAAAAATCTCTGCCACAGAATAAGGAGTAGTTCAATATTCTTTAACCAGTCTGGGGCAGGGGGGGAAGCCAATAGCCAAAGGAGCAGATAAGAGTCAGATAAGAGAGAGGCTTTCCACTGCAGACCTCTATGCCACCCTGTTTAAATGTAATTGCTTTTACAAGTCCTCAGCCAGTTTAAATAAGTCACCGGAGTCAAGAAACAGTGGGACTGCAGAATTGTCTCAAAATACCCAAACTTTCCCTACCCCTAGTACAAGCTGCAGCGTATTACAGATGACACCAAGTGACATGGTAGTGAACAATTCAAGTTCTCGCCCCCAGCCCCTGAGGGCCAAGAGTCCTCTAAACACACTGCTAGGAGCAGTTATGCTTTTACACCTCTTAAGAGCTACAAGGCTATTTAGACATGAGAGGGATGGCTCACCGGGCCAAATACATCAGGAGAAACAGTTTCCCCATCCAAGCCCACACAGCAAGTGCAAGGAACCAGAGGTCCCTACAGAGCTCTGCTGCACCCTGGAGCGGAGCAAACAGAAACCCCTGCTGCTACCTAACGGGCACGAGGCCAGACGCAGCAGCCCAGCTACTTTCATCAGGATTTATACAACTCGCTTAAACACAGCCAAGATTTTGCCTTATTTCAATACCAGCTTTTCTCTCCCAACAAAAATATCCTTCTATTGCTATACCACAATCCTGGCAGCAGGGGGAAAACAAAACAAAAAAACCCTATATATGCAAAAAGAAAAAACCAAACTCCCCTTTTAAACCTTCCCCTTACCTTGTATCCCAAGAAACCATGATGCACTGGGGCTAACAATACTGCCAGGCAGAACAGCACCGGAGGCGAGCAGGAAAGCAGCATCCTCCAGCATACCCAGAGCAGGGCTGGGGGCCCAGCCCACACTTAAATAGGTCTCCTGGCCCCTGGGCAGGGGCAGGTGGGGGCCCAGGTGAGGCTCATCAGGGCAATTAAGTACAGTCAGGGCCCCACCAGGAGCTTCCAGGCTTTTCTTTTCAGCTAACATTGGTTTCTCCTGTTGGAATATTATATGGCTGATACTGCCAAAGTCTACTCCCGAAGGCCAGACCAGTCATAAGTAATGCATTTTCTATGACAAATTTCACATCTTGTTCTATTTACAGGTTGTTATCTTTTAACATATTCACAAATTAATTCATGATTCAGAATTATTCTTCTGACCATTTCTAGGGGGGGATGGTTCTAACTTGTTCTAATTCCCCAGGTGACTGAAACAGTCGTGACTGCAAACTTCGTATCTGCACTCTGCAAATATATTGAAATACATATTTTAATAGCTGTTCAAGAAACATTGGATAGGAAGGAGGTCTATCACCAGGAGCCTTATGGATATCAAATCTAGCTCACAGTCAAAAAAAATTATAATAAATTGAATTAGAAATTAAGTATTTCTTATAGTCTGCAGGCCACTTGACGGTACATGTAGCCTGCACCATTAACATACATTTGCAGAATGTGCCCAATTGCATTGCTTCCTTAGTAAGTATTCAAATTTCTGCTATGGTGTATTTACCTTTTTTACATTGCCTGTCACATTCTGAATCCTTTAAAGTGAGAAATAATCTCTTTTTCTTCAGTTCAGGAGGCTTTGCTGGTTACTGTTGGTTGAATGATAAGCATTTCTTGCTGTAGTAAAAATTCTTGGGTTTTCAGTTTCTGACTGAGGCGACATATCTAATTAGGAGCTATCATGTGCCATAGCTTAATCAACCTCTCATTAACATTCTTATCATCATAATTTCACAAAAAGAATTCTTTTTCATGTGGAATAATCCAAGGAAAAAAATCAGATGGAAGACTGCATTGCAGTGCTCTCCTCTCTCCACCCAGCGTGTTAAGAGCAAAGCATTACTAACTGTTGTAGTAACAAAACCCCTGTTACTAGCACTATTTACAATCTTCAGCAGGATGCATCACCACCTCGAAATTATAGCCACCTTTAAAACCTTTGATAATTTCTATTTTCATTCTGGGTGACTCCAGTCATGATAAGCGGAAGACACTAACTGAATAGACTCTTCCCCGTTCATAAAGCCCTTTTTATTCTTTTTGGGCTATAGAAAGCCTGATAGAAAGAGGAGTTTCTACCACTGTTGCTGTAGGGTACTTCCTTGCTTATCTCCATAGCAATACTTTTGCAGCAGAAAGAGCTAGCAGACGGAAAAGGTCTCTGATAACAGCTTAATATCCCTTCACATGCAGTCTCACTGCTATGAAATATCCCCAAACGGCTTCACCAACCCCAGAAGCCTGGAAACCAGCCCCTGTCTAACAAAATGCCGGTAGTGGCCTCCCTACTGCTTGTCTCAGTGATAGACTTAAGGCAGGCTCAGTTGGTAGGTTCGGTTTCAGTCCAGATTGTTCCCTTTTCCCCCAACCCCCTTCCCTCTCCAGCCTCCCCTGCTGCCTCCAGCCCCTGCCATTTGACAGATGGACGCAGCTCTGCCCCTGCCACCCTTCCTGCTTAAAATAGAGGCTTACTTATATAAGGTCTTGAAGTGGACTAAAACCAAAGGAGTTTAGATAAACCCCCAACCTGCTCCCACAATTCAACCTTTAAAAGGAGGAGGAGGGCTCCAGGGGAAGGAGCCAAGCCCTTCTCCTGCTGCAGGGATGGCACCGGGAGAGCAAGAAAAGATGAAACAAGGGGCTCCGAGTCCTTCCTCCAAATATCTTACCTGATGTCCCCTCTAACATAAACAACTGAAACGGTCTCGTGACCCAGGACCAAACAAACATCTTTACGTCCACGCTGCCCTATTGCTTCTCTTGCTTAGTGATCCTCAGTCATCAGTTAGGGCTTGGGCTGGGGGGGGGTGGTTGTGAGTGCAACAGGAAGCAAGTTTTTCAAGGCAAGGCATTATACAATGTATATACTTGAGAAAGGTATTTATTTACTCACAGCAGCATTTTGCGGAATGGGAGAAAAGGAAGGAAAAACTCTGAATCCCCACAAGTAGTTATATATGTGGCATGTTGCTCCAAAGTTTCAAAAGAATCTAATTTTCTTTTGTGGTCCTGAAATCCATCAGCTGACATTTCTTGCTATTACTGACTTTAGTTTAGACCTATGTCTTTATTTAAGCAGTGGATCAGCCAGACACCTGCATGCTGGAAAATCATATGCCAGTATTGATTTTCTTGGCAGTAATAATTTACCACCAGTAGCAGCAGTAACAATGCTTTTAAAGCTGGTTCCATAATGGCATTTTAACATTCCGGGACATTTTGTGCAATGAAAAATACAGAAACTAGTCATATATTTACCTGCTTAAACAGAAGATTTGTCTAATTTAGTTTTAGTTGCAAGGATACTACGCTGGCACTTTGACTCAGAAGTTCCTCTGCCAGGTCCAGAAGGAAGAACTCCATGATTTGAACAAGACTAAACAAAAACACTATGGAGAAGGCAAACTCTTCTAATTTAACGTACAAGGCCATGGCTCAAGTGAGAACACAGCTTGTGTGGGTTTCTGTACAACACAGCTTGCTTTCTTCAAATACCACTGCCCAGAAAAGATGGTTTAAGAAAACAAAAAGTTTGATCTAGAATAGCTTCATGCATGAGGCAGAATGGACCCCAACCTTTCCTCCCTGTGCAAAGCTGGATGTTGTCTCAGAACTTATCCTAGTCAAAAGCATTTAAGAAAAAGTCAGTGTTGTGGAAAACAAGGTTTGGTGATTAACTTAACTAGGGGCCTATTACAGTTTTAGCGAACGGTTTTATATTTTAGTCCTAGCAAAAATTCAGTATATTTACTGCAAATTACCAATTGGTTTTTCTAAGTTTCCCCAGCAGTTTTGGGTGGCTAAAATTTCCTTAGTTCCTGCCTTCAAATATTATTTTCAAGTATGCACTAACAATTAGTGTATTTTCTTAAGAAGCATCTTCATGTCAGAGCTGTGTCCAGCAATCTCCAGTAAATGGAAGTATTGAATATTAAGGTAAGTCTGTGAAGTTCTAGGGAAGAAACTTTAACACAGAACTCCATACAAAGAGAGGATATTTTCACAGTAAACTCACCATTCATGTGAAAATACAAGATACAGAAAATTCTAAGGATTATGAGCAAGTTATTGTGAAATTGTGTTTTTAAACACTACCTCTTTTAAAAGCAGTATAGTCTTTCACAATTATGTGTACCTATCCTTGAATTAACTGAGTAGTAGACTTGAAAATATTTCACTTTATTCATAAATGTAATAAGCAGTAGCCAATGGCTGGAATTACCAGCTAGTCAAGAAAACAGCTAATCAGAAATACTTCAAAATCAGTAAAACTGAGGGTCCAGTGAGCTAAGGACATTGGTTCTAAGGACACTGGTTCTAAAAAGGGTCCAGTGACCTGAACAAGCTATTTACATTTCTTAAAAATACATGTTTTAAACAGGCTGAGCTTTAAAGTTTTTAAATCAAAGCTGCATTGATTTATTAGATAAACTACCTCTCATCCCTCTTTCTTATCAAGTAGAAAGACTGTATGTACTTTATTGAAAGCATGCTAAATAGGAGACTTCCCTCAAAAGCTTTCATTTGAAAAACATTTTTAAAATCTACCTTTGGTTACCACACAATGGTATGTTGAAACAGTATCTTCTAAAAATTACAGTGATTAAAACTGACCAAAACTAATGTTCTTTAAAGATGTTAGTCTTGTCTTTATCTGAAGGGCCTTAACAATGTAGGTGAGACCTTTTAAAAGTAGCTAGCATGATTCTTAATCACATATTTATTTAAATGCTTATATTGTAACTAATAAAGTTATTAATGAGAAGCATGTGTTAATTGCCACAATTATTTAGTTAATGAAGAGCATGAACAGCTTGCGTAAGTTCAGTACAGGCAGTTATCATACAATGGAAACCAGTCAGTAGCCATTCTGAACAAAGAGAATTCTGTAAAGCTGATATCTGTATGCACTGACCTCTACAAACAGACTACACCGCAATCTCACAACAGAAGGACAAAAACGTATAGAGTAGTCCCAAATATTTATTTTCAAAAGTTAATTGTTTCTTTATATCTCAGTAGTGAAGATAGAAAATAAAAAGTAGGGCTGGGAAAATGAGACTGGCAGTGAAAACAGCATAGCTGTGGATGAAAGGAACGTGAACTGCAGGGAAGACATGCAGAACATCATTTGTATTAGTGTGAGGCAAACACAGAGGATGAAGGAATAGGGAACCATGGAAAGATGGAAAAAAGACAAGGGAATGTAAAGACAGAAGATAGAGAAATGGAGATAAAAACTCAAGTTCTTTTTCCAGCTCTGGATATTTCAAATACTAATAGAGCCATTTTAAATATGATCAAGAGGTTTTATACTTCTCCAAAATAAATACAGCAGCCAGAATACACTGATGAATCTGACCAGAAAAGTCAAAGGACAAAACAACTGGTATTTGATAATATCATGTGCTAATGCTTGCTTAGTTTTCATTAAAATATTCTTATCTGACACTAAACAAAGCCAGATCACGGGAGTTTCCTGGCAGAAGCTGGCTGACGACAGGGGTCTGGTTTGGAATTGCACTGTTGGTGTGCTGTAAAGCGCCTTATCTAACTTTCGCAGTTATACCCCATTCAAACATTAGACATTGGCTTTGAGCTCATACTGAAAAGAAATCCATAGATATTAAAAGTGGAAATGACGTGTCTCAGAAATGCACAGTTAGGATGTGTATATATCCTTAATTATGGCATAAAATGGCACAGTGAAGAGGAGGATTAAATTATCATCCAAGAGGTATCTGTTTCTTTTTCTCTAGTGTACAAATACTAAGATGCCTTAATTAGAGCCATATGGCTAGTGTATGGAGTCACTGCAGGGTATTGTTAATGCAGTTTGAGTGCCCAAACTATGTTCATTCACATGTTTTTTAATTACTCTGAATAGTTATAGATAATAGTATCAACTCTGAAAATACCGGTTGAAAAGATCATTGGTTTTTCGATAATGATACCACACTCTTGTACAGTGTCTAACCACAAATTATAAGCATACCAACTCCATATTAATGTAGACATGCATCCACAGAGTGGCTCTGATATGGTTACCTCCACAAGAACAGGTCATTTTGGAGAGAAGCCCAGAAAAAACCCCCAGGTATAGGTTAAATTACTGATCCAAGTCTGTGTCATTGTTCCATAGTACCATTAGGAGATAGTGTATGGGGGCACTCAGCATCTTACAAAATCAGTCCCTTATATATTTTAGAAAAGTCACAAGTCAACAAATAATCATGTAAGCAGTACAATATATCCCAAAACAAATTAGAAAACTGCTGGAAGGGTTCAGCAGAGAGCCAATGCACGTAAACATTGATTTCAGATGTGAGGACAGACGAAAACAGTTTAGAGGGAGCAGAACTTCATTTCTCAGATGATATTCTATTGGGAATCTTAAAACACAAAGTCATTTGAATGTACGGAATTTTGCTTTGATTGCGTGTTACCTCATCACTTGACACACCAGAAGAAGAAAGATGTTTCCTTAGCTTGCCAGTAATGAGGACAAAAGGCAAACTTAACAAGGTGCTAAACTGAAGGTAGGAAAAATTCTGTGTTATAAGGCAATGCTTAAAAATAAATGGTGGTATTAGTGGATAACAGGCAAATAAAACCAGACAGCAAATTACCTGTTGACTATTAACCTATTGGTCATCTTGCCTTTTCAACCTTTTTCTGCCTCAGTGGACATACCCATAACCAGGATCTTGCTGACAGGAACACTCCCGCTCGTTGCCACTGAAACCATTTGCAAGTCAATGAGGTGTGGTCATTTACACCACCTGATGAGCTGGCATGGGGCATGTAAATTAGGTCTCTGCCTGAATTCCTTGCATATACTAAACATCAGTAGTTGTTATTAAGAGATTTGGGGTGTGGTGAGAGGGGAGACCACACTTAGGAGCATTTCACAGTCTTTAAAAAAAAACAAACCAAAACACAAAAAACAAAGGGAACACTTTTATCACTAAAAAAAACCCAGGGAACAGTTTCTTTACAAAATTAAAATGTTTATAAAGGCCAAACTGGTATCACAAGCAAAGAATGATGTAATCCAGTTCCTGATTCCATCACCTAGGATAATAAAATATGGGGATAACATTGCAGATAGCAGAATTTTCTTGCTGCTTGTTATCTTTCATTCAAGATTTAAATTAAGAAAGATAGAAAAAAAACCTCAAGAGCAGTATTTTCTTTCTGTGTTTACTACAAGACACCACAATGAATCAAACACACTGCTGTATCTTCAGTGCCCCATTATTATCAAGAATTGTCTGTTATTTCTATCATTGTCCTTCTTTTTATTTCCCTTGTGTTTTTCAGATCTATCTCCCATTAACTAGAGGGAGCAAAAAGCTGAGAAGGGAGACAGCTGAAATAATGAAAAGAATGTTTTCTGCTCTATGGCTGCCTGTAGACTCTGGTGGACTGGCCCTGCTCATATCCCTGCTGTTACTGCAGCTGCTGTCCAAACTCACTAGGCAGTATATAAGAACTCTTATTTCTGCTTTTAAAAAAAATTAAAAATCAGAGAAACTGAAAACTCATCAAAAGATTCTGCTCAACAGAATTTTCTGTTTTACGCTACTTTCTTATCCTTATGTATACATTCTGCAAACCAAAAGATCTTGTTAACACACTTTGACGTGCTTTTGAACAGTAAATATAGTGTCATTATAATACTGATTAAGTGAATTTACATTTACTTTCTTACTTCCTTATTCATCAATGAGCAATAATACAGACGGCAGGGGAAAGACAGAGCAGGGGAGAAGCAGGTGTGGAGGAAGCATAGTACTGTCCATAAAAACACTAATATCTTGATTAGATTAACAGTGTTGCTCCAGAACTGGTATCTCAGAAATCTTATGAACCAATTGACATTAAGATGGATACATGAGCCACCTGAACCAAGTAAAAGTTCAGTCAATCATCTTCTCTCTAGCAGTGGCCCACAGCAATTGCCCAAGAAAAAGTAAAAGATGTTGGCACAAGCCTGAAGTGATGCTTCCTCTGGTCCCCCAACCCTCTGTTGGACTTCAAAAGCTCATAAGCTCAGCGCCCTTCTAGCTGAGAGGAGATGTCTGTGCTTCAACAGCCATTGATGGATTTTTCTTTCATTAATTTGTTCCAACGCTTTTTAATTTTTTATTTTGATCTAAAAGCATAATACTGCACTATTTATTTTGGCAATTTCTCATTCACTGATTGAAGAAGCAATAACAAACGGGAGTCTATTTGGGGAAGAGATAAAAAAGTAGAGAATATGACGAATAAAATCCTAAAACTATTCATTCCTAAAAAAAGGGGGCTAATAGTTTATGAAGAAACACAGTGTTTCTGAAACCTACTCCAAATCTCAAATATATTTGTAAAAACAATTACAGATTTAATTTAATACTCCATTAATTCTACATCCATGATGCAAACAATGCTTCTCTTATACAGAATTTCTCCCTATATACATTTTTTATTATTATTCCTTCTATATATGTAAAGTAAATGTCTAGAAACAGCATTAACCTAAAGTTAATTTTAAAACAATGTTAAAGTTGCTTCACAAGTTTTCAAATTATTTATGTTCATGTTTCTCAATACCATCATTACTGTAATTAATACAAAACTTCAGCCTCCCTAGAAAGCTCTTACTAGCACAGGTATTTGAGAACATTTCATCATAAAAGAACAAAAAGATCCTAAAAAGTGAAGGACAGCCAGGGCTTTGATTCCTTAATAGTGTTTCAGATATGCACGTTGAACAAAGTTGGGCTGTTTTATTTACTTGTTTTTCATTCAGACTATGCATCTCCAGGAATCTTCAAACCATTAGTCTTCTCCCAAATATTGCCATCAGAGCGATAAAAGTTGTTCATAAAAAACTCAGTGATGCAATTCAAGACTGCTGACTGACAAAATTAATTAACTAATTAATTGCTGGAAGGCAGGATGTAATGATAAAGTAGAATTGCTGGACTTAAAGACAGAAATAAGGCTCCTATCAATTTCATCTCCAGCAAATCTTGAGACTAAAAATAAACATGTGATTTCCTTAAATATGTTTCTGTCATAGGTTTAAAAAAATATATCATCACGTAGATATGCTCATATGCAAACCCCTGAAGGGATAGTACTTTTGTAATATGCAACTATTTAATAAATAAACGGGCTTTTCCCAAATTTAAGGTCACACCTGATAAACACAGACCAGAAGACATGATCTGGATTACCACCCAGTCAGTACAGTTCAAAGGCCCCCCTACTCGTTATTTGAGAAGGCCTCCCAAAAATTATCATATTGAAGTCTAGAGTCTTGGCAATATGAGGTAACATGTTAGGTAAAAATGTTCTCATGCGTAGGAAGTGAACTCTCCACCGTGCTATGCAGAAGAACACCCCTGTCCATAGCAGCCTATTCTCTCAGAGGAAAAACTCAGTTGAATAAAAACTGATGATAATTAAGTAATCCAATGCCTCTGCTGGATGTTCAAACAAAAGAACCTATCCATTTGTCTACTGAATTGACTGTGCAAGGTTACAAATAATTTTCAAAGCATTTCTTCTAAATATCTAAAATATTTTAAAGAGTCACTTGTAATTAAAACATTATAATAAACTATAAAACCAGTTTTTCTGTTCAGATTATTATAATTCAGGATGCAGGAAAAGGGTTTTGGTGGGAACATCACTGAACTTTTTTTCTTGAATACCTATCTCCATTAAGAGGTGGAGTATCTAATAATAAACATCACCAAGAGAAAACTAACAGGCAGAGAGATTCCACCTTGGATTACCTTGAACAATGTGTTAGAGGCATTGCCGAGACAATATAATTGTCAACAAAACATTGATACATGCACATCTAACTAAATTATATTCTTTTGAATTGTCATACCATAGTAAATGCTGTTGAAAATCATGGGGACATGCACTCAACAGAAGTTTGTTATAGTTACAAAGGAAATAAAGATCCAAATTCCTCCCAAACCTGTCTTTAAATCTATTTAAAAACTAACAGAGCCTTTTTTTTTCCTTTTTAGAATACAGCTAGCCTCAGGAAAAACATGCCACCTTCCCTTGAGAATGTCTCTTTGACAGACTAGCAAAAAGCTAAACAGTATTTCACAGGATGTTACACAGAAAAAAACCTCATACAAACAAAATAATAATAATTAAATCTCCCTAGAATTTTGTAAGCACATTAGAAAAATGACATTAACTGTGATTACCCTTACATGCACAGAATCACAGGTACGTCTCCATGCAAGTATGGAGATCAGAGTATTTTACCTACAATCTATTTATAGATCCAAGAAGAACATATTACCAAAACTCAAACAAGATACAGATAATTGGTGTGCACCATTATTTTCTCGGCTTTCAAAGGCTTTCTTCTTACTTCTTGAGAGCACGCACTGGACACCAAATGAAGCACAGCTGTGGCTTTGGTGGCACTCTGGGATGTAAAATTAAATGGTCTATCTGTAAGCTATAAAGAGGACTGTTCTGCCATCTCTACATAAGCAGATCTGCCATGTAAGTTTAATGGACATGCCACACACCCCAGAAAACACACCCCAGGAAACAGAAGAGCTGGAACTGCGGTGTGGTGCAGGAATGGCCCTGGCTTTGGGAAGGACGCACAGGGACAGCCCAACCCCCTGGCATGGCTCGTCTGGGCCCAGCCAGCCCAGCTGGGCCAGCTTGAGGGTCATCCCTGGATAAAATAATGTTAGTGATGGCAAGGTGAAAAGGCAAGGTGAAAAGGCAAGCTGCATAATGAATTTGGCAGGAAAATAAATGCCCTGCAGTATGTTGGATGTATTTAAGAAAAGCAGAGAGTTCTTCTGGTAGAAAAACACAACTGCTGCCAAACCAAATTGCTGCTCTTGTGAATCTTCCAAGAACGTGCCATACCATTCTGCATTGTGTATTTCTCCATGTGACAAAACTCTCTAATTTGGCAAGTTAACATAAAAACCTATATAAATGACATATTAACAACATACAGACCCAGTATCACACCTTTAAGTGTGATAGTCTTCCAATAAAAGTTTGACACATCCCCCCTCCTCTTTTTGACTACTGTTAGGACAGCCTGCATGACAGAAATACCCTTCTCTTGATCACATCATTTTGCTACCAAAAGAAGTTAATTATCAGTGACACCACTGTTAAGAATTGCTGAAGTGGGGATAGGCCTCGCTATTTTAAAACCATCATGCCTTTGTTAATTGAACAGGAGCATTTACCTTTTGCCACATCTGTTGAGTTCTCCCACCTGCAAGTGGCACAGTTTTCACCAAGTTCAGGGATCCAGGCTCACAACCATGACTCAATGAAATATTCACTTACCCAAAACCAAGAACATCAGCCAGAAACTGATTGTCAAAATGACTGTTTCCCTCTAGCAGCTGAAAGCTTTCTGGCAGTTACGAATTTTCAGGTGGCTCCATTCAGTGACACTGGTTATATTAATTTCACCTCCACTCTCATTAACTTATTCTCCCCTTCCTTTTGCTCTCTTAATTGCAGGTCTTAGGTTACTGATACCTGAAAACAAAGAGGAAAACAATAACAAGTCCAAAAATCAAGGGAAGCATTGGCAGTGATTCTGTGTACTTAGCCTTAATCCTCCCTCTTTGGAGGGATAAAATGTCCTTTTTCAGTAGTTGGCCTCCATGTTAATTATATTTTTTAAAACCCATTTTCAGGATACATAGAAAGTAGTTATTCTGTCTTTGTATTACAGATCAAAAGGATACAAGCTGTGGGCCATTCCAGAGATTAAAGTTGATCTACCACACTCTGCCAGACTGGCAACATTTAAGACATGAAAGGAGTTAGCAAGTACAAGGTCTGTTAGTAACAACACTTCAGATTTCACAGTTTTATCAGCTTTTGTAATTCTAACTAGTTCCATTTAAAGCAATATCCAGTTTTCAAAAACAGTCTAGGAGATTTCTTTCTTCGGATTGTTATTACTTTTGCTTTGTAAATATAGAACCATCAGTATTTAAAGGCCTAACTCATACCCATTTTCACTGGATCAGGTCTATGGATTTGCTGTATATAGGGACTTTTAACACAAATGGTTTAGTTTAGGGGTTTTTAGTGTCTGTGGGAATATTTGCTTCAATAAGTCAGGGAACAAGGTAACCTCTAAGACAGCTTCTATTTCTTGATAAGTTGTATTACTTAATGAAGAGAACTGTATTATTAGCACAATAAATATATAAAAAGCACAAAATACAATTCAAGCACACAAAAAATAAAAATTTTCTGTCATTTAGGTACTTCAGATAGGATTATTTCTCAATTTTCTTCTACGAACAAAAGTAGAGAACAGTAAAAGTCTCCCCTTATACAAAGACATGGATGGGATTTACAGACACATACTGCTTAACTTTTTGATCTCAATGATCTGGCTGAGGAAAGTGAAACTAGACATTTACCATTACTGTTCTGTGTCGCAGAGCAATTATAAAGGACAGGCAGCCTTTCCTATGAATGCATGCCTTGGGGTCTGAAACTCAAAGACCACACATCCTCTGGCACAAATAGGAGAACAGAACAGAAATGGCTTTTTAGTAAATTTTCCCAGTTGCAGAACTCTCTTCATTTTATTCTCTTGGAAGTTTGGAAGCAGAAATGATTAGCTTTGTTCAGATTTTGAAACTGGGAGTGGAGACGGAAGAAACACAAAGTCAGTTTGTGATTCAGCAAATGAATGACTAGCAAAACACCATACCCTTGACAGATGAGGCAACCAGACCACACAGGAGAATGATGTCCTAGTCAGACTCAAGCTGGAAGACATTGCTCAAGACTGGGACAAAGAATGATAGTGAACCATATTGACCATGATGTTCACTGCTGTAAGAAAAGTTGGAGCTATTTTAGAGTTTGAATAGCACCCATTTCTAATATCCAAGCACTAAACATTTGTGCAGACAGGCTAACTCCCTGAGGGACTGTAGGGAATCTTCCACTGCTGTCCCTGTAATAAAAAATGTCTCTGTAAAAAACTTACCAAACAACAACTACGTCTCTGAGAGCAGCTCAGAACAAGGGCTGATTTAGATGATTTACAAAACATTCAAATGTTGGCTTTTCTCTGTTGTAATAAGACAAGAACATTTTTAGGAACCTTTTAATGAGGGAACAGACACAGATGTCATATTCCTCTCTTGGGGTCCCTTGCTGCTTTCTGTTATGATGGGAGTAATTTTTTGTGAACTGGTGAAATTAAGTCCCTGCCCTATCAACCTAAAGAACACAGGCAGCATTAAGGTACTTCATAAAATCAAGCAGATACACTTCTCACAGTTCACAGCTGAACTCAGTCCTATCCTATATACCCACCAAATTCTTAAACAAAAGCTGTGCTGCTTCAAAAGCAGCAATGCTTCCCTGTAACACCAATACGTGGATTATAATGGAGGGAAAAAAAAGCTATTTTCAGCAGCTACTACCAGCATGTTCACATGACCAGTGTTTAATTAGGTTGTGTCATGGTTCTAATCTGATACTTCATTAACTGAGAATGTTACCTGTGTTTCTGTTGGAAATATCAAAAAGCATTCATGTGTGAAAAAGGAACTTTATTGTTCTACATAGTTTATTTGTACTCTTACTCAGCTCTGTTCTTCGGCAGCCTGACTCAGTGTCAGCAACCCCAAGGGTACTTGTGTGTATTTCTCCTTTACATTTTTTGTCTATGTCTGGTAATTCTGCAACTCAAATTTTCTTTTTGCGAGGAAAATACCACTCCCAGGCATGCTGCACATCTCATGCCCTGGAATTGCACCTTCGTGCACTGATAGACGAGGGCTGGCCTTTGCTTAATGGCCAGTTCAGCAATCCACATATAGTGAATTTCACATGTCCTGACTCTGAGGGTCTTTAATATTTCATCATGGTTTTCCATTAACATAGAATTCAGACTGCAAGAGCTGCCCAAGGGAAACGAACACCCACAACTCAGGTTTTCAGGGCACTTTAAATCCTTCTGGCAGCTTTGAAAACCTTGGCCTTTGGAGTTACTGTTTCTCTGTACTTACCAAAATGAGAGAGAAAATCTTGCTCTGAGTAAAAGTCAGTGGAACTTTTGCTATTGATTTCAGTGGCATCAAGATTTCACTCAAGAAATTCAACAGACGAGTTTAAGGAAACACTGGCTGACTTTGACCATAGGTTTCTAACTGTGGTGCAGCATTTTCTACAGACACACAAAGCACTCAAGGCAGTAATGCCTCTGCCGGGGGGCTGTTCTTTGAGCTCTGCTAACTGAGACAGCAGCCCTTGTTGTCTGAATGCTGATGCCATGCTCAAGTCCATCTTTATCTGCTTTCCAGACAGGGGTCTGAACTGAGCATCTCACATGGACAGAGAGACCTTTCATGGATGTGGGAATGGACTAATACACTGTCCAGTCTGCCCATCACTTAACCCCAGATTACTTTGGGTTTTGTGTTGCTTGTTCTGACAACCTTTTGCAGATTCCCCCCTCCATGCAATCTACGGCATGCATACACAGTATTCTGGATCCCACTCCAAAGTTGGATGCCTTCTTCCATAAAAACCAAAAGGCACCAAAATTTGCACATCTTTGCATACATATATTCATGCATATACTTTTAAGAGATATGAAATACAGAAAACACTGCAAATGTTAAAATAACTCATTATGCTTTATAAAGCCTTAGAGTTACGCAGGTCTTTGTGACAAACTCTGAGCTGCAAACCTTACCCTGTTTATTTGGTTGCTAACTGCTTAAAAGATGCTGCAACCACTAATACGCATCCATGCTAGAGTCAGAAGCACTGTGCCCTCTGCTGCACGTGTCCTCAGTGACAGGGAATGACTGACGGCTGGTCACTGGCAGATGTTCTTGAAGATAAGGCACCCTGTACATAGGGTCTTCATCCCTAAATTGGCAGATACTTCCCACTCTAAAGCCTTGATTAGAAGAGCTGATCATCCATATACGCACTCCCAGTTATTCCCTGCCTCCATGATGATATAATGTGGTCAGGCTCAAATGCCCAGGGTAAGCAGGCTGGCCAACGCATTTCATAGTACAGGTGCTCCTGCACAAAAGAGAAACTGAAATACAGTTCTGTTGCAGGACAATTCAATCTCCCGACCTAACTACTGAGTGATAGGATGACTTCTGGCCACCCTGATCAGACAGAGTTTCATGCACTGCCTGTTGGTTTTCTAGACAGACAGTCTGACGATTCAGAGTTTTGCACAAAGAGCACTGTTAATTGAGAACAATTGCAGAAGATAGCTCGCTGGATCTCTTCTTTATGGTTACTACCAAGCTAATAAATTTTTTCCCCATAATGGACTAGGAGACAAAACCACAAACTGAAATTTAGCATAACAACAAAACAAATCTCAACTTGATTTTCCTGCTTCTTAAAGATACCATCAATTGCAAATAATCTTACTGTACTTTAGGAACAATCAATTTATTTAGTATTTATTAACACAAATGCTAACAAGAGGTAGACGTGTTTTTGAATCTACACTTGAAAAGGTAACAGACCAAGAGCTTCTGAAATGATGAGAAATTACTGAACCAGTTTAAACAAAATAAGCACACCCTTGAGACAGTCCAGCTGAAACTTTCCATTAAAACGTCTGGGAGCGCTCAGCACCTGGCAATTTCCAGCCAAATTGCCAGAACGAATTAGCAGATGTGCTTTCACTGTGCGTCTCAAACTCATAAAATCCATACAAAAATGGGCACTAAGACAATGAGTAAAAACAACATTAAGAATTGCACAAGGCAAAAAATCCCTTTAGAGCAAAGAATTTCTGCTATTTTGAGCAGTATTCAGAAAATCAGAGGTTTTAACAAACTGAATGTGATGCACTGGAAAAAATAATCAGGTAAAGCAATATAGGGAAAATGTTTAGTGTAGTCGTCTTTCACTTTCTGCCTTCCTGTATGAAGAATGAGCACGAGGAAAGAGGGCTTTGGAAGATGATGCATCAACCATCTGGAGATAAAAGATCCACAGCAAGAGCCTTTAAGTCAATTTATCAGAAGAGTCTTACACAATCTATAAAACACAGAGGCAAACATTTCTTGTGGCAGAAGTGTCAAAGCCAAACAAGTACCAGCACCAAAGCTCACTAGGTCTAAGATAAATGCAGTTTTAGGCTTAGGATGGATTGAATCACTGTCAGAAATAACCCATCTTGAACAAAATTCCCAGTTAGGGTTTGAATGGGTAAGATAGCTGTTGTTACTTTACTTCCACAATTAGATGAGAAGTTTTATCCCCAGTTTTTTGTTTTGAAAAGTGCCCATTCCCCATCCTTCTCTTGGCATTAACTAAATAAATTTATAGTCTGTCACATTAAACCTATTCCCATTGCAGCTTTCTTTAATCTTGTGCATCCAGATCACCATATATAATTGCATGCATTATTTTACTGCTTTCACTATTGTTTTATATGGCCTAGCTGACATTTAACAAAGTCAGCTGCAATTTAAAATGTATGAAGTTGTCATTATTCATCAGAAACTTATTTAGCCTTTACATTAAAGAAGAGGCTGAGTAAACTGCAAATATGTTTTCTGTCATATAATCTGGGACAATTCCAGTTCACTGCTTTTACCTTTCTGAATTGCCTAACATATTCTTAAATGCATTTTATAGCAAAGGGAAAATTTCACAGACACTAATACACTCAAATATTTATTCAGGTCACACACCATTCTGCCATTCATTGAACAGTAAGCAGCAATAAAAACACTGCTTACATTATTCATTAGATGTAAAAAGGGGACTGGAGCTCATGAAACGTACCATCTTGTGGTAATCTCTGGTGCAGGGAGTTATCAAGCTGCTCTCAGGTAAGCAGGTTTTTCCGCTAACAGGTGGTTGTGTATCAGACCTTCAGTTAACAAATGTCATTCCTGAGTGCACACCAACACCTTGAATGAGAGCCCTAATTTCCATAAGCAGTATTTCAAGCTTCCTCAAATTCATAACTTGATTGCTTTATGCTACTTTCTTCTCAATCTTGGGCCTACATAGAAACTTCATCAAAAAGTTAAAAGACTGTTCATACAATGGCCCAGATCATTTGTTCTCCAATCTCCTGTGCCACAACTAGGTTATATCTTACCCTGAAAACATGGGAGGGCTAATACTACTCACAACTTTGTTATGCAGGTGTTAGCCGAAAGCACTGCTTTTGTTCTTTGTACTGAAGATCCACACAGTGTGTAAAGATCTTATTCTTACCCTTCAGGAGTGGAAATTAGGAGAGGTCCCTCTCTCAGAAGTATTACTAGAAATAATGTGTAGGAAACAGAAAATGACAAGGTAATGCCTCTAACAAAGCACAGGGATGCATGATTAACCTGCAGTTTAATGAAGAAACTAGGCCCCTCAAAAGTTCACCACCTCAAACTCCTAAGAGAGTTTTCTATTGCAGCAGTGAAATGAAGCACCTTTCCTCTGTGGGTTACGTTTAGCACTGTGACTACAGTATTTGCACAGCAATTGAGAGAAAGGAAGGGGGTGGTTTAAACATAAACAAAAGGCAAAACTGCTAGAAAAGTCATTTCCAGACAAGTTTGGCTCACGTTTTTAATGCTACCATAATGATGATAAAAAGCTGGGATTATAAAAATTAACCTACTTCCTGAACAGTTACAAAAGACATAGCCAGTTGCCCTCAAAGAAATTTGATCAATTCAACATCCTTCAGAATTTCAAAGGTTAAAACTATAACTTAAGAAGTACAAGCTAATTGTCTTAGTGGAACCAGGGCTAGGGTTTGGGTTTTTTTTAATCTTTGTAGAGATAAAAGAAATTTCAAAACCCCATCATATTTTTCTACATTAGCCTCACAGCTTCTCCCTTGAAATACTGATAATAAATTACAGTACTTAGGGCTTCCAGAAGGATGAAATGGAAAGTAAATTATAATGCATCATTTGCCTTTTTTAGGGCATCATCTTACAGAGACATAGTAATACGTCTGCAGAATCAGATCAACTTTGGTAAAGTCCCACCATGCGGAAGTATCTGTTGCTCTGGGCTAGCACCATGCATATTACTCTCGGAGAGGAAATTCATCTCCTTGTATTTGCTTTTAAAAATGTTTCCAGTCAAAGGCTCTCATGCTGTGGACTGCTGAGTTCTATACTAGCAAGGGAGAAGGAAGGCACACTGATATGATATTGGTCTCCAAGCAAACAAACAAAAGCTAAACCTATGGCTGGCTACAATAAGGCTGGCCAATGCTTGTGCTCCACCTGTGATTACATTTGTACTCTCACTCTTCCTCACTTTGGAATGTCATTCTGCTCCACAAATGATGCCACTGAAGCCAGAGAAGTCTTGACAGTAAGGTATGAATCAACAAGAGCAAAAGGATTTGAATCTAATCCAACAGCTCCACAAACCATTTTCAAAGTTTTGGGAAGAGCTTTGGTAGATGTTTTTTTGTTTGCTTTTCTTAGCTTGGTCAAAGAAGTGACAAATTAATTATTTGCATAACTGTTCCTATATAGCAGGCTTGGTATTTTAGTTAACCTGACAAAGGCACCATCTGGCCTGGAGAAACGATTTGTTTCATCACAAGCATTATGAAAACAGTTGAGAGCAAATCCTAATTAATACACAAGGCAAGTCCAATTTACTTAAGAATGACTTCTCACAACTTTATCAGATATTAATTTAAAGTAAGGATGGCACACTTGGTGTGCTCGCTTGAATACCAATAACCCATGATGTTTCTCCAATTCAAAAGTATTACACAGAAGTGTTATTAACTAAAGTTTAGGAATAAGTTTTACTAAAATTTTCAGATAGGGTTATCTCCTGTGGGATTTTAACGTCATCTTATGGGACATGCCACAAAAGGAAACCTATCTTAATGCATTATCTTTTACATTACTTTTGTTTCAGATGAGTAAGTTTTCTAGGTCTCAAAATGAAAGGCTCATTCAGCATTTCAATGGCAGCATTTCAACAGAAATTCTGAGCAGAGAATTTCTCCACAAATGGGTCCTGATACACAGCCTTGGACTGACACCACTGCTGTGAGCAAAACTGTCTTAACTTGGGGAATTTTTACTTGATTTTATTTCTTGCCAATTAATACAAACACCTAATCACTGACTCAGGTACTGAGACAAAAGAAGATGTAAACAATTCAACTTATGGTATATGGATGACTGGATAAAACACTAAAACTCTGCACTCTATGCCCAATACACACCACAAAATTTGTTAGCCTTCCTCAGTATGTGCCACACGCTATGGCATGTTGATTCTTATTTGAGAAGAGGCCAACGGCAACATTCTTCGGGACTTGCCTGAAAAAAGGCTTTGAGAAAAAAAACGGGCACTACACCATGCCCGGCCAGGAGGCTGTTACCAGTTTGCTTTCCTTGCTTAGCATCTCC
Organism: Buteo buteo; assembly: GCF_964188355.1. Lineage (NCBI taxonomy): Eukaryota > Metazoa > Chordata > Aves > Accipitriformes > Accipitridae > Buteo > Buteo buteo. The sequence goes on along the minus strand of NC_134174.1, from coordinate 27,768,498 downwards.
AGAGTATTTGAACATAACCGTCTTATGCTAATGGTAATGCAAGTATCCATAGCACCACAGGATAACTCAGGCTGGAAAGGGACCTCAGGAGGACTCTGGTCCCACCTCAGATACGGGGTTGACCAGGTTGCTCACGGCACACTAAGCTCTTACTGCTTTCCATAGTCAAATCGGTATTGCAAAATACACTGGTAACCAGCTAGTTGGCATTTTCTAACTTTCTGAATGCTTACTGTATTAAGGAATTATGAGAAAACAAGCAGTACTAAATGAACAGGAAGACAAGAGGGTTTCAATTCCACAGAATACAGGAGAGTGAACAGTTTGGGTAATGTTACTCAACACTGCATTGCTCCTGCCATTTCTTAAACAGTAACTGGTAAAACTATTGCTCAACTCTCATTGTTGTCTTCAATCATTTACTTTTTTTTAAATCATGTCGAACATGGGAGATTTCATGCAAATACACATACAGCACTTTACTTTCCCCTGCCAGTGGTTTTATTAAGCTACTCACATATCTTCTACATTAGTTATCACTGTGCTAATAGACTTTTTCCTAAAATCCTATCTGCCATTTCTTTCAAGATTCTTTCTAATAATTTTCAAGCTGGCATTAATATTCATTCCTGCTGCACAGTTCTGCTATTTTAAGTGAGATTTTAATTTATTCTCGGGATTGGTCTTCAGAAGACAAAATCTCTTACAAGGTTTCACTATCAAGTGATATGGAACTTAGTTTTATTTCTTATTACAGGCTTTTAAGATGTAGGCACTTACTCTACAGTTCACACCGAACCTTTTTGCCTCAAAGAAATCAAGACTTTAATAGCATGTATTAGTCACACCTCTCTGTCACATTATTTCGTAACTTCTCTTGGTTCCAAAGAGGCTCATCTCTTTGAGAAACAAGTGAGGTTTGCTTATGATATAAGATATTTCAACTAAGTTGTCCTGGTTTTGGCTGGGGTAATTTTCTTTCTAGTAGCTAGTATAGTGTTATGTTTTGGATTTAGTATGAGAAGAATGTTGATAACACAGTAATGTTTTCAGTTGTTGCTAAGTAGTGTTTAGACTAAGTCAAGGATTTTCCAGCTTCTCATGCCCAGCCAGCAAGAAGGCCAGAGGGGCACAAGAAGTTGAGAGGGGACACAGCCAGGACAGCTGACCCAAACTGGCCAAAGGAGTATTCCATACATATGATGTCATGCCCAGTATATATAAACTGGGGGGAGGTGACCTGGGGGGATCACTGCTCTGGAGCTAACTGGGCATCAGTTGGCAAGTGGTGAGCAATTGCATTGTGTATCACTTGTTTTGTATATTCCAATTCTTTTATCATTATTATTATTATTGTAATTTTATTATTGTTGTTGTTGTAGTTATTATCATTATTTTCTTCCTTTCTGTCCTATTAAACTGTCTTTATCTCAACCCACAAGTTTTACTTTTTTTTTTTTTTTCTGATTCTCTCCCTCATCCCACTGGGTGGGGGGGGAGTGAGCGAGCGGCTGTGTGGTGCTTAGTTGCTGGCTGGGGTTTAACCACAATGTAAGTTCACTCTAGATAAAATAAAATGGGGTGGCAAAATACAGGCTGAACACTCTGAAGAAAATGTTTAAGTTGGCTGAAGTCTCATTTCAAGCTATTTCTGATTTTACCTTTCCTTGGCTTCAACAAATGCAGCATTAGCCCATCTAATAACGTGGGAGTACTTCACAGGAACACAGATCAAATGACAGTCTGCTTTGAACATCTGTTCTTTGGTAAGTCTCATAGAGATGCACCAGTGATTCTAGTTTTGCAGGATTTCCAAAACTTTGTGTGATAGCACTCACATTATTTACATAGCAATGCTCTGGCTTTGCATATAGGAGTGATATCACCCCTCAATTACTGATCCAAAATTGAATCAGCATATAAGAAACAGAATACAGTTGCCCAAAGCTTCTATTGCCAGCTTCTCAGCTATATGAAACCACTGTACCTATCTGTATCTCACAGGTAGATTGTTACATCCCTGTGTGTTATTTCCTAGTTTATGCCTACAAAGGAAAACACACAAGACCTACTCTGAAGCATCACCAAAATTCAGTAAAAACTAAATAGCTTCTTCTTTGCTTCAGAAAATTCTAGATTTAGTAATTTGTCAAGCTTGCACATGAGAAAAGATAGCAAATCTGCAAAGGAGGAGGGAGGGTCACTTGAAATTCAACCTAATTTGAATCAAGGGATGTTAACTTAATCATGTAAAAATAAAAAAAGAAAGATGAAGAGCTTAATCTGAAATTCCAAATGAAAATCCTGTAAATGATGAAACATTAGATACCATAAAGCATTTTCTTCCTCGTAGGTATCTGTATAAATCAGCATTTTTTCAAAGTTTGGCACTCTTTTTAAAGAAAAAGGCAGTCCTCTGTCAAAAATACAAAGACATATTCTTAGCTGGTAAGATTAATAGGACTATAGTGATATTCAGGTAGCTGGATAGTCTCTCATCAACTTCAGGCATCTCACTGGCACTGTGAGACAGAGCACCTGTTTTTTTCCATGAAGAGATCAGGCTCCTAAGTACATTCCTCTGAGTTGAGTGGAGTGCAACGAGGTGTCTCAGTTAAACGACAGCAAAACTCTCATTGAAGCTCTCAACAGGAAAACCCCCATACACACCGACATGCATACCATTCTTCCCTCCCCAGTTTTTCAGTGAGAAACATTCAACTATAACTAATCCTCAACTAAGGGGGAGTTTTCTCAGTTTTCTGCAATTTTCTAAGTTGCCTATAACGATGCCTATATCATCTGTCTTAATATCTAATTAAGTTCTTTGACACTTCATTAGACTGCAGTTGGTGTTTTCTGCAGCTGCATTGGAAATCCCTCTCAGGACTACAGACCACTCATAAACAAACAAAAACCCTATGTTGTAAAACAGATTCTCAGATTCCAAAAAATAATTTAAAGAAAAAAATAATTTTAGTTTAAAGGTAACTTGCTACGGTGAAACATATGCTTGTGGCCTTTTGTGTCTAACTTCTTGGAAAACACAGATTTATGAGTCTTTCTTTTTTACCTACCTTAATTCACACTTGGACTAACTGGTTTTGCTGGTGGGATGGGGAAGGGCAGTGATTCTGGCACTGCCAGTGAAATAAGCTGAAATTTGAACAAATGAGCAGGAAAGACATTTGAGGCAATCTACCTGGAATTCTTCAGTTTCAGTCAACTTCTACAAAGGTCTGCTTGAGCGAGAGGCAAGAACATGATTTTTCATTCAGTCCTGCAATCTCTCCCATAAGAGCGGATGCTGCGGAGCTGACTGTAGGCAGAACAAAGCCAGCAACTGCTGGGTAGAGCAGACTCCAAGGCCACTGAAACGGCCACAAAAACTCCTCTGCCATTCATAACATTGGAGTCTGCAGTAGCCGTGATTGCTGATGATTTTCCTTATGTTCTACTAACAAAGGAAAAGGAGGTTCTGCCAGGGGTGACATTAATCTTACTCATCCTTCCCCTCTGTCAGCCTGCTACGATACTACACTACTGCAGAGGAGCATTTGGAAAATACAATGTATGGTGTGGTTAAGGAGAGATTGGTGGGAATCACCTGAAGGTTCCCCTACATGGGCACATAAAGCCTTGTTTGTTTGAGACCAGAGGGAAACAAAAATCATGTTAGTAAAAAGCATGCACAAGGAGATAAAGGCTGAAGCCTCATTCTCCCTGGAAAAATGGCTTTCCTCTAGAGCATCCTTAAAGGAGAGAGATATTTATACCCTCAGTGATTTGTCAGCTAGACTCAAAAAGTCCCGCAGAATTGCATTACCCCATACACAAAAATACTGTTCTGCAATAAGCCACTGTCATGATGTAATACGCATATATGTATTCTGCCTCCTATTTTATAGGAGACAAATTTCATGACAGCTTATTTTCTGGTTTACCTACAGGAAAGCTGATGTGAAAATGTCCTTCCTCCCCATTTTTCCTCTTGGGAGGAGATGACTCATAGCAAAATGTTATCTCATTGGAATAACCTTGTTATCAAGAGGTAGCTGATGATATAACCCTTTATAAAGTAACAAGGTTGATTTTTCAGCAATCTAAAGGATGGGGATGCCTGCCCTCTGCTTCTCTGAAAATTTCACTTGGCATTCCTCTGTGATTTTCTGTCTCTGCTGTGTTTGGTAACAGTGTGTGTTTTTCTTCCCCTTGAAGGAAATGCAGGTCATCAAAACGATGTAAGAGAGACAAACAAATAAAATAAACGGCTGAGTCACTAAGACAAGATGTGTGCTCACAGTCCTCAAGGTTTGGGGCCATAGTTGTCACATGCAAAGGGGAACACTGAAGTGAAAGCAAGTGCAATGCCAGAAAATGGACCTAACTTTTGGTTTAGCTTCAATTTATGCTTTGAAAACGGAAACCACAGAAGTGCTCCACTCTAGAGAGCAATCATGCTGTAACCCTCCTACTGACCTCTGCATGGAGGTGCTGAGAAATTCCATGCTTGAAAAGGATGTAATTAGTAATAATGATTAAGAATCATACAATAATTAGTACTTAAGAAAACCACTTGTCCTTGAGAGCTTGCAGTTAAAGACCAGAAAGAGATTAGAGTAAAAATGATCCAAATCAGTAATATGATACTTTGGAACAGAAATGGGATCTGCTTTTACATATGGAAAAAGTCATGCATGTCCTAGGTTCTAACTCTAATTCCACTGTGGGAAGAGACAAGAGCAAAAGATGAGAGTAACTCTGGAGAATATTCCAGGCCAAGAAATAAATGAGCAAGTATCATTTGATAAGAAACCTTTTGAGGAGAAAGCATCTGTATAGCATTTTGAAACAAGATATAATATACTGTTAGTTCTAACAAAACTTCTTTGCCACTGCAAGGTTATTCCAGTGAGATAACTCTGTATTCTTATGATACCACCTCCAGGCGATCTCAGTTTCCCACCTCTGAATCCTCATACCCCAAAGCCTCACTCACTTGTTTGACTCTTGCACTAGCAGGCATTGCTACAACTCTGACTCACCAAACAGAATACTCACTGAACCCAATCTCCAACAAAGATCTTCATCTCTGTTTTTTGTAACTCTTATCTCTCTCCTCTGGTCCTTATACTGACTTTTTATAGCTTGAGTTACTCACTGACTCCTATCTGCAATTTCTCTGTGGCTCTACTCTGCCCTCTTTACTTACTTGCAGTGACTCCCAAGCCTTACTGGAACTGCTCTTTTATTGTTTTATACCATACGCTGTTGCTCCTTAGAAGACTGAAAATATCTTCTGAGCAACTAATAAAGGCATAAGGCCTTTATTCCATCTTCATATGCCCACTTTCTCAAGAAGTCTTTTAATATAAAACTATAAAGCAAAAATCAGAGCAGTGAAGGAAGGGAATTCATCATTAGCATTGCTACGGGTGTGAATCCACCCTATTATCATTTTACAAGCGTATTCTGAAATCACAGACTATCAAGCCCACTGGTTTTCCATGCACTTTCTCCACAATTTTTTTTCAGTGCACTTTCCTCTTTTCATTTAATGCACCCTGCAGACCAAGGCCCATGGGCTTGCCCAAGTGACACGCTCAGCCCTGCCTGGCACATTCAAAATTCACAGACCGATGACAGTTTGGGGCACTTTGTGTCTGAAGTAATTTCTGGGGTGAGTGTTTCACAAATTGTGCTGAAACTTTTTAATAAAACAGCCAGAGTATTCACATAATTAAGCCTGATGTCACTTCCAGAAGGTTTCCAAGTCAGACAGATTGGTTTTATAGCAGGCACTCATGCAGTATTCCCAGCCTCATTCTCCCTTGTTCAGGACGTATGTTCGTACCTGTCCAGAAACTCATTGCTTGCCTTTAACCTAAATGCATTTTTCTTCTTCACCATTTTCCAAGTCTGTAAATCTGTTCATTACCTTCTACAATTTATTGCCTTCCTTGAATAGTGCATTGTTTAGCAGCTTTCCATACTATTGCTCGTTTCAGACCTCATTTTAACACTTCACCTCCTTCTCAGAGCTTCAGGATCACGGCAGCCAAAACACAGAAACTCCCTCTTCATCCATGATGCACCACCCCGTACTTCAGTCATCTTCACTGTTTCAGAGATGATACTCCCTCCTAACCAACCACCTACTTCCATGGCTGAAAACAGGCCCCCAGTGCTGAGCACCACAGTTCCCATCTCAGAGTATTCACATTTTCTCTCTAGCTTTTAATTCCTTCTCGAAATAAAAAGAAAAAAAGCCCTTCACCTTATTACCCTTATTGGCAATATCATACACCTTCAACTGTAAACATAAATTACCTAAGAAAATAGAAAATTTGTTTTATTTTCTCTGAGGAAAGCTGCTGCATGTTCCAGGAGATGAACTGTACTTGGCTTCAAAGGCTGTCACATGTGACTCTCCCCTTCTTTGAAGCACAGGTTACATTTTGTGCTCATCAGTGCCAATTAGGAATCATTTTCCTTGCATTTTGTTTTACATTGATGCAACTAACAGAATCAGGCGTGTTAGCAGGATCTGTGCATATATGGCTGACCGAAACCTACTTATTCAATTTTCTTGAATTCAGTTTATTCCTTATATATTACTACTTGATTTTTTGGGGGGTGGGGACAGGGACACAGAGAAGGGAAGACAAAAGAACCTCCTGACCAGATTCACGCCACCTTTTATGCCTAGTGGGTCACCTAAGGACAAAATTATGAACCATTAAAGTGTAATTGATCTGTCCTGATTTTCATCAACTGAGAGATTTAACCTTAATAACCTTGATGATACAAACTTCAGGGATTATGAAGTTCCCCAGCCAGGACCCCCACACAACCTCGCTTACCTCCACGCCATAAATAATGTTAGAATTCCATCCTTCCTCCTGCCCTCATAAAATAAGTTGTTTCCAACTCAGCCACTGCTTGCCAACAGTAACTTGGTAGTGCCTTTTCTGCCTCAGTTAGGCAAGCTGCCATCCTTATGCAGGGCCCACATGCAGACTGGATTCAGTACAACAAAAGAGTACTCAATGGGATATACACAATGTAGAAGAAGCCACCCAAAGTAACAGTTGTGAAATGTGGGTCCTAATCCTGCAAAGATGTGCAGGGCTGTACACATGGCAAAGGAGCGTCAGACAGACCCTTACAATGGGGACATGGAGCAGCAACTGAGCAAGAGGAAAGTTATGTTTAAGTCCTCACCTGCTCATAAGTGTGTTCAGTTGATTGATACAAGGCTTCATTTGCCAGTGGAAGTGTGAAATCAATTTCATATAAATTGGAACATAGACACAAAAATCTTATCACTGCCTAAAGATATATTTCTATTAGTATGTTCTCTGTTTTCCTCAATCAGCTTAGTATTTATGGGGTGACTGAAAAAGAATCCTATACATTATTTATTACCATTGATTTTAAGCAAGTCATTCAATTCATAACCATGAATTACCTAAGAAAATAGAGTGTTTATCTTATTTTTTCTTTCTAAGGAAAATTAAGTATTTAATTATTAATGGGATTTTACTGTTGAATTTAGTAAACAGGTCTTTAAAAATAACAAAGGGGGATAGAGATAACTACCCATGGTACAGTCATGCAATGTCATTAGTAACTCCAGTGTTTACTGCCTTTCTTAATTTAAGGAAGTATTGGTGCTGATTTAGAAAGAAAGTTGCATCTAATAAAAAAAAAAAAAAAGCCCTCTGTTCCAGTATTTTCTGAATTTACATTTGAGAAAGGCTCATTTTCAGCAGAGGCCTTTACGTTCTGTCTAGACCAGTTCTGCTCTGCTGACCACTCATTATGGTAACAGGCCACAATGAAAAATCCCATGGAGGATGCAGATCAATTAGTCAATGACATTCACTTACCAATATTGATAAGGCCATGCGTTGTTCGACTTCCCCTTTGATTCCTTCTGTCATGAGGAAATGATTACACCCCTTCTGTAGGGCAGAGAAAAATGGAATTCATGAAAATTAAATTACTTCGAGGTTTATAAAAATCCTATCTAACTTGAATGGAAAATGGCCAATTAAATAAGTTAAAGAGCAAAACCCAGTAAAACAGCACAGGCTCAGATCTTTGCTCTGACCGCGCAACCCTGTGGTGAGATGATTTTGCATAGTATCATACAAGCTAATGACCAGATCAAGAGCATCCAGGAATGCATCTCTGCCAAAGTACTAGCTTTCAAGCATTTTTTAGATAATACTTTTTTCATTCAATCTCTTACAAATTCACATACTCCCAATTTCAATTTCCTGGATTTTTGGTTACCCCCAATTTTTGGTAATCCTCATCCTGGAACATTTGCTATCTTCTAATGGTAAGTCTGTTATACATACCTAAGAGTATACACAGCTGTTCTGCTAACACACTCTTCTGATAAATCTGTTTCTTTATCAGTCTTTAAAATGTCAGCTTTTTCATTACTGTGATATTTTTTATTCCATTAAAAAACTTGCAACTAACTATTAATTTTTTATGGGTTATCAGTTGCAATCCATTTATATCCAGGCAAAGTGCAACAGTTTATAAAATTGTGTGTTGTGTGGTATGTGACTGATGAGATGCTGTAACTTATTAAGCAAAAAATATTTCCCTTAGTCCGCTCTTCTGAAATTATTCCTACAGCTGAGAAAATCTTACAGCCAGGCCAAATCCTAACTGCCTACATCTGCATTCCTGTTTGGCTTTATTGCTTTGGCTAAGGAAGTGATCAACAAGGAGATATAGCCTGCCTGAAACAGGATAGCTTGTAGTCTTAGCACTCCTGGTGACTTTCCAAGCCAAGGCAACTACAAGCACACACAGGGACCAGAGGCACTAGCAAACCCCCAGGGTGACCCACATGCAGTTTCTCTTATATGGTGCATCACTAGTTCACAAACAGTACTGGAGCCAAGACGAGTTTTTAGATGTAGCCCTACTCTGCTGTACTTAAAACTGTACTTAAAACCTCTCTCACGTGCCCGGAGGTTTGTTTTTCAACAGCCAATTTCTGCAGCCTAACTTACTCAGAAAATGTGTAAGTTCCATCACTGCAGTTATGTTCTCAGGTCCACCTGAGCCTGCTCTGTTTTCCTGCACTGCCTTTTTTTATGCCATGTTTTCCACTGCGCAGCCCCAAGCCCTACTGCACACACAGGACACTCTCCACCAGTGCCCACCTCTCACGAATGCCCCCAACGTCTGCTAGCTTCGCCCCAAAGCCACTTCATGACCCGCTGCCTGCCCTTCAGGCTCTGTATCTTCCCAGCGCTGCTCTTCTCTCCCATCCCCCTTTCAGGAGAAAGGCATCCTGCCAGGTGCCAGCACTGCACCCTTGCTGACACCGAGATAACCCTCTCAATATCTGAGCAGCCCAGCACAAGGCAAAACCAGTGGCTGTTCTTTGAACAGTTCACTTTCCTTCTTATCTCCTGCTTGCATCTCCTCCCTCCTCTTTCTTATCCTTTGCCATATCAAGGCCACAACTTCATGTTCTGCAAAAAAATGTTACTCTATAAACTAAATGCTTTAAGAGTCAGTGTAGTTTATTCTTTACAGCCGTTTCATTATCAGGTATACCCGCTGAGACTAGCAACAGAGGGACTGAAGAGTGCCAATGGGAAAGATGTGTTTATCATCTGACCACATAGCTATTAGGAACTGGCAGGATCATTTTAGTACAGGTAATTCCACTGGAAAGAAGGGATATGTGCCATTTTTGGAATGGCAGATATGCAAGGGGGAAATGACAACTAAACCCCAAAGGCAGACCAGAATGCAGAAGAAAAACCAGGGATTACTTCGAAGTTTCTAATCCAGTGCTCTGGAGTTTCTGATTTGGGTTAAGGGTGTTTTTAGAAGGCCATAGTGTAGATCCAATTCCTTAGCTAAGGGAACACTGAGATGGAAGAAGATGCACACTTCTGTATCCTAGGGACCCATGGGTGCTCCTGGATTTAATCCAGAAATGGAAAATATCAAGAAATTTACCAACCTATTCAAGGTGGTCAAACCCACATCACATTGGCTGGTGCCTGATCCGAATTCTTCTCTGGTCCATTTCATATTTTTGCCCCATCTATGTCTTCACAGATTTCTAATTTGAAAAGTAAGGCTGATTTTTGATTCTATGGCGAAAGATTCACACAGAAATCTTTCTTCCGGAAAACTTCTTTTGATGCAAGCCCAAAACAATTCTAGGGCCATTAGGTAAAGAAGCCTGTCCTTGCTGTCTCTGTCAATGAAATGCAAAAACTAAAGAATAGGTGCTTCCCCACATTTGCATCAATAATAAAATTTCTAAATGATTTTTCTTTCTATTAATATCTTGTTAACTACCACACTTTGTCATTGCTCCTGAAAGCTACTGTATTGCAAATAATCTAAAGCATTCTTAACAAAATAAGAGAAAAAGAGAACAAAGATAGTAAATTCATTTCATTTGCTTTGTTTCTCACCCAGTTTCATCAATCAATACTACATATTACCTGCAATTCTGTTGCTCTCATAAAAACCTTTTATTCATGACTTTGGGGATATATTTTAGAAAGTTAGTAAGTTTAGAAAAATGACAGGCTGCCCACATCATTTTTCTAACTTATCAATAATTCTCTTTTATTCACACAGAGGAAAAAAAGTAGGAAAAAAAATACAGTACGTGTGTAACTGAACTCCAGAAATAATAGCCTGCAGATTTGAGCAACATTTTAATTTGCAATGACTACACTCTCATCATTCTAAACAAGTAATGTGCAGTCCGATCACACCTCCTGCTGGCCTGGACAACACATACCACAGATATTCTCACATACAATGTCTTCAATGTCCTAATCAATCTTTTTTTTTTTTTTTTTACCCCGTCTTTCCCCGCAGAGCAACAAGTACTCTCTGCCCAGTCGACAGCAGCAGTGAGCTCTGCCCTCCTTCCTGCCACGCATACAGCCATGCTCTGCCAGCTTTGGCAAGGAGCCTTTGCGTTCGAAAGCATCTCTTCTCTCCCTCTTTCCCCGTCCGCATCATTATCTCACCCGCGGGGAGACTGTGTATAACCCTTTCTGGACTTTATAAAGCCTGCCAATAGGAAATCAAGTCCTTCGTCTCCTCCATAGCACCCGCGGCAAGTCTCTAACAGAGGCAGGCCAGCAGCTCTTTCAGCATCTCAAAGTGACCATACGCCCCCCAGAGCAACTGGGGTAGCATGTTGGTTTATAAAACACAAGATAACCTCAAGGAGAGGTGAATCTGTTCCTCACATTCCCTTCTCTTTCCACAATAAATTTGCATTTAGGTTCAACCACCTTGATTAGAGATGTGAAATGCATTTTAACATGTCCATTATTTAGTTTTCCATAATTTTAGTTTTTACATAACTTTAGAGCATAGATGTTCTTTCCCAGCTAAATACAAAGACACATATAAGTATTTTCATATAACACATGGATAGATTTTCTTAATAGCACTATAGGTATGGGTTACAACATACATTAAATACCACTAAAAATACAACAGAACAGTACAGAAGTCGTACTGCTGAAGTGTTGCAATGTCTCATGGGAACACTTGAAAGGAGAAAGAAGTACAATATTCACACTTGGTATTCACAGCCTGTTCATTACACATTTCTAGAAACGTGCCTCCCCCCTCCTTAATTAAAAAGCAAGCTGAAAGAGTAGGAGGAACAAAAATGTTCTCAACTTCAATGCCACTATTGGAAAATAATTATTTCAAAACTGCTTATCTGTTAAGAAGCTGGCAAGCTACCAGGATCTTGATTGCTGTAAGCAATTTTATAACTGCTCTACACAGATAAATTTAACAAAGAAATTAATTTCAGTCTCATAATAAGTCTCATCTCATTACCAAAACGATGTCTGTTCTGCAACAGAGCCTTGTGCAAAGGACTGCTGGTAGAGGATTTTGTGTACAGACGTTTAACAACCACCTAGAAAAAGTCCACCTCAAAACTCTGAATGCCATTTAACACTTCTTTCTAAACATAATTCTTCTTAATTGTTAAATAAGAAGTGAAAAATTGTGAAATAAAGTGAAATTCTTCTGAGTTTCACTTGTATTTTGCCCATTGGATTTGAGGAGAGCTACCTGACTGCCTGGAGCCATCATTTATACTCAGTTTCTTAGGAACATGTCCCTGGGAACAGTAACAAGAGTATCGCTCCTTCGAAGAACCATACCAACCATGCCACCGACCTTGCCTCCCCCTGCCTCAATCCAGGGCACCTAAAAACAAGTTAATCGTATGTCAGGCTTCTCTGTCCACAGACATGGTATCAATACGATCGAATAACAAAGATGGTCTATGTGTAAAAAAAAGTGGTCTCCTTTCTTTATGCCACCATGCCACCCTTCACTGGGACTCATCTTCCCACGGGATGTTTCTATTATATCACTAATTCCTCCAACAAGTCTTTGAAAATGCTGGAAAATACAACACGACCAAGATCCAAAATTAAAACTAGGCAGCAGATTCAGCAATAAGCTCTGGATGCTTTAAGCCAATTTATGGCCACTGTGTTCTGCAAAAAAAAAAAAAAGGCACAAAACAATAACAGAGTGCATAAGAGCTCATAAATCCTGCCACGCTAGCAGTCGTGCTTGCAGCTCTCAGATGGCACTGCTGGAGCAGTGGCATTATGAATAGCCTGATTTTTTCTTCTGCCATTCTTATTGGTGTTCTTGTTATGGCACATCAGCCAAGGTATAAAAAAATGAGCACATGACATATCCTGATGAAAATCCTGATACGGATTTCAGCTTTGCTAATGCATAACTTCGCTATACAGCATCTCATCTTTGGAAGCCACAATGCCATTTTCTGCTACTAGACATCCCATCCAACAAACCACCGAGAGCAGATTTACTGGCACAGAAAGCATTTTTTCATGAAGTACTCCTCACACATTCACTGGTGTACTTGACCATGCAAATCAATATCTCTTTACAGAGCACACACTGTGAGCAGTAAGAAAACAGACCGTTTTCTTCAATCCGGCACATCCTTGCAACTGCAACTTCATTTCACTATTTTTTCCCAATTACAGAATTGTTCTGTTCATCAATTTGCTTCCTTAGCATAAACTTATCTACAGATTCATAGAAAGTGTATGCATTTAATACAGCAGATAGATACTTTATTTGTTCTTGAACTCTACCACAAGGAAATTGTGATTTTGGTTTTCTGTGGGTTTTTTTTTGTTTCTTTGTTAACAGATGCAGAGGTATTTATATATATGTATGTCTTTTAAAACAAGGATTCTGGGACAATGGTAATCTCCATCTTTCTTGCAGTACCTAGGTGATTCTGCAAAATTGCATTTAAATCACCAGTACCGTTGTCAGTCTCTCACTTCACCAGGTTCCACAACACCACAAGCTTATTGCAGTCCAAGGTGGGAAAGGAATCTTCTCTGTACCCCATTTCAATACTTCATATGGGAGCATCAGTCATCAGTATCAAAGCAACGTATCCATTCCATTTAGAATTTTTGAATAAATGCTATACAGAGCTAGTATCAGTCTCCAGTGATTAGCACAACCCAGTTTGCACCCAGGAAGAAACCCTGAGGTATCATAGTTGAAAATTTTGATGGTGATCCACATAAAGACTGCCCACCTGCATCCAGGTTGTAGGAGATACTATTTGAAAGGAAAAAAAGAGACTAAAGCGATGAGCTAGGTCCCTTTAAGCTGTTATTGCCATCCATTTTTAACCTTTCCTTGTTTTTGCTTCCAGTATATTTTATAAAATGCACTATATATATACGTGCATATATGCTTAGATGTCTGTGTGCTATAACTGCCAGAAGTGCATCAAAATAATGGAACCTCTCATTTAAATTAGAATAGAAAAACCATTACCAGGTTCTGTGCAACAGCTTCTAGGAGACATGAAAATAGACCTTTCCCCAACCTGAGATTCCCACTGAAATCAAGGAGAAGTCTGTTTAGGAGCTGTTGTAGTTTACAAGCTAATGCAGAGGGGCAAGTTTTTATGTTTTTCCTTTAAGCAAAACACAAGTGAAGTTTAGATGTGCAATATTTTCTGAGGCCAACAGATAGCAAACAAAATTTCAGTTAGACATTATTGCAAAAGCTATTAGATTTAGAAGTAATGTTCCAGTTCATATAAATGAATATTAAAGATAGGCAGTTTGCATCCCAATTGTTTCTGCACATTGTTTATACTTAATTGTCTTCAATTGCGGTAATAGATTTTGAGTGGAGAAAGGGACCGTTCCTAACACTGTGCATTTTACACATTGTGACTATTGGCTTTCAAAACTCAGCTGAGTAGGAGAACGCACCCGAGAGGATCAAGTTCCAGTTTCAGCCCAGACCTTTGCTAATACTAGTTTTTCTTTCTCCCCTCCACCAAAAGCAAATGCAACAGTCAATGTCTCTTTCTAATTTATTAGAAAACATATGCCCGATCCCTTTCAAAAACATTCCCTTTACAGCCTGTTTTTTCTGAACAGGTTGTTAATGGGACCTGTTTGGAGTTTTCCTACTGGGTCTGCGACACCTCCAAGTAAAATAACTTTTCAGTTTCCAGACCTCCTCATGTTTTATGCTGCTTGCATCAAGGGGTACATTTGCTATAGCAGCTGTTCCTTCCATATTCAGTGGATTTCAAGCTTTTAAAATAGTTACCTGTAAAAACAGAACAAACCTTGAGGTACAACAGTGAAAGGACTATTAATTTCACCAGCTTGGAATATAAAAATGCTTATCTTAAAAAAAAATCCTCCTACACTACATGGAACAGAAGTACAGCTGAATGAGAACTTTTCTTGAAAGATTTTTCTTTGCAAATGCACCAATTTATCTAAGCACTTTTTTACTGAGGCCTGATCTTTTAGGAAAGTTACCAATTTTAATAAAAAACTTTCACTGACAAAGACTTCTCAGCTCCAAACTGAGTTTTCAGTCCAAACTAGATAAAATATTTGTCTGCACCCATTCAGAGCACACGTTGACTGTCCACTGTGTAACTGGACCAGGGAAGCAAGAGCTACACCTTACACCAGGTGTGACAGGGAGCTGACTGGAACAGAGCTTTAGTTTTTTTGCAGGACAGGCTCACGTTTCCAGGTGGAGCTTTAATCAGCTCCGGCTTTCTGGCTTGCACCAAACCACACTTTTTTTTTTCTGTTGGCCTTCAGAAGTTTTTCTTTCTAGCAGCTCTGAGGTTTGTCTGGGTTTGCTCCCTGCTCACCTCAGCAGCTTCTCACTTTCTCTGCATGAGCTGCAAATTCTCAGAAGGTTGCTGCAAGTCCTTCCTTCCTGAACCTCTCCTGCCTGCTGCTCAACGCACACTGAAAGCTTCCCTCCCTTAGCAGGGGCTGCATCCTAAAACTTCTCTGGGGATAGCCCACTATTTGCATGAAGGAGAAGAGGAATATGTGGTTCTATGCAATTCTAAGCACTGGAGCATGTAAAAGTACTGTGACACCACCTAGCAAAGCAAGGGAAATAAAATCTGCCAGCATATCCTCTGCAATGTCTACTACACACCTACTAGAGACACACTGACCCAAGAACACAACAGACTAAAGTACTACAATACGCCAAATCAGCTTTACATCAGCAGATTTAGACTATCCCTGGCTACAACGTTCCAGAATAGAACAAATGCAGAACAGGCTATTCAGCAAGGGATTGCTACTTTGTCAAGGAAGTTTCATTCCAGATTTAGTATCTCCTAGAGCTCAGGAGTTGTCCAAGGTCTTAAGTTTGCTTCTTTAATGCCACAATCAGTGTTTTGGATCACTGTCTGTTCTTCAAGGTCACGGAGAGTTTGTGGAGCTGGGATTTTTGTTTAGCAAGATCTACAAGTTAAAATACTTGTGTGACTTTTCAAAATTTTATAGAAATTATGGGTGGAAGAAAAGTTACTTCTATCTGATACAGTAGATATTTTCTTTACCTTTATAATAGTAATACTTGTTTAAACACCTTTCATTCTAATTTTAAAACCTGTCTGCTCTTGAAAATGGAATTACAATACCTCATCTGAGCTCTGAATCATTCTTATGAAAGCTAAAGCCTTGTCCATCAAAAATAAGGTACACTTGGACATTTTAGGTTGAATTGCTTGGTAACATCTTTTTCCATATAAGCTGATTTTAAAGAATTCTCTGGCTTGAATTTGTATTGCTGCTTTCTTCAGCCCACAAATGATACTAGAGATACACATGCAACTTCTTTCAACTGTAACTTGCAAACTTTGGGATTAATTGTAAAAAACGTAACTTCCATCAGGAGAGGAAAGCAGGTATGTAGGCTGCTGAAGGCAAATCAGGTGCTGAACTCTAACACAATCATTTCCTTCCAAGCTGTCAATTTATTCTGAGAGAAATAGTAAATGGCTGCTAATTAATATCTACTTATTATAGCCCTGCTCAGCCTTCAGAAAAGAAAGAGTGACTAAAGAGGCTTTGATCTCTGGTACTCTCCCTGGAGGGGCTGGATCTGAGCCTCCATCTCAACCCCATGAAGCTTTTAGCATGCCTGCAGGCATTCTTCAGCTCAACATTTTGTACATGCTTTTTTATTCTACACTTTTTTTTCTATTTAGTTACCATGTTACTGCAGGCCCTTAGCAATCCAAGATACACACACTGCAAAATTATAACTACAGCCAATTCACTGAACTTCTTCAAGGAATTTTTGTGAATAGGTTTTGGTGTGGTGTTCCTCTCATGTCAATGCTATTTGCTTCAAACCATTTCCTTGGAAGTCCTTCTTTTCCAGTTTTACTTAAAGCAGTTTTCATAGTATTGTAAGAAGCTTGGTCATAAATGCTGCAGTTCATTTAAGCCAGTGCTGCCTGAGGAGATGAGCCTACAAAAGGCTGAGTAAGAGGAGGTTTTTCTCCGGCTCCACTAGGGTCAGTAGGTTTTTAACTATTGTGTTCTTTCAGTGCCTTTTAGAAAATGCTCCAGAAAAAGGCAGGACAATTTTGCCTCTAAATTATTAGCAACTTATTGAGGGGCCAGCACAGATCTGCTGCAGTCCACTTAAGACTAGAAGACACTTCTGAAAGATATTACACTCAGGAGGTGACACTATAAAGCAGACCACAGGAGTTACATGTGCAAAAATACGCATGCACCTCACCTGGAAACTGAATACAAATAGCTATACATTGTCAACTACCTGCTGCTTTAATTACCACGTTTACACAAACAGCTGAGTGCTCACTGATTTCAACTTAAAAAGTCACTTTTTGAACATATAAATTTTTAGAATAAGTCCAATTCTTACCCCCAACTGCACTGTTAAGGCAAGTTTAAGCAAAACTTATCTGCTTGCTACGTTGTTTCCAAGATGACTCAGTTGTCTG
This sequence comes from Buteo buteo, assembly GCF_964188355.1. Taxonomy (NCBI): domain Eukaryota; kingdom Metazoa; phylum Chordata; class Aves; order Accipitriformes; family Accipitridae; genus Buteo; species Buteo buteo. The sequence goes on along the minus strand of NC_134174.1, from coordinate 27,751,121 downwards.
TACGCAGGGAACTTCTGTGAGTCTTACATAAGGCATGTCTATCTTACAGCTTAAGCTTTTAGTGTTACTTTAACATCAGATCTAGAAATAAGCTTATGGCTAAATAAATGAGTCTTAAAACCATTATTGTCCTTCATTGGTCCCAGATCACATCAGTACAAGGCACTTAATTTGCTCTGGCTTTTAGTTTTAAATCAATCATTCCAAAAGTTCATACACATTATTCTTGTATTTAGTTAATAATGAAAGACAAAATGACAATTACATCTAAAATAAAAAAGCTTAAACATTCTAAAGCCATCTGATTTCATTATGCAAATGAGATAACATGTTAATAACAACACATACCATTTCAGTAATATGACTTGACTTTGTACTTAAGTCATTTCAATTTCATTAATTATGTGGAAGAGTCAATTTAGATCATAGTCAGGTAGCACACACACATGGAAATACACCATAAGGCATACCTGTGATAACAGCATTCAAATAAAATTTTAAATGTATGTATTAGTTGCCCTTATAATTTTCAGTGTGAAGTGAAGGACGTACTTGAGAGTTTATCATCTGTGCTGCTGTATGACACATTCTCATTTTTTTTTAAATCAGCCAGCCTGGCCCCACAGCTCTGCTGGGGCAGATGAGCTCGTGCATAAAGGAGCTGCTCACTTCCAGCTTGAAGGAGAGACAAGACCCTCCTGTCCCACTCAGCCCTCTGGCTTGCATCAGCCAGGACACAGGAGCTAGACTGATTTCTTGCTAAGCACATTCAAACCATGCCAGAGGCACTGGTATGCCTGCCCAGAACTTGCTGATGAGACAAACCAGCTGGGTATCCATGACCAATAACCCCTTGACTGCTCAACTGTTCCTCATTCAACAGGCTGTTGGAGAGCAGCTGAACAGCATCTTCAGTTCCTCTGGTGTTGCCCTTCTTCCCTGCAATGCCTCACATTTGCTCAGCATCCTACCTAGTTATTATAGTATATGCAGAGAGCACAATATGCTAAATGCATATCCTGAGACTGGTAATTTTCATTCATAAGCAACTCTGCAATTGTCATCTTGGACTTCTGACAAGACAACACAGGGTCTGCTACTTAGCTTGTTCAAAGAAAACACTGCAGCTTATGGTTCTGGGTTATATTCCAAATATCTGTTAGCATCACAAGGCTTAGAGACTTAGTAACAGCTAATATGCGGGCAAGCTACATTCTGACTAGTCAAGCATTAGGTCTCTTGCTTAGTGGCTGGCCTCTGACAGGTGCCGATTTTATAACTTAGCCGAGTAGCTATGGGTAGGCAGAAAAGGTGTGGTCATGAATCTGTGTTCAAAAAGGGGAGGATTATGTCACTGCTAAATACAGACCATCAAAGAGCCTGACATAGTTACATCTTCTCCACAGTGAGGGGGTATAGCTGAGCAATCATTTAGAATACAAGTGAGCTGGCTAGTAAGTGTTGGGAAACAACTGCATAAGGACAAACACAAGAATCTTGAAGTTCGGGGATGAAATAACATATGCTGTCCTTCCAGCGGCAGATTGGTGTTGTGAGGTTATGGATGGCATATTGGCTATGCACAACCATTTCTGCTTAACTGTCCTTTCTTGCTTGAGGCAGAATAAGTTTCTTAGGGCATGTAAAAGCATATGGATCTGGTTTCCTAAAGATTTAGCAATTAATCATATATGGGAAATCATTGGAAATCCACAAAAAGAGGGGAAAAATAATCACTAGACACTAGATTTACCTTCATTTGATTCCACTGTAATAGCCTCAGGTAAAATTTTTACCTACATCAAAACATGAATTTTGATGCAAGTTTTCTAAAGGCTTCCTTGAAAGAAGAATGTTCTTGGATGAAAAAAGAAAACACACATTTGATTTAAGAAAAAAGGTTCTCTATTTGCTTGTGTTTACACAAATCCAAAAATAGGCATTCAGATCTAAGTAGCATTTGAACTTTGACTTAAATAAGCTGTGAAAGCTTTTCACAAGCTAGGGCTGAAACTCAAAAGTGTCAATAATTTTTGCAGTATTATGATAATTTTTTTGGTTGAAATGCAGTAATAATCTCTTACACTACAGAAAAATATTTTCAACATAGATATAAGATTAAAATGTGAAAATATGGGGATAAGTTTGGCTCTTGACTATACACGTGCAGCCCTTCTGAAGACTGCATAGATGCAAATCAGCTGAATTTTACTTTGATCTCATTTTTCAGATAAGATTTCTGCCATATTTTGAAAAACAAAAAGTAGTGAAATTCAGGTGATGTACTCTGCATTCAACACACTAGCAGTCAAAAGTGAGAAACAAAATCAATGACTTAGATGATCAAAGACTGTAAACACTGATCCTGTAACTTTTCTGTCAGCACAATTATAAGCATAAATTCTGCTCTATCATATATGTGTTTCTTGTTAAAATATATGCTCTGTGTGCACAAATACACAGAATTAAATTCCCCACCAGCCTCTACACATTCTGCTGTAGTTGCATCTGGTTATGCCAGTGATGAATTTGTTTTTTTGGTCCATTATTTTTCAGAATTTTGTCAGAGGGAGAATTTTCGCTTTTAAAGAGGTTGGATTCTTCAGTTGGCTTTTCTTTGTCCAATCCCTCCAGAGTCCCATATAAGAGCAGCAAGAATGCTTCATCCAGCAGCACTTGCTGGGATTACACACTGGCCTTGCAAATTTTTGTGACCTTTCTGAGAAGGTAGCGGCGAGACCGTTGCTACTCGAAGGACATGAGAATAACCTCAGAAAATGCCATAACAGTGATAGGTAAGTTCAAACAACTGCAAAGGCAAGTTTGAGTGTGGCACCCTATCCAGAATAATATAACTTCTTTTAACACTAATGTTTTCTTTCTTGAGTGCATTCCCACAGTGATCCCATGAAGTGGCTGATGGGAGCTGTCTCACAGAAAAACAGGAAATATAGAAGAAGATGGGTGTTTGCCCCATCAAGTTGGACACCTGGACAACCTAAATGCATGGTGGGGTGATGAACAGTGAACGTATCTTGGCTTAGTTGCGTTACAGATGGTATGGGTCTGGAGAAATAACTACTTTCCATGCCAGCACAATGCCAGCAGCATTAGCCCATTGCTCTTTAAAAATTACAGCTGGATTGATGTCAGCAGCAAATCACAAAACTGACGCTGATGAGTCCAAGGTGGAGCTATCAATATGAGCTTTTCTGAGGCCTTCAGAGATTCACAGAAGGGAGACCTCAGGGCAAGCAGTAGGCACCCTCAGCTTCCCTACTGACCTTGAAACAGCAGCCGCTGGCAAAGCACTGCTCAGCCCTCTGCAGGAGCACACATCTGCATGGGTGATGGGTGCATTGATCTCAGGGGTCCCCGTTTCAGGGGCACCTGTTCTACCATGGGATTTCACCTCCAGCTCCACCTGATGGAGGTGAGCTAACAAGTTGTGGAGTCCCTCTTAAGGCAAGCTGAAGAATGCACAACTCACATGGAGCAGCTACGTATAGGAACTGAACAAAGAACAGGAGAACGCAGCTCCAGCAAACTCTCATAAGGTTTCATGTTGCCTAGGGTTGTAAAAGCCACAAGTTAGTCCTAAAAACAACACCATAACCAGCAGTTAGAAACTTATTGTTCACAGACAGCAGCTGCTTCTGGGACCTTAATAACTAATTTGTTACACTGCACCTTTTAGGAGCACAATTAAAAAGTTATGTCAACTTACAATGAAAAGCGTATTTCAGTATTCGCCAGTTTTATTTGTCTTTTCAAAATATTCCTCTTACTACAACAATTTTGATGTTACCTCAGGAGATTTCTGATTTACTTCCCATCTTATTTAGCATTTGCACTATGACTAAAAGTCATAGTCAGGATTAGGCCCCGTTCCATGAAACACCACATGTGCTAATCCTTTTTTAAAGCTAGTTATTACTCAGTCTCTGTGGGAGACAGCCCTTGGCAAGCTTTTCAAGGACAAAGTACTTCCATCACAGAATTTAGAACTGTAACATTGATATTTCTTTTTTACACTCTTAAGAATTACGTGTTATAATTGTATACTATGCCTAAGTTCAACATGCATTCAGTCTTCATAAAACAGTTTCTCTTTATTTGCATTAATTACAGATTTATGCTATGAACCAATTCTGAACAGGTTCAGCTGAGACCAGTGTAAACATCTGTGCCTGTTAAATTTGCCTGTCATCAAACAGACAGACAATTATAGTTGGCAATAATTTATGGAGGACAATACCTGCTTCATTTCTCAGCACAGGTGTGATGTGAATAGGGCAAGAACTCCTTTCCGACTGAATGAAAATACTGAAGAACTTACTGTAACTGCTGCTCAGTACGAGCAGTGACCAGGGCAGCAGTTGTGCAGAACAATACGCAGGACTCTGTCACACAGAGGTGCACAATAAAGAAATCATGGGCAGTCCTCACTTTGCATTTCCAAGCACATTCTGTTTACCAGGCAACATCGTAGATTTTGCTTTTCCTGAATTATCTCATTGTTAGTCACAACTCAGGAGAAAATATCAAAAAGTCACACTGAGTGATACAAAGCCAACTTGAACTTTTAGTATGAGGATAAATAGCATCATCCACTAAGGAGAAAGCTGAGCAAAGAAGAATCACAGTCACCAAAGCCTACAGTCAGAGCATGCCAATGAACACAGCTGTTATACCATGGCATAAATATTGCTCGATTTGACGAAAATAGTTATATAAAGATGTAGATCTGATGAGTCATAACTCAGACACCACTAAGAAAATGTATTTCAATTGTTACTTTTGTTACACAATAAAAATCCCTCCTGGATGCCAGCATCTTAGTTATCTGGCTTAGAGCTTCTGAAGCAACTTTGAAAGTTCCAAGTGAACCTAGATTTACAGTACCACAAATGTTCTTACAAACAAAAAAAGCTTTAATATTGGTAAAAAACCCTATTCAATAATGCCTAGGTTTCCCTGAGAAGACAGTCTCCTTACTATTGATTGCAAAATAAAAAAAGTACCATGCATTCTCAATAAAATCTTCCATGAGTTTGTATAATTATGAAACTGAGTAAGTGTCCGTAAACTTCTGTCTGCTAAACTGTTGTCCTATCACATGGTTTAGTTATGCCACTTGAAATTCTTCATCTTCCTTCTCTCTCTTACTCTATTCCAGAGACTTAGCTAACATTAATGACTTCCCCACAAAGCCAAAGAAACTGGGAATGCATATTTAAGCATTAAAAGGATCCAAAGATAACATACTAAAGAGCTTTGGCATTTTGAGTAGGCAGATAAAACTGGTTTAGGCCACTCTTAGAGTGCTTTCAAATTTCTTCACAGGTCATGTATCTTTTAAAGTCAGTGGGTACTTTGCAATTGTTACTTTTGTAAGTTACATACATTCTGCTCCATGTTGTCCATGCTACAAAGCTACTGCACTACTCCAGGAGAGCTCTATTTCAACAAATACTTGACTGAGCCAGTGGAACGAATAGCCAAAGGGACAAGAGAGAACAACTTCACATAAATTGTTAACAACAGAAAAGTAATAATCAAGCAGTTGCACCAACTGTTGGTAAATTTTACATGGCTGGAAAATTCAAAAATATTTATAGCCCTCCATTTAAGAGAATGTACATAACTCATTTACAGCCTCATGGCCTGTGACCCTTCCGAAATTCATGCCACTAATAATACCTACCCTGCAATGCGTGTAGTAATATCACATAAGCGTAAACATACTACAAATATATAGAGAATACACGCCAGCTACATCTACTTTTATACTCTGTGATTGAGACCCCAGATCAGTATCTGGGGTATACAATGCAGAAAACGAGATTTCTATTCCCGTTTTGGTTTAGTACAATCTCTTTCTCCCATCTTGTGTATAGGGCTGGATGGCCTCCTGCTATCTGTCTGCATTCACTTGCCACTCAGTGCTGCGCCTAAGCGCTACACTTTGCGCCTTTGCTCCGATTTGTTAGGAACCCCTTTGGTGCTTTGGAGTTTGCAAGCTCCAGCAATATGCCGGGGAAACACTTACTAGCATCTGAAAAAATCTCCCTTTTGGGAAGGAGTTTTCAGCTTCATCAGAGAGGAATTCCTCCCGCTAACAGGTGTTCCTGATGGAGCTCAGCAAGCATACAATTTTTTCTGGCTGTGAACGGCAATCAAACTGACAATTATGTGTTTGCTCATGTCCTTGATAAAAGCTCATTTAGCCACAACATTAGGCTGATTGTTTTTTTTCCTGCTGCCTTCTTACATATAGTTTTAAGTTACACATTAAGACTTCCCCTCCCCCCCCCAACAAAATACATGCAATAACCAGGTTTCAGAGCTCCTGGTAAGTTTGATACATTTGTGAAGATACCAGATCTCAGAGGGCATCTACTTGTTATCTGCTACACCCAGTGAAGGCTTTAGAGTCCGGATAGGGTTTTGTAGTGGGAAAGGTGATTATTATTCTACACTGCATATATCTGTAGTATAGATAACTTCTGTAGGGGAACCACCTAAGGCACAGAATCAGGCATCACTGCCCTTCAACAGCAGGCAGTATTTACCTATCAGCAGGCACAGCGATGGCGGCACACGTGCATTGACAAGACTGCTGCCTGTGTCTGGCTATGCAGCCTTCCCAGAAACAGAAGCTAACCCTGAACAAGGCGCAGCTCCAGAATGCGTCCCACAGGCTTCTCCCACGTGCTGACCCTCTTGGGTGCAGCATGACTTCCCGCCAGAACTGGCCAGGAAACACGTTGTCCCTGTGCTCTTTTGAACATAAACACTGTTATTAGAAGGAGTGTTACTGGGACATTTGGTGGACATTTGGCAGTCCTCACGAGCTTCCACACCTCATTTGCTATGGGGGTTTCAGCTTGTTTGTAGCTAAGCCTCCCATGAGAAAATTAGCAATATTCTGTGTCACATGAGATTGAACTCCCACACTTAATCTTCTGGGCTGCTGCTACCATCTCTTCTTTTCTCCTTTGTTTTCCCCATGTTTCTGAAGCACCTATGCCTTCCCTCCTGGGACTCCTTGTCTTTTCCCTGCTCTGAGCTGTCTCTGTTGTCTCTTACTAAATAATGAGAACCTGCAACCACCTCCTCTTCCTTTCTGCTCTCCTGCCATCCCTCATTTTGCTGGCATTTAAAACTTCAGAGGAGGAAGCACTCAAATGGCTCTCTGGCAGTGCTACATACAAAGGCAGAAGAAGTGCGTAAAGTACACCATAAAGATGCACAGAGTAAAAATCATTCTTAGGATGCTAAACCATTATTAAAGCAAAGCAGATATTTCTTGTAGCTCCTTTACCATTGGGATCTTACAGTGACAGTAAGTAAAGAGTTTAGAAAAAGAAACATTACAAAACCTTGCTACAGTTGCGTTAAATGCTAGACTTGGAAGGAAATAAATTTAAGAAAGTATGTAAGAAAAAAATACCTAAAGTCCCAGAGCTCATATGCAAACATCACTCAGCACTGAGGGTTATATTGTTCAAATCTGTAGGTTCACTATTCTTGCTGCCTCTCTTGCCGTACTAGCAAATCATCAGTAATCATTAGCAAATTATGGAACCTTATGGCTGGAGAAAAAAACCAGAGACATGAAGTACAGATGTTTCCCCAGTGAATCCTATATATTTACACTACTCCTTGAACAGGGCTGAGCAGTAACAGTATACAGGCAGTGTCCTCTTTAGGGAATGTCTGCCAAAACACCACGAAAAAGACCTAAACCCATGCTACTTGCAACAGATCCTCCAAAATGAACCAGAATCACAACATTTCCTCCAAGACTTAACAAGGCTAATATGCCAAGAAGGGACACCCCCCAAAAAAAGGCACAAAACACTGCCATCTCATGAGTTACATCCGACTTAAGTATTACAGCAGGTCTCCAAGCCTCTGCTCTATCATCCCCATTCAAATGGGAGCATCACCACACTATAGTTATTCACTATATACTACAGTAATCCACTCTACCCTGTCCTATCTACTCAGAAAGTCATGGTAAATATAATTTGTAGTCCTCAGTGCTCACCAAAAAAACCTTTCACTTCTTGTTTATGAACTGGCTTTAAAGAATCCAGAAGTTTTATTTTCATAAATAAGTTTTACTGTCATTTTTACTCCACTGAAGTCGAGCAATCCACAGGCGGTATTATAATTATGTAGAAGTAGGGGGTTAAAAACTACAGTTCAGGGTAAAGACACTGCAGGTGTGCAGTTTAATGAGTTCTTAATTGAGTAGTGGGAGAGCATAAAAAGGAAGTGCAGAGGGTGATTACGTGGCTCTTTCAGCGACAGGAGCAGTGCACGCACTGAACTCTATAATCAAGAATACGGAAAAAACGAGTTCACTTCTAATTTTCTCTGTACAACAGCCTTTGTTATTCACGCTCAGTATGCAAGATTAGAATTTGTACCATCGAGTTAACTGACAAGATGAACCTTTTTTGAGATGTCCTTGTTTTAAGGCTAAGATCACAAAAAAATGAGGAAGGACTAAAAAATAACTTAGATCTGAAAAATATATTGCCTGCACTCCTGTTTTGCAAATCAGTCAGATTTCTCTCGGGCTTCTGCCTGTTCTCTGCTATCGAACAGACTGCACAGGATAAATCTGCAGAGGAAAAAATAGAAGGATACACCACATGGGAGGGAAAAGGCAACTACCTGGATTTACTACACTCTATCCTCAATTCTCTTCCTCCTCTCTCCAAGAAACAAACACCACAAAACCCCCCCAAACCTCTTCTCTCTGCTCAGGGAAAGCCATCTACAAAGTGACAGTGCAGCAGTGTCACTGATTAGGTAGGCACTGCAGGAAAGCACCCACACACAAGAATGGAAATGCTCCTGAGAATGCTAAGGAGATGTAAGTATGTTAAGGAGGCATAATTTTATATATGCTATGTATTTTATAAATGCTAAAGAGAAATTATATAGTGCACCCACCCATACCTGCGGACAGCTGAGATCTCCTGAACATTCACTTTGCTACCACACATAAACCTGAAAAGTGATCAGAGCAGCTCCAACCTTCAGTTGGGCAGAAGACAGTCTCTGAAAACCCAGCGCAGCATCACTTAGCACAACTCTAGTTTAGTCACTCAGGCCATAAGATGTTTGGGGTATTTTTGAGAAATAAGAGAGAGAAGTAAGATCAGGCATCTTTCCAAGCAGTTCTATGCAGTTCAGGTGTTACCTGAAATATTATATTAAATTTGAAGGAAAAAAAAATATGACAACTATGAAATTCATGAGAGAGCACAATCTGCCTCTGAGGAAAAAAGAAATGTTTATATATAAAGGCTTCTTCATTATCATCTCAGTTTTATGAGAAAACTCTTAATATTTGTATAGCTACAGCAAGCTCTTGTAATCATTTTGCACACTATATTGGTTTTTTACATAAGCATTTTTCAAATTCTTTTACATCAGGCTTCAAGACTTCAAAGTTTTTTGTTGTTGTTTTTCCCCATAAATATATTTCTAACTGTATGTTGCTAACAAGGAACAGTTAGACTTTCACAAAGGCACAGCAGGCTTGAATTCACCAAGCTGGTTGCAAAGTTGTTGATATTTGTCCCCAGTATTGTGGTCTCTGCATCCACACCAATTTCTTACTCTGGGATGTGACAGAGAGAAGAGGGATGACAAGACTAATAACCACTGAGGCCCTCTGGAACCATTATCATTTTCTATTCCAATTTCCCTTATAACTTACATTACAGAATATCACCCATTACTTCCTACATCAGGCTTATAATGCTTAATTCAAATATCATTGCAAGAATCCAGTGCATTCATCTCCAAGAACCAGGAAATATAGCTGTTTAATGACATGAAGCCTGATCTAGAGCCCACTTATGTCAAATGGGAGTCTTTCAGCAGACTAATGGTCTTTGCTTAAGGGCCATCAGCTCCAATAAATCAGGAGATAATTTTAGCTCTAATCAGACAGATCTTGAGAAGTTCATGTAAACACATTCACCAAGTTCCCTTTGGCCATCCCTAAAAATTGACAGCAGGGTTGACCATGCCATCAGCACTTTATAGGCAAGTAACTTCTCAGTAGCTGTGTAATGTGCAGGCAAGAAAACATGCTAAACTTGGTGGCACAAAGCATGGTGCTACAAAGACACTGATCCTTACTTAATGCCAGAGAAGATCTGAGCAGTGTAGGTATGCTCACTGGTCCAAATTACCATAACACATCTGACACTCTCCCCGTGGGGCTAGGGAGAGCACCCCATCCAAATGCTGTAATTGAGCTGCTTTACATTATTTTATTGCATACAAAACACAGATGCAAATAAAGAATTTGCCTAACATAAGCAAGAAGTGTTATGCTGTAGTCATCAAACCATACGTGCTAACTGGAAGTCAACAGATTCATTTAGGAAGAGGGGGATTGCTTCCTTCTAATGGTTTAGGTTTGTTAGCTGCCAACCAGCCTTGCATTATCCAAATGCCAAGTCTCTGGTAGCTGTTACTTCTCCTTTGTCCTATGCTACAGCATCCTCAACTTACAGCAGTATTCTACTTACTTGCACAAACCTGCAAGTTCATTTATCTGTATCCAAATCGCAAACATTTAAAGAAAGGTTCTACTCTAATGTTGCAGAAGAGCGTGGTGCAGGAGTCCTTTCCATGTTATCTACAAGCAAACAAGCACGTTTGTCCAAGAGGTGCCCATTTGCATCAGAACTTTACCAGCTTCTGACATTACCTCCAGTTTGTACGCATCAGTACTTTTTTTTATTGAAGGTCTGGTTCTTTAATCTATCTTCATTAGTGATTATTTTGCATGGGAAGCAACACGTATTCTTTTAAAATAATTTGCTGATGGTAAATTCTACAAGCCATGGTATTAAATGGAAATGTTAACCTGTGTGTAAAGTTCTCTGAAGAGTAAGAAACCTCCACTCAGAGAGGATCTTGTCACCCATATCAGGATTATATTTAAACAGTACAGATCAACGGAAGCTCATGAAACTACCATGATGAAAAAAATATTGATGATTTGATAAACAGCTCTCTGAGGAAGTATTTGCTTTACTTTATACTTTTATGTTCTACCCAAAATGTAGTTATAAACTCAGTCAGTTCCACTTGGTTTTGGACCTTGCAAATGCAAGTACTCCTCAAACCACACAACACACATACTCATCTAACATTTATCCACATTAATAAGAATTACCACAATGTTTAAAGCCAAGATAGATTTAAATCTTTCCGTTGTATAAGTCTGCCAGCCCCCACCACTTTAATGGTTACTTTGAAAATCCAGTACTCGCACATCATGTTTCCATTAAGCAACAGGCATTTTTCATAGCTTGGTGATCAAATAATTTTGTATAGTAAGCTTTTAAGATCACCCACACTCTGTTATATTTTATAATTGCAGATACAACAGTAATAGGAAATTCCCTACCTATTTTGGGGGAGACCTGCACTACTTCATGTATATATATATATGTTCTTTAAAGAGAACCTTCAGTGGGATAAGTAAAATCCCGGTAAGAAAAACTATGCAGTCATTTAAGAACAAGAAACTAAAGTTGAAATCACATGGTCCTTGTAAGGAAGACCAAGATGCTCCTCAGAAGTGAAGTTACCACCTTTCTAGGAAAAATCTTTCATAGATCTCAATGTTACAAAAATCTATCATATTTACCCCAAAGAGTAAACCTAACAAATTCAAACAGTTTCTAAATTGAAGGGGTTTTATTTCTTTTTCTTCAGCAGACAAATAAAACTATATAGCTTTCAAACCTTGCTGTTTGCTGTTCATTTTACCCAGATGTATACTCTTATTAAAAGTCAGCTCACAGATCATGTAGTCATTTATTATTATAATAAAAACCAGCCAGATAAATGTAAGAAAAGACAACTTACAGTAACTTTTCAGAAGTTGAAGGAAATGCATGAGGCTATTTCATGTTAATCGTGCTTACTGGTTTTTTCTTGATATTTCACAATGATTTCAACTTCAGCTCTAGCAAGTGAATTCTCACATCCTGGCAATATTGCTGCAGCTATCTGCAAAAATCACCAACAGACAAGATTTCTAAGGTTCTGCCTCCCCAAAGTTATTTTCTTAAGTCAACTTTGCTTCTTCATTTCCTATCCCACCTCTGAAGCTTTACTAAACAAGAACTAAAAAACTAATACTGTACATGGTCTCTTTAAAGTATGGGTTTATATTTCATTATTAAATCAGCACGAAGATTAAAATGAAGAGGCTGAAAGTTTTTTGGTTTTTTGTTTTTCTTACATCCAATTGATAGATTGTAAACTGCAGGCTCATAGAGTTCTGGTCTGAAAGAAAAAAAATTAGATCTGCTATATATAGGTTATGGAACATTGGTAAAATTCATCCTGGCCTTCCTTCCAGCTAAGTAAACACCCTCAACCTGTGCATCCCCCAACCCAGTACTTTCTGCCAACTTTTCAATTCGCTAACGCATTAAGTTGGTTCCCAAATGCATTGTTGACAATTGCTAAAAATTACGTTAAGCTGGGAATTTGCAACATTTAAACACTTCAAATGAGACACATTCAGAGGAAAGAGAGTGAAATAGCAACACTTTTAGTATTTGTTATGGGTTTGTGTGTGGAGATTCTTTTGGGTAGCAGGGGAAGGGGCTGCGGGGGGTGGCTCCTGTGAGAAGCTTCTGGAAGCTTCCCTGGCTCCAGGCCGAGCCCGTCAGCGACGGCGGTAGCGCCTCTGGGAGAACATGGCCGAGAGGGGAAACCTGCAGCGGGGGAGGAGATGGGGATGCGAGAGAAACCCCTCTGCAGACACCGAGGGCGGTGAAGGAGGCGGCGGAGGAGGGGATGCCCCCGCAGCCCGCGGGGAGGCGGCAGGCTGTCCCCCCCCAGCCCATGGAGGGGAGCGGGGGAGCAGATGCCCACCTGCAGCCCGGGGAGGGAGGAGCCCACGCCGGAGCAGGGGGGTGGGATGGGATGGAATGGAATGGGATGGAATGGAATGGGATGGAATGGAATGGGATGGAATGGAATGGGATGGAATGGAATGGGATGGAATGGAATGGGATGGATGCCCCCCAAGATGGCCGGCCGGGACCCCCCCGCGCTGGAGCAGGCTGGGACCGAAGGACTGCGCCCCGCGCTGGAGCCGTTGGTGAGGAACTGCAGCCCGCGGAGAGGACTCCCGTGGGAGAAGGTAGTGGAGGACTGTCTCCCGCGGGAGGGAGGGACGGACCCCGCGGCGGAGCAGGGGCCGAGCGCCGAGTCCTCCTCCCCCTGAGGAGGACGGAGCGGCAGAGACAGCGTGTGAGGAACCGACCCCAGCCCCCGTCCCCTGTTCCCCTGGGGGGGAGAGAGAACCGGGAGTGGGGCTGAGGCGGGAGGGCTGGGGGGAAGCTGTTCTCGGGTTGGGTTGTGCTTCTCGGTGTCCTTGTTTTGCTTTGAGGGGTAGTAGGTTCAACCGATCTTGTTTCTTCCCCGAGTTGAGCCTGCCTTTTGCCCGTGACCATCAGTGGGGAGTGATCCCTCCCCATCCTTGTCTCGACCCACGAGCCTGCCTTTACATTGTCTCCTCCTCATCCTCACTGGGGCCGGGCCGGGAGGAGTGGGTGAGCGGCTTCGTGGTGCTTCTTTACCGGCTGGGCTTAAAGCACGACAGTATTTTAAAGTGATAAATAGCCTAAGGCCAAGGAGGGTTTAGAGGAATAAGGAACAACTTGCTGTGAAGATAATTACAGGTAACTGGCCAAGGTTTTAGATGGACCAGCTGGTTTCCATCCAGATTAGACATTTGGGATCCACATTGATGACTAAAAGAAACAAGCTGCCATACAGTGACCTGTTCTTACAGTTACTAAACAAACAAAACCAAACCCAAACAAGCAACAAAACAGAGAGATGTACCCTTAAACATAAACCACTACTTAACAAAAGAGAGTCATACACATGCTGAAACAAAACAATATCTAAATGAAACCTAGAAGTTAGTCGAACTGCAAGTTCACCCTCAAAACCAGTTAAACCATTGGAATTAACAGAACAAAATCACTGATCCACTGAATTTACAAAAATGAATCTGTAGAAATTGTAGTGTGTTTAGTTATAAATCCCAATTTTAAAAATTGAACAAATTTAATCTTTACCATGACAACAGCTATATGTTTGGAAGATGAGTTATTACCTGATGAATAAATCACAACTTTGGAGTCAAATATGGCTTACACATTCTCATCATAGACTGGTGAGTGAGCCTTTCTTTCTAAGTGCAGGAAAACATAGTATGCAGTAAATCCAGCCAGAGTAGCAGAAGCATTTGATGTATTTGTTATATACAGAAATACACCTCCTACAGTACTTCAAAACACATGTTAACACTTGTCTTTTACGAGATCATATTTAGGGCTTTCTAAACTTGATTAGACACTTTTTTCTCTGATAGCTGCTTCATATGCACATAGAAGGACAGGAAAACATATCTATTCCCACTAACACAGACCAAGCAGCACTTGGCTCTTCCTCAGCTAACAGACCACCGGAGGGGACAGGCAGGGGCTGCTGGTCTTCACCCTTCCCACTGCTCCAGCACCCAGCTCTCCTGAGCAGGTAGTGGGCACCGGCTGCCGCCCCAGGCCCAGCAGACCCCAGGGAGCTGGGGAAAAGTTGGGAAAAGCTACTTCCCGGCAGTTCCTTGGTGCCACGACCACCTTGGCATGGTGAAGCCCATTGGAAGGTACCAGAATTTTACTTAAGCCAGAGTGAGTAAGTGAGCTCATCCTTAGCAAGTGTCACCTTGCAAAAAGCAACCTGAGCTTTAAAATTAAGAAACAACAGAAGTTCACCATTTTGTAAAGCTTAGAGGCTATAAGCTTGCAGCCTCTTCAGTATAACAGAAAGTTGAAATCATGTGATTGCTTCTGAAGATGCTGGTATAACTTTGCCTCTGTGAAAGATCACGAAATGACGTTATGTTTCCAGTTTATGGAGAGTGTGAGCCAAAATCCTATTAAAATAACTGACTGAGAAAGAACTAGCAATAGCCAGCCACTGAATATCCATCCATCAGAAAAAATGAAGAAAAACCCACAAAACCAATCACTTTATGACTACATACCAACACAACCTCTACAAAAAGACAAACTATATTTAGATTTAGGAACTCAGTTGTACATCAAATCGTTCTCTCTGACAAGATGAAATTTTCAAGAATAAGCTATTTTAAAATTCCCCTATATGTAGCATATTTAAGAAATAAAATTCACAAGCGGAATTAAAGGTCTCTTTTCCTATATATGCTATCTTTGTTTCTCTGGGTCAGGTAGTGTAACTTGATGCTAAAAAAAAATAAAAATTCTACATAATAAATCAGGTTTCAGATAGAATCTTTTAATTTTTGTCCTAGGATATTATCGTTGCCTATTTCATTACATCATATGAATGGAGTTTCTATGTGGTAAAGCCTGATGTGGAACACCATTTATCAGGCCAAAAATACAAATAAATACCCTTACATGTAATTTAAGTTTGATACTAGTAAGTTTATATCATCTACTCTGATACTGGAAAACTGATATACTTTTGGTTTTGCTTTTGTTTTGGTTTATTATCTCACTATGTATAGACATATCAAAAGAGAGAATGAGGTATCTATAGATATACAAAAGATACCAATTTCTATCCTTCCATCCCTACAGTAGACTATACAGTAGTTGTGCAGAAAATAGCTTCTTAAAGTAAAAATGTGAATTAATGTCCTTTAACTTATCTTGAAAAACCAACCTGTAACCACAGAGATTCCCATGGATATTTTTATATTCAAAAGAGATGATCAATGGGAATACTATTACTCAACTAGCCAATGTGACAATGACTACAGTTGCCCACATTTCACATTTCCGTAAGTCAAACTAATTCAGCTGGGTAAATTTATTTAAAAAAATAAAATCAACCAGTGCTGATTTTTCCATATTAGCTCCACCTTATAAGAGGCTACTTTACATGTAGTTTTGTGCAGTTACAAAACAATTTTTCCATTTATTTTATTCAGGCACATTAATTAATTTTAGCCTTAGATAGTGCTGCCACTTAGAAGTTCGTATCACTGGGGTATATATCTATTTTTTCAGTATCACATTCACATGAGAAAAACTGACAAAACCCACAAAAATGTTAGAATGATAAAGGTTGTCAGGGTAACATATAATGCACACAGGCAAAAGGGTAAAATATAATTATGCAGATGGCAAAATAAAAGAATGTAATTTACAACTGATGCAGAAAATTACTGGCACAATAAGCATATCCCATAAATCAGTTAGTTAACAACCTGATTTATAACTTTCTGAAAAACTGCAAAGATAAAATACAGACATAGAAAGCAATTTAAGTGCTTTGTGTCTTTTCTTTCACTAATGTACCTACTAAGGACAACATTAATAGATCAGCAGCACATTAAATAACTGATGCCACATTATTACCCCCCTCCCCTCTGCCCTAATGAGTAATTACTTCTTGTGATGACTGACTCTTTTCAACAGAGTAAATAGGAAAATTTTTGCAGTACAGAAATGGCAGAAGCTCACAGGTCTGGATTATCAGCTGAAAAACCTATTCATTTTTAAAAACATCAACAAACACAACTCAGGCCAGAATGAGAGAGGCACTTTAGTGCATTCTTACAAGTCCATTAGAAAGCACAATAGGAACTGAGACCTGTCTTCTCCCTGCAAACCAATAGGCACATCTGAGTGTGCTTTTTTGGAAAAGCTGTACAAAATTAACTGTGGAGGACACACACAGAGCCCTTTTTTTTTTCTTTTTTAATAATGAGAGACTTTGGGGGATAAAAGTTAAAAAAATTGGGTAGCTTAGAAGGAATGAGCCCGGTCATGGTGGTTTCTGGACCCTTAACTTTTCAAATTACTCCAGCACAACATAAAAACTAAACATCTCTCTGAGTCCTACTGATTTAATGAGAACTCAGTCACAGGACTAAAAGTTTTTCTGCATTAAAGGGGAAAGGGAAACAACAAGGATGACTTTGTGAATAAGGTAACACAACAAGGAGTGACGTATTTGAGGAGGAGGAGGAGCAAAGGTACTAAACTAAAGAACAAATGCAAGAACACATGGCACACATGTCAGACTACATGACAGCAAGGTGTTCAGGAAAGATTTTAAAATTTGAAGAAAAAAAGTGATCATCTGTATGGCACACTGATAATACAGAACAGCAGGTAGGCATAATGCAGCAGTAGCTTTCTTAGGCAAAACCCATCATCCTGTTGGTACAGCTAGGGACTTTGGCATGCACCGATGTGACTAGGGTAGTAAAGCTGTAGCATTTGCTGTAAGTAGGGAAGCAGAAGCCTTAAGAGTCTGTATTAAGGTTTCAGAAACAGTCTTGGCAGAAATGAATAATAGGTAACTGCAAGGTCATCTCATTTGTGACATTAAGTCATTAGACTGATTATGTATCCATCTGTTCTGCTTTGCAAATTGGCCTTCTCTGTTCATTAGCAATCATAAACCTGGATATATTATGACACAAGCTAGGAAATACATGTACAAACAGTCATGAGCACGGACCTGAGAGCATTACAGCTACTCAGCGTCATAAACAGTAATGAATTTGAATCATACAATTAGCCTCCTGGAAGCAAGCACCTTTAGAGCAAACAGAGTACAAGACCTACATCAAGAAAAAAGAAATCTTCACTGTAAATATGCACAAAACCAAAAGAACTTTAATCTACCAAAACAGAGAGGGCTGTCAGTGAAGAAAGAACTCGGCATAGTAACTATTCATCACCACTGCCACCATAGCATTACTTTCCATTTGCCCAGTGGATTTCATACCAGTCATTTGGCTCTGCTTCTCCTTCCTTTGCCAGGTCTTAACTGCACTTTCCTCTGTGCAGCAAATGTAGCAATACAAAGGCATTGCAAAGCATGCTCTTACCCTGCCCTGGTACAGGATCCTCTAATAGGAGCTCCTCTGCTGCAGTGCCTACTCTCGCCCCCCAAACCACACTCTGCTGCACTCCGGTCAGCTTCACCTTCGTTTATGCGGATGCAAAAGTGCTGTGCTATGTTGGCATCAGGTCAGGGAGCCAAATCCATTCCTGGTATCACTACAGGGATGAATTTGGTGCAGGTGCTTATGATTAAAGTGAATACGATGTTCGAGTAGCTAGAACTCCTCTGCATGTTGAGGAAAGAGAACCCCACCAACAGCCATTTTACAGTTTGTACATTATGATAGCTAATAGTTAAATTATTTACAGAGTGAGCATTTGTACTGTAACAGTATTTTTGTTAGCTATATATTCATGTCAAGGGAAGCAAAAATAGTATAGTCCTAATAGATACATTTCTATTCATACATTCTATGTTTTTCTCATTCTACCCTAAGGCTATCATTATATATGGTAACGAAGGAAATTAAAATTTTTCCTGTTGCCTCTCTTCTTTATTAATTTTTAATGATTTCTAATTTGAATGCTTTAATCCATCCTTTCATAAAAAGGATAAAGCAGTAATTCTTAAAAAGCCTTTTACCCTTTTTTTTTTCCCCCAATCACCCCTTTGTACAACAAATTTCCAAAACCACATAGCAATTTGTTTCTGGTACATACTTTCCTATTCTATCAGTATTCAGAGAAGCAACTAAGGGCATGAACCTGCACCCATCACCAGACAAGGAGTGATTCAATAGAGCACATACGCATGTTTCTCTATAAGCAAATAATTACATCACTTCGTGTACAACAAAGCATTTAAGCAAAAGCTGTTTACTGTAAGCGGTGCTCACTGCCATAAGTAATCTTTTTTTTATTTAAATGAGACTAATAAAGGTAGAAAACGTGCTGCCTGAGTGGCTTAGGAGGAGAACCCAAGCTTGAGGAGCTTTTCTTTGCAACAAGCCAAAAGAAAAGGGGAGGTAAACGTTACAGCCGGCTTAGGAGAGGGCAGGAGAGCTTGGGAGCTAAACCCAGGCTGAATTAACCCTTCAACCCAGAAATTGCTGCTTGCTGAGGTCACTGCTGGGCACCAGAAGCAAAGCCTTCCACAGTCTCTCTAGACACCTGCTGTCACCATTCTTACAAACGAAACACCTGCAATCCCCCATCCCTATAAACCCAGGCCTGTCACCACTGTTCCTTCACACACTAGTCTTTGGGGTCGGCACAAGCATCTGCCTTGGTTACTTCAGATCCAGCTGGAAAGCACACAAGCAACTGAAAAAATAAACCACTCCCCACCACCCCAGCTTAGGAGCTGAGGTACTTCGGAACATTTCACCAGTCTTCATTAAATACATAGCCCTGAAACCTTCCTAGTACAGCCCAGGCATTAACCGTAGTTAGAGTGGCATATACACCCCAAAGTACTTGTTATCCTGGAAGGAGTGATATTTGGGTGATGCACACAGAACATTAGAGCGTAACAACCATTAGGTATTTCTAATGTGTCATGTACACTGCACTTCCTAGTGGCACTTAGCACAACACAATTATCCAGTCTTTTGGAATTTTTTTTTTTTTTTATTTCAAAAATTATGCATCAAGGCAAAATTTTGGAACAATCCTCATCCAGCCACAAATGAGCAAACTGCCCTTTGCCTGTATACAGGAGCCATGAAGTGTGAGGGTAGGTCTTTCTGAGTCCAAACCAGAGGGGGCAGGGGGAGGACACTCCAACTTCCAACTTTAGAGGAGGAGGTAAGCGTAACAGAGGCTGTTATGCTTAACATAACAGGCAGATTAACTGCCTCCAACAAATCTCTGTCAGGACATTTATTTGCAAAAATTCAGATGTTCTGATTCATCCATCTTTCCCACTTGAACTGCTCCATTATGTATAAACACCCGCATATTTGTTTATACACATATCTTCTGCAGAGAAAGAGAGAAGTAGCCTGGAGGCTAGGTCTGTTTTCTGAAATAGAGGAAAATGGATTCAAGTCTGCACTCCAAGAAACAGCAGGATTTTGACCCACTGGTGTCTTACCTCCCCATGGGTCACTCTGCACATTGGACTTCCAATATTAGCTAGGGTTACTCTCTTTGAACAGAAAAGCTATGAAAAGCTTCAAGTTCAATTAACTAGCTTTCATTTAACTTATTTATCTTGAATGAAAAAAATGCCATTAAAAACCCTGACCCAATTATTTCATACATAAAAGAAGCCTTTGTAGCAGGTGTAATATTCCTAAGAGGTGCTTAATGAGAAGTATACATCAGAGCTTAACTGGAACGAGCCTTTGATGTTAGTTAGCTTACCTGTCGTGACACTAAAGAAAAAGATCACAAGGGAGAGAGTGAGCATACATTGCATCTCTACTGGGGGCTGTTACAATTGGATAAGTCATGGTCTCCTGGGCTGTTATACTTCAGCTCATGCCAAAACTCTCTGAACTTCCCCCCCAGCCACACACATAACCCCACACCAGGACACCTACAACCCATGGCATCAGGTTCCCCCAGTACTGCCCACAAAGGACCCAGTCGACTACAGGGATCTTTGATTTCAGTAGGTTTACTTCAGCACAAACCCTGTCAGATCACACAGTCCTTAAGATAAACTAAACAACATTCACACCTGAGGTGGAAAAAAACACCCAAACAAACATTAAAAATTCCCGGTGTCCAAAAAATATAAAGTATGTTTTTATTTTTTCCAGCACACTGAACTCAGCTGAACCAGGAAGATGTAAATAAATATCTAACAAATGTAACTTATTCACAAGAGTTGCTTTGATTAGACAGTTTTTAAAAACGCATAGTGACAGAAGGGGGTTGCGTGTGAATGCCATTTGATTAGGATAAGCACAGCACTATTGCACAAGAACACTGCAATTAAGCAGAGATCCAAGGAAAGCTCCTTCTCCTCTGCAAAAAGCAGAGGGAACTTCTTTTGCCTTGGGCTCTCCAACTTGCTTAAACTTCATTCTCCCTCCTCACAACTTTCTATTGCTTGACTGGCACAGTAAGAGTTCTCCCTCCCATTTCAATTTATTGTAGCCACAGGAATGGAGGCAACTATAAATTCACATGTCTTTGTGCATATAGCCGTCACCACAGCAGGAGTCTCATCTCCACAATAAAACCTTCCCAAACCCAAAATATAAAATTGCCACATACTTCACATGCAACGTCCTGGTAATGAGAGAAAGAGATAAATGACTGAACATTGTAACAGACAAGAAATTGTACATCCTTTTTTTTTTTTCATTTTGATGTATTCAATGTATACCCATTTGAAAAGGTTATAAAAAACCGCTCCAAAACACAGTTTCACATTTCTTTATCAGAATAACTATTTTTCAAATGCAAATGCATCTGAAAGGCTAAAAGGGTTTTCTTGTTAGTGGCTTAAAAGTGATTTTCATACTTGAGTACATTAGTACTGTTTAACGAGGGAACAAAAGCACTTTACCAAGTGAACATCTAATTCCCTGTGTGACAGCAAGTAAAAATGAACCAAGCTGCCAGCCCCCACGAGACCTGGTAAGGCTGCCATGCTCCAAGAGAATTCTTGAACATTCCCTGTAAATCACCAACATTTGTGCCATGCCTTTATGCACCCACTGCAAAATGATTGAAATCTGTGCATTACTTACTTGTACTTGAACTTGGCTTAAATTTAGCTGAGTTTGGGGGGTTGTACTTGCTAAAAACATGAACAGAATACATATTTGAACCTTTTTAACACCCACAGGAGAGCTGAGACTTAAATTTTAAAATAACAACAAAAATTGGCAAGCACGGGGGAGTAGGGCAGGAAGCAAGGGGCAGGAAGGGGAGAAAGATGAGGACAAGGAAAAGAAATGAGCTTTGTGCTCCAGGGCATGATGAAAAACTTGCCATCAAAGGGTCATTGTTTGCAACACCCACAACTCCCTTGCCAAAACCCAGTTTAGGAGCTGTACACAGAACTGTCCCTTGAACATCATACTGGGGCATCATGGACAGTGCTGTCCAACAAAAGGGGCTTGTAACATGTTTTCATTTGATTTTTCATTGCAACAGGAATGTGCTTTGATCTGTTTCCCAATGCATTCAAATGATTCTTGCACAGAGGTCTCTTTCCTGTGGTGCAACATAAGAAACGGCTGTTCAAAACAGAGAATAGCAGAATTAAAATCTCCCTTTACAAAGAGGGTTTCCAGCAGTTTTGCAAGCTTCCAAAAGCAGTTCAAGCCCAGTCTAGACACCATTGCTCTGCAGAAGCAGGGAATGCCTACACCGGTTTAAGCTTTGATCCTCCTGCCTAATTTGATAACAAGAGAGTTGACTACTGCCCAACTGCTTTTATGGATATTTGTGAACTCCGCTGGTTTGTCCAACTTGAGCAACAAGAGAGATTTCCAATGCACCTGCCTGGTGGAGGCCAAAGCACCACAGTGTTTTCACTGAAAAAGAATAGGCTTTTACCTCAGAGCCCCACAAGAAACACAGCTTTAACAATTTTCCAGCCTTGGCTAGATCCAAGCCCAAAATCACATCCCTGGCAATACTTGGTACCAGACGCATTTGGAGACTGTATTAGTCATGGAGGTAAGGGACAACCTGCTCTCCACACCAGGTACAGATGACACTTCTTTAAGACTGAAAGCCTGAAATTTTAATGCCCCTTTCATAAAAACTAGCAACTTTTTGATGCAGGTTATCAGCTGTTTTAAAAGAACATTGTCTTGGTTTTGGCTCGGATAGAGTTAATTTTCTTTCTAGTAGCTGGTATAGTGTTATGTTTTGGAGAAGAATGTTGATAACACACTGATGTTTTCAGTTGTTGCTAAGTAGTGTTTAGGCTAAGTGAAGGATTTTTCAGCTTCTCATGCCCAGCCAGCAAGAAGGCCGGAGGGGCACAAGAAGTTGGGAGGGGACACAGCCAGGGCTGCTGACCCAAACTGGCCAAAGGAATATTCCATACCATGTAGCATCATGCCTAGCATATAAACTGGGGGCAGTTGGCCTGGGGGGGATTGCTGCTCGGGAACTAACTGGGCATTGGTCTGCAAGTGGTGAGCAATTGTATTGTGCATCACTTGTATATTCCAATTCTTTTATTATTATTGTCATTTTATTGTTGTTATTATTACCATTATTATCTTCTTCCTTTCTGTTCTGTTAAACTGTTCTTACCTCAACCCACAAGTTTTACCTTTTTCCTTCTGATTCTCTCCCCCATCCCACTAGGTGGGGGGAGAATGAATGAGTGAGCAGCTGCGTAGGGATTAGCTGCTGGCTGGGTTTAAACCATGAAAAAGGTGCAAAGCGAAACACTTTACGAAAGACCAACATTGAGCTTACACACATAACACTAGTTTCGTTCCTCTAATGCAGGTGATTTATGATATAGTCTTGACAGAAACAGTTGTGCCATCCTGATTTTTGTGAAACTCTACTTCATCTTTTACATAGGTTAAACTGGATTCAACTAATGAGCACCCAGACAATTTTCTGTTTAATGTTGCTTATTAATTCTTGTTAACATTATTTATTAGATTTATATTATTAATATAATCTTGTTAATATTATTAATTTTTGTTTATTTTTATTAAGTTTTGTTTATTAATTAATTAAATTCTGCTCTAGATGTCTGAGATTCTTCTGGGTGCTTTTTACAGTAGGACTTAAGACAACCATCCAACATAATTTTTGCAGAAAGTACTCCTTAATGCAACTACTCTTCACCAGCTTCAATACAAAGTCACCTGGCTTAATTTGTGGCTGTTTAACCTGAAGGCTGTTTAATTTGACCTAGCTGACTTTGCAATGAAGCAGAAAAGACCACTGCATGATGCATTTCACTAGAATGAGATGACACAGCTTTCAGCATATGGAAAACAAAAAGCTGATAAGGAAATGAGGGAAAGGAAGGCAGTATCTTACGTGCTGCAGCTGTTCCTAAACTGGACGAATATATTCCATGCCAATTGCACTCAAGTTTTCAATTCCAATTGCTCTTCAAATTTATTCTGCCTTCACAGCAGTGGTCTCAAGAATGGGCATAATCTGGGGCACTTACGATCATTCCCCCTATCTCTTCGTATAGTACCTATCATTAAAAACTTCGTATTTTTAAGGCAAACATGGCCCTGACTTACGCTACAACTACAAGTGTCCAGAAAGTGAGACTGGTTTAGCAAAAGGCTTATAAGAAATCTGGGTTAAGGGACTGAACTCACCACCGTTGAGGAACTCAGCAGTGAAGGCCAGGCAAGGAGGCCATTTCCTTGTGTAGCATCCAGCTGGCTAAGCGCCTCTTCCTGCACCTTCTTGCTCAGTATCTTCCTTTCACTTTCTGCAATAAACAAGGCAAAAACCTTATTTCCAAATTAGTTCACGGCTTTATTTAACACACATTCTTCCTTCCTCCGTTAACTGGTTAGTGCACTATACACCAAATCAACCACAGATTTCTTTGGTAACTGTGGAAGCTGCTACAGCCTTAAACACCATCACAGGTAGTTTCCTCGTATTTACCTGTTCCATTCCACCTGCTTAAAAAAGGGAAGATGTACTTTACACAGATTTTTAGGTGCTTGACTTCACAATGTCAAAGGTGATTCTTTTAATGCACATGGGTTTTAGGTTGTGTCCACTTACAATGATACACATAAAACATTCATTGTTTGGCTGTTGCTATTAATACAACATCTAGCTCCCAATATCTACAAATTACAACTTGTATTTTCAGGCCAACTCTTACAATAAAACAAAATAATATTTTGTGAGGCACAATTAAAACTCACCACATTTGACAAATGTGATTGCTCCATAATCACAATCTGATTATATAGAAATACAGAAATATTATTGACATATAAAATTGAGATCCAATATTTTTAATGCGCTCTAATTAATCAGTTTGCAACAGCTTTTTATTGTTGTCTAGTAAAGTTAGCATTTCTTTTTAAAAAGGAAGGTTCCTACTTAGTTTTGCAATGCATCCAATACATTTGAAATTAGAAACCACACACTGGGCAGAAAGAAAATGTGCGTCAGTAGTGCAAAGCTCAAGGCTACTGCCACACCACTTTTTCTGAGCTGCTTTTGAAAGGAGGGTCCTGCAGCTGCAGGGAGATGCTGCAGGAGCTCCTGGCATACTGAAGCTGGTGCAGGTGTCATGGATGAGTGGTCAGAGAGAGGCAGTTGGCAGAAATCATCTTCACCAGTGAGCTGCATCACCAATTATGGAATTACGTTTTGGGTCAGTAATTATAGGATGCAAATTTTGGCTTTTAAGATAATTTCAGCTGTGAAGCCAGGAAGGCCTTAGCACTGCTACACCCTTCATCTGATAATTCAGGTCACTCAGCTCCTGGACCTCATCTCCACTGCATGTTTTAAGTGGCGTGTTAACAGAGCTCAGTGGAGACTACTGATGAGCTATTAGTCAACAGGTAATACTGTTTAGGGGCAGTATGGGATCCAGGTAAAGACTCACTATAATTAGAGGATTAGAAACAGCCAAGACAATGCATGGATCATCCCAAAGATATTTCATAGAATCATTTAGGTTGGAAAGGACCTTTAAGATCATTGAGTTCAACCGTAAACCTAACACTGCCAAGCCCACCACTAAACCATGTCCCTAAGCACCACATCTACAGGTCTTTTAAATACCTCCAGGGATGGTGACTCCACCACTTCCCTGGGCAGCCTGCTCCAATGCCTGACAACCCTTTCAGTAAAGACATTTTTCCTAATATCCAACCTAAACCTCCCCTGCCGCAACTTGAGGCCATTCCCTCTCATCCTATCTCCAGCCACTTGACAGAAAAGACCAGCACCCACCTCACTACAACCTCCTTTCAGGTAGCTGTAGAGAGCAATAAGGTCTCCCCTCAGCCTCCTTTTCTCCAAGCTAAACAACCCCAGTTCCCTCAGCCATTCCTCATAAGATTTGTGCTCTAGACCCTTCATTTGTTTCAATGTCCAGCAGATTGTTGAGACACCAAAGCAGCTTCCTTATCACAGCAGCTTCCTGGTTCCACGGAGTCAGATGTGCACTCATGGATAATACTTGTATTGGCAGATGCACCTGAAGTGCGTGAATTTCACTTCTACAACCTTATTCCTTACTCTGTCACATAAAGCTTCCAACTGAACCCTTGCACTGCAACATATTTCCCCAAGGCCATTGAAATAATTCTTTTGACGGTCTCCAAGTAAAATAAATTAAGCCACTGATGAGCAATTCAGTGAGCTAAGCATTAATAACATAGACCAACTTAAAATACATTTATGGTTCCTACTGGAAAGAAATGGAGTTGTAACTTAAACTTTTTCATTCACTGTCCTGAGAGAGTGAGTGAACTCTATATGGGTGACTGGATTATACTAAATACAAAAGACTCAAGCCACACACTGCAGCAACCCACACACTGCAGCAACCATATATCGGTTTGGAAACATAGGTTTGATTTTAAAAAGGGACTCTTACTTCCAGCTTAAAACTTTCAGTGGAGATTTTAATGATTACCACACACCTTTCCTGAGAATCTCTGTAATTGATAGGCAGGAACATTATCTTAACTGTGATTTTGGGGATTGTTACCAATGCAATAGCGTTAATTTGCAAGTTGCTACAGAGATTAAGTCAAACCCACCCCTGGTCTACGTCTGAACACAGAGCCTTTATACATTCCCCTCTTTTCCTCTAGTAAGAAAAGAAAGAGAGGTAATTTTTTTGTATCACAGCCATCACAAAATGAAAGCTATTGGCTTTGCCATAGATTTAAAGGGCAGCAGCACAACCGCTGCCAAGCTTCATTCATAACAGCAGACCTCAAAGTGGCTGGCTTACCCACAGCCCTACGGTACAGCCTGTCTCTATAATTAAGAGAGCTGGCTGAAGACCTTAGCAAGCATCTCTCTACATCCTACCTTGCTGTGGGATAAGGCAGCACTCAAAATCAACACACACAGACCTACTGCCAGGGCTGGAAAGGCAGACTAAGGAAGATGGCATGATAACATGCCACAAGTAAAGCTGAGAGAAATGACAAGCTGGTATCCAAAAATTGAAGATAATTCAAGTATGTTTCCTAGCTATAAGGAAACATACTTCACATAAGTTCATTTCAACTTCCCTTAAAGAAAGAATAACACATGGTCTTGAGCAACAGGAGGAAGGATTCTTAACAGTTTAATAGAATAGCAACGTTTTAAAGAGGTAAAAAGCCCACCATATTTCCAAGACAGTATCAGTCCATTTAGACTCGCCTGTTCAGTGAAGAGTTATCTAGCAGCCTAGACATCCGTCTGAGGCAGTAATTTGCCTGCCTATTCCAGGAGGCCTGCAGGAGTTCTTAAAGCTTTTTGTGGATGTATTGGATCCTTCCACCCCTAGAGAATATATTTATCACTTTTCCTACCCTGCTTTTCAACTGCATCCTCAAATTTGCACAGGAACAAAGAAGTCTGTAAATAAATGCTCTGAAGGCCTACCTGAATAATGCATTTCAGCACACACACGGAAAGAGCAGGGCAGCACTGCAGCCATGGCACTCCAAAGGCAAAAGCAAAAGAATAGGTGCCAACACAGCACCCCTTTCCCTCCCAGGGCCATACGAGAGCACTCTGAGCTCAGCAGTGCCCTGGTCACTGTATTAGACTATCATGCCCGAAGCAGAGAAAAGCTGTATTCCAAGGAAATATATAGAGAGAAAGTATAATACATATATAATATAAAATATATATAGGATAAAACTGTAGAGTAGAAATCAGGGTCCCTGAACAAGCAAGGAAACAGTTTCTCATGAGGAGAGCCTGAAAGTTGCATGAAATGAATGTTAGGGTGAGGAAGAACTGGTATCCATGTGGAAAAGAGAACATGCAAGAAACAGTTTGCAGTGAGATGGCAAACTGGGATAAATATTTATGATGTGCAATTTATCATACAGCAAACCCATCACAGAGGGTGGGAGCATGTGAGAGGACCAGAAAACACTGACTGAGCCTTAAGGTAGCAGAGTAGCACTGTAGAGTGGCTAGAGCTCCCTTCTCCCACTCTAACACTTTACAAAGCTATTTTAAGAGTAGGCAGCTCTTCACACCACCCAATTACCTACAGTGGCTTGCTGAAGCAACTGGAGGCATACCCACAACATCCTCATTCAAGCATTCACCTGCCAGAAAAGCTGTGTCAGGTGAGCTATAAGCAGCAGCTCCTGCCTACAGTGATTTGTAACAAGTGGGACACAAATAGCCCTGGCACAGACTGCAGGAGGCTCTTCATTAAAAGTCTTGTAGTTGGATTTAGAGAAGGGTTCACATCTGTTCTTGCACTACACACATTCACCAACTCTCGCTCAGCCGGGGCACAGTGAATTTGCGTCAGAATGTCTGAATCTAAGGATTAAGTAGCAGGATTTGTTTTAGGCATACATGGGCCAGGAGAGGACCAGAAAAGCCAGAGGAAGGATCCTTCGCGCTTCCAGAAAAGCCTTTTTCAAGATGTCAAGTGCACAGTGAGAGATTTTCCTCAGCATCCCTGCATGGGAGAGAAGTGTCAAGCACAGCCTCTCTTTCCTGGCTGAGTCCAAGAGCTCACACTGTGGTTTGACTTTCACAGGTGTTAAAACAGAAGACAACTAGCCATGATGGTCACTGTGCTCTGGCATCTGCTCCCAGGTTGATCTTTGTGTCTTCTCAAGGTCTTGCTGAGTGTGAATGCCAACATACGCCAGCCTGAGGAAAGGAGTAGAGGTAACATCCTCAACTGCTTCACCTTACAAATCCTGTTCCTGGAGCAAGGGCAACCTTCCCTGTTTGCAACCTCATCATGAAAGGTTCCCAGGCAGGGCATTTTCTGGATAACAAGCTCCTGCGTGACACCTTGCTGATAAAATCTGAGGCACAAGAGGAGTTATTCAGGACCACAGAACAACCTGCTGACAGAGCCAATGAGTGCAGCCATCCCTGACACCTGCCTGCTAACCATTTCCAAGCCTTCCTCTTCTGCCTGGTAACGGCCAAGGGGAAAGAGACATTTGTGCAGACTTTGTAGGGGAAAGTCTTAAGCCAAAATAAAGGTAGCTCAAGGATAAGTGTGGGAGATTTGGGAACAGGGGAGTCATTTCTTCTTCACAGACAATTATTAGCCATGAATCATTTACAAGGAGGATAATGAGACACTGGAGAGAGTGATACTGAATTAAAAATGATGGTCCTGATCTTTATCCTTTTCCATTTTTCCCCTTAATAAAATTGCATGGGATTTTCCTAGACAGGAGAAGCCCTTGCTGCTAATTAGATTGTCTTTAAACATTTGGAGGTAAGACTAAAATATTTGGAGAACTAACACACAGGAGGAGAAGGCAGGAGAATAGCAAGCCCATACCAAGACTGTGGTGTTTAATTTTTTTGCAACTACAGAATCCATTCCTACATGAAAAATACAGTTTCAGGCAAATATTAGTGTTATGCATTTTTACGGGAAACCAAGACCAAAATATCTTGAATCAAGTAGTTTGAATCAAGTCAAATTGTTTCTGCTTGGTGGGATGACACGAAGAAATTCTGCTTTGAGTTAGTTCAACTGTGCACTGTCATTTCTCAACAGCTGCAGGTTGGAACGGCCACATTCTCCTATCGCACCCACAGGATGAGCTCCTGAGCAAACTTCAGTGCTTTTTCTCTCTCCCCTTCCTTACCCCTACAGTAAGTTTTCTCATGGTCACGATATTTCTAGAGTTGACCAAAAACTTCACACAGTATTTTCTTTTTTCTTGCCTAGCCATCAGTCTGTATCATGGGAGATGGGATCTGTTGGCAAGCAGTGATCGAGTTCACCCATATTGCTGCTACCAGAGACAGCAGCTTGGCTGAAGTAGCTCTAATTTAGCCATAAGCAAAGCCAAAGAAGTCAATACTTTAGCTTTTCCCAAATCAAGCTTTTAAATGTTTTAACTATTTGGTAAGATTTAGAAAGAAAAAAATGCTGAAATATCTCAGTTTTCTGCAGAATGGAAATTCCAGCTTTTGCACAGCTCTGCGCTTTGCTTCCAATGGTTTGAATTACAAAACAGGGCGCGGTTATCATCTCCATCCAAAGCAATCAGTACACACTTGATCCAATATATTAATCTGCTACTTTTAATCTTCTTGGTCTTACTTGTTGCAATCCAGAATCTTCCAAAGTACTTATCTGTAAATGTATGCTGAATGGTAAAAAAATTATTAATTTCCTCCATTTTTCCATATATTTTGAGCACTAGAAATAGAGACAAATCTTTTCAAATTATTATCATGAAGGCTAGTTTAACAAATAGTTTCTTTCTTAAGAGCTTTAGTTTGCCCTACTTTTTATCATTCCACTTTTCAGGCATCTTATTCTGCGGCCAGGATGACCAATACCTGCACGCTTCCCCAAAGCTCCTTACCTCCAGCAAGTGACCATTTACTGGGCCCAGCACTGAGGTCACGAAAGTCAACACAGAGACTGAGACACTCCCACCAGCACTGCAGCAGGCTTTTACTGCAGCTGCCTGCCTATACGTAGTTAATAAATGAGATTCTTATAAACAGACAATAGAAAACCAAACCCATTCCACTTAAATTGTCTTTGGGGATGGGGGAATACCAATCAGTTCCTCCCCCCCCCCCCAAAACACATTGTGCTTTTAATCATTTCCTTTATTGGAGACTGCAGTAAGTAAGGCTACCACACAGATGCTCTGATGCATAGCTCACAGCAAGCATGCAGATGAGTAAGTAGTGGTTCTGAGCTAGTGAACAAAGATAAGTCTGCAGTGGATAACTCAGCTGATTTTGTCTGATAGTAAGAATGACAACATGCAACCCAAACCATAAAATCTTCATTCTTCTCTAATTATTTTTAAAAGAGATTAATGGAAATTTTTTTTCAGCTTTAATAAGACTTCTAGTATGCTAAGATGTAGTACCTGCGCAACAAGTTCCAGCTCAGTGTGAACTTTTATAGCAAGCCCAGAAAATATGGGTTTATGGCTTAAATGCTGACACAATCATAAATGTAATGGAGAGAACAGCACTGCTATAATTTCTGATACAATCCTATCAATATGGTTAGTAAATAGAGGTTGCATCAAGAATTTTACTTTTTATTTTCACTCACCCTTTCTAACTTCGACTTCTCAGGGGTTTCCTGTCTCTTACCTAGCTTTGTAAAGCAGATCTACGAAACATACCTCTTTGCCTATGGTGTGGTATTAACAATAGATGATAAAATATCAAGTATTCCATGCTGCAGTCAACTATCGCAGAAGCTAAAATCATTGGATAACAGTTATTTCAGGGACAGCCTTGCACACATGCTGAGATTAAATTAAAAAGCAAATTTATTAGAACTTGAGAGAAACCTCAAATGAGATGAGAAAAGATGCAGGAGATTCTGGCTCAGTTACACATGCATGAGCTACTAACTTGAAGCTCATGAACAAAAATAATCTCCAGAATTTCTCTCATGCAGAAAGTCTGAGTAGAATAAAAATACTTCTCTAAAACGTACATAACAGAAACAGCATGCTCATAGGAGGATAGCAGCCACATTTAGAAATGTGCTATGATGGGTCTAACACCAACTTCTGAAAGTCTATGGAAGTTGTCCAATTTCACCAGTCTTCCCTCCAAAGATTACCATGCAGCTGCTGGGCCACCCACGGCGAGGACTCACTTGAGGCTGAGGCAGAGGCAAGCTCTGGGCCAGCAGCCACGGGCAGACAATAGCCGTGGACAGCAGCTGGTTGTCAGACCGCTGAAGACCTACCACTTCCAATGCAGGACTGCAAGATGCTGCTTCGGATCGGCTGCCCTAGAACAAAGTCAAGACATTATGTCCTGTCTGTGGAGTCATGGAGATGTGCTAACACAACCTCTGAAGTCTGATCTGAACCTGAACTGCAGTGCTCCAAAGCTGGCTGAAGCAACATCTGAAAATATCAACTTCTTTATCAACACTCCTTAAACTGGTGCAGCTATTCTCCAGATAGCTCAGGGCATATGCTTTCCTTACTTTGCCTGCCACTTTTGGAAGATGCAGACTAAATCCAAAACAAGCCAGAGATGTTAAGGAGACACATCGCTACTAGGAAGATTGCTAGTGGCCAGGTCAGAGCAGTGTCTGCAATATGAGCTGGCAGTGCCGCTACCCTGCTAAATTGCGAGAGAAACACATCGGGGCTGCTCCTTTTCCATCCCCAAACTCACTAACTTCCCACCCCAGGAGGAGACCATCCGATCACTAATAGTGCCCAAAATCTTTTGCAATATAAGCATCCAACCACTTGGCAGTGGGCTAAGGCCCGGGGCTTCTTTCAGATAAGCTAAACATTATTGCAGCAGAGTATGATTAAAATAAGCATACTCTAACAACATCTCTACTGTATTATAGACCTGATTTTTTTTAAAGACATAGCACTTTCATTCTCTGTACGTCAAAGCAAATGGGAATGGTTATTTGACTAAAGGAGGCAGAAATGAGACAGAGATAATGAGCAGGCCATGGACAGAGCCAAACACGAAGGCCAGGTTTCTCAAGAGTGTTTTTTGTTAGGCTGCACTGTCTACAAGTGAAGGATTAACAATATCATAATGCCGATTTTCTAAGTCAGTGATGCCCTTTGTGGCTCTTAACCATTGGGATTACTATCAAGTAAAGTGCACTTGTCATAACTGTTCCAGTCATTCTTGCATTCAACTTTATAGCATGCTAGCACAATTCTGATCCTCCAAAATTATAACGTTCTTTGAAAGGGAGCAGTTAAAGAAAAATCCAGTTTTCAGTTATACCCAGCTATTGTTATACCAATTCTGTCACAGTGACAGTTCACTGCAGTTCCAGCTTTTTCCATTGTTTTCTACCATATACTATAGCAAAAATGCCCATTATTGTCATTTTGATACAGTAACCAGGTTCATTATCATTCAGCTATGCAGAATTCATTATAAATTACCTACAATTACCTTTGCAGGATGAAGGCCAGCTAGTGGCAAGTGAAACCAATTCTCAGTGGAGGGGTGAAGCAGCACTTCCCAGAGGACGCAGCACAGCACCTCCCGCTCTCACAGGGAGTTTGTGGCAAGATGCCCAAAGCCAAGCGGGTCTGAAATGCTGTTTTCCCTATGCTGAAGGATTTCTTTTGAAACCTCCTGTGTTCCACAAACTTGTGTATCATTTCACCAAGGAGTAGCAGGTCCCGGGGAAATATTTTACTTGAAAACATTGGGTTTCATAATTTCTAAAAACATTTTACTTCCTCTGTCCCCAAGAGGTTGAGAAACTTTCTGGCAGTGGTCCAGCTACAAAGTAACAAACCACATTTTTATGCATATATATTTATCCCAACTAAATTCTCTGTTTCACCAATTTATGTATGATGATTGCTTCATAAGCAGTAATTTCCTCTGCCTTTATCCACTTTCACTGCCTAGTAAGGGGCAATTAGGCATCACGTCACTTCACCCTCAGCACTGAGTTTTGGAGAAGATGCCGGTGTACCCATACAAAATCCCTCCCTGCTCCTAGGTTACGGACAGAGACTGAGATCAAAACCGTGCTATTCCTGCACAGTTGCACAGGACTCGCCTGAGCTGAATCAATTCCTACACCACAAATGCCAGCGGTGGTTGAGGGTGAAGTGAAGAGTCAAGACCAATCTAAGGTTTTCTTTTCCTTAAGCTTTAAAAGAAGAACTAGTCTCCTGTAATATTCTTCTAGCATTTCAAGTGCCATGAGCTTCTCTCCCTTTTCTTTGCTTCATTTAGAATTCACATTTGTCTTATGCTGTATTTACACCAGACTTTAATGCAAATCAAATCAGCTTATCTGCTGTGCAAGGTTAATGCATGCCCTGTAAACATAAGTCTTTTGAACTGGTTAAGGAGGGAATTTTTGAGACCTTTCTTTATCTTCCTGCTCTTGATTCAGTCTTAAGGTGGCATTTAGAAGCACTGATTGTGACTTATAAGTAGTCAGTGGTATTTAGCTGGCAATTTCCCCTTATACTCAATGATTGATGTATTTATTTATTTATTTTTAACCTTGGGAAACCTTCTTCCCTTTGATTGCTCCCTGCAGATGAGCGTCTGCCCGGCATGTTACTCTGATCCCACAGCAAAACTGGTTCTGTTTCCGCCGCCTTAGCACTGCCAGCACACCTCCACCACACCAAATGATTACATTTCTAATGCAATTGTTAGTTTTCAGCTGTCAGAACAGTCTATGCAAAGTCATTTGAAGACATTTTGAACTTAAGGGCTTGAACTCTTCACTCCATAGCTTCTGCTGCAGGGTTCATGTCTATAAATAGAGACATTGATGATACCAGCACCCCAAGGTCTGTTTCCACAAATGGTGAAGTTTTTCTGCTAGGACAATTCTTTATTCTCGTATTGTCTGTCTTGTTTTGGTATCTGTGGGGTAAATGAACACTATCATTCATTCAGATTTCTTCACTTTGGTGTAAACTTCTTGTCTGAAGATTTCTCGTTGTTGTTGCCTTGCTTTCTCTCCACCTCCTTTGAGGATTCCTAAGTGATAGAAAATTGCAGGCTTGTCCCTCCTTATACCAGTTTTAGTCTGTTTCTTCCATCAAGATGACATCACTTGCAGATCATACAGAGCACAAATAACAGATCTAATTGAGAGCAACAATGCCATCCCATTAAAGTTTAAGGGCTTCTAACAAAGACGAGAGAAGGCATTCTGGGCTTACCTTAAGTGCGTATAGTCACTAAAATGACACGGCTGAGAATTGTTTTCTTGTTTATATTTTAGCTTTTGCACAGAGGGCTTGCGTGCCTACCACAATGCTTTGCCAGCACCGTCCTTTTGTAGCACATCCTCCTGCCTCCTGCAGCCTGTGGAGCTGCAGCAGCCTCGTCTTTGATGGTCCATGTGTTTTCTCTGCAGACCACTCCACCTGAAGGTGTGTCCTTTGCTTTGTCTCCATGTGAAATCTGTGCATCCTTCTGCAAGTAGTTATTCTACTTTAGACTTCAGCCAGTTCAGGAGGATGGAGACGTGACTGAGAGGAGTAATTCAGCCTGTGGTAGAGAGATTTTGTACTTAAGAGTCCCTTTCACAGGGACTGGGATCACGGTTACTCACATCCCTGGCATCAGCTACAGATGTGACTGCCAGGTTATGCTGCCACTTTACCAAGCTGGTCCCTGGTGAGCCCTCCATCCCTCCACATTACTTGGTAAACACGCTATGCCCTGTAGGTGCTGATCTGCCACCTTTAAGAATATCTGCTATTTCTGCAGTGGGTTTTTTTTTCAAGGATAGATATATCTTCTTCTAGCTCCTTTATTCCCCGCTTCCTGGTCTGCTAATCATTGTGTCTATACAGATCTTCTTGATACTCCTCCTAGCTCTCTTCCCTGCCTAGATCTTTACAGAAAAAGTGCTATATACATACACACACATGTGCTCTCTCAAACGCACCCCACTCCCAGTACTCCTGGGACTCCCTGAGATCAAAGACTTTTGGACCCCATCACTCACCTGTCTAGAAAGAAAATCCACAACAAGGGGGTGGTAAGTGGGCAGCCACCCTAGGCATCCTCCCTTTCCTTCCCGGTGGGTCTGCAAAACGTCTCACCCCCAAAGACCTCTGCCAAGGTGCCCGTGTTTCAGCACTAGTGCAGCCACAGGGCCTCCCCTGCCTGTCCTGCGCCAAGGCTGCACCTCTGGGAATAAGCACTTACAGCATAGCCCCATTTGTCATTACTTTTCCATAGAACCTGGACTATAAAAAATGCTGTCTTATGCCAGTTCTGACTCTGTGTTACAGTTTTGTTTACACACAAGTAAAATGAAATTTTTATGGACATGTGTCATTCTGGCTTCCAGTCAGAATATTTCATTCTATTATGTCCTTTAGGAGTTGTAAAAGGATCATTATTACAAAATTATATATATCAAATCATGGCTAATATCTAGCTGTCCAAAGCAACAAAAAATAGTAAGATCATTACAAAAAGGGAAAACAAAAATATTTTTAAAATATCTGAAAAGAGGAATTATACTTTCTTAGTAAAGTATATATGAGGCAGTAAACCCCTTCTGCACGTACAAATTTTCAGGCCAAGGGCTTCTCTTTGAGTTCAAGACCCCTTTTTTTCCCCACTATGTCTCCTTCTCTCCCTCCCCTTTTTTTCTTCTCTCCATCTATGAGATTTGGAAATGGCAAGATATCATTTTGCTCAAATAAGTACTTAAATTTATAATAATTTTCCAACTTAAGTTTATCAGCATTTTCCAACCTACATTTACTGCTCAGTTACCAACTAAACCTAAAGTTTGCTCAAATTTATCTGGAGATGAAACATGGAACAAAGAAAGTGCAAAAATGGGACAGAAATCTTTTAACAGTTGCTGGCCCTGAATACAAAAGCTATTTCTGGACTGAGAATAAACAGAGGACCTACAGAAACCTTCTATTCCCTGGTCAGACAACAAAGAGGGACGCAGAGAATAAGGAAACCCATCAGTCTCCCAGCCTACTTTTTAGAGCATCAAGTGACAAACATCTATGGCAGCAGCCCCATAGCCCACCAGGCACCCTGAGCACCGTCACCCAGCTCATGCCAGGGAGTGACCCCGAGAGGACGGCAGGGATGGTGGTGACCGGGGGAACCGCCAGAGGCAGCACTTGTGCCTGGATTTTGTGGCGTAGGTATGCTGCTAATGACACGCTCACCTAAGGTGATAAAATCAACTATTTGTGGTGGCTTTCTCATCTATTTTTTTATGTTCAAATTAAATGTTTGATTTTGGTTTTAACTTTACAATAGATGACCAACAATAAGAGTGAGAAAATACTGTGAGATAACGATCTGTGGACAGTAGTTGTCTTGTACGGCTGACCATACTGCATGCAAACCCAGCTAAGATTTCAATGTGTTTCCTTATCACAACTGTGCAGACAGTTTGCCAAAGGCTACTTTAATTTTAAATACAGAACCATACACTTCTGCTATACTTACGAGAAATATTCTTGTCATAATGCATCTCTACATTTACATTTAGCACCACAAACTGTAGAAAATAATTATAGAAAAAAATTTTAAGCCTGCATTTCTCCTTGAAATCCTATCTCTGCAATGGAAATAGTTCCTTGACAAGGCAAAGAAAAGGTGGATGTCTCCAATATTCTCTGCTCTCCTATTTTTAGCTCTTTAAAATGTTTTCTTGTAGGGTTATGGTTGGGAAGATATGGGCACAACTCAAACAGCAGATATTCAGTAGTTGAAAAATAAGAATGAAATCAAATTAGAGAATTCATATAATGAATAAAACCTGTATTCTGCTATATATCTCTTCAAGTTGAGAAGCCTAATGATCCTAACCCATGTCATTGTTACCAGAACTTCTAAGATTTTTTCCCAACTTGTTTTATTTATATCTACACTAGCTGAACGGCAGTACATCAGGATAAATCCCAGGCTCACTGCCATGAGTGGATTAACTTTCCTAATTACTGATCAATTTTTCTTTCAGCTCATTTCTCATTCTCGTACCCAGTGATTTCCCTAATTCACACAATATGGCCTTTAAATGCCAAATCACAAGTACACGGGGAAAAAAAGGCATTTGATAAATCTGAAAGCTATCCATAAAAACACTAGGCAGAAAGTGACTGACCCACCAAATTGCCCTCCTCCCTCTCCATTGCAGGAAACAAGCCATGAGGACCCACATTCTAGATACACATTTTTCAAGCTAAAAAGACCCAGGAGAGATACATCAAAATGGGCATCCAAAATAAAGGAAAAGGAGCTGCAGCCCCTAAAGCTGCCGCAGCGGGTTGTTGCTCCATTGCGGCTTTATCCCTCTGCCCCCTTGGCTACATGGAATTTCCTGGCAAAGCGGGTGCTGGCCCCAGGGGCATGCACCCCTCTCCTAACTTGGGAGGCCACCAACATGTGGCGGGATGGCTCCTTCCTGCTTGGAAAGGGCAGACAGCTGCCTAATGACAATGCAAGTTAAATTTTATAATGATTTCTTTCAAATGAATAGCTTGCATATGCATAATCAGGTATTCTAGCTCTGATATGCATGATGATTAGGATTAATCACTTGGCTGATAAATTGGACCAAGTGAGAGCTTGCCCTGTAGTAAAGCTACATGCAAGAGCTGGCTATATTCTTTACTGCTGTTCTCCAAATTTAATTAAGATGTCGCATACACTCTTGGAGCTAGGGATTATAAGCAAAGTTCACATTGTCCAGCAGTAGTGAGCTGGACGAGAAAAGGCAGAGTCTCTCCATCACCATGCATGGTGTTAACACGGGCCCTTGATTATCACAGCCATTTAGGTAAAAAGCTGGAGGGCACCACTTGCACCTGAGCAGCTGTACAAGCTGGAGTCATCTCAGTGGCCCGAAATGATTGAAGAGAGAAATACTCTCCTTTTCATTCAGCTTTGGTTATAGCTCAGTGATCTGATTTCAGAGTAGGAATACTTTGGTGGCCATAAATGGGTGCCCTACAAACACAGGGCAATTATCCTTCAAGTTTTATTTTGTGTGGACACAATTAACCTCTTGCTGGGATAGCCAAGTGGAGCATTTACTCCAGCATCTTACTCTTCTGAACTGATTTATAGAAAGTGCTGTAGAGGAAAAAAAACCCAACAACCCTACACAAAAAAACCTAACCCACCAGGAAAAAAAAATAAAAAATCCCCAAACCACCAAAATCCCCCAGCATGAAGAATATAGACAAATTTACTTTTGTTAAATTCAACATATAATACAGGCTTTCCCCAATACTTAAAAAAACCCACGGCAAAACAAAGCATCTCTCTTCAGCTCAACAAATAAAGCACGTCATACATTTTAAAAGGCTACACTGAACATCCACTAGCATTACCAAAAATCATTGTCCCAGAACACTAAATTTTCAGTAGAAAAACCATCTACGTCAGAAATGTTTTAAACCTACATTAGAGAACAGGAGCTACTACATGTTGTCTGTTATTTCTCAGATATTTTCCAAGGTTTTTGTCTGTATTCATTATATATCAGTTTACTCAAACTTGATTGTAGCATTTTTCCTTTGTCATTGTAAGTGTTCTTTTTCTTTTGAGGATATTAATGATCTCTAGCTGGTCATTTATTTTAGAACTATGATTTCTGCTGTTGTTTTAATGAGAAAAATTTAAATTAGCATTTTCTGAGAACTGTAAGGTCATTTTGATAGTTTGTGTTTTCTTTAAAAATTGTAAGGAGAGATGAGAGATGTGAAAAAACATCTGGTTAAAATCAACCATGCAGCATGGTAAGCAAAAGAAGATCTCACCTAAGAAAAATGAAATTGCCATATACAAACTTACACTTAACTTGGTTAATTATAAAGCATGGGTAAGGTTGCTAAACAGGGCTTCCTTGAGCAAGAAAACAACAAAATAAAGAATATGAAACCAACTACTTGGGGGAAAAAAACCAGTTGCAGTCCTCCCTCCTGGCATGCAGAGAGGCTATCAGAAAAGATTAAAACTAGGACTGTTGTGGCTGTGTGAGAAACTAGGCAATATGGCAGCTGTCCTGTTCTAATTTTGGTAGCTCTCAGAAGCACGACCAGCTGTATTCAAAAAAAAAAAAAAAAAGGTTTTAAAATGCATATATATACACACACATATATACTGCCAGCATGCCTAGTTACTCACACAGCTGGAACAGTCCCGGTTTTAATCTATTTAAATAGCCTCTTTGCATGCAGGGGAGAAGGAAGGAGCAGCTATCCTGTGTTTTAAGAGTGCTGTAAGCTATTAGCTCCAGTAAAACTGCCCGCTGGTCAGTGGAGGAATATTTTGCTCAGCTTCTTTCCACACGGGTATTACCAGAGTACCCAGTCTCTCCCCCCCACCAGCTCTCTCACAAGCCTCTGATGCAAGAAAAGGCAGGAGCAGCAGAGTAGGACCACAAGAAAAGGTCTTTTTGCATGGACAAATTGCATGGGCATCCATCCTTCCCACCCTGCAGCCTTCCTCTTGCACATCCTGGCAGGACTGCCTGGGCAGCTCTCCACAGCTGAAAGAGCTGGATGTCCCTGCATAGCAGATGTTAAATATGTTACTGCAAAGAATCAATACCCTGAGAGATTAAAAAAAAGGATAGAAAAATCACTGCTTAGAGCCAGTAAGACATTAGGTCCAAACTCAATTTATTTTTTAAATTAGATTTCTCAAATCCAGCAAGTCTGCATTTTGGCCAGCTCTTAAACCCTGGCCTTTTCTTTTCACCTGTAGATTATCTTACAGAAGCCAGCCAACAA
This sequence comes from Buteo buteo, assembly GCF_964188355.1. Lineage (NCBI taxonomy): Eukaryota > Metazoa > Chordata > Aves > Accipitriformes > Accipitridae > Buteo > Buteo buteo. Next base: position 27,710,830 of record NC_134174.1, on the reverse strand, counting down.
AAGCAGCAGACAGCAATGCTGCTTCTTCAGTTTGTAAGCACTACAGTTTCCAATAACTCATTTATTGATCACGGAAGTGGTAAATGCCTGTCTATCCTTGAGAAGAGAGAACAACAACACAGAAATGCTCACAAAATGATTAATGAGATAATACAGTCATCTAGCTAAAGCTATAGCAACTCAGAATATTTACATGCAGTCACAAGATGAATGTACCCTTCTTTATGAGACTCTTTTAGCTTGGCTGTAACACTGCGACCTGTGAATCCCAACTTTGATAAATTAACATCCAGATCACAATCCACAGCAAAAAGGATTTGAAACAGCAGCAAGGGGCCAGGTCCTGAACATAAATCAGCCCAGTTTCTTGGGCTTCAGGAGCCAATATGTACTAGGCAGAAATCCTGCCATTAGTAAATTACTCTGGAGTTAAACATAGTATATGCCGTTGCCTGACAACCAAAGAGCTGTTCACACGTCTAGGTAAAGCACTACTATTTCCACTATGCAGCATTTTACAGATAACTTGCATGCACGAAGTTACAAAAGTCACAGGGCAAGTGAAGAAGAGAACAGAGATTTACAAATTATGGATTTATCTTTTAGTATGGACAAAGCACTCCAGGGAATATTTCCTTCTTGGTAGAAAAGCAAGGTAATTTGACACATAATAGAGAATGTGAAGACAGAAGGGCTCCAAGTCCTCCTTTCTTCAAAAGCAGCGCAACAGTGCAGTGCAGAGGAGGGAGGCATTGCCTCTGCTTTGCTGCTGCCTCGGCTTCTGATATCTGCTGGAACTCCTGAAGGAGCTCCGATTTCACATTTATAACATAAAATGAGTAAATGGAAGGAGCTGAACACAGAAGCTCTGCAGTAATTTCCACCTTCTTTACCCCCAACATGCAAGAAAGCTTAATAAGAGCATGTATTTTCTTAATTTTATTTTTTTTTTCATTCTTTCATTTTCAGGTCCCTTCCAATGTCTGTACCTTTATGATTTTGTCCCTTTTCCATTTCCACACATCCCTATCATGTGCTGAATGGAACTTTTCCTTTTTTTTTCAAGGTCATAAAATAATCTGACTCTCCAATCAGAAAAGAAGATGACTGAACCTGACCTCAATTGCTCCTAATGTATACCATCCTCCTAGTCTGACTCACCGTGATCAAGTCCCTTGGATAAAGTTCTACATAAAACCACCTACAGCGTGATACCAGCTAATATGAATAATGTGACTGAAATCCTTTATTGCTGAATGGTGGAAGGTGACAAGGTTTTCCCTCTTCTCAACTATCCATGCTGTCACTTCGTGCTCATGGAGTTATGTCAGCATATTGCATCACTGAAATACACTCACAAATACTTCAACTTCAAGGCATTCCTTATTCTCCCAGTCCTGAGGTGTTTTCTGGGGTTTTTAGATGGTTTGGGGGCAGGGGGATGGGTGCTTTTGAGTTTTGTGGTGTTTTGTTGGTGGGTTGTTTGGGGGTTTGGGGGGTGTTGTTTGGTTTTTGTGTTGCCACATGCCCTAGACCTGCCTGAAACCTCTGAACAAATGTATTTGTTTATGAACTATTAAAAAAAAAAAAGGAACTTATATGAATGTGACATTACTACTAAAGAAAACTTTCTCTTTCACAAATGAAACCTAATCATAGTCTGTCAGTGTACCATATGGATCTTACATATTTGTTTGGGCTCCTTTTACTTATTTTTAATCTTTAGTCAAGCAGAACTACCTCCCAGGATTTGACATTTGTACTAAGGGATGGTAGGATCTTACTTATTTCACTTTAAAGTAATCATGCTTTGTTCCATTTGCTGCTTATGCAATGCAAAATTGCATCCAATACATACTGTGTCACATTGTTGAGTGTTATCTGTAATTGTACATTTTGCTACCTCAGCATCTCCAGTAAAAACATGTTCCCTAAATCATATTTATATATACGAGTTACAGTGCAATGAAGGAGGAAAGTGTCTGTACTTTAAAAATTATCTTTAGAACTTTGTTGGAAAGGATACCCAGAGTGTAACGTTCCTACATACCTCTATGATTCAGTAATGTAGCTGGGCCATAAATTAATTCTTAATGGTATTTTGCTAAATTGAAAAAAAGACAGTTTCATTACTACAGACCATAACCTAAATCTCTTGATACAAAATGACTTCCCATTCAGTTATAAAGAACTGAAAGACAACAGTTAAGCTTTAAAATGGGAATATATTTGGAAGATATCCCATTAAAATAGTAGCATTGATAGTGCTGAAAGGAATCAACTTGACAAACCTTTCCACAGACAACCAGTGGTACCTATGTATGTGCTCTTTGGAATTTCACTAATGGCACATACCATTACATTTTGTAATTTAAAATATATTTGTACTAAGATATGAAGCACTGCAGAAACTAGATTAGCATAAGAGGGTTTCTCCATATATATCCTTTACTGGAATTAAAAGGTAGCAGATACAATATATGAAAGTGTGTGCTTGAGATTTTGCTAAATCACCACTGCCATTAATCTACCTCTTTTGCATCTTTTGACATTAGATATAAACATAGTTCTTGAGGAAAAGAGGGCAAGGTAGAGGAAGAAACTATGCAGAGAGCAGCTGTATTCACATTTGTCTGGCCTTTCCTCCCAGAAGTTGTGCACTGACTGCTGAGAGCTAGTTGTTAATGGGTAACTGCCAATATTTTCAACATGTCTATAGATGTTAGAGCCAAGCTTGAAATGCCTTGGGTCTGGTCAAAGGTTTTAGTTTTCCATAGATCAATTAGAATCACATACAGTACTCTGAAAATTTAAAGGGGTCCAAAAAAACCCCCCAAACCAGAACATTCCCCCCCCCCCCCAAATCTCAACACCTACCCCCCCCCAAAACCCAACTTCCTACACTTTCAAAAGCCTGTGTGCAAAGTTAGAGGGGAAAAATAGAGCCCAGGCATTGAGAAGAAAGACAGTAGTGCTGTGAAGTGTTTTGGAGTTACGGAGGGCATAGACTCAACTTCTGAGCCTATTCAGAAGCAGCACAAATTTTTTCAATGCACAATGGAAGCAATTAATAACAAATGCACTCACTTTGAGCTGCTTAACAAAATGTCCTATTTAATAAAGTTTCCCCTATCTTAAACTCCAACAATATGCAACTGAGGAACTGCAATGCCTAGTGCTAAGTGAAGGCACTGACATACAAAGCATATGGAAAACTTGGGAGAAGGATGACAGTAAGCAAGACATTTTAATACCAGGATTAAGAAAAAAGGGGGGGGGGGGGAGGGAACCCCAAACAACCAAAACCAGAAAAGATAGGAAAATCAGCTACCTGTACTGTAGTATTGTATGCTAAGGAGAGGTCAGGGTTGAAAGAAATTAACACACTAATCATCTCAGCAAGTAACACAGAATCCATGTACCTTGAAATGTCTTGCCTAAAACAGCAATATAGGATTGGGTCTGTACTGCCTTTTCACTGTACAGGGTGGCTACACTAACCACAATATGCCAGGAGATATCAGAAAGGGTAGTAAACAAATTAGCAATAGGGAGGCTTCAGTTACTGTCACAGACTAGGCAAACATCACACTGCGACAGGAAGCAGCGAGGACATTTGCTCAGATGCTGCCAATAACTGCATGAAGAAGCTTGCTGGGAGCTCACATGCAAGATGCAAAACCCTACTTGGTCATAGGTAGGTATAGGTCAATCAGAAAAGCACAACTAGAAACAATCTCTGCAGAACTGACTGCAAAATAGTTAGAGGCAATCTCCTGCAGGAGTCACACCAATGAAAAAAAGAAAAAAATCAAAAGGAAAAAAAAAATCCTGTAGTGACACTCAACATCAGGAAGGCAGATTACATAAAAATTAGGAAACTTATTAAAAAGCAGTGAAAAATGACCTTTTAGAGATTTGAATGCTGATAGACAGTGGTGAAGAGTGCTGAAGGGCAGCATGGTGCAGTCACTGGGCCAGTGCAGACTGCCCATTGAGAGGAGCTGGAGAACAAGCAGAGGGGAACCAGATTAGCTGAACTGCACAGTGAGGGGTTATTAGAAGGAAGATGACAGACTTAAAAAGCCGAAATTGTGTCAAAATGAAGAAAACATTAAATGGTACATGGTACCATTTAATGGTACATTAAATGCAAAACCACAGCAAGACAGGCAAAAACTTAGCCAAGCAAAAAGGAAACAAAACTAATATGAAATCCTTCTTCAGCAGAAGCACCGAAGTCTTATCAAGGCCAACCAATGTCCAGAGCACAAAGAGCGCTCAAAGGACAGGGCTGCCACAGGGAAGCTGACCAATTTCTTTGCATTAATGTTCACTGTGGAAAACACTGGAGAGATCTGTCTGGAGTGGAAGCAACTGCAGGATGAGATGTCGAGTAAGTGGACAAAAAGAACAACAAAACCACTAGCACTGAAAGGTATTCATGTGAGTATTCAGGTGAAGTAGAAAATGTGATTTACTAAGTAGGTAGTCTACTTGCTTTAATCACTTTGGTATGTACCAGAAGGTGGGAGGTATCTATACTAGATATAAAAATAGGGGCTGAGGTATAATCAAGGGAATTATAATCCTAATATCTATACTGAGAAAATTAGCAGAAACTGTGATACAGGTTAGAACCAAGGAGGTCTTGGCTCTGCATGCAGTGGGTAAAAAAGTTGTAGTACTCACTGAGAAAATAGCTGGTAGATGCTAAAAGCTTACGAAGGCTCACGTTTATGGAAAATACTCCTGTTAAAGGTTAGTAAATAGATCAAAATCACATCCATCTCAGGAAGTCCACAGAGATGCATGTAGGTGAAGGCTGGAAATACATATTTGCTTGCTATGTTTTCACTCTTCCTTGCATATCTACTTGGAGCCACTGTTGCAGATGGGACACTGAGCAAACTAAATCTTGTTCTGACCCGTTAGGGACAAGGGTTTTTTTCTGGCATTAAAAGAGCTGAGCCAGCAATGAGATGTACAAGTCAAATTCAGAAAGCACACCAGACATCCAGAGCTTCCTTTGGTGGCGATATTTACTGCTGGGTTCTCAGTGCTGTGCTGAGCCCTCGTGGTCAACATGGGACTGAAACAACAGCTAGCTGTCTTTCCAGCATTGGCCCTAAATCGCATTGGCCCTAAATCACACTGGTCTAAGTTTAGCTTGAGAAGGCATAAAAATATCACAGCCCTGATATTTACACATAAATGAAGCTCCGAGTTTATTTCTTGCTTTCCTCATTTTGAAACAAGACCTGTTGAAATGTTCTGGAGTCCATCAGAGAGTAGACCCCATAACCTTAGCATATTGAACCAAATCTTGTGAAAAAAAGTGCAATGACATTAAATTTTTAAAATAAACTTTCAGTTAAAAATGCAGAGTGTGAAAACCTGGCTACATGTTAGAAAGCAATTTGTATGAAAATAAGGAAAAGGAATGCAAGACCCTTAAACTAGTATTCACAATGAGAGTTAGGAAGGTCAACATAATTCCAATTAAAATACAAAGATCACAGGCACAAATAAACCAATTCTCTATAATACTAGTTTTTTTCTAGTTTTTAGGAAGTCTTTATTAATAAAAATGAAAGCAAATAATAATTGAACATAGAACTGGCCATAAAGAGTAGAAACAAACTTAAAGCTGAAGGAATCAGCTCACTGCTCCTGTGATGCTAATGAGAAATTACACCCTCTCTCTTTCAACAGATTGGGTCTTAACACTGCCTAGACAGCTGGTTGGGGGTGGTAGTGGGGGTTGTTTGTTTTGGAGGGTTTGGGAGGGGGGACGGAAGGCAGGGGTGGGAGTTGTAATCGAATTGTTCCACTTTCCAATGTCAACTCTAGGCAATCAGCTTACTTAAAAATTGTTGAAAAGACTGTTTATGCCCCAGACCTTCAGCCAGAATAACCATTTGTAGAACTAATTCATAGTAAGAATCAAGGTAAACCAGGTCCCATTTTATGGAAGGTTTTTGCCTTTTTCAGGGTGACATTACTAACTATGGTTGCACTGAATTCCCTACACAAAATCACTGCTAGTTCAGGATCAGGAAAGAGGAATTACAGGGTAAGGGACAAGTGTTATTCATTGCTCTGGTGCAGAATAGAAAGGAGGTTGCCTCCTTGCCTTGAATTCTTAATTATTTACAGGAAGACAGGTTTTCTCTATTTCAAAGATATTAATAACAGAAATAATCAAATATTACACATAATGATTTACATCATGAATTACTCATATTTATATTTTAAAAGTTTCTCGGTGAAGTGTAGAGTCAAGCTCAAGGCCAAAAAATAAAAATAAAATAAAAATCAGAAAGCTCAAAAGAAGAAACCATTACCTCCCTCTAGTTAATAAAGACTCGCATGTTCCACTTGTGCCCTGATGGCTTCCTCCCAGGCCATGTACATGATCGCGTGAAAACAGATCAGACTGTGAAGACAGAATGGCCACATCACACCAGAGAAATAATCACTGTTGATTGTGGTGAACAGCTTGATGATCAAGAGTCACCTAAAGCTTTTAATTAAAAATGAATTGTCAAAGTTAGTCTTTCCCATCAGCAAAGTACTTTGAGCTATCTCTGCTACATTTCTTTACCTTTCATTTCAAATAAGCCAGGAGCAGGAACAGTAAGTGTAGTTTCACATGGGAAGTATCACAGTGCAAAGACTAAAGAAAATACTGCACCCAAAGGAGGAGGGAGTTATATAGAATTTAAAGTGAGTTAAATTTTGAAAGAGGCGGCAAAAAACAGCAGAGGAAAACAGAATACACTATTGCTATACAACAGTGACTAGGGTTGCTTTTAAAACAGTAACAAACAAAACGAAAAACAAACAAAAACTCAGAAATCACATAGCTCCAGAGTTAGCTCAGTTGATGCTATAAACCATAAAATAAACATATATGCATACACACAGAGAGATATAAACACAAACATATACAAGGCAGTCTAGGAAGATCTCAGCAGAATTATTCTTGATCAAAGTAAGAATACATTATCTCCTGCAGGAAGGCAGGAGATCCAACCACACACATCTCAGTGTTGGAAAATAGGCACAAATATTCCTTTTAATTTAAAAACTCTTGAAGTTGCAATTAAAAAAAAAGATTTTTTAAAATTTACTTTATTTTCTAGAAGCATCAACAGCAAATCCCTTGCAGTGCCGTAGAATACATCCTGGGATTTCCAGGCACTTCATAAAAATGCACAGTTGATTAACCCTGCGATACAGGCGGTAAAGCAGGCTCTCATTTAATAGGCAAGGAAATTGATATAGAGGAAGGCATAGGGCAGACTTTATGTTTGAATACCTAAGTGACTTCATATGTCATTAACCCCGGTGACTCGCATCATCGCCAGCAACGGCTGCTCAGGACCTCTGTGGAGCCCAGGTGCATCGGGGCTGGTCCCAGTGTGTTCACGAGGGAGGCTGTGGTTTAAGTGACCTCTTCAAGGTTACATAAATCTGACTTCCAGGTCTGCTTTAGTCACAAGACCCATCTCGCTACACTGTTGGAATATAAATGAAATACATGTCAAATATCCTAATGGTTTTACTGGCTGTCTTGCCAAATGCGTTTGATGGTCATTAAGTCCTAAGGGGGACTTTTTTCTTTTCTTTATAATGGAGATGAATAAAAACATGGTCTTTATATTAGGAGTTCTCTTAATACAGGGATTGACGGGGTGGCCCTACACAGAAGAAGCTATGAAGAATGGTTACTAATAGGACTAATTTTAGGGAACAATCTAGAAACAGAAAAGCCTACATAGGGTACATCATTATCTATAGGCACCTGTCCTAAGCAGTCCTGTATATTGATCTCATAAAAAGGATCAGAGCATTCAGTTTTGTTTTTCAGAAACAGAAAATTTAAAACTGCCCTACCAAATGTAGTAGGTGATTGAATAACTGTTTACTGCTTTCTTAACTCCCAGCTTCATATCCCCAAAACTGATTTTTAATATAGCCCTGCATAAACAACAATGAACTCTAAATTAACATCAATGGCTTTTTAAAGTGCTTTAGAGAACTCACTTTGGTGAACTGCTTTGCAGCCAGTAGAAGCAGTGTCAAAAATTAAAACATTACTTGTTTCATTTTTTCTGTAGATGGAACACTTAGTTCTAGAAACACCATTTTGAAGACTGCTTGTACTCTATGTGACCTTGTCTTTGAGGCCTTACTGGCAGATAATTTTATGCCACCTAGCTAAGTCTTATTACATCGTAATTATGCTGTCACATAGGATCTCAAATGAAATTAATGAAATACTATTAACCCAAGACTAGAGCTGTGGGAACTAGCAGAACTCTTCCTGTGAGCATTTGCTTTTACTATTAAGCCCCATCACTTAAACTCCTGTATCAGGTGTCTAAAGAAATAAATAAAATCAGGGAAATTAAGTTCAATATACAAATATTTTGATTAAATGCTGTCTTCAGTTTCAGATTTTTCACTAAAAGCTCATCACAGTCCTCTGTAGCCAAGAAAGAAATTAATAGAAATTGGTGGAAAAGATAAAAATAGAGAAGCTAAATTAGGAAGGGAAAGAACAAAAGCACAGTTCTGTCTGCCTGATTGGTCTCAGAAAAAAACTACTCAAATGCAATGAAGTTCTTCCTCAAGACTTACATAAATTAAAGCTGTTAAACGTAATTATCTGTAGAAACATGAGAGCACCAAGTATTGATAGTCTGATTTGATCACTAACAAGAGGAAGATGCAGAAACTGTAAAGCAAGGATGATCTTTTCAGGACTCTGTTTCCATGAGTTAGAGCTGTTACTAGGAGGTGATTATTTTGGCTCCTTTGAGTTTTCTCACTTCTCTGCACTCACAGACTCAAGTCTCAGTATAAACACAAACACCTGATCAGGTCTACCTCACTAAGAAGCATCTATTGTATTTTCCTATATTAATTGTAAAAAGATGTGAATAACCTGAGAAGGAATAGCTGCAAAAACCTTCCATGTAAACAAAATTAACATCTCTACTGTGTGCGCAATTAGTTTTGAGCAAAGGGAAGAGTAATGGCTCTTCCATCACACGTTGCTACTAGATTCACTTAAACCTCATTAAACACATCCACTCAAGTATAGATAATAGTTAGAAAGTGGCTCAAACCACAGTCAGCCAAGACTGAATCGCTAAATCAAGGAACTACATGGTTGGCAGTGGGTAGCAGCCAACCACACCACCCATATCCCCTGTCGATCAAACCTACGTCTGATGTCTTGGACACCAGAGGACAGGCAAGCAGCAGAGAGCACATGTTTCTCCATGAATATATTAAAATACACACTGAGTTTCAGGCTCAGCTCAGCTTGGCTAAGTTCATTCTGTGCAGATGCATGATTCCCATCTCTCCCAGCAGATGCAGCACGTTGCCCCATCACATTATGTGACAGAGAAACACAGCAGCTGCTCCCAATCACACCAGGATTCCATCTGTCTGGAATAATGGTAACAAAGGTGAAAGAAAAGGTGCAAAAGCTAGCAAGTTAGTGCATTCTTATGAGACTAAGTAGCCAGTAAGTCTGAGCAATTTGAGCCACTTTCCTTTGTGATGTTGCAATCAGCATCTCAGGATCATTAGGTGATAAAGGAAATAATTCCCTTTAAGTGCCCAACAGGAAAATGACTTGAAAAATAGTCAGCCTAAAAACATTTCCTTAAGGAACTGTTTGTAAACTGTACCCTGTGCAAATGTTGGTAAATGTTTTAGCAAATGAGTATTATGAAAAATTTAATTGTTCTCTAAAGAGTTGCTGAATTTTAAGATTAAATTCAAATCACTGAAGTGTGAAATGCAGGAATTGCAATTTTAGCTCCATGGCATCTTCACCATGGAAGAGGTGCACAGTCACAGTGAGTCCACTTTCCCAAAGAAGAGAAAGGTAATAGCCCTATGGGGGGCAGAGAATCATCAAGGCTACCATTGAGGACCTCTCAAAGTCACCCTCTCTCTGCTACAGTTTAAGAGCCCAGTACACATACCTTAAATCTCTCCAGTTGTACCAGATGTTAAATAGTAATGGAACTTTGCACTGAGAAGATCTCTGATTTTACAACCTAGGCTCTCCAAACATGGACCATATTTGTCCCTGATGTAATTGTTAATTGAAACAGATTAACTTCAACCAGTTAAATTTGACCAATTTAATAGCTGTCTACATAGAAACATAATATTAACCTTAACTGAAATTGATGATGCTGGTTTGCAAAACCACTTTACTTTTGACATCATCTCTTACAGTGTGTCAGGCCTCGCTGTTTCTTTGGCAGGCAGTTTTTTTGACCCTCGGACAGGAACGCACTTGCCAGCCTTTACATCACAGACACTGTGTTCATAAATACACATCAACACGATGTGCAGAGATTCGGTCCCCAACTGCAATGCCAGCCAATGCTATTTCCAGCCTTTTAAAGCTGAAAGTTCCTATTCAATGTCTTTTTTTCACTTTATACCTACAGACATATTTGTCAGACTGAGTGCTTATTAACACGTATTTGACCACTGAACTAAATCAGCAGCATTTGTTTTCACCAATGCAAGAAATGCAGTGGCCAGAGATGATTACAAGTTCCTCCATGTGCCCAAGAGTTAAGTGCTCCATGGAAAACTTTTAAAGTAGAAAAGCTGTGCTCCTCCTTTCACTCTGGCCTGAGCTCAAACACATAATGTGGCTTTCAGTTCTTGTTTTTTATGTATAGACATATGTATCTATATGTCTTTCTCAACACAGGTTAATAACTGCTGAAACACATCAGGATTCAGAATACTTACTGTCCTGAGGCCACAATTCCTGCCTTCAGCAAGTTTCAGAGGTACTCAGCACCTCACGGGAATTTTGCTTCAAACTACATACCTAAACCTTCAAACTCAACTTCTACCTACACATCTCATTCTCAAGCTGGCCACACAATACTCTTAATTTAGGACAGAAGTGGCCCATTCAAACAATAGTTTATCACATATACATTGTATTTTTCACTTATTTGGATTTTAACTCTAAATCTCAGGCCAGCTCCTGTCATCTGTGACCATGAAGTCTTATCTGTGCTCGAAAGAACTGCTGTGGGATCAGTGCACAGTATTTTGGTTTTTTAAAATGCTGCAAAAACTTTCAGAGTGAAACACTAACAATTTTTGGTATCTTTTAGATATTTTCTGAACACTTATTTCATTATGCTTCTGTATAAAACAGATATTTCCAGACCATCCAAAGATTTCTTCTGCAAGTGCAGGAAAAAACTTTAGGTTGCAGTGCAACCTTCACTGTATAAATCTAGGTTTTGAAAATCCTATTTAGAAATATTCATGTCACAACCTATAGAAATCTCTATAGCTTAGCCATTAAGTGTTCCCCAACAGCTCTTGAAATAGGGTAATATATGAAAAAACCTGCCCATACCAAAAGTGTATCTTTATATGGCAAGAATCAAAGGTTGGTTTTAGAAGAACTCGGGACTAACTGTTCCAAGAGACATGTGGCTTTTAATTCACTTGAAGGGATAATCCAATACCGTCTCAAATTCATACATGTGGCCTGCTGACTGAACTCTACAGCATTATTTCACCAGAATGCAATGAAAAGCTCATTGCATTCATACCAGTATATATATACTAAGTTTACTGAGCTGAGTATTTCTTAGTTTTCACATGTTTTTATGCAGCGAGATTTGTTTTGTTCCAAGATAGTTGAAAGTGACATCTAGAGTGAAACTAGGCTTAGATTCACCTTGCTTTATGCCCATTTTTTAACTCATGGCCCTGAATACAGTTTGCATCTTTTAGTATTTTCACTGTGCTTCAGTAAAGGACAGCAGTTTTCTGTGATGGAGCCACACCCCCACAGCAGGACTCTCCTGTTCCTCCCCTCTCATCCACCTTTCTTTTTAAATGCAGTTTCATGCACTAAATCACCTAATAGGAAGACATCAGTTTGTGATCCAAAGATAAATCTCTGGGCAGAAAAAAGAGAGGTCCTCTTAAAAATCTTAAACTTTTTGTACAACACAGATAATGAAAAGTCCCAGCATCAGTCTGGCACAGATACAAACTAACAGAGATGCATAACAATTTGTCTCTAATGCAGTACTCATCCAGGAACGATGCTGAGAAAAATGAATCTTTCACTGGGACTTCTGCATCACCATCATCCCATTTAACATTCAGCTAGAGAGGATTTCTTACAACCTCTATTTGAACACACAATATTTAAAAAAAAAAAAAAAAAAAAAGGTGGAGCACTTGTGAGGCTTTCCCTTTTCATTGAGTTGCAACACGAAGATGGTAAGTATCTTCAGCCCTGCTAAACAGTACGCATACAGTTAGAAGGGAAAAAATTACTATGAATTGATCTACAGCTAAACTATTTTTCATATCTCAGAATCACACAATGGACTCTAACCAACCGGCAAAATGGTTGTAATCAAAGGCCTGTAAACTTACAGCCACCAAAAGGTAAGAGAGATCTTCTAAAGCTATGAAAAGAGGACTTCAAAATCATATAATGCAAGATACACATACTTTTCCAAATTATCTTTGTTAAGTGCAGTTAGCGGCTCCTGTAAGGGACTGGTCCAACACCAATCAAAGGAGTGCACTCTAAATCAACTGAGTAAATGATCAACAGTTAAGGAGTGACCTCTTTTTCCACCTTAAGATGTTAGTTTAGAAAACATAGCTAATATTTACTGACATGAACTGCCATTATCTTAGCATTCTGTAGGAAGATTACATATTCATTTCTGCTATACATGTTGTTCCTAAGATGTAAGTTTAAATATATAACATTACAGGAAGACTACATTTCCTACACTGCAAGGTTTTGTTCTGTATTTTGAAGATAAAGTCCATTTTATTTGTTGAATCTAATGAAATCTGGAAAATGTAGTCAGAAGTGAAAGTTTACTTGTGTAGTTGCTAAGCAATGGGCTTGTATGTAAGCTGACTGCTCATTTCATACAGGACTTTTCCTCTTAAACATCATGATGTTTCCAGCAAATTACCCAGCTGAAAGTAAACCCCCTCTTGTTTTCCTCTTCCATTTTTGCAACCCAAATTATTTAATGATATTTAGAATACATGAGACATTCCAAAGAGTTTTATTATTTCTGCTCTAAATATTTAAAAGAATCTGGCAGCTTTCCCAAACAGCAGCATCCATTTCAGCCTGCAGGGCACATTCCCAGGCAGCATCTAATAACAGGGCTGCTCTGAAGCCAGTGATCTAGATTAAAGCGACACTCCCAGGTAACTCCTGAGGAAATCATAGAATAAACATTGCCTGGCATTCCGAAAGAGTGATTTGTCCTTAGGGCACAGCTGCCTCTACAACAGCTAAAGCAAGGAATTTCTTTTTAAACATAAGACCTTCCACAACCCTAGGACTCTGGCAGCACGGTGCAAGAACTGCATTCAGCCATGCAGTCACCTCTAGCAGGATAAAGCTCCTGTAACTTCAGAGGGATATTCAACAGGGATAGTCAATGTGCTACACTGGATCAGGGATAAAGACACTCAGTCATGGAAGGACAGGGCCTGATTATTTTGCTTTACTCGCCTGCACAGGAAGAACCAACTGAAGAATATTTAGGTAAGTTAGTTTTGTCCAAGTCACCTGATGGTCCTGATCTAAGCCACTGTACATCACACGAAACATTAGATGAAACTTGCTCTGCATCTTTAATGCCTTAACTCCACCACCCCCTCAAAATACAATAAAATAAATTAGCTTAACGTTATTCCAGAATATTTCCAAGTCTCAACTAAGAAGTTGCAGGCATTTGCACACTGTTTTAAAATGATTACAAATAAGCAGCCATGTAACATCAAATCAATCTTATTTCTTTCCTGGGAGGAGCTCTCAGTTTTGTGGTAACCGTCCTGTAGGACCCCCTACTCCTCAATGCTATCCCAACATGATGTTCTTACAAACAACAAAGGGACATTATCAATGTCACCATGAGAACTCAGCTGCACAACCAACTGGAAGACTACCCTCTGCCAGTGTTAATCAAGTGCAGTTCAGGTGCAACCCCATCTGCATGCAGAGCTATGTAATATTTCTGTTAGTGATTTGGGCAATGGCAGTAATGCAAATACAGGCATTTTGTGGAAGACATCACATAGAACGGAGTTGCAAGTACCTAGCAGACAAACCTGGAGCAGTCCTTGCTCTCCCATCTGAATCAAGACATTGTTTTCCCTCCCTCCCATTACCAAAATTCTCAATTTCCCTCCCTCCCCTCTTTCCAGAACAAAGGGAAAAAAGCAGCAGCAGGACAGGTGTCCTTCTACAGCAGCTTTCCTCTTGATTGCTTTTTTGGTACAAACTCCTCTACTAGAAATCCCTCCCAGTGCTGCAGCAGAGGTGAACCATACACACTGCAGCAGGAGTGACAGCACCCCTGCAGGACACTCTCCCCACCCTCTTCCAAAACTGAGACTTCCAGCTCCATGGATTCACCCGAGTAACCGGTATCAGACTGCTAGGCAGCCAGAAAACCCCACTTTGGGAACCAGGGGTGCAGAATGCACCGTCAAAGATCAGCACCCACTTACAGGATGACTGGTTAAGTCACATCTTTACTGTTAATGCTGCAGTCAGAAGAAGCCACGTTGACTCCAGCTCTCGGACAGTATTACACTGTTCTGTGGGACATCCCAGAGGAAAGCAGGAAAAAAACCATTCAGCATCTCCAACAGCTTATAGGATTGAGATATCCCGGCAGTTTCTTAAAAACATGTAAGTATGTTCTAGATTGGTTTCCTTGTTTTCCCACTCAAACTCCCATTTCCTCCTGAAAGTGCAATATACGAGTAGAAATATTTCTATATCTAAAAACAACAGAGTAATAAAGGGTAGAAAAAGCTTTTAAGAATAATGAAATTGAAAAACAGAAAAGAAGACCTAAACCAAAGGCTTGGCATGGATTAATTCAATAAATTCCTTTCCGCGTTTAGTCAATATTTTAACACAGAAATGGAGCCTTGTTTAATTTCTAGATGCAGACCTGGCTCAGCTTGGCAAGAATTCAAAGTGTATATCTAAATTTTGCAGCTAGCGTCAATTACTCTGGGAAGTAGGGAAAAGGCTAACTAACACTAGATTGGCATCCACATTTTGTAGCCCTCTTCTGGTTGAAATTATTCCATCACTTAAAAAATCCAACCTTCTTCAAATAGCTTAATTTTGCAAGTATAATTGCATTTGTTGTTGATACTTATTATCACTTTCTGATTCCTATGGTAACTCCTTTTCTTCATAAATTGCAATAGCAGAGACTACATAAAAGCAGTAGAACACGCACAGTCTCCCCACCAAAAAAGCCATAAATAACAAACGGGCTACTCACTGCAACATTACTGCTGTGCTGTTGTAGTGATTGGAGAGAGAGAGGTTTGGGGGTTTTAAGAAAAGGTAAATAAATCCACACCAAATATCTTCTTCAGTTTTAACCAATTTAAGGACAGTTATATATTTTTGTCATATTAACTTTTTATTATTTGTCATATTAACTGTCATTTAACTTTTTTTTTCTCCTACAGACTATTTTGTCCTTCATCAGCTTGTGCTGGATTTCTGCACTCCTATTTTTTTTGAGGAAAGTCAACAGCCTGACATGACACTCACCTTTTCTCTCATTATATAATGAAAGGACATTATGAGTTCGTTCTTTTTCAGCAGTAAGTAGCTGCAGGTAATAAGCAAGTCATCAGTTCAATACCATTATGTCAAATAAATGACACCTGGCCACACTGCACTATAATTGCTGACATTCTTCTACAATATTAAATCTAGAAGCTTCACTCAAGCTACTATTTACTTACTCAAAGCAGACAAAGATACTTCACAGTATTATACAGTAATGCTAAATGATTCCAAAAAACCCCCAAATTTGCCCATCTATGCTCACTATTCTATATAGTAAGGTGATAACAAGCAACAGGCAAAGCAACACAGCTAGGTCCTAGTAGTGTTTTCTACACCAACTACTACAATTAAACAACCACTTAGTAAGACAACATTTGAATACTTACTTAGACACAGAAAATAGAGAGTACTGTAAAGCATTGGATGGCATGATTATCATCCAGTTCTTGTAGAGCACATTTACTAGAAAAGCTACACTGAAAAAGGAAACCTGATTGATTACAATATATGGGTGTCACGGCTCACTTGCCAGCATATAAGATGGACTTTAACTACAGGAATATGAGAAGCCGATTTTCTTACTATAAATTAGAGTTTAGGACAAAATATTAGCTTGAGTACATCAACAGCAGGAAAAATAATCACTTCTAAGTAGAAACTTTGCGTTTTCCTATTCAGGTCAAATCACTTCTCCAGAACACACTTTCCATTTATCCATGAAAATGAACATATAGAGGGCTCCACACACATCCCCTCTCCCCCAGCATCACTTGGGTTTTACATCCTGTGACTCATTTCAGGGCCACTGAAAAGAGCTATAGAAATATGTGACTGTCAAAGGCTTGCGTAGGTTGTAGAGCCAAGGGATTTTTGCAGGAGCAAGCAGGTGAGTGGGGCAGGCATCCCTCCATGTCGCAGCCTAGGGAAGGGCGGATCAGGGATCTGACTGGGGAGCACAGGTTTCCTTCAAATTCAATTTGCCCATTTTCACACTTTGCATCGGCAAAGATAAAAGGTTAATCACACTACAATATTTACTCCAAAATCATTATTTTCCATTTATTTACCGCTTGTGTTATCTATACTGGCTTAGCACTTGCAGAGTATTTCCATTGTTTAAGAGGCAGAAAGAGCAGTGTAATCATTTTCATTAACTCTGTCAAAAATCCCACTCGAACCATGCTTGGTGTCCCTGTATAAAGCATACAAATGAGGCTGGGAGACCGGAAAAAGCAAGTAAAGAAGGTCCAATTGTAAGCCAAAACCATCCTCTGCAATCCAACTTCTTGTGTGTTTAATATGAGTAAACCAGTTGCAACCCAGAGTCCACCTTCCAGAGAGGACAACAAAAAGAAAAAAAAAATAAAATTTGTGAGCTCATAAGTATAGAAAACTGAAGATTTTTTCATGCACTTATCTCTACATTTCTCCCTAACTTCTAAGGACTAGTAGTTATTTTGATGTAGGTGGGTTGACTTCAAAAACTTTTTTCACGAAAGTGATTATACACTGCTACTTTATTGCATTTAAATCCCTATGAATTGAGTTAGGAACATCTCCATAAAATTACAGCATTAAATTTTTATACTTCATATTTAAAAAAAAAATAAAGACAGCAGGTCCTAAGATCACTTGACTGTGACAAATTGTCTCTTTCTGCTCACTTGAAATCGGCCTGTGAGATTTATCAAATCCCCAGCTTTGTTACAGCTAGAAGAATTGATTTAAAAGTGCACACTGTCATTATATACTTACAGAGAGGTATATTTTAGGATTATGCAAGTGCTTCATATATAATTGGTTCTGTCTTTTTGCCACGTCTTAAGTTTTCTGACTAGAGAAAACGGAAAGATTTAAACTGCGCAAAAAATGTGAGTAATCTTTATAAAGCAACAGTAGAAGGCCTGAATACAACTCCTAATTGAATGAATACGCCCTTCTTAAAATTGTGTTTTGGGTTTGTGTGGCAGGGTTTTGGTAGCAGGGGAAGGGGCTGCGGGGATTGGCTCCTGTGAGAAGCTTCTGGAAGCTTCCCCGGCTCCAGGCCGAGCCCCTCAGCGACGCCTCTGGGAGAACATGGCCGAGAGGGGAAACCTGCAGCGGGGGAGGAGATGGGGACGCGAGAGAAACCCCTCTGCAGACACCGAGGGCGGTGAAGGAGGAGGCGGAGGAGGGGATGCCCCCGCAGCCCGCGGGGAGGCGGCAGGCTGTCCCCCCCCAGCCCACGGAGGGGAGCGGGGGAGCAGATGCCCACCTGCAGCCCGGGGAGGGAGGAGCCCACGCCGGAGCAGGGGGGTGGGATGGGATGGGATGGAATGGAATGGGATGGAATGGAATGGAATGGAATGGATGCCCCCCAAGATGGCCGGCCGGGACTCCCCCACGCTGGAGCAGGCTGGGACTGAAGGACTGCAGCCCGTGGGAAGGACTTGTATTGGAGAAGTTTGTGGAGGACTGTCTCCCGCGGGAGAGACCCCATGCCGGAGCAGGGGACGAGTGAGGAGTCCTCCCCCTGAGGAGGACGGAGCGGCAGAGACAGCGTGTGAGGAACCGACCGCAACCCCCATTCCCTGTCCCCCTGTGCTGCTGGGGGGGAGAAGGTGGAGAAATTGGGGAGTGGAGTTGAGGCGGGAAGGAAGCAGGGGTGGCGGGGAGGTGTTTTACGGTTCGGTTTTGCTTCTCATTATCCTTGTTTTGATTTGATTGGTAGTAGATTAAATTGATTTTGGTTTTTCCCCAAGTTGAGCCTGTTTTTTGCCTGTGACCATAATTGGTGAGTGATCCCTCCTAGTCCTTATCTTGACCCATGAGTGTTTCTTGGTATTTTCTCCTCCTCATCACACCGGGGCTGGGGGGGAGGAGTGGGTGAGCGGCTTCGTGGTGCTTTGTTACTAGCTGGGCTTAAACCATGACAAATTGTCAATCAAAATTAATTTCCTATGAGACACAATAGGAATGGCTTTTTTGAAATGTCAGTGGTGCCTATGTGTTTGTAGGGATCACAGCACAGTACTGCAGGCCTCTGCTAGTAAATACATGAATCCCAAGTTTGGACATCACAAAAACAGGTCACTTGCTGTCAGAAAACCACTATGAAACCACGGTAGGACTAGCATGAGGCTTCCGCAAGGTGTTACTGCATTTGTGCCCAAAGTGAGGGCAACAAAGCCCTCCCACTGAAGGCTGCCCTGGCAGCAGTGAGGCTCCTGCACCTTCAGAAGACTCTTGGGTACCTTTCAGTCCCACAGCAGGGACACCTTCCTCAGATACAGCACTAGCAACGTGGCTTAAAGTGAGGCATCATATCAAACCTCTTCACGTGCGACAGGTACAAAACGTAACTTGAACTCGCCACCTGCCTGCTCACTAGAAACAGGACTCTCAGACTTTAAAGTCAAGCACAAAAACCTTGCCTGAAGCACAGGCCTGCTTTAGAGAAGTTACCTCCTTCATTCCTTGGTACAGCTCCTGCAAAAGTGTCTGGTTGAAGTACTTGCCTCACAACAAGCTTTTAAGCAAGGACTAAGTGTCAATTGTTCCTATGTAGCTTGTCATTTTTCCATGCAGGTGGCTGCTGTGCCAGTGTCTGTGCAGGAGGCTGTTGTATGGGGGTACAGAGATGTGCATTAAAACCATCTCTGTATAACAGCTGGCACACCCCACTGGTTTGAGTGTGTTATTTATGTGCAGCATCCTCCAGAGACATGGGAGAAATCCTCATTCAAGCCACAGATTCCAACTGCACAAAGACATAGACGTACTCTGATCTGCTATTCAAACTCCCCCAAAATATTAATATTTATAGCTTTGAATGGTCTTAAAAATGCTGATTGTGCAAGAAGGCATATTGACACTGTTCAGTGAAAAAAACCAGTTTAAAATCTTGGGAAACAAGGTAAGATTTGGAGGACCTGTAAAGCATGCCTGTCTGAAAACTATTTTTGTCTAGAAAAAATTCTTCATAAAAAAATTCTTTATCAAAAACTATAGAGGTTGGATGAAGTAATAAGCATACTTCTGTTAAAGTAACTTAATCCTTTTTTTAGAAGGAATATAAATGAGTTACAAAAGACAGAAAACAGTTTTGAACACAGATCTTGAAAATTTTCTTATTTCAAGAAATGGTACCAGGGTTAAGATCAAGTTTTAGAGTTGATTTTACTCCACAGAAACAACTACTCGATTGTAAGCTAACAAACCCTGTCAAACATATAGTAGGATGCAGAATATCCTTACAACCAATACATGGACTCCGTAAAGATTTACTGAGAATGTAATAGATCTAAATTGTGAAATACAGAAATCAAGATAGATTAAAAAGAAATTCTGGCATATTTAATACTTTTTATGTTTTGGGTTACAGTTACATTACAGCTGTACTCCAAAGGGAATGTCAAGAAGTATTGTGCACTGTAAGAACAGAGTGAAAAACAGTTTGCTTGGTGGTCTTAGTACTTCTCATTGAAGCTTCCCAAGAGTTTCCAAGTGCTGGAACAGCCATCTAAATTTGATAGACATGCATTACTTCTGACTTATCCTAGGCATTTAACTCTCCTTGGAGGGCAAGCCCTTTTGCTTTCTGCCCCACTCACTCTCCTTTCCCCACAAGTTGCACACACTACCCTGGGGACTGAAAAACACAGCAGGAAGCGATCATAAAGGGCTGTATGGAGATGGTGTTTTCCCACGGAGAGCCAATCATCTCTAAAACCCTGGACTCACTGATAGAAAAGGTCTGGAGACCTTAGCAGCACAGAGCTTTCAAAGACAAGCATTGAGCCCTATAATTAATAACTGTAATTAATTATAATATTGCTTCCCAGATATGTTTAAATAACTAAAAATTATAATTTAAATAACTAACAATTATAATTAAAGCTTTATTAAATATTTGGTGCTTGACTTTAACCACCATCAACAGACACAGAAAAATGACATCCCTATCTGTATCTCTTCAGAGATTACAGCGAAGCAGCATTACAGAGGAACGCTGAATAGCGTAGTAACATTGGTCTGTATTTTCTTTTTCCTACCTGTTATTTGACAAACAACAGCATAAATAGTCATTTTCCACAACACTTTGACTGCAACAACAATCTATGCGAAACACTAGCGTAATGGAGTCCTCTTTATGCCAAAACAGAGTGAAAAACCAAGCTAATCAGTTTATTGTGATTTGACAGTACCCAGCATGTTTGCTCAGTATTGTAAGGAAAACTATTTACTAGTCCAGTGTGTGCTGCTACACAGAAACCTTTCTGCATGGAGACGCATAACAAAAACACAGTGCAGAGGAACATTTGTGAGAAGGATGCCTAGAACAAATAGCAAGTGACACCCGCTAGAGCCGAGACCTTTCTTTGTACTTTCCCACTTTCCTTCCTAAGAAATGCTGAGCTTTTCTGCTGAGCTTCCAAGATGGTATCTGACAAGAAGTACACAGAAAGTTATCACATGTTTAAAACAATACCTGTCAAGGTTAAATATAACACAGACGTTTAATTTTGGAAACAAACACCCCAACAGATTCTCAAAGCTATCTGTGATCAGCAATGCATTGGTAGATCACATGAATGTGCTTTTCTGGATGCTACAAAACTGCCAGTCTCCTGTATTTATTTCATTCGGGTTTTACGCTTCTCTATCACCACCCACCCCCCTTTTCCATCCTCTTGAACATACCTTAAGATGCCACTCAGTTTCATTATCACTTTGAGGGGTCTAAATACAATTTGAGAGCAATGAATGATATCCCCTGGCTACAGTAATTGGCAGTGGTGCAAGTCAGACCAGAAATTCAGAATCACTTATTCACAGCTAGGAATTTTTTTTGCTACTTTATATACACAACTTTTCCCAACAGAAACAGCTGGAATCTCACCAGTTGCCAAGTAATGCTGCTCAGTTCCCATTGTGAATGCAAAACTGCATTTACAGTTGTTTGTTCATCTTTTTACCACTCCTCTCAAACACAGATCTTGGCTAGTTAGTTGTGGTAACTTTTGGGTTGCTATTATTCTTGTTTGATATTTGGAACACATGTTTTACATGTTACTCATCAATTACAGTTTATTAGGAATACATGTGAATGATCCATGTAATACTGCCAGTGCAAAAGTCCATTTAGAAAGTCTCAGTTTTTGAAGGGTGTCAATCACCTCCAACACGATAAATTTTCAACAATCCTCTCACTCATCTCCTAACTTTAACAGTTTTTTCCACGCTCAATAAGTTTCCTGGCAAGTCAGTAATGAGTCATAAGCAATTTATTAACCTTCATTATCAAAGTAACACTGGAAAGTCTAATATCGTTACATTTGATTTGACAAAGATGTCCTACATTTCTGACCCATATAATAAAGGGGATCATCGTCTCCGATAGGTTTCCCAGACAGTTTTCCTAGGTAATACAACTGTTTATTTCAGACTATTTTCTTTTAGTTTGTGTCTTGTTTTTAAAGACCTTTAATTAATTTCTCATTTCTGTTGCCTCCCCAATTCGCAGGAAAACTAGACCTGACATCTTCCTCCAGGATCAACCTCTATCAAGCAGTTCTATAACACAATATACTTTTACAAAAAAACATTAAGCCATTCAAAGACAAAATACTATAAAACAAACAAACAAAACATTCACTGAAGAGAACATATTAAGGAAATTCTCATGGAGGCAGTTTGTGTCAAGTAAATAGATCTGCCTAGAGTTACTGGTTTTGTTACTCTGCAGCAAGATTTCCAAGAACTAGCATTTGCCAAGAGGATGTATTCTGTTTCCAAAACCTGTGCCAAGTGCCTTAAATTAGCATCAGTTATAATCGCTTTGCAACAAACAGCTAGTGGGACAAGAACAGAGGAGCACCCAGACAGTATCCCCCCTTCAAACTACTTCCTATCATCATCTGTGGACTCAAAACATGCTCCCAAAGCCAATAATTGAATGGGTAAATCAAACTGGAGACAAGAAGGGAGCCTGCAGTGACAAAGGAGTAGGGCTGTCACGGCCCAAAGTGTGAAGAGGGAGCAAGTTGAAATTACTATCTGCCTTATGAAATACCTGCTGCACCATGAGGCAAGGTGCTGGCACTACAGCAACTGGACTGATTGGGTGAGAATACAGTTGTAAAATGTTTCGAGAAAATTAGAAGTAACTCAACAGAGATGGAGCAGAGTCTTGTCCATGTACTTTCAGAACCACTGAATTACATTCCATTTCAGGAAAAATAATATTCAAAATTAATCTCAGAGATAGTAAATAATTCTGCCAGCAAAAATGAAAAGGGCAAAACTGTTTTATCCTATTATTTTGTTTGGTTTTGTTTAAATGAGAAAATAGACTTTTCAAAATCTTTAAATCAGAAATTACTCAGCTCATCCAAAGTATGCCCCCCTCCCAAATCAATTATTCACACAGTTCTGCCCCTTCCTCCAAAGCCAGTCCTCTAACCCAGAACAAACTAATACAAATACTATTTGTATTAGTTGTGTCCTAAGCTCAGATGGAAGGCTTGACACACTCGCTTTAATGTAGAAGATAAAATCCTGTGATAGGTCTCCTATCACACACAAACAAGTGTTCAATTTCATGCATGCAGTTCTTCATGCATGCAAGCCAGAGGAGTCAAAGGGAACAGCAATCAGCAGCAAAGAACTCTTGAATATTTCCATATTGACTGTTATCATACCACTTGTATCGCCATTAGTTACTGTGTGATTAGAAAGGTATGCAGAGAATTCTGGACAGTAATTCTTCCACTTCTGTGGAAGGCAAACGCAGGGGAAACACACGGAAAACACTTTCCCCACAAAGTGCAGATTGTGCAGATATGGCTCAGGCTGTGTCTTTGGTCTCATCAAGTAGCCCATGAAGAGAAAGATCCTGTCAGACTCATGTTACATCTAAACCTACACACAGAACATGATTTTTAAATTAAGGAATCTGATACTTGCAATAGGGCTTGGTGAATCATTTCAAAGGTATGATAATAAAGGAGGGCTGGGGAAGCAGTGTCTGTTCCTTCCATGGATTTGGTACCATGAAAGAAAGTTAAATATATGACAAACACATTAGTTATTAAGAGAGAGATAATGAGCTGATCAGCAGCATAAAAATAAGATATTACAGCAGCAATGTTCTCTACACAAGAGGAAAAAGGGAGGGGAAAAAACCCTCACCATAGTACAATGAATGTATCAATCAACACAGAAGAGATTAGCAGTGGGAGGAGAAAAAGGAAATTAGGGACTCTAGCAGGAATAAAAATGTCCAAAGTGATAAATACTTCCAATATTTATTGCCCCTATTATTCTTGTATTTATGTGTTTGGCAGAATGCCATGCAAGAAAAGCATATTCAGCACCAAAATCTACATATAAAGAGGGGGGAGACAAAAGAACTGTTGATGGGAAGAAATCTTTAAAAGTTGTCGTTGAGAAAAACAAAAATAACCCCTCCCCACAAAAACCAAACCATGCTGTTTATGTTGAAACTGCAACAGCAACATTTCATTTATTCTCAGAGGGAACCAGAATACCAGGATAAGGCTGAACTGTAGTCAGTCTTAGAAATATGACAATATCCTCACCGGGTGAGATTAAAGTGATGTTATCACACATCATATCATGTATATATCCTCATTCTTCATTTAAAAAAATACTTAGGGATGCTATCTGAAGCGACCACTGAAGATCATTAAGTGAATTTATTTGAAATTTCCAGCCAAAATTCTCAGTGTTTCAGTTGGAAACTCGTGAACTGCTTTAAATACCTAGCATGGGTGTTGTCTCCATGAGCTCACCTGTAACCTAGTTTCTGTGATGGGCAATTCTGTGGCAGTCACAGTTTTCTGAGAGCATCCATTGTAGGAACAACAACAAAAAAATCTTAACAAGATTTACTCATCTGAATTTGCAGTTGTGTTTTGCATTAGCCACTGAAAAGTATCAAAACCAGCCATTTAAAGGATCAAAGAAACAGTGGCAGAATTAAAATTAGGTAAAGCTTTATGAGCCCATGCTAATTTCTCAGTGGATCACCACACACAAACACTGTTCATGCAAAATAAAGCTCTTCTCCAAACTGTACTGCAACTTAAAAAGGACATGGAGCTTTATAAAAAATATGAACAGCAAACATTAATGTGGTCAGATTAAGCCAGGTTTTTTTCAACATCTTATGAATACCCTTAGGCATGATTTACCCATCTACTGCTTAACAATATGAAAGGATACCTTGGAAACTCCTCAGACTAGATACAGACATCAGCGCTGGTCAGGTGATGTTCAGATGTTACTTTAAATCCTGCTCCATCTCATGAGGCAAATCAATAATTTTTAAGAGTCACTCTATGAATAAATTAGACTCAAAAAATTCTTCCATCACACTCCTATTTCCTACAATTAATGACAGATCTGATAAAAAGCAATGTGGCTTTATTGCAAAAAAATAATTTCAATTTCAGTCCAAGCAAGGTACATTACTAACCTAGCAAAACTAATTAATTTTGCTCCAAGCATTCTTTACAGAGATGCCTGTATTGCGCAATTTTCAGTTTAATGAACCAGCTCCAAGCAGAGGAAATGCAACATTAATGAAAGGAAATCTACTTGCTTTTTGTTTTGTTTTGGCAAGTTTTTGTTTTGGCCTTAAGATGGGTTGTCTCAAGTTAATTCAATTCTGGTGGTTGCATGCCTCTTGAGCTGTGAAAGGTGCTGCTAGGAGAACCTACTTGGTCACACTCCTTCCCCCTAAAGGAAAGGGAAAACAAACAATTAACTTACCTTACCGCCAGTGAGACTGTCTAATAAACAACTCTAAGTATTAGCCATACAGACTAACAGAAATGGGGAGAACACAAAAACAGCATCTGGGAAAAGATGCAAACAGACAGGGTAGCAACCATTCCTCTTCAAGTATACCTACATCAGTTAAACACCATCTTCTCTCTCATAGCTTTCTCCAGTGAAGGAAATGTTAGAGGAATTCTGGTCAAGGTGCTACCAAGATCTACCTTTACACTGAAATCTCACAGTTAGTTTTACCCTTGCCCTCATAGAGGGAGACAGCTTTGGACCAAGTCAAACCAGCTGAACTCCTCCTATCAATACAGACTGAGTCTTCCATGCGTCCTGTAAGAAACGTTTGAAATTTCAATAGACTTAGATGAAACTACTCATGGTCTGGATTGCAGTCTTCTATTTGAGTATGAGGGTATTGATGCACCTGGATACCTCCACCTAGGTATTGCTGGGTACTGAATGACATCTCATGATAATGAACATCCAAAAAATAAAAGACTATAAGCTATGCCAAAGAGGTGTTATCTCAGTGGTAGCACAAGAGTTTACAGTACTAAGTGCCATACAGGTTCTATCTTTTGTGTAGAAATCCAGAGGATTCTATCTAGTAGTGCAAGTGGACATAACTTTTACAGGGGATGCCTCAGATGTCAGGTGACCTGCATAATCAAAGCCTTAAAATTAATCTCTGTGCTCAAGAGAGATCTTCACCTGAAAGAGAAATCCCCAATTTATTCAAGTTGAAGTAATTGTAACAAGGAAAAAGAGCTCTATAATATACTAAACTGAAAATTCACAAAAGACTTTCTCCCTCTTGAGAGCATTTCCAAATAAACGTTTTGTTATTACTGACGCTCAAGAGAAGTACTTGTAATTTGATGAAAATGAAAGTATGCAAACCCTTCACACCTTTCAACATCTTTGCAGTGGCAGAGTCAATACCAGTAGATTTAGTGTTTAGAGGTATCGCTGGGTAAAATTACATAGCAGGTTTATATAATGAAGAGTTAAGAGCCACAGCCCAGGTAAATTACCTCTCCTCTAACTTTCCCTCCCAAGACAGAGACAGAAGCAAAAATGCCTTTTTGGCTTTGCCACCTCAGCAAGCTTGCTGCCATGATATAGAGGCAGAAACACAGAGGGCATATTATGAAATAGCGATGTCCTGTTACATACAGAGACAATAGCTCAGCCTCAACCCCAAACTCCACAGCAACTCCTTGGTGATTCTCCAGTTTCCACTAGAATTACAAGTAAATGAAAGAGTGAAAAATAAACATGGTGAAAAAAACCTTCTCTATTGGTACTAGCCCAGCTGTTGCCCCCTCTCAACTTATTTCTACTTAGTACAACTTCACTGATTGACTGTAGCACCAAGCTAGTAACTTGCTTTGTGATTTCCATTGGAGCAGTAGAGTAACCCATTGTAGAGCCAAACCTAGAAGGTATTAATTACTAACCTTAATAACTATTTTCAAACTGCTGTCTTATGGAAATCAAGGTATGCAATCACTCCATCATATCCCTGCCCTTTCCCCATAATATTTTCAACCATTTTCAATCCAATTTGAGATACAGATGGAAGTTTGCATGGATTAACCCCCAAAACCACCTGTGCAGCAGCACCTGTTTTTTGTTGGATATGGTTTTTATTCTTTTTTTTTCTTCCAGAAAATCACCCAATAGTTTCCTCATGTTCCTTTATGCTGTGGCTGCTGGTAGAAGGAATATCTGGGTGATTATGGACCCAAATCCATCTGCAATGGCAGCATATTAATCTCTGTCCAGTTTCATTAAAGAAGACAAGGGAGAAAACCCCTTAGAGTGACCTCACTAAAGTAAAGTCTTCCAGATGCCCAAGAGCTAACACTGTATCTCTGAATACTGCTGCGTCACCCTCACTCTGCAGGGCAGAAAGAGCCAGTCAGATAACTCTGAAATCAGCCCTTCTATCTCCCCTACCTTGCTGCTCTGTTTCTTTAATGTATATCTTCTCTACTAAATCTTGTCTGCCCAAGGAGCAAGTTCAGCCCACCACGAAACATGTCACAGAAGCTTTAAGCTTTAGGAACCATTTGCAACCCAGCTGCTCTCCATGTTCTGCATCACGCAGAACAGCACATGTGCACGCATCCAGAGTAAACATCACCAAAACCCACAGAAAACTGAAAACTATTGTTTAGCAGCCTCTCTATACCTCAAGCTACTGAAAGAGCTACTTTCTGCATTACATATCTTTAGCAGCAGCAAGACTGAGGGCACGCAGAAGTTGGAAGATTGATGCAGGAGACCTGTTCTGTAGAGGAATCTACTTGGTTTCCAATTGTCATCCCAAAGCAACATTAATTTACAAGCCATGGTTTCTACCCTTTGCAGAAGAGGTAGTAGGATACAGCCCCAGACTGTAGTTGGCATGGACGGGCAGACAAGAGAGTGAGGGCAGAAAGGCAGGTAAATTATTTCATTTTTTCATGTCTGAACTGTGCTGCATGGTTTGGCTTGAGGATACAGCTACTAACCTCTCTCACAAGAGGAAGAAGTAAGTGCTCAGCTCTGAACCCATCCAAATACCTAAGCCGTCTTCACTTGAAAATCCTGAAGGGAACGATCTGGAATGGACTCAGTGGCCTTTTTCCAAGTCCTGCCTTGTTCCTCTGCATGTTGGAAACAAACCATAAGGCCACTTTCATCCAAACTTGTCCTTTAGATCGTTTGGCTCTGACTTCATGACTGAATGCACAGTTTAACGTACTGATCATCAGCCCTCACTAAGATTTGTGAAACTGTTTGCTTTTACTCTAATTCTTCTGGTTCCTTGCAGAACAACGATTTTATTTTCTTTTTTTTAACCTCTCCATTAAAGCTTCATACTTCCCTCTTGCTCCATCACTGAATTATACTTGCTTTCTGTAACAAGGAAGCATCATGGCTAACAGTGGCAATTTAGGCAATGGGTACTATATCAGTTTTAAACCACTACTGAATTGTTACCACAAAGAGAACTGGTGCTTTGGGTAAGCATGTTATGTTCATCTGCCTCAGGGCCCCGGTCCTGTTCCCCATGATTATTGTTTTAACTTGCAGCCGTTACTCTGGTTTGGTGCTTTTGAAATTACGGATTCTGTTTAGAAGTTACCAAAATCCCTAGTTTTTCTAAAAATCCTTCTCTATTTAAGAGTGTTTATTCAAGGTGGTCAGGGGAGTTCCCTTCAGAATACAACAAATGCATGTTTCTGCAGAAATAAATTACTATCTAATGATTTAATCATCCAAACTGCTACACCTAAATGAGTGGTTATATGTATTCTGAATTCAGATAGATTTCTATTTATAGAGCATTTATTTTTGTCTGAGATGCATTTAAATTGCAGTACCTAATGCCAAGTTTTATAACATGTCATTCACAATCCATTAAGTATTTTATTACATGTATTGTAGTAGAGAGAAATTTATAGTCCCCATTTACAGCATTAATAAGGAATGATGAAACCACACTAAAGATGTATTGCTTTTTGTTTTATGTGGAGGTTTACTGCTAAAGCATAGTTACAAGTCATGTTTTAATGTTTTATTGTAATAAAATACATGATCTGAGTGCTGGAATGTATGTAAAAATTAAAAGAAGCACTACTGAAACAATATAGGCTTTCATATTCAGGCACAAACAAATACAGACTTAGTATAGTCTCAGTTGCTTTCTAAGTTGTAGCAGCAGTGGAAATAAATATTGGCTTGTTCATTTAAAATCATCCACTAGGTGCTTCATCACAGAACATTTCAAACAAATACTTCATTTGAAAATGTGGACACCCCCTGCCTTCAACCAAAATCCTGGGGAAGAGGGAGGAGGGAAGAGAAAGGAAAAGGATATTTTTTGATGAGTTCAGGTTTTGATCTGAATACCTATTGCTCTCCTCCCAGGTAGCTCTGAATCCTACGGTCTATGTCTTGCCAGCCCTTTCCAGAGGCTTTTGCATTCATGAGTCCTCAGTCAATCCCCGTTCAGCTGCTGTTATTTCAAACAACATGTACCTGAACAAAATTTCAAGCAAAGTGTATCTTAACAGGTCTTTATAGAAGTCTCAGTTATTAAATTACCATCTCATGTCTAATTACTGGTTGGTTGTGTATGGGAAACAGGAACCAAAACATTAACTCATGGCATTGCCTGTCAGTCTTTCCATTTTCTACCCCTGTAATACTTGAATGTCTCTGACTAGGACAGAAGGTTTGAAGACAGCATTGCCCTGACAAAAAATACTTCAACCCGTATCACAGAAGGAAAACAGAGGCAGAAGTAACTTGCTCAAAGTAAACACAATCTGTGACAAAGCACTAAGAGAATGCTGATCTCTGGAGCACTATTTTATAACTACACACTAACTATTTTATAACTGCACAGAAATTTATCATTGCTTACTTAAGAGATTTAAGAGGAAAGTAGGCAACCCTGAAAGATCATGAGACATAAATCCTAGGATTTCAAATGTTATGGTTTTAAGAATCTTTAAAGGTGACAAAGCAACTTTCCTAATGAAAATAATCTGATGATATACCTCCAATTAAAATACAAGTTTGTGATATGAAAACATCAGAAGTTAAAATATACAACCATGAATTTCACAATCTTTTTTGTTGTTTTAAAGCATGACTCTTCCTTTCATTAATTAAAGGTGGGTAAAAAAAGACACAGGGAAGCTAAGCAAGTTACTAATCTTACAGCAAAGTAAGTAAAACAACAGAAAAAGCACCAATGTCCCAGTTCTTAGCCATACACACCAATCAAGAATCCAACCCCTAAGCCTTCCTCCAGCTTACCTAACAGATTTGACTGGTGTGTACTAGTGATACTAATGCTTTTTCAATTTTGCAGATAAATTCAGAAAGCAGAGAACTTAATCAAGACCATTTTCTTTTCCAACTTGTCATGTACATCCTATTTTATGTAGCCACAGACAACATTTATTTTAAGTAGAGATAAAAATCAGTGCTTACAAAGAGACTGTTATATGGAAATACATCAGTGCCTTCATATTGGTATCATTATGACAGGTGCTTCAGTTTACCCCAGTAATCCTACTTTCCTCATCAAATCCTTATCAAATTCCATTTGCTACCCCCAGTTTTTAATATTTGCATTGGGTTGGTGTTTTTAAGTCCTTTGTCCACTCTGCTTTCTCTCTGTCACAAGATGTCCTTTATCTCTTTGGATTTATTTCCTCTCATCCTAAACTCTTGAAATCTATTAGAAGTCTAGGCTATCCAGCCACGTGCTCACACTGATCTGTCTAAAGAGAGGGCTAAACCACAATTTAATCCTTTTCTGGGATGCATCTAATGAGTAGACTGATTCCTAAATAACTTGGCATACAAGAAGAAAAAGCAATTACAAAAGCAGAAGAACATACAAAGTAACATCCAAACAGCAAAAAAGCAAATAGCTTGGTTCACTGGCTACATCTCAATTTCCTACGTGCACCCTTCCGAACTCAGATGTTACATAGCACTAACATTAAAGCTGTGGAAGTGAACTGCTTTCCTCTCTAGGTCCATGCAAGGTGCATCATGCTCTGGCAGTGATTTGTTTTCTCCCCTTCATTCCCCTCTGGCAGTGAGTATGTTCTATGCAGTAAAGATTGCACAACCTGCATCATCCCAAACAGCTGCAGCTTTGTTTGTGCTTGAGGCCAGTGCCTATAATCACAAAGGCTTAATTAAACATCACCCCTACGCACTTCAGTAAATTCATAAAATACAGTGTACTACCTACATTCTTCTGGTTAAGCAGTGGTTGGAAATGGTAAATACAGAAAACCTACGTTAACCTCTTTGCCCTTGCTGATCCAGCAGTACTGGACTTTTAAACTTGGTCAAGCCTACCATCTTTCCCCAGGAAAAAAAGGGTGAAAAGCCTGAACTTCTTCCAGAAGACACCCACAGGAGTCAGTGGTGGAGACTACTTCGGGCAATGTTTTTATCATCCTTTTGCAGCCAGAAAGTGCCAGAAAATAAGCAATTGAAATTCACAATGCAACTCCTATTTCATGAAGCCAGCTTCTTTCCTACCCTGAGCACATCATGTCAGGCACAGAAAAGAAAATGGATCCAAAGGATCAAGCCCTACAGCAGCAATCCTACTTGAGTCAGAGCTCAAGGAAGAACCAGGCAGGAATGATTTCTCACAAGGCTGGCATTAAACCTGTGCAGCAGCAACAGCACTGAGAGATCATTCAAGTATCAGAGCACAAGTGGTGTAGTTAGAAGTACCTTTATTCTGCAGCTATTGCCATGGTCATGTTCAATACCTTCTCTAGCTTAAACGAGAGAAAGAAACAGTGTTATCAGGAATTATATCAGTGAAATGGAGGAAAAAAATTATTCAGAGAGCAAGGCAGAAAAACTCAGCAGAGGGAAATGACAGACATTCTCTCTTGCCACACTCTCATAGAGGGCCTTCATTCCAGTAGAATTACTACCAATGTACAGAATAAAATAAGAGTCAGGTCAAAAAGTTCTTTCTCTTTCCACCACTAGTGTAAGGACAAGAGGCAGGTCTGGCACAACCAGTAAGCGTATCTATTTTACAAGACTCACTCTAACATTGCATAGGAGTTTTCATATTTTTCACCTCTAAAGGGGGAAAGTATTCATCCACTCCCTTGGGTCTATTAGGACATAGATGAAACTCTTCATTCTTTTCAAGAAACCTAAAGTCATCTTTTATTCTAACTAAGAATTCTGCTTCAAAAAGTTACTCTTCTGGAAGGCTCCAGGAGCACAAACAAAAAGTAATGGGGATCACAGAGAGCCTCCTGGGAATATCCTCTGTACAATAACAGGCTCTCAATCAATCCTGCTGATAGAGGAAGAGATCTAACATAAGGGATAGTAAGAAGAAAGGGAAAAGCTGAAGTAAAGGCTGCTCTATAGCTATTTTCTGCCTTGGTGAGCCCTGGAAAATCAAGCATAAGTAACTGCAGAAGGCAGCCTCACCAGCATTTCAGATGCAACATATTCAGAGCTTTGATTGTAACCCTGCAGCTTTTAGCATGTGACTAGTCTCATTATTGTGATTAGAAATGCATACCTAGGTACTGGTCCTACTCTACAAGAATAAAAATTTGCAGGATTAGTGTTAAGGCAGCTGGACACACAAGACAGCACCTGTACTAACAATTTTAATTTCATATTCATTATTTTAAAAGCTCCTAACATCCACCAGCAGAAGTGGAAATAACAGCTTCATCTGGCTTTTCAGAGCGTGTTCAACTCAAGCCATGCAAGGATGGGAGTCCCATGTTCCCCTGTGGGACCTGGCACGAAGAAGTCACAAGCCAACAGCTGGCTAGCTGTTCTGCGCACTAGAAGAGACTCTCCGATTTTAACCCCTCTTCTGCATCATTTTAGTTCTACTTCTTCCAATTAAACTATTTAATTTTGGGGCCGTGTTAATGAGATCCTTTCCTGAACACCTGCAGCTCTCTCAGGGGTCTGTCCTATCCTTTAAGGATTCCCCTTGCAGGTCATTACCCTCAGAGTTGCACATGAATCAGGTTTCTTGCACTTGCAGAAGCCTACTTGTTCCCTTGAGTGCAACTGGCCTAATTCCTGGCTTAAAAAAAACCCCCAACCTAACACCTAAGCCCAAACATTGCATCTCCTGGGAGGCAGTCATTTACCCATATGCTGGGCAAGCTCCTGCATTTTCCTCATGTGTCATGTAATAGGCAGTTGTAAGTCAAGTGGGCAATACCATAGTTAGGTGCCATTTGTTGGTCACAACACCATTTATAACACTCAACATTTCTTGGACCTTTGTAAGCTCTTTCATTTATACATTTTAAAAAACATAAGCACTTAAATCCCAGCCTCCTGATCCCTCAGCATTGTCAACAGAACTCCTTCAGTTTCTTTAAGTTTCTGCACATTGGTGGAAGGTATGTACTGGCACCTAAATGCTCCTGATTGTTTGCCCTCTACAAGAAGATTGTGTAATGACCAGAGGCACTAAGAAAAACCTAATTCTGCCCAAGCAAATCTCAACCCCCTTCTCATGCCTTCCAGCTCGCACCATTGCTGCTTTTCTTGGTTTACTGGTGGGGCCAGGGATCACACTCCAGACCAGAAAACAACCTGGGCTGGCCAGAAGCCTGAGTCCCCAAGAAAACCGTGTTAAATAAATATTAAAAGGCGGGGGGGGGGGAATGTTAACTTTTCTTTTGCTGGAATGTTAAAGGAGTTGGCTTCTAATCAAAGCTACTTAGAAACACCTAAAGGTCTCTCCATGGAACATTAAGTCCCCCAAAAAAGATTTCAGCTTTTGCCCTTGTAGCAACTACTTTTTATTCTGGTTATTCTGCCTTTATTGATGAAAAATGTACGGTCAACTATCAAAAAATTACTACCCAAAGTATAGTACTTGTGTCACCAGTTGTGACACAGTTCAGAACTCTATCTCCTCCTGGTTTCATTGCTCTCTGGAAGCACATTTAACCCTGTCCCCGAGTTAGACTACTGACACTGGTGTTATCTGTACTTACTGAAGACCTGTTTTGATATCTGTCCAGACTGCATTGATTAAAGGATGTCTGGACTTGAACATGATTACATTAAGGCAGATAATGGTCTTAATGAGGAACAGATTTTACTGCTTTGGCCATTTCTTTCTCTTCCTTATCTCCTTACTTACAAGGCAGGATGTGCATTTCATTTATTTTTTACTGAAAAGTAACAAATTTATTTTTTAATTGAAATATGGTTTAAAACCATAGAAAAGCATTAAAGGGTTAAAAAGACATTTGCTAAAACTAGATTATTGAGTCTACATTTTACGTAATGGATAATTAGTACCGATATAGATGACAGATTTGTTTTCTGCCTCTTCAAAAAGCAAATAACATCACAGAAAGTACATGAAGAAAATAAGTAAATATGAACACTATCAAAATACTGATCTTTTAGTTAAAACAGTTTAGGAGCCTATGGCGCTCATATCTAAGGAGTAGACAAAATCACTGTTTTTAGGATATTATCTGAAAAATTACCACTTGACAACCTATTAGCTGTTTTGCTCTTTAATCTAGCATTATTCATATTACCTTTCGCAAAAC
Organism: Buteo buteo; assembly: GCF_964188355.1. Lineage (NCBI taxonomy): Eukaryota > Metazoa > Chordata > Aves > Accipitriformes > Accipitridae > Buteo > Buteo buteo. The sequence continues at coordinate 27,676,246 of NC_134174.1, read as the reverse complement.
CTCATTTGTATGTGCAAATTAAAGGTTTAAACTCAGAGACAGGAAAAACTACATCTCCAATGTAAAAATGTAGGGAATTATTCATTGGCCAATACAGAGTAGGCATGGAAGGAAAGGAAAGAACCATGTAATTGCTTCTCAAGTCACACCTTCTAAATAAAACAAAAGAAATCCCAAACCAATAGTGAATCAATGAGATTCAGGCACTGGAAGCATTGAAGTAATTTTTGGAACGGTATAAGCCCATGGCTTGTGAACTCCCACTTGTTCCATATTTAAGAACAGCTGTGCATGTGCATACAGAGTATGTTTTCCAAAAATATGCGCTGATCAAGTTCATAATTATATGAAATGAACAAATACTCTTCTAGAACTTCTTCTTTGCAAAAATTAAAAAACATACGATTTCAACTTTATGCTCCATAAAGAAAAAAACCCGCACTTTTGCTTTCAGACAAGCAGAATTAATACTTTACTGACAATAGACTGAAAATACTGTGTATTATGCAAATTAGTGTAACGATGCCCATAGCTAAAATACGCCAAATCGTGAGAGAAAAATTGTCTTTTCTTACAAACTGAAAAGGCATTGTACATGCATCTGACCTACGTTTAATCTCTACCATAGACAAATATTCTAAAGAAATAGTCTTAACAGCACTTTAGTTGCCTAAGAAATTATCAAGCTTCTCAGCTGCTGTTCACATGCTGCTATTTTCATACAACTTTGATTTCCAGGTGTTGACTACTTCTGTTTACAAAAAAAAAACATAAAAACCCCAGCACTCTGAGATCATATGAAAGGAAATTTTGTTTGAAAATAGTTTTTAAAAGATTCTTGAGAAATTTTGTGTTTCTTGTTTAGGCACCAAGATGATGAATGATCACGGACTATTTTCTAAAGCTCTAGTTGCGGACATCGTTGCCTACTTTCTGCTGTACATAATTATTGCAAATTTTGAAAAGATGACACTGAGGTCAAGTGGGGTTAATCTGATATATTACATGCCATTCTGTGACACAGATATCCTGACTGGGAAGCAGAGAGCTAGTGTCTGATACCTGGAACAACTTCTCTATTAATAGAATTATCAAAAGCTTTCTTCCTTTTTTTTTTTTTTTTTGACAGTCAAATGTTTCTTTTCTTGAAACTTTTTGAAGTTCACGCGTGTCAACTTTTTGCCATTTAAGGCATGGGGAATGCTGTTTAGCTTATGGACTCCAAAGCCTGCAGTCCCCACCTCACCAGGCTGAGGGAACCATGGACGAGCAGGTAGCGGCTGCACACACACTGGTCTGACACAGCCAGGGACCAGTCCCATCAGCACCATCCCCTCAGCCACCACAGAGTGATGTTGAGGGCTTTGCCAGCACGGGATGCATCAACCTTTGCAGCACCTGAGAAAGCTTAATGGAGGCCATAGACAAGAAACAAAAAGGAAACTGCAAAGCCAGAATTAACTTTTCTAAGCACTGAAAATTGTTCTTGGTGAAAGAAATTGTACTATAAGCAGTCACATCAGTATTTTTTACTCAGTTTTCATACGATCTTTATTTGCAAACTTTTTTTTCTTAAAGCAGGAAAGCCTATCCACAACTGCACACATAAGAATTTGCTGTATAGCCCTACAAGGCTTTCTTTGGTTGTTTTTTTACAAGCCCTGTAATTTGTGAGACTTCACAAATATATCCAGAATTGGTGACTTGACTACTTAAACAGCCCTTTTCTTTCCTTCCCAAGTTGAGAGCCACAACTTTAATCCCTGCAGCTCAAGCAAGGAGATTGGTGCATGAAAAAAAAAGCTTTTCTGTCTTTACTCTGGTCAAATCATGCCCCAGAAATCCCAAATCTTCTCTACATAGCAACTGACTGTTCCTTTGTCAGGCAATCCCCCTTCCTTTACACTACTGCTTCCCTTAGATAAACATCACCGCGAAATACGAGCACAGCTTAGCAGGCAGAAGCTCCAGCCACTTTCCTTCTGCTTCTGAGGAGGATATCCAGGCCACAAACAAGTGCTCCAAGGGCCAGCGAGGCAAAACAGTGAGTGCATTGTCCGGCCTCCCGTAATCAGCCCTGAGCATGCCAAAACAAACCAGCTGCTTCAACTCACACTACTATAATTAAGGTACTTTCCTACTTCTTCCACTACACCATGGCATTTCAAGTGCACACTCCACACATCAAACAACATTTGAACATGCTTCTCAGCTTGGACATAAGTTAGACATCTTCAGCTTGGGAAAAACAAGCTTAACTTGCTGATCAGAGCAGCATAGAAGAAATGGTCTGGGTTTTGTTTCACATCAGTTGAGGGTTATTGTAGGATGTTAAATTGTTTTTCTAGTGCATTGTATTTCAAACACATTCTGAAATTAGTAACAACTTGGAATTGTTACTTTATATTTCCAAGATATACTTGCTTAAATAAACTTACTTTCTTCTACATTACTAGATAATTGCAAAGAAGTAAGCTCATATTACATGTCTGAATTTTTAATAATTAGAGAATATAAATCACCTAGGAAATACAGCTATGCGATTTGCACTGACCAACATTTCATGGAGTACATTTTACACCCTGTCAGGCCTCAGCCAGGTTCCCTAGTTAATCTAAAAACTCGGTAATACAAAGGGAGTGAATTCATATAGGAAGTCTCTGGACCACAACACAATACACCAAATGCCAAACAAACTGTTCTTCAGTGCTGTTCTGCACAGAGGCATCTCTTGTACAACCTCTTCTAAGCAGTTCACTTGCATAAGAAAGCTTAGCTCAGGTTTCAGTCCCAGCTCCATCCCATGCAAAATTACTAAGAAGTGAAAGAGAAGGTGTCTTGCAGTGTTCCTCAGGGCAGTCACATGGGCAATGTTTATAACACTTGCACCCAATAAACCTGCTGGCATTAAGAGAAAATAAAACAGCTTGCGCCAGGGCACAAGTGCTTCAGCTTCTCAGCACTTCCTGTCACATACCTTTTCCACATTTCTCACCATAGTATTAAAGATCCTTCTTCTGTAGGCCAGTCCTGCACCTGCCAGACCCCGATAACCAGTATAATTTCCAACAGGCATCAGCTCACTCCTTCCAACTGTAGTTGCTCGTGGCCCTCCAGTGATGTTTGGGAACCAGCAATTATTTCAGGCATATTTCTAAGTTGCCACCCTTGAGTAACCAACAAGGAGGATTGTATCGTGCAAGTCTCCTCAGAGATCATCTGTTGTCTCAGGTTTGGAGGAACCCTACCAGCTTTGGCAAGCCTGAAAGCAGTAGGGCAGAGGACATCTGACGTGTCTGAATGATCACAGAGACGCATCTTACTCTCTGCACGCACTTCCAGTAATTTCTCTCTGTACATATAAAAGGGCCATTTTTAGGGACAGCTGGATGACTAGGAGTGAGGTAATCACTGCCCTAAACAACCCAGTCTGCACAGCTGCAGGCCTTTGCAAGCAGGTGGATCTGGCACAAGAAATTTGGTTCATTCCCTTCACCCAGACCCATGGACTTCATGCATGAGTTCTGAAGCCTCTTTTCCATCAGCTCTAAGAGGGAGACAGATTCCTATACAAGTGTACAATTAAGACAACTCTATTTTAAAAACAACAATAACCACACATTCCTTTACTGGGAAAAAAGGACTTGAAAAAGATAAATATTTTGTCCCCTAAAATGCATAAAAAGAACATTTTCTCTGCCACCAGCTCAAATTTAAATTTTGAGGTGTGACAAATGAAAAATGCACACAACCTTTATTTTTAATAAAGTACTTTTCACCAAAAAAGAAGTCCTTAGTCACTGAAATATGGAATGACACTGGCAAAAGAGCATGAGTCAGCTCATTGCTGTCAAACTTCAGAATGCCTTTATTTTATGTTTTAGCAACATCACTTAGAATCATATCCTTCTTCCTGGACAGTAGCTGGGCAGACTGCAACACAATGGTCATATGAGACTTGTCTGAAATTCAAACCACCTTCGCATTTGTGAACTCCTTCCCTCACTTCCAGAGGGAATGAAAAGGAGTCGTGACAGATGCAAACCATGGGAGCCTCAAATCACTGAGATGTGCCAAATGCAATGGGTACCTGAGCTGTTCAGCCTCTATACGTAACTACAGAAAAATCAAGGCTGTCTGTGCCTGTAGAGGAGAAATAATTAACAAGCAGGTCTTGAGAAAGCCTCTAGCTCTCTGAGTAATTCTGTATCCTAATGTGAATGCTACCAACAATGAGCAGTGAAATAAAGGAAGCAGTACAGTACATGAGCAGGGTTGTTTTTAGCTGAACTGGGAAAATACTATGACACCGAGAAACTCATCTTAAAACAAAAACCTGATAAACTTGACAACTGAAAAAGGCAGGGCCTTCCAGCAGGTAACTAGCAATACACCCTAAGCTTTGAAACCTGTAAAGAATTACTGTTTGATAATGTGTTTTCTCTGCTCTTGTGCTTCCGTTTTAAAACAAGTAGAACTGTGATGTGAGACCTTGTTGCAGCATAGGTCTGCCATTGTGCCTAACAAGAACTCCAGATTCTGGCCTAAAGTCAGGCCTTTGGAGTATAATTATAACAAGTGACAAGACAGCTGTATCTTAAAGATCCTGATTTGAAAGAAACATGATGTCTCATGTAGAAAACATGCAATAGGTAAATGCTTCTCCTTTGTTGATTGAGAGGGGCAGGATGAGCCTGAAAAGGGCAAAGGCACAGGTAAACCCTGAGCTCTGACAAGACCCATCTGTCCTGCTGGTGGAAACAGCACTTGTGACAGGGGTCCTGCAACCTGGGACTGGGGAGCTGCCAGTGGGCTGCTGTCAGACCCTCACGCCCATAGCCCAGAGCCTGGAGTAGTTCAAGAGCAGCCACTCCTGGTCTCTCTTTTTCTAATGATCAAGGAGGGACCAGGCAGCAGCCAAATAAATGGCATCACATCCGCAGCGGGGACTCTTTCCATCACAGTGCCACCCCACCTAACGAAGAGGCAGGAATGGTGCTCCTCTGGCAGAAGCAGAAACTAAGTGGCCATCCCAGCCAGAAAGATTGGGCACCACTAATATGTGGCATGGATTAAGCTTTCCAACAGTACTACTGCATTTATCTATACCAGTAGATCCACGAATGCCCTTTGCAATTTGTTTTGCAGTAATAGAAAATCCTTCAAATAGATAATGAAAACAGAATTTGATTAAGACAGATTTTTAAGGTTCCAGTGGTATTTGTCTTTTTAAGATGCTTTACATTCAATCTCTTCTCCGTTATTACTCAGATACCTATTTTAAGGTCAGCAGCTAAGCAAAAAGAAAACCCTCAAACCCAAACAAACCTTTGGTTAAATTTTATTTACTTGTCACAAATAACGAAGTATAGAGAGCCCTGCTAAGTTTGTTAGGCCTTCCACCTATGAATGAAGCATGGCTCTGGAGATAGAGTGATCAGATTCCTGACCTGATCCCCACCAGATGGGTCCTGTTATTAACTTTAGGGATGGTCTAAAAGAGAAGAGTACCAGCTGCAGTTCCAGGAGCCACTTGCATGGGCAACCCAGACAGACCAAAGTTTGCTGCCCATCAAAACTTTCAAGAAGCAATGGAATAGCCTTCCTCAACTAACACTCTGGGTCACCTTCAGCACAGCTGCACTGAACAGATAGCACATCCAGCCCCAGTGGATAACAAAATAGCCCCAGATAACAAAATAGAGCAGGCTATAAATTATGGCGTTTTCCAAGAAAACGTTACAATTTGCTCAATGTTCTCGTGTCTGAAGCAGTTAAAGAGACACTTGTTTGAGTTGAGGCTTCCTCTCCAGTCCTCAAGTCATGTAAAACTCTGGCTGCCACCAATCTCACTATACAGCACATGGACCTAAATTTGTGCACAGAGTATTGCTATGCATCTGGAAAGTAATTCTTGCACCTGGTTCTTTTGACACCCATTGTATCTTATTGCTATCAGCACAACGTTCACTGAATAACATTCGGATCCCAAGTGAAGTTTTTCCTCCTACAGAAGCATTTTGAACAAAGAAATGGAAAGAGAGACTTCTAAAAGATGCACTGAAAAACATCCAAAATTCAAGGTGATGCTTCCACTAACCCTTGATTTATATTATTTAATCCCTTTCAGCAAGAAGGATAAATTGCAACAGAAGTCACACTTCAGTTATCTCGAGGGCTAGTTGTTTAAGGTTATTAGAACAGTAAGGCTATAAATATCCATCCTATGAAGGTAAGTATCTGCAAGAAAGATGGACAAGTGTTTTTCTTTAAGGCTTACCATTTGTTCAAATTCACAAATCAGTATTTGCTTTCCAAATTCCAAGGCAAGTGCATCTCTGGACACAGCATTTTACTGACAAAGAGAAAGTTTTGACAAAAAGACTGCACACTGAAGAGGACATAATTTCCTAACACTGTTCTGCTAATCTCCAGCTACTTGATGCTTCAGTATTCAAGTTTCAATTGAAAGTGGCAGATTTCAAGTCCTTTCGGTTGAAGGGAAGAACAGAAAGCAAACAGATCCCAAGTCACATTGACTATATATCACTGTCTGCTTCAGCAGCAAACCAAAGGCGCTTGCCATGAAATACCAGTAATGCGCAGTGAGCCATTGCAGAGCAAGGCTCCACATTGCAGACAGCTGCTCACCACCTGCATCCTCACAGAGACACCTTAATTAAAATCTCTCGCCTCCATGATTTAGACTGTTGAGTTTATACAGACTGTTTGCTTCTTTTACTAACTAAAGACTTTCTCAGGGGTTATCATCACCCTAAGGAAAAACTCCTTGCAAATTTATATGTTTTTTACATGAGAAGCTGCTCACAGCAAGAATATTTAAGTGTCTCAAGTCAATGTATTAAAACAACATGTACAAGAGCACATAGTTGGAGGGTCCTATTGACACAAAACTAGGTTAGCACATTAAAATGAAAGTGGAAGCTCGAAGGCCTTAAGTTTTCCTGTCTCTTCTCCAGGAGAAGGAAGCATTTGGGACTAGGGGATGGGGGGAAGAGAGAAATAGAAGCACCTGGTTTTGCAGCTATTAAAGGGGGGGAAAAAAAAGAAAATATTTCTGCATGCATTTTCGAGGAAGGCAAGTGGGGCTTTAGCCCACCCACTAATTGCTGTCTGTCCCCCAGCAGAAGCCCATGAGCTAATGGAGAGAATGAAGCCAATGCCTCCTCAGCGTGGACCCAGGGCATCAGGCTTCAGCTGAGATGGGACTTGGGAATGAGACATGACCTTTTCATTGGCCAAGGTGGAGAGGGTCTAGCAGCCTTGCATCCTCCCTGAAAGCAATTACTTGTTGGCTTTGCAAAAGTCAAGACTGTGTGAATCAGCCTGTATCACTCTCAGTTTTCTTGTGCACCTTCTTTCACATCTAAGGTAGCCCCCTTCCCTTCCTCATTTGTACCATGCAGTGAATACTCACCTGTCTTTAAAGCAAAAAAAGGCTTTACGTTTGTTGTGAGGCCTCACCATTTCGGAGGGCACTGCTAACAAACAGCATAACTGAGGAGCACTTGCACATATCCAGGCCAAGTAGTTTTAGCATGTGCTGGCACTCAGCCTCCAAAACTCCAAATCACTCTCTCAGTGTAGAGATCTCTACCAGCTGTAGGAAACTAAATATGATTATTGAAGCTCTCCTGTGTTAACTTGGACTATGAGGGTATACTGTAACTAGACCGATAATTTGAATTATTAGACTATAAAACATTATTTGAAATAATAATAAATTCTTTACTTCAAATATAGTTATTCTTTTATGGCCACCATAAATGTGACTGATGCATTCTTTGCTAAAGAAACAGAAATAGTTACACAAAGCTCCTTCACAGAATATTCAGATCCTTTCCACGCTTTAAAAAATGGAAATATTTAATTCGTCTTTACCAGGCAGCAATCAAATAGACTGAATGAGTGTCAGACTGCCAAAATATACACGATAAAAAGCCCACCATGGGTCAAGGGCTGGCAGATGGCTGATCCCTTTTCATAGCTGTATTTCCTGTTATTCTCTCAACAGGGAAAATGCATAAAAGGACATTGTTCGCATTCATTCTCTGAACTTCATCCATTTAGTCTAGCAGTAGTTTAAATTGTACAAGGTTCAGTTGTATCCACACATGGACAAAGTTAACCACCATCATCTTATTCCTTAATTCCTTTCTCAGATACCACAGCAGTACCCAGTAGGAATCCATAGGCTACACATACAGGCCTGTTCTCTTCAACCCCCTAGCTGAAACAGTACTACTTTTTAAAAGCTGCTAGCACTAAGAAAGTACATCAAAGTAACTGAAAGGCAACTAAAGTGGTGTTGCCCTGATGATATCTCTGCTTTTGTCAAGAGCTACAGCAAAATAAAAATGTATAAATAGGTTGACCATATACTGTTTTATTTCTTGCATCTCCAGAGATATTTTTTGACAACACAACAAATTTAATAAAAGATAAATGTCATAGATTCTTGCAACTAAAAAAAAAGAAAAATAGGCTAACACTTTCTTGTCATGAGGTCACCATTCCTTCCTTTGAAAACCACTGGGATCTGCTGGAAGTTAAAACCTTCTGTAGAACAGCAGCACAAACTTCTCAATGAGTACAAGAGAAGTTGTGCACTGTCCCAAAATTCAGAACAGGCCTTCAGGAAATATAGCTCAGCCTCAAAACCGAATGTCAACATCTTCACTCTTCCACTGTTACCACCTGGGGCTCTTCAGACCCATGCTCTACAGCTCTATCAGCCCCACTAGTCTGCCCTTCCTTTTAGGCAGATAGTCCTTCTCAAGCATGGGCTGTGATTACCGGGAGCTAACTCTATGCTTTAGTGTGCAGTTCAGGTCATAATTTTAGTGGAACCACAGGCACACTTGTAGAACAAAAAGGCAACAGCAGAACCACAGCCTCAGGCCCTGTAGCCATTAAATTTTACAAGTAGCAGTAATAGAGTGGGACATTTTCTCTAATATGTTATGGACAAATTTAGACATCTATCACTGGAATAATTACAAGAAACATCTAAAAATTAATTACATCTGTATCCATCAGCATATTTATGCCAACACTGTAACCATGTGGTATCTAAGCATCTTACAGAATTTATGACCAGAAGAGAGCATTAGTATCATCTTGTCTGGCTTGCCGAATAATACAGGTCATAAAACTATACAATAATTTCTACATCAAGCTTGCTGCAGCTAAAGCCTTGTCTCCCTATTAAAAAACCAAGGTTAATACTGAGAAAAGAACTATTCAACAAATCCTTAAAAATTGCTTTTTGCCTTAACTGGGAAAATGCATACCCTACTATGTGCAAATTTCAGCAGTTTCAGCACCCAACCGATGGATTATCATCATCAACACAGCTCAAAAACTTCATTAAGTACTGTATTTATATACACTCTTGAAGATTAAGGTTGACGAGCAAACCGGACAAAATAACTGTACTGCATAGCAAACACCTTGGTAACCGCCAATGAAAAGTTGCTCTTGCCATGGCAGCTGAGAAGGATAGAGCATCAACTAAAGCACTGGAGAGCACGATGCCACAGTGAAAAGGGAAGATGAACTGCAAATAAGGACCCATCAGCTATTACGGCTTTTAGTACCGTGCTGAAGTGCCCATAGAGCTGAAGCGCCTCTAGACTTGCCTCGCACGCAAGGCACCTGGCATGTTATTGGAAAATGCATCTCGAAAGAGACATACCAAATTGTATGAGAGAACAAAACTTACTACAGCTTTTGGCTAGGAATCCAAAATCAGAACTGGGATTTATATTTGTCACTGTGAAGTGATACATGCAGAGGTGTTATAAAACCAAAACGCAGCTGTTACTTCTCTTGGACCACTTTCTATATTGCCGAGGAAAGCTCCACTGTGCTATAATTAGAGAGCAGACATCCCAGAGCTCATTGGGCTTGTAAGTACCAGTATAAATTGTGAAACTTTCCACTAAAGATCATGCTGGATATGATTTACTAAATTTATTAAAATAGGGAGGGAAGAAACTGTTTTAGTTACTGCTCTGAAAAGGAGAATTATTAGCACTTAAGGTGATGACTGGAGTGATAAAGCAGGAAACATCTGCCCTTCCTGCTCCAGCAGAGGGCCTGAGCAGGAGTCTCCCCTCTCAAAGGCCTCCCTCCAAATCTGACATCTCTCACATATGGGGCAGAACTGACTGAACCCAGAACAACTTCTCTCTGTTTGTCGTTCCTTCCCTTTCACTGAGCATGTCAAGACCTCTGGATGGTGAGGAGTACTGCAACTCTTGATTAGCCAGTTCCTTTTTCAGCTGAACAGAAAAACAGACAAGATTTGGGCTTTTCCATGCAATTAGACTTTTGTGAGCTAGGGAGCCGTGATTCATAAATTCATGGATGATATGCAAGTTGCTCAGTGACTTCACTGCTTTCAGTTCAAAGTCACTATACCAAGATCGCAATTTTCAGCTTCATATGCTGAAATGGCTCATTTTAATGACGCTTTTTGAAGACATCCGTATCTGTCCGTACCTGTACTTTACAACAACTTCTGCTGCATGCTAGTTGCAGTACCAATAATTATGTTCTTGAGGATGATTGATTTCTTCCTACTTACTGATTAATATTATAAGGCATTATTTGGTCCCATTGAGAATATTCTGAACATAGGGAACTAAAAATTTACTGTTTAAATAAACAACATTTTCCAAGAATAATTAGTTGTATTGTAGGATAATGGTAAAGCAGTAAAAAGTAATGACATTTAAAATGTACAGTTCCTCTCCTTTAGGATTTCCTTGAAATGATCTTGCACACCAGCCTACTTTTTGTGGGGAATCTTATGATCGACACAAGATGGCAGTTTACATGTACATATCTGTGCACTTGCAGCTGTTATTAAAACATACAGAATCACTGATTTAGCAAGAACTGACAGTTGCATTTCATAAGCTCCAAGGTATACTTTGTGGGGACAGTCCCCCAGCTCATGTTTGATTATTTGTACATGACACATGCTGAATACATATCGGATGATGGAAGCAGGCTGAGTCGATGCCACCAATTTTAGTAGAGGAGCTGATGACTTTTCTCACCTTCAGCTGTAGTGCACTTAGGGGCATAAAGATAGCCCTTGTTTTCTTACAATCTGAAACGTCACTGAATTTTAGAAATTGTATGGAGTTCCTAGGCTTCTAAAACTTTTAATTTGTTGATAATACTCCTTGTATACGTGTCAGCTCCCATTTGGTAGAGTGGACAAAAACCAGAATTATTAAGCTCAAGTCAAAGCACAAGAATACCCATATCTTTAGCAACAATTGCTAGCAGTTTGCACTACTGTTCGATGCATGCAGTAGATCTAGAACAACACATCTGCTTCTTTGCAAGATAATTTGAGATCTTGTACTTGCCCATAGTGGTCCCAAAAGGGAATGCATCACAAATTGTATAGAAATTTAATCTTACAGCTTATTTAGCTTGCTTTCCATATTTCTATCCCTTCTTGGGCTAAGCATTGATGAGGCCTGATTTGTTGCCAGATACTATCCCCTATTACTGGTGGAACTTGTGATTCCGAGCTGTATTTTTAAAATGAAGGCTTTTGTTGGATACACCCATTGCATCTCAGCATGTTTTACTGAAATCTGGCAAATTCAGTTACACCATCAATTCTATAGATTTCTGATTCTTCCTTTAGCACTGCAGACCACATTCATTTCACAAGCCCTTCAAATGTTTTGCTGACATTATGAACTTCTGTACAAGATTCATTTCATCTACAACACAGACAGGTTTTGGGATGGTTTCAGTAGTGCCAAGTGTGTGCGCACACTTGCTGTACCTAGAGAGATCCTGTTTATGTTTTATTATTGCCAGTGACCTATAAAGCCAGTGGGCTACCACCTAAACAAGCATAGAAACCTAAATAATTCAAACCTCAGAAGATTCAGGCACAAATCTAGTCTCACTTCAGGACACAAAATCAATGGGTTACAACTCTAAGAGTTGCCCAGATCAGCAGTCATACTGCAGTTTCACATGCTGTCAAAAAGTTGAATGTGAATACAGTACCGCTGATTCAATGTCATTGAAAATGATGCATCAAACACACAAGAAAAAACAAACAAACCACCACAAACAAAAAGCCCAAAACAATTGGAAGGCATTACACTAAAAAGGGCAGAGCAGCAGTAACTGAGAAGGGAGAGAATTCAAGTCAATGAAACAGGCTCAGCCTACCAAAAAATTAAATTAGGCATTGTGAACTGCATAACAATCCCCCTCCTCACACCATTAAAAGCAGTGATAGCAGAAAAACAAGCAAACTGACATTACTGCTTTGGATGTATATTTCAGTGACCATCTTGAGAAAAATCCATCCCTGTGGAATGACTTGTATATATTAAAAGACTTTACTAAACTATACTGATAAAACAGCCTGATTCAAGTTTTGCTGCCTTAAGTAACAACAGCTAACTTACTAGCTCGTGGACTACTCTAAACAACAAAAATCTGCAACTGCTGGAGACAAACCTTGGAAAAGCAGCTCTCCCCACTTCTGTGGCTTTGCCCATACTACCACTTCTCATCATTACTGTCAGATTTGGGCAATCAGGGACAGGGGGCAGTGCTCAAAGTTACACGCTGTAACTTTGTAAGTTGGGGAACAATACTGATACTCTAAAACAAAATGAAATCTCTAAGTGTACCAAAACCACGAGCTAAATTAGCAGCACTTTAGGACCCAACTTTTAACAACCCCCCCCCCCACACACACCCACCCACATCCACTCACCCACCGCAACATAGATCATAACTATATAAAGGAGCCATTTCTGCAGAAACAGGATTCCATCTTCTTTTGTTTTGCAAAAAAAGATTTTGACTAGGACTGCAGAATTGCTCCTTACATAAACATATATAGTCAAATAACAATTTGTTATCCCACAACAGCCAAGTGCTTATTTGATTCAACTGTCAGGTGCCTTCTCAGTACTGATTTATTAACAGTAATTAGCCAGAAATTTGGAAAAAAAATTGCTAGCAACCACAGTGCAGTTTCCAAACTCATTTTGCAATGCTGGAGCACTAATGTGCTGGGTCCTGCTGCTTTTCTTATTAAACATTAATAGGGAGAGCTGTGAGGCGGGGCACATTGGAGCTCTGGCAAAACGAAAGATGGTTGCTGGTAACATTGCCCACACCACGTAAATACCTGTTTTCTTTGCCCGAAATGTAATGTTGACCTTCCTAAGAACACCTGTCTATAAAAAAAGGTAGTAATTTATAAATCTCTCCAGAGTGCAACAAACAAAACTTCAGCTAGTATTAAAAGCAGCTTGCCCTGACAAAAAGTTTTATGCTTGCTTTTTAATATGTCTAGTACACCATTGTCACACAGAATTTTTTTTTTTGTCATTAAAAAAACCAAAAATGATTGTAGCTTGTGGAACAGGGTAGAAACCACAGGGACACAGAGCAACTCCAATGTTGAAAAAGTGGACTTTTTTCTCCTTTGGTCTATTGTTTAAAATGAATTAAACATGATCTAACCTTCACTAGCTTTTCAACCTGTATTTGGCTTTTTTTTCCCAAGGCTTTGAGTGAGTAACTAAATTTTTAAAGGTATGAATTGTTACAAAAAAAGGGCAGGGGAGAGGGGGAAGGCAGCAGGAAAAAAAGGGAAGGAAAAAAACCAGGCCACATAAGAAAAAAGCTGCAAGGTGGATGATTCGACATGATATCTGACAAGATTTTCCATCATCCCTATGGTCTTGTCTGCAATACTTTGAGCATATGAAGCACAGACTGAAAGGATGCCACACTTTGTGCGGTGTTCCAGCACTCTCGCACCAGACACCACAGGGATCATTTGACCTCATATTGCAAAACAAACTTTTTCACATTAAATTTCATTCCAGCTGAAATCTGAATTCTGGAATAAATGCAGCAGATATTCTTATTTGCCCATAATTTCCATGCATTTCTGGCCTCTCAGCTAGTAAAGTTAAGGAAAAAAACAAGCAAAAAAAAGACATAAAGCATCATCTCTTTCCCTAGTGTTTCATCTCCTTTGTACAAAACCATGCTATTATCAGTAAAAATGATCAGATCTACAAAAACAACCTATATTTTTGTATCTGTAATAGCAAATACTCTCCAGTACAATCATTAAGCCACTATCCAAGATGATGGGAGCGGAAACACTCTGGATAAAGGAAAAGGCAGATGGTATATATCCCAGGATCAGCAGGGCAGATGGATCACCAACCTGGGTTTGGCAGGGAGAGTCCTGAGCCACAACTCGTCAGACCTGCCAGAGATGGGCAGACTCCTGCAGAGCTATTCCCCGTCTCCACGTCCAACCCCCCAGCATGCCCCACATGAAGGGCACAGAGCTGGACCTGGCCTGCTTGCGCATACCTGTGCCGCTTGTGCACACCCGTGCCGAAGGCAATAAGCCCTCCCAGGGTAGTCAGGGCAAGAGGAAGTCCTCTGAACCACAGGGACATGGTTCATACAACCTCCAGCAAGTTCACAAGAGCCCAAACTCTCACCTTCCCAACACCCCTCCTGAAAGCACGGATGCAGGAGCCACCATACTTTTCTCTGCCTGCTGAAACAAAGCTCCTCTTCCCCTCTCTGGGAGGCTGCACTCAGAAGGACTCACACCTACCATGCCCAGCCTGTACAAGGCTCTCCGAGACAGATCCCAGCCAGACATTAGTTATTGTTGGAGGGCACAAGGCCATACAGGCGATGTGCGTAATTGGAGTATATCCTGTTGCTACAGTCTATTCCCAGCCATGAAACACTACCTTCTTGTTATGGGAGGCTTCAGTTCAAACAAAAGCAGTCCTGAGCCAACCAGGTTGGTGCAGGTTTTCTTCTTTGGTGGTGACAGAAAAAGGATCTCATATTGCATCTTACTTTTTTTTTTGCTGTATTTATAGAAAAATGATTTTTTCAAAAGGTACTGTTAAACAGAGTTAATAAGACAAAACACAGAAAGCAAATTTAAATTAAAAATCTTTAACAGAGTGATTTAACTAATT
The DNA here is from genome assembly GCF_964188355.1 of Buteo buteo. Taxonomy (NCBI): domain Eukaryota; kingdom Metazoa; phylum Chordata; class Aves; order Accipitriformes; family Accipitridae; genus Buteo; species Buteo buteo. The sequence continues at coordinate 27,661,193 of NC_134174.1, read as the reverse complement.
CAGAGAGTTTCTCGAGCACTCAGATTGCCAATAGGTTTTAGAAATCTGATATGCTTTTGTTAAACCCAATTTTCATTCCATCTAAATCAATTTTAGAGACCCACTAATAGTTTTAAATTTGAAATAAAAACTTGCTTGACAAACTCAAGAGCCTCTTAAATAAGGGTTTTCATCGCAGTATATTCATTTAAGATTTTTAGAAATTGTAATAAATGCAACTCCAACACAAATGCCAAGTAAAAAAAATCATTTCCATTAACAACTATATTTGCACCAGAGAGTTTGAACTGAAAATACAACCTGCAAAATATTTCCTATGTATTGACTTTCTTGCTTTCTGAAGCTTCAGAAAATAAAGAAAATATTCTCTCCCTGATATTCCTCCTTTTTTTCCCCTTTATTTTTTTTCCCAGTGTATGGAGGAAAGGAAAGTAAAAATCACATTATGTCAAGCAAAATTATGTGTTCACAATTTGCACACTAGAAAAAGGTAAAATTTGTCATCCTCAATTGCTTTACTTCAATTCTTCCCCTGGTGTTTCCACTGGGAAAAAAACTGAGGAAAATGAATACAAAATACAAGAACTTGACAAATTTATCTGTTTAAACTGCAAAGGTGTTCAGTAACTACAGCTCAAAAGTGAACAAATGAACTATGTTGTTCCTTTTTAAATTTCTGGAAATTCATCTTGCACTACAGGATCTTTGGTATCAAATAATACAGGCCTCTAACATAGCGTGTAAAACAGCTGTTCTGTTATAGAGGAAGTTCTCAATATCTTCAGCTAAATAAATAGCTGCTCTATATTACCACAATAATTAGCTTCTTAAATAAATATTTTTATGTTCTAAATGCTCTGTTTCAATTTTTACATGGGAATTTTTAAAAAATGATATTAAAGGGAAGCTGATAATTATAAAAACAAAAATCTACACCCTCTCACTAATTTCACCCATCCACTCTTTAGGAATAGATTTGAATATTAAAAAGGAACATCTGTCTTACCTGAAATGAGAGTAAGACATTTAGCTGTGGTGGCATTTCATATATCTATAAATTATAAATTACTTGTCATGATTAAGTTTAATTGTTTACCAAACTTTACCCTGCTATCACTTTCCATTTGTGTACAAGCTGATTTTGCTGCCAGATGATATGCATCTCATTTACCGTGGTTCAGAATGATACCTCCAACCTCTTAATGGCACGACAAACATGGATTATAAGAAAACACTTCTAAAAACAGCTTCTGAGGTACACTTTGAAAGCAGTGTATCAAAACAGCACAGTAAAACATTTTTGCAGTAAGATAAAAGGCATTTGAAAGTCTTTAGAACAGTCACTTAAAAAATTAAAATAAGTAGAGTTTTAAGTACTCCACTATTGCTGACAGCAACCTCAATTCCACCCCCTCACAACCACATACATGGCATTGCAAACCAGAGGTGAGACTCCTGTTTCATGATCTTCTCTCACACTGTAATTCTCCTCTACCCCCCGCCCCCGTTTAAGAACAGCAAGGGCACTGCAGGTTTCTGAGGCTCTAGGTTTCTCATCCAGAGTCTTTCTTTTATGTCCAGTTGCAACTGCAAAAGCTAACCTCTTGATCTAAATTCACAAGCTAGCTATTGAGCAAGGGATGGGTGTTTGGCATCAGGATATGACATTTTCGAGTCCTGTATGAAAAGAGATGAGTTAATTCCTCATTCACTGGGAAAACTGTAGCAATCTACAGTCTGTATTAAAAACGAAGAAGAGTTTGGGTTTACGGTTTGCTTGGGGGGGGAGGGCAGGAGTGTCTTCAGGAAAATTTGCTGCTTACACATTTGTACACTTGAAAAAAAGTCAGCAGGTGGGACATTATTAAGAAGTTGGGTGAAAGAACACAAAGTTTAAATATAAGCATTTTTTTGAAACTTACTTTCTTCAGAAAATTCCAGTGTTTCCCCTCTCATTTCTGAAAGATAACATCCATTCCTTCCACATTTCTGAAATTTTGGACACACAGAAATTCAGATGTCTTCCCAATTCTATATTGAAGCCTTGCTAGAGCTGCTCCCGCTGTCGGGCAGCTGGGTAAAGCTGAACCAGTTCTGTGGGACTACGGAGTTCTGGAACTCAGAAAAAACAACTTCTATGGCTAAAACAAGCAGCTTTTACAAAGAGGTATGGAATATAACAAAGCCAGAAACAGCAATCAAAGATATTTTTAAGATCTGACATCAAAAACCTCTGCCAAGCTGCTTCATCCTGCCACTGGAGTTTTTCACCCATAATGGGCCTAAGTAGACACCAAAACCAAGATGTAATATTGCCTTTCTCTTAAAATATGAAATGAAAATGGTGTGCCTTATGTGAGACATTAATTCTTCTCTATCAGTAGAAAACTTCAGAGACAACAGTAAACAAGTCTTCAATTCACAGACTGAAATGTTGAGTAATGCACAGAACACAAAAGGAAAGGATTGTTCACTCTGTTCCAAAACAAGAACAAAAAGTCTTGTAAAATGAGCAGGAACAAGGTTATTTCCAGAATACATAGTTCTACTGTGGAAGTGTTTGTAGATGTACAGTGGTTCAAAAAGGAACTGGAAAAATCCACGGTGGAAAAACTCAAAGGTGGCACTTTAGTCTCAGAAAGGTCCTAAGCCCACAGTCCTGGGTGCTCAGAGACCGTACCTAAGAAAAATACTACCTACCTTTCCTCTTCTAGCTGGTCATGACTGCCAGTGTCTGACTTGGAGAAGAAATCTTCCTTTCATCCTTTAAAATACACACTTCCAAAAACTGTTTGGGTTTTTTTTTTCCTTTATAAAAAGCAACAAGAATACATGGATGACAGCCAAACTATTACTTAATATCATTTTGACTAAAGGTCATAGGAAAACTAGATAAAAGCTAACGAAGGGCTCGCAGCTGAAACCAGCATACTGTACTCACTGTAGCCTGGATTCAGGCCAGGCTCCGGGCAGACAGAGTACAAGCAGATGGTCTCCTAATGTCAACAGATGATAAGCAAGCACCACTCTCACCCTTCCAGACCTCTCTAAACCTTCTGACACTGTTAATCAAGCAATGCTGTTGCCCACTCTAAAAGGTTCACAGGAGTCAGGGGTGATTTGCTAGAATGGCTGTAAGCCCATCAGTGAGAAATGCCCTATATGATCATACATTAACAAGACATTTAACAGCATGGGCAAGACTACCTAACAGAAGCTGAATCCAAATGAAAAAAGAATGCTGTATCAGAGAACAAAAGAAAAAATTCACATCGATAATGCATTTTGTTTCAATGACACAAATTCATTGAGAAAAGGAGCTCTTGGACTTACTGTTGAAATTAAGCTCTCACAAAACAGTAACACTTAAAAGCAATGTTGACAGTGCTGCTTGCACTAACTGGTAACATCCTCTTGGTGAACAACAATCTGGCCTCAGCTATGACCTCTTGGTTTCTTTTATTCAGGAATCCAACATTTCTGGCATGCATCATTCAGCCCCTTGAAAACTCCAGAAGGAACATATTCCTGCTCTCTACTTTGGCTTCCTACAGAACATTAGAGTAGGCTCAATTTTTATCTTTAAGGCATTCGGTGGCCTGGTTTCTGGCTTCCAAACTTCTTAGAAATGAGCTCCTCAGGCATGAAAGACTTCAAAGTACGGAGAGTAGAAAGAACATCTATCTATGACACAGTTTCCTTAGAGGTCAGCCGCAAACTGGAACAAAAGACCAGCCCTGCCCTTTTCAAAAAGGCTGAAAATACATTTACTTAAAAAGACAAAAAATATGAAGCAATAAAAACCAAAACCTGACAAGACAGGAATTAGTTACAATGAAGGGGAAACGACTTAGTCATACTATTTGGCACAAAACTCACAGGAGTAAGTGTATTGTGACAAAAGCAGAGAAAGAAACCATATAAAGCATCCTGTAAAAGAAAAGAAATCTCTCACTGTCTCAGCATCTCTCTCTTTGTAGCGCAGATTTCTGGCTCACACTGGAAGCACCAAGTGTAAGATATTGTAAGGATCATGGTAGAAGGCAAGGTCATAAAACAGGGAGCCAAACTTACACCATTAGAATTATGTTCTTCAAATGGTATGTTTCATAAGGAACTATAAATCTGCCTCAATTTTTATTTTTACCAATTATTGCTGTCTCAAAAACATATCCACAAAATTTTCAAGGTTTAACCCTACTTATACTGAGAGAAAGAAGAACGATTAACTAATTCACACTGAAAAACTATTGTTAGGTCTTCCTTATTTTCCCCTATAAATGCTATGAATTAATTTAGGAGATTATATTTTAGTGCTTTTTTATGTCAACCATTTTCATGTCACCTTTTATTGGCTGTTCTTGGCACTGACCAACAATTGAGCACTAAATAACTTCTGTTTACTTACATTTTTTCAGTTTCTTTTTTCCCTGGTTACTATTGACTCCAGTCTTACTTGTGTTGACAGATAATTTGCCATTAATCATGCACTTTGAGTATTCTCTGAGTTCAGCTGTCTCACAGAGATCAAGTTAAGGAGCAGTTAATGATATGAACATAGTGAAAAGGACAGCAAAATAAAACAAAAAAGCCAGCAAAATTGTCTCTACTGTCATTTTCTCTAAGAGGTGAGGGAAAATACTTGGGATTAGTGAAAAGATGGACATGAAGCAAACATGGCCAGGAGAGGGAGGTAAGATGTCTAGAATTGATTCTATTCTCAGTGATTCAAGTGATCCATGTCCACGGTAATAGTGGAAAACATTGATTTAAAAACAATTCTGGTATTTTTTAGTAAATAGCTTATATTTTCTTGTGATAATATTACAACTTTTTTGGGAACCATCCCAATAAACCCATGAACATATCAGATGTTACTTTCAGAAAGCATATAGATCTCAAAAACCACATACTTGCGCATCCTCAAGTCTTCCCTTGCTGGATGGATTCAGTTCAGTCGTTTCCCCCAGCCCAACATTAATGCTCCCCAGCTTGGCTGTGCATCCCACACAACCCTCATTTTCACGCACAGTCGCACACAGATCACTGGATGAAGAGTCCTGCCGTTGGCAGAGAAGACACATACAGCCCTGTCAGTTGGCTGAAGTGCTTAAATCTGACAAAAAGGGAACCTCTGCTGATTGCACACCCATATCACTTTTCTGGGCAAAACATTTTATCCTTTCACTACAGTCCTCTTCACCTGTAAACCTTCAAATGTTCTCTGCAACTTGTATAACTTTTCCCTCCCAATAATTCTATGGCGTGGAGGCAAGATGGTGAAGAAGTTTTTTTTTTCATATTAGTTGATTATGAATGTCAAAACACAAGCAACACCCATTAAGAGATTCTGCTCTGCAAAAGTCTTTCAGAATGTCAGCCCAAACCAAGCTCCACTGATGCTGCTTTACAATCAAGCCTCTTGTACTTACTCACCTGCTACTTTTTAGTTAAGTGCTATGAAATGTCTTTTCAGGGTCCTGAAGGAAAGCATAAAGCAGGAGTCGGCACACAGTCTCTGCTATAGCACTGCAGCTTCAGAGCATCTGTCCCTCAGGACAGGACCTACTCTTACTTTGGTTCATACAGTGGTGTTGCCCATCCCACTAGCACACAACAAAATAAACTTGCTTCTGAGTACTACCTCCCAAAATCTGCTCTTTTATTGCAAGATTTTCTTCTTTTTGCAGTATGCATCTACTCCATGCACCTCCAAACATACTGCTGTGCGTGGGAACACAACTGCGAAGGACCTGGTCATGCCTCAGCAGGGATTACAGGTAGGAGGAACATGACAACAAACAACACAGAAGGAAAGGGGGATTTTTGGGAAGAAGAAGGGGTGGAGAGGGCTGGGTTTTTACTATAAAGGAAGACTCAAGATAGAATAATTCCTTTTTTATACAATACCTTTCTCCTGTCTCTGCTGTTTGCTGATACTGTAACAAGAAGGGAGATGAATTTCACCTTGAGATATCTGACAGCACACTAAAAGAGAAAGATCCAGAGCATGCTGGATTCAGATTCAGACACTAAAATTGTAATCAAAAGAAAGGATTGTTCTTGCTTCAGGCTGTGAATTAATTCCCCTTTCTGTCACTTAAATTATTGTTGTTTTTTTTAATTTGTGCATACACACAGACATTATCTAAAGCTAAATAAATAAGGATTGGCTCCAAAGGCCATTCCTGCAAGATGCCTGTCAATTTCATATAAAATAATTCTGGTCGCCAATGACTCAGAAAAAAAATACGCACACTGAGGACGTGAGAAAATACATTACCTTAGACTTGAAAAAGAAACAGCTGACTTTTCTACTTCAGACACCTTACCTGACCTCTGCAGAAGTCTGGCAAGATCGACCTGTCTTTCTAAGGTCCAGTCTGGAAAGCAGAATAGTCATTGACTTTTCTTACTGGAAAGTGGAAAATCCATTCCTGCAACTAGTTTTAAAACTAAGGCACACCTATATGTGTATACACACACACACACAATGCATTTTACCCAGCTAGCTTTTAAAATGTTGCCACTCCATTAGGCTATAATAGCTTTGTCAAATGAGGCAAGTCTTGTGCCTCTTGGTAACAAACTTTTCTAAAGTTGGAAAACATTACAATGAGCTAAAGTACACCACATCAAAAGCCTACACAGTGCTAAACTAACTTAATGTGATAAGATACAATGTGACATAACATCTTCATAAACTTAAGCATGTCAGAAAATAAATATCTTTCTGTCAGCTTATTCTGAATCTAATCCATATTTAATCAGCCAAATCACTAGCCAGCAACTTTGAAAGTTTATTTAATAACACCATCACCAATTGTCTACAGTGACCCAATTAGAACCATAGATACAAGGTTAACAAAACACCAAGACAGAGAATTTGTAAGTCTCCAGTAGCTCTCCATAAGTGAACTAAAAGCCTGTTTTCAGGGCTTGGTATTATTTTATCATGAGCAGAATGAATACTTTGGTGATTATTGTGTGCACAAAAAGCTAAGCATATTTCTTTTTTAAAAATGCCATTTTTTCTCTGTGTAGAAGATAATGCAATGCACAGTATCAGCACAAGAATAGAATTTACTAAAATCAGAAATACAGTAGGTGATGATTCTGTGGAACAAAAGATTTGAAGCATGGCTGAACTGTCTAAAAATCCAGAGCAAGGCCAGAATTTTATCATCCAAGACTGAAAAATATTGCTGCAACTGTGACTAGAATACACTTTTTGTCCAGTTAAAAATATTTTTTCTAGAATAAGATTGTTCATGGTATCTTAGCAATTCTAATTTTAATCTAAACAAATGCTGAGCAGCAGAAAGGCATGAGCATAACCCCCTCAAAAATATTTAAAGAAATCAGTAAATATTTTGCCACTTGCTACCAGCAATTCTTTTCAACAGATCTTAACAATGGAGGACCTTTCTGGACTTTAAACATAGTCTGTCAGACCTCCCCCCCCCCCTTTTTTAAGCACTTATGCTTGATATCAAGGGGAAAAAAGAATTTTTCTAGTCACAGACATGTGGGAAGCAAGGCACTTCTCCACCTAAAAACAGATACATGCACATATAAATACATTCAGGCAGCTTTTGCTTCCAAGGAAAATTCTTTCAGGTGAAAAACCAAACTACTTTCTGAACATTCATATGTCCTTTTTCTGAAGCACCACCACAGTAAGTCCTCGGCTATATTGAACAGCGCTGCCATAGCCTACGCAGTGAACTACAAGGTATTCATCAGCTCAGATCCTGTCAAAATTGACAGAGTGTGCCAATTTCAGTGTCAATGAAATTATTATATAAAACTTCATAAACCAGCAACAGCCCAAAAGGGTGCTGTTTATCATTTGAGAGAATATAGCACAGGAATACGGTTTCTAACACTAAAGAACCTTCAAATATAATCAATTTTACTAAAATTAAATTGAGTGGCAGAGCTATTTTCTTGTATCTTTGTGACTGTGCTTATCAGCAGTGTTAATAATAGTGTTTGTCTAACTAAACTAGCATATTTTAAAGGGCAGAGTATAGTTCAATGAACAGCAACTCCACTAAACCAACAGAGTTCTCCATTTCAGGCATAGTCTTTTCCATGTTACTTAACCAGTATGTAGTCACTGCTTCAAACTACCTCTAATTTAAAGAGCAAATCAAATCAAGGGGAACAAATTGGTCCCAGCTCTGTAAGGCCTAATTTATACAGAAGCTTGTTTAAAATCTGCTTGCAAAATTGTGTAATATTGTTTGGAGGCGGAAGGCTCCATTTGGAACAAAGCAGTTAACAGCTTCTCCATTGTTAAGTTCTGTTTCTTCCTATAGATGAGCAGAGCTTGCCCATAAAGCCTAGTGATACCTGAAGCAGAAAACAAATCTTCTTGTTTAAATTCAGAAATAATGAGATTCACTTAGCTTTAGCAGATATATCTAGGGAAATTGCAGGGGGGTGAGGAGGGGCAGGACAATTTGAGATTTTAAGTGAAACAACTTGTTTTTTTCAAAATTCAAAATGAAATTCTGTATCAACTCTTCCTAGGGAAAAAAAAAAGGTGAATATTAGACAGCTATGTTTCATCGTATTATTTTAAATTACTTTTCACTGAAGAAGTATTGAATAAAAGTGTTCTAAGCATTACTTAAATGGTTCACCCAGCAGTATTTAAGACCAAATAATTTCCACTGAGGGGGAAGGAAGAGTCAGATATATGGCTAATCATTTTGGCTCTGACAAAAGGAGTTCTACTAGCAGAACAGCTTTGCTGACTGCCTCCAGCACTGGTAAGCAGGTGGAACTGGGGGTTAAACAATGAAATGAAGTATTGTGGATTTCCACTGACCCTCTCATTCCTTGATATGTAGATTAATTTACTGGATTATTGCACATCACTGCAATATTTTTTTCTCTCTGCTGACCTCTGTGATACTGGCTTCAAAAACAGCACATGTAAACAGTGCAGTGAAACCCTGTTACTTCTTGGCATTGTGGGACTGACAGGTTAGAGAACTGGACACTTGCTAAGGTCTCCCAGTTGCTGTACTTTAAAGACTGCCAGACCCAGTGGTGCAGAATTCATTGCTGCATGCCAGATCCCCCACAGTCAGCGTTACTACAGCACAACAGGGGTTGACGCAGAACTGCCATATTCCTTTCGAAACTGTGTTTACTACAATTGCTTAAAAGCTGAGCAGACAGATTACATTATGGAAACCTCCTGTGTTTCTATTGTCTAAGATGATGGCCACTGCTGCTCTCATCTCAACCTCCTTCCCAAAAGCAAAAAAGACAAAAAGCAAAGGATATGACCCCTTTTGATGCCTTCTCAAGTGGGACTGCCCTGGCCTTGTTTAGGAAGGTTTCACTCCCTCATTTCTATGATTGCACGCAATGAAGCCTTCTGTTTTCCTTCTCCCCAGGGTCCTTGACTAACATTGCTGATGTATACCTAACACATCCCTGACCTCACGCCACTGTCTTCTGTTACAGCCTTCTGAAAACACATTTCTAAGACCTTGAACAAATATCACATTCTAGAAATATTAAATCCCCGCAGTCTTCCTAATGCTGCTACTTCTTCCCTGAGCACCAGGAAGGCTGATGACTGTATTAGCTGTAATCCTTCCCTTTAGTAGCAACTGCAGCAATAACAAGCAGACATTTACAAACCCCACTCTCATTAACTCAGGTCTGTCATTTAAGAACACAGAGTATCTCTTGGCAGGTTTTGGTGGCACTCAGAAAGGAATCCCGCAGCAGCTATTTCCATGCCTCGCTGACTACATCCTCCCTCATCGGATCTGCAGATACTGTTTAAAAAGCATCTCCTGACCTCCTACAGGTTAGCAGACCTAGGGTGACCATATGTGTCTTCTAAGATTCTGGGTAAGAGATATTTCCAAGATACTTAGGGGCAGACGCTGTCTTTGGAAGATACTTTTTCCATTGGAAAGTGCTAGTTTGGCTAGTCAGAAATGCTTTACAGAAACATACCACTGACAGATAAGCTTTCATTAGGATAGGACCTGTCAAGGTGATCTTTCTTGTCACAGTCACAGAAGGACTGTCTGTAGAGTTCAATGATCAGGACTCTACCTTGAGCACAGTCAACTCAGGAGCAGCACAGCTGCTGTCTCTGGTAAGTTCCTTGATAACTATTTGCCACTCCGAGTCATGGTCCTCTCTCTAGTCAGTAAGAGATAAATCGGTTTTGAAATTAGGAGACAAACTTGTTTTGCGGATTTTGTGAATATTTTATGTCTTAGAACATACACTACAGATAGAAGTTGTGTGGTTAAAAAAAAAAGCTAGCTAACTCTTTGTAGATGTATTAGAAACAAATTCTTTGATAGATTGCGCAGGTATACTTTTTGTTTTCTTAAACTTGAATGGATTGGAAGAGAAAGCAAGCTTTTAAATAGCTTTTCTGGGTTTAATCTCCCAAACGCTTTTGCCAAATGCACACTGTGATCAAGTGGGTTAATCTGCGCCACTTTATAGGAGAATATATTTGTGTTAATCAAAATAATGCATTTTTTATTTACTGGGAATTCTTACTGTTGTCCCCATACTCCTGGACTATTTGGAAAAGATAGAGCCAGAAATGTAGGCAATATACTGATTTGCAGAGGTGACTGGAGAGCCACTTCTGGAAGTGAGGAAGGAGGAAATGGCTGAAAGGAAGAAAAGAAGAAACCTGAAACACATCATCAGGTTTGCAAGAGAGCAAAAACCATAAATTTCATGGGAAAGGGACTCTACACAGACCAATGGTGATTTTGATGAAGGTGGCCATAATGCCTCCTTCCATCTCTTCTGTGGCTCCTTCCCCTCTCGCCTAAGGCATGGGATTTCTACCTTTTACTGCAGATGCAGAGGTTCTCCTGGACTATATCCCCCTTTCCTCCAGACAGCCACTTGTCCCTACCACTGAACAACAGCCCCTATTCATGTCTTTGTGTCTCTTGGGGCAGGCTGGGATCTTCCCTTTTACCTTCCCTGCAGCAAGAGGCAACACCCAGTTCAAGCAGATTGCTCCTGCAAAGCTAGTACAGGGACAGCTGCAGAGGATACACATGCACACAAATACCCACAGACACGCAGGTCTCCTGACTGCCCTCCCAAGAGGTCTGGCTGGGCAGAAGGCACAAGCAGCCTCCTCAGCTGAAAGCAGCCGGTCAGCCCTCTGGCACAAACCAAGCTCCCGTCAGTCTGCCAGCTCAGGCAGCTGTTTGGCAGCTAAATCCCTTGCAATGAAGTTACTAAGTAATATGAAGATGATATAAACCATTCCTTCAACATACAGAACCTGCCTGAGGGGGGGGTTTAATGAACAAAATGGAGTAGATAAGTCTTTTAATACTGGATAAATATTAACAGTATAAGAATTAAGTTGTAAATAAAGCACGTCTCTCTGATGCATCAAGTAATGTTAGAATAGTAAATGAGACAGGGATTACCTGGAATGCCATTTCCTCTGCCTATTCAAACAGGTGAGAGCAGTATGTGATAACATCCTTTTGTTCTTTGAGACAATCTGTAGCCATGCAGCCTGACAATCCTCACCCTCATCCTCCCCTCCCCCCCCAGCTCATGAGTTTGCTTTTGTTTCCCAAGCATGGCAGATTCACCTACAATTTGCCAGGTACAAGCCCACTGACACAGCAGGTGATTTTCTAATAGCAACAACTTTAAATCTTAGGAGCACAAACACTGCAGGCCTGAACCCAGCTTAAATCAGTGTTGTCTGCAACCAGCAGCATGAAAAGGTTCTCACAACTACTCTGCACTATCAGCTTCCCCAGCCTCTTTAAGAAACTGATTTTCAGGGTTTACATTTACTAAATCTGTATAAAGCATGTTGCTTTCCCATGCCTTGTTATGGGTGACAGTTTGCTGCTGCATTCTTACAGACAACTGGTACCTTGCCAACAGCTGAGACATTACTTGAGCAATCTAGGAAGTTTATACAGACAGTGAGCTGCATGTTTCCTCAGTGACACCAAGTAGAATTATATGCTCTGTTTATTAAAAAAAAACCAACAAGATGCTGTTCATCACCAGAGTTCTATGACTAGCTTTCATGTGAATGTGAAATGACAAACATTTCTGTTCAGCCCTGGTCATACTCTGCGCTGCATGGACATAAAAAGGAGCACCAGGATTCTGGTCTTGGGTACTGCCTCCAATCTCCTAGAAGAGAGTTCAACGTCAATTGTTCAGTTTCTAAGTGACTTACATACTGGTGCAAGTGGGTACAGGACACGTGAAACTGTGTTTTGACAGCCAAGTGTGGATTAAGCTGCTTGCAGAGACACAGACAAAGCCAGCCAGGTGAAAGAGAAAATAGTTTGTCAACAACTTAAGTAGCAGTGGCTAAGGACAGACTCTGTGAAATGCCTCAATAACTTGGTAAGTTTTTCTTTGACCTCATCTGCATTTAGTCCCAGTGTGAAAGGAGGAGGATAGAAGTTAGAGTTGCAAGCATTCAAGATTTCTTCATACACCACTGACACTTTAATTAGACTATTCTACAGGCACACCTCGAAAATAATGTAATGGAAGTTGTTTAAGGATTGTCCAGTGAGGGCTCTGGCCTTCAAAACTTTCAAAATAAAAGCTGCAACAAAAAGCGTTTCAAAAAACTGACATGAGATTAGATTTGCAATTACAGTCCTGAAACAAACCAAACACCAAAACTTACTCTCTTATGCACTTCTTTTAGTTCCCCACTTTCAAAGCCTCCCAGTAACAAAAGCTAAGGAGCTTTTGGCCAGCTAAGCCATCATCTCAGTCTATTTCATTTCTGTCTAATAATTGCTGGTCTTAAATATCCAACTGTGAATTCTCTTCAGCTGGTTTTCTTTTACCTTAAATGTCTCAAGTAGAGAAGAATCAAAACAATTCATATTTCTACCTATTCCTCTCTGCCTCCCAAATAACACCACCTTGTTTTCCTAGATACACATTATTATTTTTTTCAAACAGACCAAATAAAAATACAGTTTCAAGGCCAGTAAAAATGAGGGTTTACCTAAAAGCCTGGAAGAAGCAAGGAGGGAAATAAACCCAGAAAATTCAAAACCATTATTTTAAAAGATCTCCATTTCCTGAGGAAAAAGTTAGGTTTGAAGTTTTTTTCTTACACACCTACAATGATCATTTACTTTAGGGGTAAATTTAGAACTGAATTATCTATAGTTAATCACTTCTGAGATAAATATCACAACACTGAATGGTCTTTTTCACGTCACAAAGCCTTACTCTTAAACTGTGAAGTACACAAGAGATTGCTTTCTAAAAGAATACTCAGAGATCATATGGGAATTTTTTCATTGAAATTACCTACATAAGCAGTTATTCAACAAGCAAAAATATCTGCAGGGTCAAGCCCCAAACTAAAAAAAAAAAAAAGTATAATGCATCCTTTAGAAATTCACTGCAGATGTAAGAAAAAGAAATTACTTCATCTGGTGTTTTTTCAAGCATGTTGATGGTTTTGCTTCACATACAAGAAATAAATCATGACAAAGTCCACTTATGTGGTCTGATTTCATTTTTGTGTTTGATGACAGAAATCCAACATCCCTGCTCATAACATATTATACCCTTGTGATACAGTGGGAGTTTTGAGCAGATAATGACAACTTGGAGAACACCCAAAGCACAATGGAGTTGATAGCAGTGTGGATATGGATTCTGAATGTGGAAGCTGTACTGCTTCTGGGACTAGGCTTTTGCTAGCGCTCCCTGGGCTGCCCCTGTACAAGCAATCACACCCCCACAAGGCACGGACGAAAATCTAGTCTCAGAAGTACAGCTTTCACATTCAGCAGTCGATCCTGTAAGGATAAAGCTAATTCCCAGCAAAAGTCTTGTCAGAGACCGAGTATACATAGTCCTTCAGTGTAGCTAGATGAGATTGTTATTTATATTTCCTACATGAGATTTACCTCATGAAGTTAAGAGCTCTTTCTTCACCTCCACTTGGATTCTATATACAGGCTAGATATTTTACAGGTTTAAAAAAAAGAAAAAAGAAAATTCACTCACCTTTGCAGTGAAAACTCATATATAGATTGAATTTGAGGAATGGAAACCATTATTCTTCACAATGGAGATAAATAGTTCCTGACCGCTACAGAAGAGTTGTATGTGTCAGGTTTGTTAGTTAATGAGATTCTGGCCCAATACAGGACTACATTTCCCATATAGACTTCCCTTACTGCTTCATATATAAGTAAGTGACTTAGTTCTTTACGGATTTTCCTCAAGCTTTGATAAGCTAGAGCCTACATCTAGCCAGACAGCACATTGTGATCTGACCCCTACTGTTGTTCTTTATAAGAAAGGAAAATTAGCTGATATTTGCTGACCATTGAAGGACAAAATGGCTCCTCCATGTTACAGGTCAACATGCTCAGGCAGATTTCTTTGTCTTTCAGCAGTTGTCTTTGAGTAGGTTACTTCTACAGATAATTGCGAAGTACCTTTAGAAGCTGCTGGCTATGCTCACAACACCTCTCCAGATCACAGGACAGGGCTCACACTGGAAATGCAGGGAGAACGGAGCTCTCTCCTCACCTGAAATGAAGGCAAATCATGAACAGAATTCAGTCACGTAACCAGCATCTCCAGAGCAAGCAGACTAGATACAGGCGTGTACACCAGACATAAAAACCACTGGAAGACAGTAAAAGTCAGTCATGCTGTTATACTGGAGGCAAGTAGAGGGATGAAGCTTCACTGAGGCCACAGACACACTGCAAAGACAATGGCCACGATTTAACAATTTGGATTTCTTACTGTCATTTTTACTCTGCACTGACGACTCCTTTGCAAACAAGGAAGATTTCAGGATACAAACACTTGGCTTCTATCACTTACCCAGACTCTGAATTTTGGGTCATCACTTACAACAGAGTTTTTTTACCTGTTCCATCTTAATTCACTTAGAATTTACAAAAGCCACTCTGTTCACAATGACACCTACACAAGTTTAAGGACATTCTGAAGTTCTACTGAATTAGCACTTAAAAGCACTATTGGCTTTAACCTAGTTTTGAACCATTCCAGATGATAGAACTCACTTGAACCAAACACCAAAGCAATTTGATGAAGTGGGTCTTATGACTCTCTAATTGTGCCTTACAGAGTGCCTAAACCAGCACATTTAGTTGCTAGCTCTGCACACCAGCCCTGGACCTGTATTTGATATACATCCCAGTGTTTTAGTGGAAGAATCTAGGACGGGATCTGGAGGGCTACCATAGTGAAGATGCCAACATAATCCAAATCTCAGTACCTTACATGACTGCTGCACAGCACTCACTTACTTATTCTCACCTATAATCAAGAAGAAACACTACCATTTCATCATCATTTTGCAAAGAGCATAAAAGGTTAATGGTCAGATTAAGCAGAGAACAATTATACCACTGTATCTGAGATTTTTTCATTGGAGGTGGTATGAGTGACAGTATTTCATAAGATGTGCAAATTATGACTCAAAACCCTGAACACCAACTTAATTTAAAGTGTCTAGATGAAAAATTCAACTGACAAGTGCCATTCATCCCAACCAAATATCTTCCACACTGTTAAGCAAATGACAAGATAGTAAAGTGAAATGGAATTTAAACGTGTTTTTCCTTCCCATTCCAGTGAAGCACAAAATCTGAATCCCCCTTCGGCTCGCTCAATGACTTCTGCTAATATACCATTGATCAGGCACTCCAAAGAAGTTTCATTAGTTGCAAGTAATACACTCATTCACATTTTTTCTTCTCAGCTGCTGTTCATTTAGTCTTCAATATACTACACAATATAAAATTGTCAGGATACTACTTAACATTTATGCCATAGAGAGGGCCATGTTAGAAAAAGAGAGCTTTTCACAACTGAGTTGATTTTCATGGAAAAAAAGCTGGTTGCAAGCAAATTGAATAGTGAAAGGAAAATATTTCTGAAGAATTTCAAGAGGTTAAGCCTGTGTTTTACCTTTCACCATATCAGGCCAAGTCCTCAGTGGGTGAAAATCACTGGAGCTCTATTTCAAGCAACAAAGCCAGTTCAGAAATCCACCTTTTTCTCTCTCTCCAAATACTGCCAATAGCCTAGGTGCATGTGTTTGTTTTTTTCAGATCCCCTTCTTCAAATTCAGCCTTAAGAAAAAGCTCAGAGAATCCATTTGAATACAGCTCAAACTCGGGGTATTTTGGTGGATTTGCGTTTGCTCACAGAATTCCAACCTTTAAAACTGCATGTCTGAAGAGAAAAAAAGAAGAAAAACGTCCTTTTATAAAAACTCAGAAGTCAAAGGAGTAAGCTCAAATTCTTGACACGTAATAACAGTTTTCCAGACACCCTGTTTTCAAGTGAACCAAATACCATTTTTTAATACAAACCCGAGGTACAGTTCCAGGCACTTTCTACAACACAGACAAGCCCTACACATGTTTTGCAGGCACTGAAGCCAGTCGCAGCTACACCTCTCTTTCACTCACTAGTGCCTGCACACTTGGCAACCATTTATGTGTTATTTCTGAGAGACACCTCGCTCTTTGTGGCATAGGGTCTAGAAGACGAAGGCTCAGGAAGCCCCTTCGGCGCAAGAGCCGGCAGCTGGCTCTGCCAACGCTGATGGTTAGGCACTGCAGCCCGCAGGCAGGCCCATGCCGCCTTCCCTTCCCTCACACCGCTCGCTCCGGGGCGAGGGCCGGCACAGAGACACACAGTCGTTCCCCCTCTCCTCTAAATTACCACCACGTTCAGCCTTTCCGAACTTTATTATTAAGCTGGGGGAAAAAAAAAAAAAAAATAACAAATGACAAACCAAACAAACCAACCCTCCCACCATTTCTTTGTCTGCTTTTGAGCCGTTACCAGAGGCCGACCTGCGTGAGAGGCCCAGTGGCAAAGCAAAGCCCAGCCCCACCTGCCAGCAGCCACCACCTTCCCACATGGAAAAAACCAGCCAACCCACCACTCACCACAGAAAACTTGTTGCTAAACTCCTTCCTCTTTCTCTTTTACCTAAAGCAAAACCCTGCAGGAGCGGCGACAGAGGTTAAATGGGCCGCCCGCCCACACCTGGGAGGTTGGCAGGGCCGCAGCCCTGCTGACAGGCAGCTTTAGCCTCGCTAAGCGAAGTGCAAAGTGGGGTGAAATTGGCTTTTAAAAACAAAAAAGCAACTATAGAAACAACCTAAACCCTGAGTGCCAGGGCCTCATTTTAATTTTCCTGTGTGCAAGAGGAAAAGGGCAGCTGCCTTGCAGGGGGAGGTGAATCTAGATGCCTTTTGAGCTTGAAGAAATCAGTCCCATGAGGCTACTCCTTCATTTTTTTAGGACCTCTCTTCTCCAGTTCACAGTTCAAGGAAGAGTAAGGAGCAGACAACACCAGTAAGTTAAGTCAGGAGAGCACCTCTCCTCCAGGCACATCACAACACAGAGCAGGAGCACAACTATTTCTGAAAGTATCATTGATGCTGAAAGTGGAAAGCAAAACCATCTCGTCTGTAACACTGAAGCAGAGATAAAAGCATAGGCTGGCTTTTTCCTCACTCCATCCCCCATCGCTGGCTGGTCTGGGATATTTTGACCCGATACTCCCATGCGACGGCCGGTGTTTTGAGCAGTGGGAAATGGTTTCTGAAGCAGGGGGGCGCTACGCTCTTTGGTGAGTGGAAAGCGCTCCCAAGGTCATGAGATTCAAAGGAATTAGCTCTTGTACATCGGGCAGGCACCAGCAATATTATGACTAGGGAATGGATGTGGCCAAGTGGCTTTATTGACAGCTAAGGAGCTGAGGAAGATGTGAAGGTGTGGGGGTTTGCATGGAGTGGTAAACCTCATTTAAAAAGATGAGAAGCAGGAGCATTTGCATCTCTTTGAATAGATCTTATTTATAAAGAGAACGGCTGGGACTGCTGTGTACTCCTCCAGTCCTGTCAATCACACTGCTGTGTGTGGCCAGGATGTAACTGATACACCCTGACACAACATATAAAAATGCCAAAAAAATTTTAAACATAAGGTTTTTTCTCTACTAAGAATGTGACAAGTTCATGTTATTTTGAAATGTCATGATCTTTTGGGGAAAAAAAATTGTAATATTCAGAAGACCTCTTTTTTTAACTTAAGAGCCAATAATTACAAAGTTGGGCAACAGCATGAAAGCCACCATCTTTTCATCTCCACACCTCCAACACAGACCATGAAAAACTACCAGAATAAGAAAATAAATCGTCACATGATCCATACCCTCAATTATATCTCAGAAAATAGCGTGAAAACAAAGTAGGAAATCTTCTGGGGTACTGAGGACCAGGACAGTGGGATTCCTGGGGAGAAAAGGTTCTCATGTAGCCAGAAAACCCACATGAAAACATCTGGGTTATCACTTCAAAGCTATGACAATACTTCAGTTTTCCTAGATGGTTAATTTACCAGCATGCAACCTGAGACTCCAGATTTGTACGAGCTAATTAACAAGGTATTCTTAAACACATTAACAAGTTCATTCTACAAAATACTCTTGAAAATGAAACAGAGCTTATCAACCGTTTATATGTTCAAATCTATTTCAAAGACCACGAAATCAGGCTTCCAGAATGAATGCTCTTCCAGTGGCTTTGTTTCTGTAGCGGGTTGCTCAGCCTCTGACTTTTATGATTGTAATTTTTATATGATTCTCATTTGAAAGCTAACAAACAAGGATCCTTGGAGAGAAGACTAATACCAACACATCCCAAACATGAGAAAACACCACTACAGAAGCCCATAAACAATGATGTCAGCACATTCTCCCGAGGGCCTGGTCCTCAAGTGCCTTCTCTGCTGGATTAGCACCATTAGCTCCAGAAGACACACATTCACAGTTTTGTCCTTTAGTAAGGGGACCCCCTTGAACTGCTCACATAGCAGGTAGCTGGTGACACCCTTGGGAATGACAGCATCTCCCAAAGACTTACGGCAACCTCAGCGTGCCCTCCACCCACTTATCCCAAGTCCCATGCATCTGTTCCACGCACAGCCGCCCCGTAACTCACTGCAGCCCTCTGTGGGGTGCATTACCTGTCTCCCTTAGCCACCAGCAGCATTTTGCCCTCCCGCAGCACATCAGGATGAGGCAGGAGGGGCTGCTGCCCACCTGCTTTGCAGCTATCCCTGCACAAGGGTGCAGACCATCCGACATCCAGCAGATGCTTTGCTTCAGCTGCTCTGCTTTGCCAGGGCTCTACTAGAGGGAGCCAGCAGCAAACTGGCTTGCATTAGCTTGCAAGAATGATTAGGTATAGTCAGAATATCTCAGAATACGTACTGACCTTCCTTACACCAGGGAGGGCAATTAAACGGCTGGGCTCAGCACAGGCAGAGCCTCCTGCCCGCACGCTCCCAGCTGAAGGTTACAGCCACTCTATGCCTGATCTGACTGGGCTGTTTTATGCTCCTTTGTGGGGGAAGGGCTGTGAACCATCCTTTTTCAGCCTTAAAAATGGACAAATATCACCTGTATTTATGTGTTATAAAGACTGAGGAAGCTGACAAGTTTCTAGCCAGGAATTTCTGAGGGCCCAAGGTAACTAAGTATCCATTTGCCACTAAAATTCAGTCAGAGTTAGACACTTAACTCCTTGAGTTCCATTTGAAAGTCCAAAACTAACAAAATGCAACAATGAACAGCAACATAAACTGTACAAGTAAATTGAAATCAGTTCAACCGTAACTATCATATATCTAAGGTTTGCACTAATAAAAATACAGTTTAATCAAAGTGAGAGCATGCCTTTAGTGTTGGTATTATTCTCAGTTTCCAAAATAAAGCACTACAGCTGTGGTTTAAAGCAAGTGTGTAAAGATAACAAATTACATTCAGACAATTTCTCCAGTCACTTGAAATGCCAGACATACTCATATTAAGTAAAAAAATACTCTTTCAACTGTTTTTTATGTCTTGTGAAATGTTCTGCTTTGTAATTGGTCTTCTTTTATAGGCATTATTTTAAAGCATAGAGCCAAGGTACTATGATGTTCTGAGGATCTGCTGTAGTGTACAGCGATTATATCTACTTTCTTCCGCTGCAATAGTTATAAAATAAAGTTTACGGTCTCTACCCTACATCATCCTCTTCAACACCACTTGACTTAAATCATGCACAGGGTCAGAATTTAAGATTGCTGAGGGAGAAACATGGACAGAGTTCTATGATCATCTAAATTAATCTCTTTTTAAGTTGTTGCTGCCTTGCCTCAGCAAAAAATCTGATCCAATTATTTTCTTAATGGAGTAGATATCAACAATACTCAGCACACCAGTCAAAACAAAATTTTTCTAACCTTTGGGTTTGCAGTCACCACATAATGGCTAAAACTCTCTCTGTGCTCCTTTTATTATTATTATAGTTAGCATCCAGAATGTAGATTCTAGCAGAAGAAATGAACAGCAAATTCTGCTAATGATGCATGAAGCAAAATAAAATATATTGTAATTTTCTATAACTGCAATATATTTGTTTTTGGAATGCTGACTACTGTGAAAAAATATTTTTGTTTTTACAGTGAATTCCAAATTATTTTTATTTAGTCAAGCTTTCTATACAAAACCCACATAACAGGAAATAAAATATTTCTCACTTTCTACACAAAACTCATGTAACAGGAAATAAAATATTTCTCACTTTTTTTCTATTTTGAATAGCTGTGCTATGTATTGTAAATTCCACAGCAGTCATGTTTGCCATCACACAATTGAGTCTTAACAAAAATGTATTTTTCACACAATATAGTCCATAAAATTACAGTGGCCATGCACAATGGTTAGATGCATGTTGTCAAGCAGTCCAAATAGCCTAGAAAAGTAGAACGTGTTTGTTAGAAGAATAAAGGGGGCTGTTGGATAATTATATTTATTTCTTATCTTTATCTAATAAGGTGAAAGGTATTAGTGTTGAATGTATTATTCTAAAAAGTCTGTTTGATATTAAAAATCTTAAGATGGGATGCTTGAGAACAAAGTGATAAAGCCTTTTGAATTGTACATAAGAAAAATGAGCATGTTGTAATAAAAGAAATAGTTTGCATAGCCACACAGAGAGAAAAGAGAGGATTTCACGGACTAGATTTTTGCTTTGGCTGAATATACTCAGGTCCACTGAGGTCAATGTGGCTATGCCGATATAGACAAGTTGAGGACAATTGGACCCTATAACAAAAATATATAAGAAATTGTATTTAGTTTCTCTGCGGTGACTTTCAGTCAAACCTAAGATAAGGAACACATGATTACGAGCTTTGACATTAGAAGAAATATGGCAATCAAAATTATGTTAAATGGAAAAAAATATTTATAGAAAATAGTGGGACCTGATGTTAATCCATCATTCCTGTAAGGCTCACAGTCTCTATGACTTGAAAGCTGAAAATAATTTCATGTTACTTGGCTAGGGAAGGAACATGGTATTTTCACAAAGCAATTCCATTCAACTCGAGAATAGGGGCTACATTCACAAAATGTCTTGGGTATCATAACACGGAATATTTCAAAGCCTCACTTCAAAGCATCAGGTTTTCCAGTGGGAACTGCAACTGTGAGTTGAAAAATCCCTTGGTGTAGGTTGTTGTGGTATAACCCCAGCCAGCAACTAAGCCCCACACAGACGCTCACTCACTCCCCACTGGTGGGACAGGGGAGATAATCGGAAGAGTGAAAGTGAGAAAACTTGTGGGCTGAGATAAAGACAGTTTAACAGATAAAGCAAAAGTCGTGCACACAAGCAAAGCAAAATAAGGAATTAATTCACCACTTCCCATCGGCAGGCAGGTGTTCAGCCATCTCCAGGAAAGCAGGGCTTCATCACGCATAACGGTTACTTGGGGAGACAAACACAGAAACTCCAAATGTCCCCCCCCTTCCTTCCTCTTCCCCCAGCTTTATATGCTGAGCATGGCGTTGTATGGTCTGGAACATCCCTTTGGTCAGTTGGGATCAGCTGTCCCAGCTGTGTCCCCTCCCAAGTTCTTGTGCCCCCCCAGCCTACTCACTGGTGGGGTGGGGTGAGAAGCAGAAAAGGCCTTGGCTCTGTGTAAGCACTGCTCAGCAATAACGAAAACATCCCTGTGTTATCAGCACTGTTTCCAGCACAAATCCAAAACATAGCCCCATACTAGCTACTATGAAGAAAATTCACTCTATACCAGCCAAAACCAGCACAAAGGTGAATAAGCCAGTAAAATTTCAGTCTCCAGCAAAGTTGCACCTTTTCCACGCATATACCCCAAACCCTGAAAGGTACACATTTATTTCTCACAACAGGCTAGTTAAAAAGACTCTTATTTTTGAGTTTTCCTTTCTCTTTTCTTTCCTTAGAATGATCTTAAATTTACATTTCTATATTTAAAAAGGTTCATTTTCTGAATCTGTTTTCCACCCTGAGGCATCTTCTTTCAGATGTGTCTTACTGAGCTAGTGAAACTTGTCAATAACTATCAGTAAGAGGGGTTTTTTTTCCTTATTAAATTGGGCGGACATAGAAGAGTATTTACAAGCTCTGCTACAGATATTTCATTTAAAGTCTTAAATCACCTTGGGAAGACACCTATATCTTTTTATTGATGACATTCATAGCCACAGCATCTCACTTTTGAGATGTGAGTCTCAGTTAAGTTACCTGCCTCAAGTACACAACGTGAATCCTCCCTGTAGCAGACATTAGGGAAAAAACAAAGCACAGCACCAGTATCCATGAAGATCATATTATTGCTCTCTCTATGTGATATATGTTGGATTACATGCTTTGTAGGTTCTGTATATCACCCAGCACTGCTGTTGGAACTGACTGCGTTGTCACAGATCAGCTGTGGTTTGTGAAAAGCATGTGTGGTTTAAACGACTGAAGATGGCAGATGTCACTGTTACTGAGATAAATCCAGGTTCCAGGCTGGGTGATCACTGGGCTTACTCCCTTTTACTGTAGGTGTCATTCTCCCTTAATGCATCTACTTTGACTGACTTCTTTTATTATTATCTTATACCAGCCCTACTTTCTGATGAGGAATGGTAGTGTTTACTTACATAACTAGTCCTGAAATTTTGCTAAATTTTCTCAGAGAGAAGGCTCAGTACTCCAGCTTTGTATTTATCACAACTCTTGTTTTCACCCCTTCCTAAAGCCACTTGGAAGCCCAATTCTAAAGTTAACAAAGGTAAAGTTAATCGAAAATAGCTTTTAGCTAGTGAACTAGCTCTTACAATCTTTCTCATTCTCTAGTCAATTTTTCTCTAAAATAAAACACCTACGGAAATCCAAAAGTTCAGAACTAACAAAACCTACAGGGATGATGCTTCTACAAAATTTGATTTAAACTGGTCAAGTAGTTCAACGATTTGTATGGAGAGAAGTGTTGCATACACACAGTGTGAAAAGATATGCTTACTCTCCATGGGAAAACCAGACTAACAATAAACCTGTAAAAATACCCTGAAGAAAAATTTCTTTGCAGGTCCTTTTTCCTCAGGCTCTTCGTAGCTTTCTGTTTCACTCTCTGGATGACCATTTGACCTTTTTTCCCTACTTTCTTTTCTGCATCTGCTCTTTTTTCCTCCCTGTCTGTTCTCCCTTCTTTTCATTTCCACTCTTTGTCTCTTTTCTCTGGATCAAAGTGGAAGGAAGGACATTTGAACATCATTAGTTTGTGGACCTACAGGCATATATCACATTGCAACAGACATCACAAAAAACCAAGCACTTCAGCTAATCCCCAGGACTGACTGCTGGCATTGGTGCCCAGCAGACAAGTGCTGGAATTTTCAAAAGAACATTGTCCTGCTGAAGATGCTGACAACCTGTCAAGCAGAGCGCTCACTAGCATACATGTGGCACTGAGGCAATACAGATTTTGCCAGTCCAGAGTGCCATTCTGGAAAGGTCAAAAAAGTAGTTTAGACTTTCTGTCCTGGCTTTTATCAGGTTTATTTTTGTCTCTGTTGGGAAACTGAACAAAACTACAAGAAATTAATTTCCATTTTGATAGGAGGAACACTATACTTGCTCAAAATGCTATTAAAAAATTCCTTCTTGGAAGTCATTTAAAAACTATTGTCAGTCCAAAACAGTTCTGAAATTCTTACTATCCTAATCCAATCTTGGGGTTAATTTAGTAAATTCAGCCTCCTACATTTGGAACATACATCTCCAGCATTATCACTTTCTTTTGGGGGGCCAGAGCTAGTAGCTTTTTATGTTTTAATTTTTCATATCTAGATGCCTTTTTATGTCATATTTCTGCAACATTTGAAAATCTACAACACTCAGGATAAATCCACCTAATGAAGTCAGTGGAGTTCTGCCAGGTACAAAACAGTGCAGAATTTGTCTCCTTGTTCTCATGATGGAGTGCTCCATCAGCAAGAGAAATTGCTGTCTAGCTTTGGCAAGAACACTTGGATGCTACTGCATATATAATATTCCCTTTAAGGTGACTGCAGTTCAAGAACCTTCATGAAAGATTATTTGCTTTAATTAACAAAACCACTACATACGTAGCTATAGCATATCCTTAAAGACAAGCTTAAAATTCAGTTCAAGTCATTTGCTGAAAACAGATTACGTAGAGGCTTTCCTGTAATTCAAATTTATACACTAACTTGCCACAAGAGCTCCCTTAGAAGGAGAGAATAGCACCAGAAGGGCGAGTTTCAAGAATTTGCACAAAGAATAGTTGACGCTGGAAGGCACCTCAGGAGATTGGCAAATCCAGCCACCCTGCTCAAAGCAGGGTCAACTTGAGGAGATTGCTCAGGGCCACGGCCAGTCAGGTTTTTAAATATCTTAGTTTATGAAGCAGGCTGAGGCTTCAGGATAAGCTCAGTGACTCATATTCTGAAGTATTGTTTTAAAACTTTGAAATGTTGGTTGATGTGACTAGTCCCATAAAAGACTAGTTTCTGAAGTTTACTATTGACACCTTAGATTTACATGTTAATTGAACCTCTATGGCATCAGTTACTGATGATCTTTAGTGTAACTGTGCACAAATAACAACTTTAATCTTCAGTATAAAAGGCCAATTACATATTTTTGGAGGAGTGACTTATAGCTAAATGGGTTGAGTCTGTATAGACAACATTCTGATTAAAATCTCTATTCATGGATTCTTTCCTGTTAAGCTGTATTTGGAGAAATGAATCTAAGCTTTCCAAAAAACAATCATAAATATATACAGAAATTACTCCCTTTAAAATGGAAGAGCTTGACTTCTAACATTTCACAAAACACCTTTCTCTGGTCAGAATCAAAAAGGTTGAAAAAGAGCCCTACTTTGCCCCTGTTCCATATAGCTGTACATTACTTCACTCTGAGCAATGGGAAAGGCTCAAGTGCTTCAAACAAAGCCTTAAAGGGGATGAAGCAGCCCTGTAAGACAGCAAGTTTCCAGTCCCAGTAGGTTCTGATGAGCAGAGTCTGATATACTGAGTACCACTGGGTAAGCTGCTGCAGATCAGTGCAATGACCAGAGTAGAGGTGCAAAATTTAAAGTTACCATAAAAAGCTGGATGCATACCTTAACTTGAAATATGATTTTATTTGCAGAGATGCAGCTCGGGAGTACTTTTTTTATAGAGCCACAGATAAAATCAAGACTGCTTAGTTTTGCCTTCCCCTACAGTACAGTGTATTCTGTATGCTTTCGTTATATGCATGGAGCAAATAAATCGCATAACTAGAGCGTGCAAACCAGATCTGATGTATGCCACACTGATCTGATTTTACACTGCATAAATGCCTGACAAGTATAATAAATAAATCAGACCACATTAATTGCTTTTCTAAGTCTCCTAAAATCCATGGAACATATTCCTGAGTGAGTTTGGTTCCTCTAGCCAGAAAGAAACAAACAGCAGCCAGGACTTCCCACTAGCCATTTGCAGCTTCCCAAATTGCAAACATATGTACAAGATCTAATTAAGGAGCCTATGAAACTTGCACTTCATTGCATAAACAATCTTTGGAAAACTTTTTTAAAAGTCTGCGAGCACCATGCACACTTCCCAAAAATTCATCTGGCAGAATAACAACATGAATTAACACTTGGAAGGTCTTAAAAATACCTGGAAAGATTAAGCATTCAACCTTGGGAACATGACAAGTACTGCCAAGAATCAGGAGCATTTAAAATTCTCCAGTCAGAACCCCCAGGATATTAGTACACAGTGTGCACATGTACATGCATGTAGAAATTATATTTGACACTATCATCTGTTAGCAATACACTTCACTACCTCTGTCAGCTTTACTCTCTTACACAAAGTTCTTTGGGGCATGGACTCTCTCTCACTACACTCAGGAGAAGCCCTCCACAAAAACTGGGCCCTGACTGTAGAAAGGACATCCATCTGATGTTGTGATGTACACTAATCCAATACTAGTACTGCAGGACTTGCATAGCTGAATTCATGCTCTTCATAAAGTTATCATTAAATAACATCATTTCTTATATTACTACAATGAAATAAGATGTAGAAATCTAATACCATCCTCCTAAAATTTATTAGAGGGCTGATATTGTTTTATGATTAAAGGGTAACATCACTTAATGCCTTGACATTATTCATATTATTTTCCAGTCTAGCAATCACAGGAAGACTTTCCAGTCTACCCAGACAGAGGATTTATAGCAGACAGTGGAGAACATTGGTTTAAAAAGTCTTTTAAAACATTTCAGATGTGGTTGTCCAATACAACAGGCTTTATTTTCTTCTTTGTCTGTTTGCTGATTCCATCTAGATTAAGAAAACTTCATCTTAGCTTTTAGACACAACAGCACATTCCTAGTGCTCTCCCAGAATGGTTTCCTTCCAAATCACTAACATTCCTTCAGACTGGTAGGTCGGAATTCCTATGGCAATACACTGGAAAAAAAAGATTCTGAACCTTTCTTCCCCTCTCTATTTGAATGTCAATTTTCAGTTCAATGTAGTGATAGTTGTTGGCAGGTGTTTTTTCCATGAAATACGCTCTTCACCTTCTTGAGGTGTTTTATCAATTTGTCCAAAGTGATTTTATTTCACCCCTCTGGACTTCACAATTCTGTTGCGAAAATTAGGACGACTTCTTCTGCCCTAATAAGTGGGGGTTTTAAACATTTTTCTATCACTAAGTGACAGGTAGGCTGATCACTCTTTCCTAAAGAAGAAATTTCAGCCTCAGGAGCTCTCGTATTTTGGGAGTCCAGGAGCCAGATGGTCTCTTTATCTCATTGATGTGTTTCTTTCTGATCTGAGAAAAAAAAAACTTTCTTTTTCTTTTCCTTAGCCCTGAAAGTGACTTCTTAATCTATTGTCCTTTTTTGTGAGAAAGGTCTTTGGTAATATTCTACTCTCACACAGAATCTTTGTAAGCTTTTTTTCACTTATAGGAACATTTGCCTGCTCCTTCTGTCTAGAAGGGGATTTAGGTCTTCGTGCTCTATCGGTATGAATCAGATTTACCCCACAGAAGTCAGTAGATCCATGCTACTTCACGCCACCTGAGGAGCTGGCCCAAGGTCTTAAATTTATGGTTATTTTGAGTTAAAGATGCTTCTAAAATGATTCACTTAAAGCTTTCAGCACAGAAAAGCTCTTTATCCTTTTTTTTGGATTAGATGTCATCCTTCCTGAGAACAGCAATTCCAGTGAAATTTATGTCTTCTATCCCTTTGACTGCATTAATTAGCAGTAAGCAGTATTAGATGTGTAAAGTATTCTTTGTCTTAGTAAATCAGGATCGCCCTAATCCTCTCCTTTCCCCAGATCTATTACACATCATAATTCTTCCCATGGAGAAGGTTCACATCCAGGGCTGTGAGGAGTGATGTAAACAGAAGGAGGGGAAAGCAGAATGATTTTACACTTCAGAGCAGCACTGTTTCCTTCTGCATCTCTGCATGATTCCCCTGGGCCATTATCTGATTATGTCATTATATGATTCTATGACTTCTATCTTGCACCTCCCCAAACTCTGGCTATGATTTAAAAAAAAAAAAGTGTTCCAGAAATTCTTGTTGCTTCTGAGAAAAGTTATTCTCAAAATTTTATTGAAAATCTTGAACTGCTCCACTGTCATCCTCTGCATTAATTCCCTGAATAAACTCCCGAAAGTGAGGACTATGGAAACATGCTGAAAACCCAGTTTTAAAAATTATCATGAAATCATAGAACCACAGAATAACTGAGTTTGGAAGGGACCTCTGGAGGGCTTTAGTCCAACCTCCTGCTCAAAGAAGGGTGAGGTCAGACCAGGTTTCTCAGTGCTTTATCTAGTTGCATCATGGAAACTTTCAAGGATGGAGACTGCATAACCTCTCTGGGCAACCTGCTTCACTACTGGACTGTTTTTCCTTTTAGCCAGGCTGAACCTCTCTTGTTCCAATTTATGCCCATTGCCTCTTGTCCTCCCACTATGCACCACTCTGAAAGAAGCTCTGTCTTCTTCATAACCTCCTCCTGGGTTCCAGCTGGCTGCTGGTAGGTGCCTCCA
Source organism: Buteo buteo (assembly GCF_964188355.1). Taxonomy (NCBI): domain Eukaryota; kingdom Metazoa; phylum Chordata; class Aves; order Accipitriformes; family Accipitridae; genus Buteo; species Buteo buteo. The sequence goes on along the minus strand of NC_134174.1, from coordinate 27,632,676 downwards.
AAAGCTTTCCAACTCTAGGCAACAAGCCCCATTTCCTTAGCCGCACCTTGCAGGAAAAATGTTGCAGCCCCAAAGCATCTCGGTGGCCCTCTGCTGAATTGTTTTGGTTTATCAGCGTCTTTCCTGTATTGATGGGCCCAAAACTGGACAGAGTATCCAGATGCGGTCTCATGAGTGCGAAGCGCTTCCTTCAATCTGCTGGCTCTGCCGTGGTTTGTACAGCCCAGGATGCTGCTGGCCGCCTTTGCTGCCAGGGCACACAGCAGGTTCATGCCCAGCTTGCTGTCTGCCAGGACTCCCAGGTCTCTTTCAGCAGAGCTGCTCCCCAGCCAGACAGCCCCCAGCCTGCATCATTACTCCAAGTTCTTCCTTCCCAGCTGCAGGATTTTGCATTTGTTCTTGTTCTCTTGTGAGCCCTTGTGTTTCTCACTTGGAAACTTGATGAGCCTGCACTCTGACATCTACTCCAAGTCATTGACAAAGATGCTGAAAAGGATATGTTCAGTAGGTACCCCTGTAGTACCGCTTGTCATGGGCCTCCGAGTAGAGTACGTCCTGTTAACCTTCTGATCCTGACCATCCAATTAGTTCTCCACCCACCCAGACTGTAACGTCCTAACTTGGATACAGCAATACTGTGGGAGAGTGTTGGAAGCCTTGCTATTGTCTTTAGAAAATGATTGTATTTAGCAATTACTGTCTTTGGAAAAATACAGCATGGAGAAAACATTTGATGTTTCAGAGTTAACTTTACAAAATGTTCTTTTCACTCCAGTATTTGCAATCCTACCCTGCCTTTAGTGGTTTTGATGAACTGTAGACTTAATTTCGGTATCAGACCAGCTCTTCACTGGAGTAACACCACTAACTGTTCACAAAATCTCTTAAGATTTATGTCAATGTAAGTGATATCAATGTCAAGCTCTAACCCTTTCCCAGCTAGGTGACTCAGAGTAGCCCTAGTTTATCATTGCTTTTTTCCAGGCATGTTGACAGGATTGTGCAATGTTTTATTCATCATGAAATTAAAATATTCTGATGAGATTTGGGGTTGGGTGTATGTGCGTTTGAATAAAAAGTTTTGAGCAAGGGATTAGAATGCTTTTGATATGACATGTGCAAATCAGAACAGATGACAGCTCTGATTCCTGAGCAGTCCTACGGCACTTGCCATTGTTTTAGCTGCTCTGTTTCCATATTGCTAGTGTAGTCAAAACCAATTGTTTCAATTAGCCCTTTAGAGCAAAGCCATGTCAGTGTCTTGCATAAATACAATGATCCCTACAGCAATATGTAAAATGTCTCTTTTCACATCTCACAGCTTCTGTGTTGACTCCTGCAGTACTATAATTAAGTCTAATTAAGTAGACTTATGGAGTTACATTAATGGTTTTGTATAAGTACATGTCCCTCATAGCTATTTGTTCAAGGCATTCTTCATATCATTTAACTTGCTTCAATTATGCATATTGTATTTTGCCTACTGATGGTTTTGCATGGTAATTTTATAAAAGTAAACGTGACCTATAGGATTTTCAATATTATTAACTTAAGATCTGAAGAGATTTGACATACGACTTAGTTTCTTTCCACTACTTTTTAAACTCAACTGCTATTAAAATTATTCCCTGCACTTTATTTCATTTTTACTTTAATTATACCAGAGTAGACACAAGACAATGAGAAAATAGATGAACTTTAAATAAACATTTTTTTATATTTTTATATAACTAACTACAAAGTTTTGAAAATGAAAGTTTTATAATGGTCTTCATAGAGAAATTCATTATTACCTTAAAGCATATTTCTTGCCTTAGTCACACAAACTGTATTTTTCAGACAAAAGATTTACAAAATTGCCTGTCTTTGCTCTTCAGGAACTCTACTTATACAATGTAAAGTTGTTAGATTCAAGGAATGTTAAAACTGTTTAGCCAAAACTTGACGAGCTAGCTTGAAGGTATGTTTCTTGTCTTTTTTTGCTTACTTGAAACAATACATTTTTTCCCATCAGAAAATTCATCCAGCATTCATCTTCTAGATGTAAATAAAACAAAACTAAAACAAGCAATGCTCAAAACAACATGCAGACTTACATACATAAATTCTCAATCTTCAGCTACACTTTAGTGTTATGAGTATTTAATTTCCTTTGGGCCTGGATTCAGCAAACCACCTAAACCAGTGAAAGCAACTCTGATAAATATTATCAACTTGTTACTTAGTGTAATCCTGGATTTAGGACGTTCTATTGATGCAAAACACATAACCCATCTGTTGGCTGAGGGGAAGCGTCTGTAACACCTCATTATGCTCTAAACTGCCCACAGTGTTTGCAGCGAGGAAGGAGTTCTGCTATACGTTTTTATGTATAGACACAACATATGTGAACAGCATGGGATTTTTAAGAAACATATAGTATATCTGGAATCAGTGAGAATGTATATCACTTATGAGGGCTTGATCAAGAGATCAAGGACTACAGAGACCCACATCAAAACCCAACAGCTCATCACCTATAGAGCTTCCAGACAGGAGGAGACAGAAGATGGTCTACAGACTGCTAGCATGGTGGTAGTGCAGGGGAAATTCCCAGAGGCAATAAAATGACAAAGGACTTTATCTGGGGGGAAAACCATACAGACCCGTGTGGCACATCTGAACAAACACCCACTTGTGTGGAAGTAGTGCCATAATTAGCATGAGAGTTGACAGAAGGAGAGAGAGAAAAAGCTGGCCAGTGCTCTGAGGTGGATCCATCTAGACCTCCTCCAGATGATACTCTTCCCAAAAGACTGGAAGACTTTTAAATGCAAAAAAGTCTGATTCTGTCTGAATAAAACCTGGAATACTTCCTTTAAAATGGAGAAAGTTCAAAGCAACCGTGTGTCTTTGCTTTTTATCAACTCAGTACCTTTCTGAGTAGCAGCACACTCAGTCACCAGACCTCTTCAGTCACAAGGAGGTCTGCCTAGCCACTTGGTGCCTCTCCTGGCAGTCCTGCAGTCTTTATGCAGGAGATGCAGGCTCTTGGCTTACCGATATAACTTGCTTGCCAAACCTTGCTGTTCTACAAGCCTGTTCCCCCAGCCACTCTCAGTGGTTCTCCACTATCTCATTATTTCCACTGCCCCAGTGGGTCCCACCTCACCCTATCTTCTTAGAAGAACAGAGCACACCTTGTGAAGAAGAATACACGTGTAAAGCAAGTATGATCTCTCAAATTTGTTAATTGTTTTCAATTAAAGCATTATTGCTGAGTTGAGTAATTTAATATCCCAAAAGAGCCAAAAAAATAATGAGACTGCAGAGGGAGCAGGGGAAGGGGTGACAGATTTCTGAAACCTAGACTTGCCAGACATGGTCTTGGTCTCTTAGGGCCTACACTCTCCACGTCACTGAGGTGGAGACTAAGGAGACATGGGTTACACAGACACAGATGTCCTGATGTTCTACCAAAAGAAACAAAACACTCATTAAAAGAATTCAGTCTTAAATGCCTAGTATATACATAGATGAGTAACCTACTTCAGGAAAAGAAGTTAAAATGAACTGAAATTAAGAAACAGATGCATGAAGAAATTGAAACAAGCTGGTATTAAAAATGAAATAAAAGGCAGTAGAGGAGAGGGAAAAAAAGACAAGACTGCTCATAAGAAAAAGGAGAAAACATAAACCTAACACTTCCCAGATCACCACTTAAATACCAGTAGTCTATCAAGTACACACCTGTTCTCCCCACACCCCTGCTGAGCACATGAAAAAAACAATTTAAAGAAACAGTAGTAAATGTGGAAATTGCAGGCCTATCCATCACTGCTACTGGAAGAGGAGCAAAACAAACCAGTAAGCCTTTGTTTCTGAACAACCATGTGACTACTGCATGCATAACACCCCCAAATCTTTTGCCGCTGTTGGCTGTGTATTGAGTTTCATCCAAGGAATAAAAGCAGTAGTGTTTAAGTGATGCTATGGTGCCAGAGGACCCACGTTTACTGTCCTCACTTTTATGTGTTCTTTTTATTATGTAAATACTATCCACATCAGATGCCTGAGCATATGAAGAATAATGACAGCAGAAGCTATTGCTGGGTCAGAACCTCCCAAATCACCTAACAAAATTATTACTCTCTGCTCCCTTTCTCAGACACAGTTTCAAGCCAGACAATAGGAGGAGGATAGATGCCACATTTGCTAACAGCAGACAGAACGGCAAGTCTTAATTTTAATTTCTCAAACTACCATAAAAGGGGCTCCTCCTCCAGTGAGTCAGTTCTCAGGAGATAGCATTTGCATTGCCTTCATTGCTGGACGTTTATTACAGGCCTCATGTTAATACCAAACCTTTTAATGTGTATTTAGGGCAGGATTCCCACTTCTGGATTCCAAGCTAGCAGCAAGAAGTAGTGGTTTTAACAGATCATACAGTGAGAGTCACACACAAATGGATGTTCAAAAGAGCAAAGTCACAGGTATTTAATTCCCCTTTTTGTACGACTCGTACCTGAAACGGGGAGCCTGGGACGAAAGCTCAAAATAAAGAAAGACGAGAGTGACAGTGGTGCTTTTAAGCTTGAGCGTTTTACACTTGCACCACTGAACTGCACTTTCTTCGACAAGAAAATTCCATCTTGAAGATCAAAGGATCAAGTGGAAGATCAAAATATTTAAAAATGGAAGCACAAATGAACTACGAGAAAATTAATTGTGACTGTTGTTCTTTTGGGTATTCAGCTTGTTGTATTTAGATTTCAGAGGTAAATATCTATGTTTGCAAAATATATGGAGGAATAACAGCCTTGTTATCTTCTTGTAGAATTATGAAGTACTTGTTACAGAAGCGTTAAGAAACATCATTTTGCTAAACTTATTTGACAAATACTTGAATGCACAACTCTGGATGACAGTTATGTAACTTCCCCAGGCTTACGTATGGCCAGCAGTTTTCAAAGGATGCAAATAAATAAGCTTTTCAGATTAATTCAATCCTATGTGTCAATCATCTAAGAAATGATTTATACCTTAAGGGGAACAAACACTAAAAAACTACCACCCTTAGTGTGTTCTACTTCATTTTGTTTTGTTTACTGCCTTCGTTGTTGGTGCCTTACAGATGCTATTGTTCATTTTGGTGTTTTTAAAGCACTCTTTTTAATATCTGGCATGTGACTGCCCTGCAATGAATAGGAGTAAGAAGTTGTCAGTTTGATGGGCTTGCCTAGAGATTGCTCTTTCTCTGTGCTGTCATTGTATGTGAGATGTACGGAGCCACAGGAAAGCTACAGAAAAACACTCCTTAGTGATGGAACAACTCCCTTTGTGCCATTATTACTGATGTTTTTTGCTATGCTACTGTGAAGATCCATTGTGCCAGGTACTGTGCAAACTCAGAACAAAAGTTTGTTCCTGTTGCAGAGCCTACACTGTGTAAACCATGAAATTAGCTTCACATCACAGATCCTGGAAGAGCACAGGAAATAAATTAGCAGATGCGGGAGAAAGTTGAAAAGCCTGCCGTGCTACTCAGCATTAGTTGCATGTCAGGCAAAGTCCATCTTTTTTAATGTAAAACCCAGGTCAGAGGCTGACTGTACAGAAATCCTGCTCCAGCCTTCTGTGGGTGACCAAAGGATCTCATCCAGGCAGCAAGGCAGGCAGCAATCAATGGGAAAGCTGAATTAATATGCCCTTGTGCAGCTCTGATGACTGAGAAAACCCAAATACATGCATGTGTCCATCTTTTTCCGCTAACAGGGAGTTGATAGGATAGATTAGATCCTTCTCATCCCTGTGTAGTTTACAATACTTGACAGTACTGCTGGAATTGACCTCAGGAGGTTATCTCAGATACCCTCCCACCAAAAGGTAGGATCGACCACTCCTGAAGCAATTTCTGATGATCTGTCCTACTGGCTCGAAGAAGACAACCAGCAGCAACTGCATAACACCCCCAAAATCCGATGATCTGTTCCAGCATTTAATCTCTCCAGTCATTAGCAAGTTCTCCTGGCTTCTAATCCCATATCTCACTTACTAAGCCCACTATGTTTTATCCCAACAGTAGTAGAGATGGAGAAGATTCACTTCCTCTTTGCAGCTATCTCATAGATAGCTGAAAAATAATTTCATGTCTCCCCTCCATTTTCTCCTTCTCTAGCTAAAGCCCTGTTTCTCAGCTCTGTCCTCATACATCATGTTTCTGACACCCTTAATAGTTCTTGCTGCTGTCTTCTACGATCTCTGAAAACCATCCCATATCTTTCTTAACAAGCATGCCCACAGCCGGACACTGTACTATGGTTGAGGCCTTGGCAGTATGAAGTAAAGCAGAAGGTTGCCTTATCTTGTTTTGCAGACTCTTGTCTTACTTGTAACACCCTCACTGGGATGCTTACCTTTTTCTGGACGACATGACATTGTTGACACACATTCAGTATGTGAGCCATTAACATCTTCAGGTTGTTGCAATAATGATTAGTTGTGCAATTAATTATTCCTATTTAAGTACTGAAACTTGTTTGCATGTATCCTGTTATAGTGCATCCCATCTTTTTCACCTATTTTGCGAGTTCTCAGTTTTAATTCACACGCTTCCTCCATTCATCCCTTATGTTTCATACTTCATGTCACATCCCTATGTAGGGAGTGATGACATTCATCCCTTTAGTGTTAACACTCAAATCCATTATTACAGGTCTTTAATTCACACTTATCAGAGAGAGTCTAGTGTCTACGAAAGGCAGCACAGCCAGTAATGCTCCATCCCTGCTTTCCCCACAGGCTTTGCTAATGATACCTATTCTGGAGCAGCAGCAGTATTACTGAAGTTGTCCTATCAGACATAATAGGAATGCTACAGACAGTGATTTATAATGACTTTAATACCGTGAGAAGAAATTTACAATACAAATTGGGGTAGAAACTTCAGTGTCACTAAAGCAGTATGTAATTCTGAAGAGATCTGAAGGGTGAGGTCTCAACAGAAATGCATTAAAAAGTCAGCACCTTGTCTTTGGCAGGAAAGTCAGTGGTAGACATGTCTGACTAGAGAATATAAAAGTAGAATAGGCACAAAAGGGTCCTGCAGACTGGCCTGACTCCCTTGATATTCAATTATTATGTGGACTTCAGTGTCTTTGTAAGCGGATCTTTTTAATATGAGAAACCAATTTAAATACCAGAAATATTAGCACATTTACTGCTGCTCTTTATGGTGTAATAGTCACTTTGTGACTTAGGAAAATGAGTCTTATAGGAGTTCTACAGAGCTGGGAAGCTGAAAAGGTCAAGTTGCATTGCTCTGAACTCACCCCTTTAATGCTTTGCTGTTGAAATACTATGTCTTTTGGTAAGGACCTAGTCCTGTATAAAACCCACAAAGCTAAGAACACTTGATCATGCCTTTAGGATTAATTAATTTCCCAGAAACCAACTAATGCATTTTAGAAATAGCTGCAGGCAAATGTTAATAAGAGATTAATCTTTCATGCCTTTGAGAACTTTTTAGACAAAATGAGGATAAGTTCAACTTCCCCTTGAGTTCCAAATGTGAACAAGATCAACTAGTTTACATACTAACTTTTGTAATGAGACATCTATCAAAATGGAAACAACTTTTGCCCAGAGCAAAAAGATAATACCTTATTGTTAAGCCATTTAACACCAGTAGCAAGATAAAGTTTCAGCAACAAAGCTTATAATAATTGTCTCTTCAGGTGGAACTTTCAGAGAACACTCAGACCTGCTTCTCAGTCTGAGACCTGCTTTGGTCTCAGAAGTTTAGAGGAAAACCTTTTGCAAGCACAGGCCATTTTTTATTTGTTTATGGCAATGACAGAGTCCTGCTCTCATTAAATTAAGTAACAAAACACTTCATTTCCACGGATGGAGGAAGAGGCCGCTTGTTAGAAGGCTGACAGCTTGTGCATAGGGTGAAAACCAGGAGTGATAACTGGTAACCCCAGCTCTGATAAGCTCTGGCCTCCAAGAACTCACAGCTTCTCACCAGCTGAGGTGCCAGTGACCTGTCAGCCCCTGTGGAGCACAGCCCTGCTGATGGTGCATAACCCAGCCCAGGTAAAGGGCTTCCCCTGTACTGCTCACAGCCCTTTAGCCCCAGAGACACCAGCTGGCCACCTCGTGTGACATCTTGTCGCTACACTTAATTCAAGACCAACCTCCAGTACCAAAATACTGTCCTTTCCCATCAAGAAAGAATATTCTTCTCTAACTTGCAAAGTATAGGTATGGTGTAAAATACACACAGTTTGTAAGGTGACATACTGTGAAACCTGTTTCATGCACAAAGATTTCTTTTCACAACATTGGGGCACTGAAACCCCCCACTACCAGTTCTTGCACCATAACTAAAACAATAATGCCTTGGCATTTCATGAAATACGTGAAACTTCAGTGTGTGTCACTCGGTGACTGAGCGTAGTAGACGGTGATAAAGTTGTCAAGCAAGATGGCTGCCTTTGCATTATGACCATTTTATACATGTGTGTATATGAGACTATATATTATGAACAACAGCACTGCAGCCTAAGGTTTAGCAATCATATTTCTCATTACTCTTTTCTCCTTACAAGGTCCATCTCACTGCAGAAAAATAAACATTTGTATTCACTCTCCCTCCAGAAAAAAGATCTCACAAACATCACAATGATGCAGTTGTTTAAGATACTGACATATCATGTCAAAAAAAGGTTAAAAAGATTTATCCATCAGAAGCAATAAACACAACTTCCTTGATTAGTGCAAGGCTATGAATGCAACTCACATGCTACTGCTTGTTCTCAGTAGTTTCTGTTCTGTGATTAATTGTTTACATGGTGTTCAGTGTTAAGCACTAGATAACACATTATTCTTAGTGTTATGACAATATTCCCTGTTGACATCTTTTAGCTGTCTACACTTCTTGCAGCAGACTTGGCAAACATTTCTTGAATATAAAATGTTTGCTCACTCCTTCTGAGTACGTTAAAAATTTAGTTGGGTGAGATTTTTAGGTCCCATTTTCGTAGCACACTTGCTAGTCCTCTTGCAGTGCTCTACATTACATTATTAATTTCAGATTAATTTTACCCTCTGGCTGTACACTTTTAATGGAACTCCCTGTACAAATACCTCAAGCAAAATGCTGTATTTACAGTACTTTCCAAGCGCATTTATCTAAATTGACAAAAATCAAAAGAACACTATTGAAATGTATGCATGTCAGTGAAATATTGCAACATCTTTAAAAAAAAGAAGAATAAAAGAAAAAAAGAATCAAATGTACCTATCATATTTCTGTGATACAGCTCCAGTTTCAGTGAATGCAGCCAATTAGATTTGCTGCTTACCTAAAGCAGGATTGACTTGTCCATCTGAAAGATCATAACAAACCAAGTACTTTTCCACTTATCTTCTGAGCATTTTTCCAGTGTGCAATATCCAAGTACAATAGAACTAATACCACATTCAAAGTAAAATCTGTATTGACCTTTCTTATGCCTCTCAGCTCTTCTCCCCTATCGTACTCAGACTGCCTTGCATCATAGAGTGAAGGAAAAAAAAAGGCTATCTGGACAGCTGTTTACACATTCAGTGGACATGCCACTGGCTTACAGAATTTCTTTAGATAAATGGTGATTATCCTTTTCTTGAAAGAAAAATAAGGCAGCCCAAGAAACTGTCGTCTTGTCATTTACTCTGAAATAACACAGCGAATGTGCAGGGCACAACCATTAAAGATTGGGGTCCACGTGAGTACCTGGTGTAAACAGAAATGAGATACACTTTGATAAATTACGGCCAAGGAACAGGCTTCCAGCCCTTTTTTCATAAAAGCTGATGATTTTTTCAGGTTATCTATTTGACAGGAAAAGAATATCTGCCATCTGCTAACATGCTACTTACATCAATCAGGTGCTCAGACGTAACGGCAAGGAAGGGGAAGAGCCAAACAGGCATGCCTGAGGGCTCTTAGTAATGGTATGTGCTAAAATGCAGACACAAAGTAAAAAGTAGCCAAGACAGAAACTATCCAGGACTGAGTCTCTCTCCACACCAAGAAGCAGGCGCAAATCTTCACTGTGATAGCAGGATACTACAGAAGTATAGATACCAACCAGTGACAGGTGAGAGGGAAATAGTCAGAGGACTGGCAGGGTCAATAGAAACACAACACTTTTTGGCTTCAGAGGCATGTAATACAGCAGTACGGTCACCCTGGGGTCTACGTGGTCCCTGTGAAATGAAGAACAAAAGAAGGCTGGCACCACCATCCCCTCTGTCACAAACCAAAGAAAGGGTGTGTATTTGGAAAAAGAACAGAGATTCATCTGAGATGGAACAAAATAATGGAGTTAGCAGAGAAGACATAGACATCATGTACATGTTCTTTAAGAACACAGAGTTTCCTCAGAGATATTGGTACAGTTAATACACTGAGAACAGCTGCCCTATGACAGGTTAATACTAATCAGACAATCATCTAGTTAAATATTTAAAGGAAAAAAAAGTGAGAAAAATAGATACTTAATAGTAGTTGTCCAACAGCAGATGATAAGGTTACCGTATCTTGCTTAATTGGATAATGTATATTTTTAATTTTATACAAGGGAAAGCTTGCACACCTCAAGGAGCTACACAGTGCTGCTGGCGTCCATCTGCAGAGCAATAAACTCTTGTATTGCATGAACTACTTAGACCAAAGGGATTTTCCTCAAGATCCCTAATGTTCAGGGGAGGAGAAGAACTTGGAACCTGTTGGTTTTCAGAGGTGGCTAAAAAGCTACTCAGGTAATGCTAAATTCCAAAAAGGACACAGAAGGAATTTGTGAGCAACTATGGGAAAAGCGAAATAGTAAATATCTGATACAGCCTTGTCTTTCCTCTGTCCACCACATAAGTATTCACTGGACCCAGTTTGCCTCAGTATATCCTGGTACATCTGCCAGGAAACCTCTTTTGAATGAGGAAGCATTTCCATGAAAGAAAAACATCTCAGTTACAATCTTACCACAAAGAATGTGGATGACAGGCTAAAACTCAGTTAAAAAAGAAATAAGGATATCACTGTATGCAAGTAGCCTTGCTAGGTAAAGAGAAATATAAACAGTGATTGGGACAATTTTATTTTTGGGAAGGCATTGAAAAATTCCCCTGGGTACAAAACATACAAGATAATTTCCCAAATTCTGTCATTTATGAATGAGGAAATTGGCTGCAATATTTCTTCTTGACATTATAATTCTGCTAATAAATAAAATACTAATATACCCAATTTTGTAACACTAAATAAGATGAGAAAGATTCAACATTTAGAAAGCTCATTTATAGAAATCAGCAGATTTAATTGCCCGTTAGTTTTCTGTTCAGGAACAGTTGTTCCCCAGCTCATAGGAAGTTTATGTTCCCGAAGTCAAGAGACAGCAGAGAAAACTTGTAGGTCTTGTTCAGACAAATCAACAAATTCTGAGCTCTATCCTGCTGTTCCCAGGTAGGTAAATTAAATAATGATTGCATTATCCATAGGATCTACAGATTCTCTTCACAAGTCTGATGCCCAGATAATTCTCAATTTCTGCCACTCTCTGTGTAATGTATGAAAATTATAGAACAGCTTGAAGAACAGAAGTACAAAGTATGTGCTAAGCATTTATATTTATGCAATATTTCAAGACGTTGTTTTCCACCTTAAACCAGGATTAGCATTCAGAGCAAAGAAAGTGAGACAGACTTGGAAATCTGATGCTTTTTCTCCAGCTTTCTAACTGGCTAGAAGACTCTGTTAGGGAGTCTGAGACCACAGCATATGGACAGTAATGACAGTCTGTTCAGTGTCATCCTCCTACATTATTCTGAAACACATGCAGGTGTTTATAACAAATTATTATCTGACCATGGTCAGTTAAATAATATACATGCTGTATAAGTGAGAGAAAAATCATCATCCTTTATATATTATTTTGCTCCTCTTGTGAATATTGCAAGGTTCAATACCTAAGTATAACTCCATGGCTAGTATTCTTTTCTGACAGTGAAATATGAAAGGGTATATTTTCCTCCATACGGATGCAGGTTTCAAGGGCAGTGAATTCCATGCTTTTCTTTGCCAGAAAGTTGTTGCGATCTGAATACATTTTAAGAAAAATGACTATGCTAGCAAGTGATTAAGAAAGAAAACATCATGTACTGGCAGCAAACAAATGAAAAGCAAATGATAAAAATGGGTAGAAAAGCAGCTCAAAGAAGAATTCTAATCCCCTTCTAAATTAAACAATTAAAAAAAAGTAAATGCCTAGGGAAAAAAAAAAAGGTGAAATATAGTCTGTTCTGTCCTCTTGCCCCCACCCACAACATAATTCAATTTACTGCCTTGAAGTTACTCCTGACTTACCGAGGTGCAAACAAGTTCAGAATGAATCTCTGAGCATCTGCCTCAGGATGAACTCTCAGCCGCTGAAAGGTTAAGAACAGGAGTCGCTGCAATCCTCTATGTCCTCTGCAGCACAGCATTGACTAAAGCAGTCACGAACCTATCGTAACTTATGAGTTAGGATGGCTTATGGTTGCTTTGCGTTGCCCGAGCTTTAGAAAAGAACCACAGTGTCTATCAGTCAATGTGTCCTTACGTGCAACATGGAAAGGTACAAAGACCAAAGCAGTGTAACACAACATCCCCCCAGCATTTTTAAGGAGAGAAAAAAGAAAAAAAAGAAAGAACAGAAGAAAAGAAAGAAATTAAAGGAGAGAAAGAAAGGAAGAAAGAAAGAAAGGAAAGAAAGGAAAGTGAGAGAAATCATGTCAGTAGAAGCTTGGGGCGTAAGTTAGAGCAAGAAGGTAACTCGTAGATCCTAATGATGAAATCTTCTGGCCTGTAGCCTTGCTCAGGCCACCTGCCATTCCAGGCAAACTCTCATCAAGAGAGTTACAAAACTTTTTCCAGAGGCTGTGCCACTGCTCCAGGTCCTCCTGGGTCTTTGCAGACACTGGGAGCTGCAAGAACTAACTTAAGATCCTGGGTTGCATTATTTGAACTGTATCCAACAGATCAATGGAAGTGGTTATTCCCCCTATTTGAGACCTGTGAGACCACAGCTGCAGTACTCCATCCAGCCGGGGCATCCAAGTACAAGACAGATGGACCTTGCTTTGAATTTGGCCCTGCTTTGATCAGATGTTTGGACCAGAAGATGTCACTTCCAACACAAATTATTCTATGACTTTAACAGCTCTGTTTTCCTGGGTGGCTTATTGTCTCCTCACACTGACTGTACATGCCTGAATGCTGCTAATGTCTTTTTATCCCTTTATCATCACAATCCCATTCTTTATTTTCCTATAAAAATGGCAGTAGCTATAGCCACATCTCACTGGCTCCTCTTCTTTCTCCTCCTGCTTTTCTCATTGACCTTACAGCCACTGTTAAACCCCTGTCTGGCAGAACAATCTCCAGCAGGTCACACTTATGTTTATGTCAAACAGGGAAGGTTTTGGACTGAAAAGCTGAGATCATGCTGACAAACAAAATGTTCTCTGAGTCACAAACACTTTGTTGCTCCCATTCTTCTTCCTGATATAATGTAAAATAGTCAATCTGAGTCGTATTTCTTCTAAACCCTTTTTTAAAGGGTTTAGTTTAAATGGGACAAAGCACTTAATTTTAAAGACAGTTTTTTGTAAAAGTTAGTGTTAATTTTTAGAGAGAGTTGGAACATTTTTTCAAAGACAGTTTTTTGTACAGATGTACCAATTGTACAAGATAGTGACTATGATCAGAAGAGAAGTGATCTGAGAGGCAGGAGATCCAGATTAGAGTCTCTGCTCCATCAGACTGTACTGCAGAGCAAAGGTCAACCTCAAAAGCTGAGGCACCAGTCTGGCTGCCAGATAGCAAAAGTCACACTGGAGTCCAGTTTTGAAAAGAACTAGACATTTTCATTTTCATACATGTGTACCTAGTGCTTTTATATGCACACACACACTTGGGAGTGCATGTGTATACTCACCTACACATACAATCGTGAAGGACACACAGAGACAGACTTGTTACAAAGCCAGCAATTTCACTGTTTCAAAATTATACCTCTCAGCAACACCATCGCTCAGTATGTATCCTGACTGGAATGTTAATAACCATGGAGTTTGGTCTAGTTTATAATCAGTGCAGCACAATGAAATTTAGCAAATTTATGCAAAAAGGAGAGAGTGGCACTTACAGAGGTGATCTCACTGGAGTCTGCATCTGTAACTACAAAACTTGTGCTACCTTGTTGTGCTATCATCTTCCAAAAAAAATTATTCTAGAACATGTTATCAAAATATGAGTCAATCAGCAACTCTATTCCCTCTCACAATTTTCAGAACTAATGCATTTTCTTACACTTGTTTCAGCAATGAAGAAAACCAGCAACAGTTCCAATGGCTTATTAAGAAGGAAAACATTTTTAAACTTGTTGGTCACCAAATCACACCAGGGTCCAGAATATGAATTGCTAGGTGAACTACTTGTCTAATCTTGAGATGTACCAGTCTACACATAACAGAAGTCAATACACAAGGTATGCATGACACAGGTTCTGAGAACACAGAACATGGACACAGGTTCTGATCACTACTGAGACACGCAGGAAGAGAGGGAGCCTTTCAGGCTATATGTGTTGCAACCACATCACCTGCATTTGCATGAAGAGAAAAGGCATGAGGGCATTTGTCTGGGCTAGGCATGGCTGAGCCCTGTTAGGAAAGGACTGACCTGGACTTCATCACTGTTTTGTCCTGGAACCTGAACACCTCCACAGCCATATATACACAAGAACAACATGATGCCTTTGAGAAGCCTAGGCTGAGAATTAAGCATGATCATAAGCAAACTGAGGATACAAGGTGCAGAATATCTTTAACAGCTGGAAATTCATTTATTAAAGTATATGCTTGAGGGTGGCTAGCAGAAGCTCTTTTGGCATGACCACTGACCCTCTCCTGTGGGACAGCTGTGGCAGTTTGGAGCTGGTGAGCAGGTTCAGCATTTGGACATGATAATCATGCAAGTGGAGAGTGGAGGCAAGCCACATTTCCCATGGAGCAGCTGGGGGGGACAGTGCATGAGGAGATTCCAGTGGAGTTTGCTTCACCACGATCTAGGTTTTTATTCCTTCATTTAGATTTAATTCTTGTCCTTTATAAGCACAACAATAAGAAGTACAACAACAAGATTTCTTGCTCCTTAACAATCCCAATGCAAGACACCAAATGAGTATTCCTGGCTCAAGGGCTCACACTTTGAGGGGAAAAACCTCCTGAGAGGCTGTCCCAGGATTACATTTCCACCACTCGCTCACAGCCCCCTGCATTGACAGAAACCCCTCCAGGTATATATGAAATTCCAATCACACACTGCAGAACTCATCCAGCTCAGGAAGAACATTTCCATCTTCCTTTTGCCACAAGTGACCCCTAAAACTAATCTGGAGGGAAAATATCCCTTTATTTTCAGTTGATTTGCTCTTGCCATTCAACTATTTGTTCCCTATTGATTGAATACTTTCCTAAAGAAAGGTTTGCTTAAGCACTTACTTAACAGCTTTGCTAATTCAAGAAATATAGGGCGTGCATAAACATATTGCACAGCACCAAAAAGGTCACAAGGTCCCTGGATCACTTCTCCTCTCTTACTGGTAGGAACTGAAATTTCCATTCTACAGCAGAGTTCTCATTATGACAAATATTTTTAATACTAACGATGTAAACATAAAATTTTGTGCAGAATGAAAATACATTAACAATCTTCATCACTATATAGGGAGACAAGGGGATTGTAAGAGGCCAGGCAAGGAAGGAACCAGAAAGCAAATCAACCAGATTGGGACTTGCCTAGTTACCTTCAGACTGCAGGTTGCTTAAAATACCCCCCAGGACAGGGAAAGTGGAGAGCTGCTGCTAATGGAGATCCCAGACAGCCTGCTTACCTTCCAGGCTGCTGTCTGGCAAGAACCCAGTTAGGCAAACCTGCTCTTCATCTGTGCTGAATCAAAAGCGTCAATAGGATTCACATGGTTCAATTTAGTCAAATGACCATTTTCCAATCTGGATGGAAAATTTCCAACCAGGACTCCTTAACTGCTTGGAATTGTTAGTCTGCAGCTCATAGAGTACCAGTGCCACACTTAGATCATTTGCAAAAATCTTTCGGAAACAAGTGGCTCTCCCTTTTCTTACTAGCAAGTAATTTCTGAGAATCCAGTTTCATTATATCAGGCCAGATACATATAAGGGGAAGTGTGTGTTGCTCTAAACTTGACTTTTTAAATGACTTTTTACTCAATTTTCTTTCCAATATTCAAGCAATGAGCTTGTTTAAATGGAGTAGCTTATTACACTGCCTCGGACAGAAATAACATTAAGATGATATAAAGGTGAAATGTAAGATGATAATCCACCCTAAGTAAGCTACTGTGAGTCATTTAAACTAGGTGATGTTTTACTTTTTTAATTAATTCAAAAAATATTACTTTTACAGCACTAAGTTTTCACTGCAAGTAAAAACTATGGTACACTAAACCAAGATTGTGTTTAATAATCAGAGCTAGGGCTAAAACCTGCAGTCCTCACTGTGGCAAAACACTCAGCTCATACACCCAAGAAGTCTCCCTGTGGAAACAAGCATACCGATTTGGGCCGAAACTGGTTTTTAAACTACATACTGTAAATAGCATGTGAAAAAGACTTAAATAATCAGAAGGACCCCAGGATTAAAAGAAATTATTTCAAGCTGCTTATCAAAATAATGTTCTTGGGAATAAAAGGCAACTGAGGAAAAAGAATATTTCAATAGGCCTATTTCCCTCACCTATAGGACAGATTTCTATTTCCTCCTCAAATGAGAGTGATAATTTCATAGCACTTTCAAAACAAGAAGCCAGGGTATAGTTTTCACTTTCCTAGTCACAAATACTAATGTTGGCACCAAGGTTCAGAAAGGGCTGTTGCTTGGAAGATATAATTTTTAAAACACTTCATTCATTTTCACCTTCCAGACTTGCAACTGAAACTTAAATTCCTAGTTTCATTCTCCATAGACAAGACCAAGTACCTTCCTGGAAAATGAATGGAGACTTGTCACAGCATGTATTTAAAAATGATAAAGCAAAAAAGATCTAGGTTCTTCCTCTAAGGATTTGGCCATGACACAGGTCAGGCGTGAACTCAGACCTCTTTGTCTCCAATCGGGTGGAGTCCAAGAGAAAAGTAACTGAGATCCAAATGAGGAAGTTGCTCTTCTCCAGTGGATTCACAGGCCTCAAAGTTGTTCTTATGCTGACTTCTAAAAAAATGCATTAAAAAGCAGGATGTGAAAACAATGGCTGAAAGGTACTATGGATATTTTCTGATCTCTAATCACATGTTTCAGTGCCTGATGTAGGGAGCCATGGGCACCTACATGCATTCATCACTGTGAAGAGACCAGTGGCCCATGTGGATCAATAGCCTAGAAACACCTTTCTTAGCCACTTGACAGAAAGGTAAAAGAAAGCAAGCAGGTGAGAGCTCTCCCTGCAAAAAGAAATAGCTTATGCTATGTAATACAAGTGTCTAAGTGCTGTTCAAACCACTGAACAGGAGCTGAAAAGATGGCTAGGAGAGATAACTTCTGTATTAAGTTTTACTATTGCAACTTTTTGTCTTACTATCTATAAATAACTCTTTGGAATATTTATTCTTCCCTAATTCTGTATTCTCAATACTCAATGGAACATTTATCTCCACTTTTAACAGCCAAATCAGCTACATGTTATTTTCTCTAGATTGCATGTCTGGGCTGCATCCTGTATTTTAGTTGCAACACTTGGACTGAAGGGATGGTGGTAATGAAATGGGTTAGTGCTATTTTTATGTGAATGACACTACTTGATTAGCTAATAGGTAGCATTCATTGTCCATTAATTTGTCAATGGAGATTCTAGCATTCCTAGTTCAGCACAATGATCTGGCAAGTGTATGATTGATACCATCTCACAAAGAGCTGTTTTGAGCTTTGTTGCAGGCAAGACAGAGCTCAACAAGTTGTCTGCTGATTCTAGACACCAGCTATAAAACGTGAAAGAGGAAAACAAGCATGATTGTTAGCACAAAGGCCATTTTACCATTGTTTCCTGCTTTTTCCACCACCCTCCATCATTTTATCCCTATGAGTTTATTCTTTAGGCCTAAGCATTCTGGTCTTAGTACAACAAAGGACTTAACTGTGCGATTATCATTCACTACACATTAAATGTTATTATTTTCTCATCCAGAGTTATGTCTTCCTCATGTTCACTTTTATCTTCATAGTTATTTCCTTAATAGATGATTAATAGTCCAATGGAAATAAAAGTTCAAATTTTATTTTATAGGAGCAGCTAAGGACTTTGGGCTGGTCTAGTTTGGAGAAGAGGAGGCCGAGGGGCAGCCTCATTGCTCTCTGCAGCTTCCTGAGGAGGCGAAATGGAGAGGGAGGTGCTGAGCTCTTCTCCCTGGGATCCAGTGATAGGGTGTGTGGGAACGGTTCAAAGCTGCGCCAGGGGAGGTTTAGACTGGATATTAGGAAGCACTTCTCTACCAAGAGGGTGGTCAAACCCTGGAACAGGCTTCCTAGAGAGGTGGTCGATGCCCCAGGCCTGTCAGTGTTCAAGAGGCATTTGGACAATGCCCATAATAACATACTTTAACTTGGTCAGCCCTGAAGTGGTCAGGCAGTTGGACTGCATGATAGTTGTAGGTCCCTTCCAACTGAAATAGTTTCGTCTATTCTATTCTAATTTATCTGTAGTCAGGGGTTGACAGTAATTAGGAGCTCTGCTTTGAAAGCTGGTGGGTTTTAATTTAGCCCTTAAGGGCTATTTCTATTATGTATATTTCACGTATCACAAAATAAACTAACCTTACATGGGACTGTAAAAACTCATATACACAGCTAAAAATGAATCCTGGAGAGCTTTCTAAACTATAGCCCAGAAAATCCTTTGAAGTCTAAGAATTACTAGAATAACTGTATAAAATACTAGAATACTAGAATACTATAAAATACTAGAATAACTGTCATATAATATAAATAGATTGTTAGAAAGCAAGAGATTGAAAAAAAAACCTATTTGGCAGAATTCAAAAGTAAATTTTAATTCTACCATATACTTTCATACTACTAATGTATATTCATGCTTATCACTGTTTCCAGATTCATAGATGAGCTAGACATAGCAAATAGAAGATAGATAAAATCTTCTAACAGATTTTTCAAAATTTAGTTAGCTCATGAATTTTAGAATTCATAAGAGCAGTAGTCCTTATGCTCTGGACAAAATCTTCAGAACAGGGATAAATAATGTAAATTAAATGTCCTGAACCTCACAGTATTTTATCAGGTATCCCAAAAATAACCTGAAGAGCAGCACCTCTTGAAAAGAATTTTTTTTTTATCAGTCATCAGTTGATCTAATATTAAGGAAAAATGCATGGAATGTCCATTTTTTTCCTCTGAAATTTCAAAATTATGCTAATGAGATAATCTATAAACAGGAAAATGCTTAAAAAAAACATTACATCGAGGTGCCAAATCCCTTCAACTCATATTCATTGTGAAGATCACTGGCAACATGATCAAGAATTGACTTTCTGAAGCACTTTTTTACTAGTTTGGAAAATAATTTATTAAAAGAA
The DNA here is from genome assembly GCF_964188355.1 of Buteo buteo. Lineage (NCBI taxonomy): Eukaryota > Metazoa > Chordata > Aves > Accipitriformes > Accipitridae > Buteo > Buteo buteo. The sequence continues at coordinate 27,612,990 of NC_134174.1, read as the reverse complement.
AACAAACTCTTTTCCTTGGAGATGAGGTGGTAGTAGGGGAAACATGTTAAAAATCAAGCTCTGCATGGAAATAAAGACAAGATCCACCAAGGACCATGTTCATGGTGAACAGGTTGCTCATCCTTCCCCATAATACTTGTTCAGTCTGGTGGGCAAGAGTTGTGCTCCCTAAGATGTGCTGTAAGCACCAGCTATAAGAAATATCAAAACCCAAACCAAGATGGTTACCATTAGCTTTAAACTGGGAAATAACGCCACTACTTACCCTTCACTAGATTTCCTAGGGCAAATACTGAGACTTGTCACATTAGTCCTCTCAACTGACCTAGGCAAAACATACTGAGCAGATTTTAAAGCAAACACTGCAAATGGATTGATTTATATATGCAAACATCTCTAATTCAACACCTGAAGCTGTACCAGGAAGAAGTTATGCCTTTCTGCATATCCATTTCCAGAAGACAACATCTGTTCCCCTATAGCGGATCGCGCTATATGCAGAATATGCAAGATGGCAAACACAGTAACAGTGAAAGTCAACGGTTTATTTGTACCAAAATGGACTAATTCATGTTGTAGCAACTTTCTTTTGCACTCACATATGCCAGAAAGCACCTTTCCATAATGAATACTTCATTCAAAAGTGTGAGCACAAGTAACTATAAATGCAGAAATGATTGGGGGTCATAACTACCATATTAATAAACATCAGGCGATATTTTCCAGGATTATGCCATGATTTTGACTTTTTGGCTAAATTGTTTCTTTACCATCTGTTTTAAAATGATCCTCACAGGTGGCTGGCTTACTATCAGACACCTCTTGCATTTTGTAATAGGTGTTATACTTTAAAAGGTGTTATCTTAATTACTTACTTTTTTTTTTTTTAAAGTAGGTAATAGTAGTTATCCACAGAAAAGAAGGCTGATAATCTTCATCAGCCACCCTAGCAACAGTTTCATTACAAAAGGTTAAAATAGGCTATAGGTAATGTTTAGCATCAATAATAACCTAGATGCAGGAGAAACTTTCAATATCCTTATAATTTGTGATGCACTGAGACCTAGATATACAAACTGGCAGGGCTCACATAGCTTTTTGTTTATAACAACCTGCTAAGTAAGTCCACAAAGTGATGGGGAGATGCAATCCAACAAACATATGTTTTGTGACTCCTTGTGAGAATAATTGGTCTTTTGAGCACTTACTAACAATGGCAGGGAGTATCTTAGACTCAGCATGCACATGGGGCACTCACACCCAAGTCTTTCTAAACTTGGGAGATTATGGGAAAAGAAACTTTAAAAATTGGAGGGAAAGCATATCTAGTTTGGCTACACCACCTGGCTAAATATGCAAGTTTCTTGCTAGCAAAATCTGCTTTGTGTCAGTGAAGAGGGGTGCAGTCTCTTGTGATACAAAACCTATTAGCTTCCCTGCTCCAGGAGTCAGAGAGTTAGGGTCACTGGCACTGTAATGACTGCAGGTGATTAACGCAGTTGTTGATGACTGTTGTATAAAGCAATGAGAAGCAATACAGCTGTCCAACCTTCAGAGTCTTTCAGCTCAGGCAGTTACCAAAATATTCATCATCAAACCCATTTTAGGGGAAGAAAAATGTCTCTCCATGTTGTGGAAGAATCTATTTATGATACTAAATATTGATACAAAATATTATGATACTAAATATTATTCTGGTTTACTTTATACTAGGAAACAAAATTTCAGTAAAGGATCTATTTTCTCTCTTCTGCCTTCCAGTAGGGGTAGAGCAGCATGGTCCAGTATTTTTTCAGGTGGGCACAGAATGCCAGGACGCCTCCCCCAGTCAGAAGAAGGCAACTCAGCAGCTCCTGGGTCTGACCACATCTGGTACAGCACCTACACCCACCAGGCCCTTCCCCTTCGCACATGGATTCAGTGCTGGGAAAGAGGCCCCAGGGGAAAAGCAGTAGGTCAGATGTGCTCCAGCCAGCTGGCCATTCCCCAAATCACGCCTAGAAGGACTAGCAGCTTTCTCTGCACATGATTTAGTGTTGCTTGAAAAGTGAAGGAAGTAACAAAACACACAGCCACAAAGCCAGGAGGAAAAAATTCATGTAATTGTGTGAAAAGTAACAGTGCAAGGCCTTCACTGTCTGAGCAGCTGTCCAAACACAGAATTAAATGATGGATCTTGCACCCCAAAGAGCTTGCTAAGGCTCTGCGGTGTTACAAATAAATAGTCATTGATAATTTGTTAAGGACATACAGCAGGCTTAGATGGACGATGTGCAAGACAGGGTAGTGATATGAGGGATCTTGTGAGGTTCAATAGAAAATGCATGGATCTGAGGCACCGAGACACTGGCTGTGTTCTCCACACTGCTGTGTGTATGTTGTATTATCAACATAGCTCTATAATGTCTAAACAACACTAGGGGAATTTCTTTGACTCTAGAGCTTTTCTGATATATTCTGCAAGCACAGAAGGCAGAGAAAGAAAGGAGGGCACAAGGGAGAAGCAAGAGGAAAAAACGTAGCAAAACCTTTCTAATCAATCAGAATTTTTAAGTATTCAGGTTTTTCCAAAGTTTCAAAATGGCATGCTTGTTAGACATCAGGAAGTGTTATTCTAGATGGGATTCTATGCGGTAATTGCAATGGCACTTGGAAGTTACAAGCCAGATCCTGCAAATCCTGATCAACATCCCACAAGGTTACAGGGACCATGCTTTCCTACTTTGGAGGAGAAAAAGACCACCACACACAGAAAACAACAAAACCCACAAAACCACTCATAAACTCCCATTTTCCTTCTGCTTAGAAGTTCCAGGAAACCTTTGGTAAAAGATTAGGGAAAACAATGGTCAATTTATATGCACAATTCACGCAAAAGAAGACATCCACATTGATCCTGTGGAACATTTCAGTCAAAACATTCAGCAGCAGCTACTAAAAAATACCCCTTACCGCAACTATACTAAGTTCAGAGGAAGCTCTGAGAGGCACTCAGCTTGTCTCTCACCAGAAAAAAACAAATAATGATTCTGTGTCACTTTGATAGCCTCCAATATACTAAATACAGAAAATAACAGAGTATATCGCGGAAGTCTGGAGATGAAAGAAATACATTTGGTTATCTCTGTCACCTTGATAGGACAACATTTCTCTCCCCCATATATTTTGCAGTATTTTATCTAGTCTTTAAAATTCCTGAAGATAGGTACTTCCATGCCTTTCAAACAGTTGGCAGAGATTGCTTGGTGATGTTCAGCTTGAATGTACACTTTTCTCCATCTCAGCCATTTTGTGCTACAGCTCATGGCAGAAAAACATTTATTTCAGCTTTGTGCCGCTGAGATTGGGGATGTTTGTATTGGTGCAGGGGATGGATTATGGCATCTTGAAGACCTTTGTAGTCATATGGCAAGTACCCACCTTTCTAGGGGGGACCACTCTTCCACAGAGGGTGCAGAATCCTGAGGGAACCTCTCACCCCTCTATAGCCATCCAGTGACTTCTTGTTACTGAGAGCAACATCCGAAGGAAACTTGGGGAGATAAATCTGGCAAAGCTTCCTGCTCTGTGTGCTAAATGGATTTTTTTTTTTTTTTTAACAGTAACACAGGCTTTAGCCTCACATAATTGCTTCTCTCTATAAATTACTCACAATATTACTTTGCACTGTGCTGGAGAGCCCTGATGGACATAGTTCCATGAAGATTACAAGACAGCAGTTCCTACATTTAGCATAGAAGCAGCATAAAGGGAAACACAAAATGCATGATCTAAGAATAGCTGCAGCTGCTTTCTCATACCTAATGCCAGCTCTTTTTTAACTCAATAAATCATATTTTAATTTTGATATTCTTGGAAGTATTTTGTTGTTTGAAAATTAAGCATTAATAAAAATTATACAGAATTGCTAGTTTATGCATAGCCCTGTGAAGAGCTTTGAAGGATATCAAGTCCTATGCTGCAAATACTACCTTACATGATTCCTGCTACTGGTTTCATCTAATTCAAGGACAAGCAGCATGATTTGACTTGAGTAGCCATCCTCACCTGGCCTGAACTCTAAACACATACTTAGATTTACTCTAGTTCTGCTATCAGATTAGGTGTATTAGCTTAACCCTGTACTTCGCATTTTGCTTCCTGATGTCCTACAGGGTTTAAAAGCCATAGACAAGACTGCCAGAGGAAAAACAACAAGAAACTACCTTCTACTCCAGCTGAACCCCACATGTCGCTGATAGGAATGGAGGCAGCTCAAAATCAACCACCTTTCTATGCAGGCAAAGTCTTACTAGCTCATATAATTCAAGCCAGCACTCATTTTATCCTATGTCCACTTAGTGCATTTTGCTGAAACAATTTTTTTTGTGGCAGCTGTTTATGCTATCAGCTTCACTTTGATCCTGTTGCCTCTTACTAGATAGGTGCAGAAAAAAGCTGGCCTTGTTTAGCCTTCGGAGTCAGGCTGTTTCTCAGCACTAAGTGCCACCTCATATATATATATACACATCCTCTCTCACAAAGCCTCAGTGATGAAGGTCAGTAAGTAGATAAAGTCAATATGTAAGAATCCTGCTGTATTAGTATTGAATTTTTCTGATATATTTCTGTTTGGAATTCAAGTCAAGAGAGAAGCACCGATCCATGCTTTTCTTACAGTTCTGCTAAATTGCTGCCATGCATTACACCACTAAACCTGCTGAACTCTCAGGTGCAGTTGCATTTAAAGACTGCAGAAAATTCACACATTAATAAGAATGCTTGCCATGACCTGATGTCCCCTGCAGATGTGAGGAATCTGCCTGACATTCTTCACTGCCTTTAAAAGCCCACCACTATTTATTCTTTACTTTTCTGCACAAGCCCTTTTTTTAACCTCTTGCCAGCTATACAGGAGACTACTTTGCACATCCAAGTGACAGTCAAAAACTAGATACTACCACTTACTCATTTCATATACCACTTGCATGTTTTTACTAAGGCAGATGTAACAGCCTCTCTAGCTCCCAAGTGAAGGTAGCAGGAGAGGACTCTAGTAATGAAGGATTTAGTACAGTCCTGATGCAAAGCAGAACATACCAAGCAAGTGGCAGGTAGTAATGAAATATGGTACAGAAAACCCTGAGCTAGTGTGACATCAGCCAGAAAGCTCATACAGCCAAGTGCAGCAGCAGCAGCTCAGCATGAGAGCGTACAAATGCAACAGTACAACCCTGAATCCATTCTGGTTCCCCATTTCTCCACTTGGAAAGGCAAATATAAGAGTCGGGGAGTTCAGGGGGGGACCCTTGGTCAGAGTGAAGCCAAGTGGTGCTGCAGCATCGGTGCATGCTCTCTTGTGGTTAGAGAGGTGACACCTACTACCCTAGCTTCCTTTCAGAATAGCACTTCTCCACTCAGGGACTTGCAGACTTGGTCACTCATAGCCAGGGCAGCTTCTGGAGTTTCAGGTTAGCAAAGCAGAGATGAGCTAGCTTCTTTCTGCTGTGCCCTGTGAATGTAATGAAGGTGATTCCTACGTGTGCATTTGCCTAGAGCTCAAAGTAGGGGTAAGAGATGCCTCTATTATTTGCTAGATGGAAGGCTGTGACTGTCTATTATCTTAATATGCCTGACACATATTTCACTTCTCTGACCCCCAAGGTACACAGAAATTGCATACAATAACAGGGAAAAAAAGCAAAGCAAATGCATGTCACGATGACTTGATGTTGCCTTTTGCCTAAAGCAATTTGATATAATTAGCCATCTCACAAGTAAAACCTTTATATTTTATTCTTTCACCCATTTAAAATAAAAACTGTACATTGGCATGGGTAGCTTGTTATTTTAATACACTTTGATGTTTGCAAGCTTTGAAATATCATGTTCAAATTTGTATGCAAATTTGTGTTTCCAATTACATGCTCATTAGTTCTTCTGGAACTTCATCTTAATATTTGCAAAACGTTTATAGCTTCCTCTGTTGTTTTCCTGAATTGCTTTAGAATGAAACCCAGTATATAAAAAACAAATGAAAAAATCCATTAACACTCAGTAACTTTCTTAAACATCACATTTAATTTCTAAGGATGTTATAATTTGTCACTTCAGAAAGTTCAAATATCTATGCACACCCCATCTGATAGCATATTAAAAATCATAGGCAAATGGGTTTGTGTCTATAGCATTGTCAGCCTCCAGAAATGCCCACCTTCATTACCTACTCAATTGAAAAGCCTGTTGCCTTTATCACTGTCTTTAATGAATGTTTTGGTGCACATGAAATACTGGCTCACATCCTTAGATGGAATAAAACTGGGATTACCACCGAACAAAGCAAATCTATAGCAAATATGAATCTGGTTAATTTTTTGTTTAGTTATCCACCTCCACTGAAAACATGAATAACATTTTAAACTCGAGTGAAGTAAGAGCTGCATTGTTAAAAAAAAAAAGCAACACAAATTCCCATTGCCAAGAAGATCAACTTTTGGATGAAACCTGGAGCTCATTAGCGCATAAAATGCATAAGATGTAGAACGAGAGGAAAAAAGGCCTGGGAGGGAGCATTAGGTCAACCTGACACCACCCTGCCCAGGAGTGATGGTATGGAAATGCACCCAGACAGATGCTTGTCTAACCTGCTCCTACAGATGTCCCTTCCTGGAGACTTCACAATTCCCCCAAGCTATCTGTGACTAACAGATTTTTCCTAATCTCTACTTTATAAACACTATTTCTCTACATGATGTGTCAGACCCTGAAAGTACTAAACATAACAAAAGAAATCCCCAATTGATAATGTGGCAGTGTCCTGTTTAAGAGGAAAAGGTTTAGAGGGCAGCCACTAGAAATAATATTAACAATTAAGACTGAAACTGTGTTGTACCTGTACATGGAGAAGAAACTAGGCAATACAAGTCAGAGAGGCACAGCTTGTCCTGTTTTTGCATTCAGAGTGAATACAGTCCCACTGGGCTCCATATAAATGCTGACTTTCTCAGCCTTTCATCCTTTCTCTCCATTTTGGCTAACACTTGCAGTCAATAAAACAGCAAAGAAATGACTAAGATAGAGGCCAACTCCATCAAAATGAAAGTTGGTCAGGTTTCACACCTCTTACACATTTTTTATGTCAGCAAAGAATACTATAAGAAAACATAACACAGGTTCATACGTCACTATTCATGTTAGCAGGCTTGAACACCTAACAAGCTTTTTAGCACTAATAAATCTACAACAATATGTTAAGGATTTTTTAATTACTTTAAATTAACGCTGATCTTCTTAATTAAACTTTTTTTCATTAAGAAGTAAATCTGTGCATGAACCAGATCAATTCATTCTAGCATGCCACCAGCATACAAGATGGATATTATAGAAACACTAGCAATGCAGATCTGCATCTTACTTCAACAGAGAGCTAGTTCTCTTCCTACAGGCAGACAACAGTAACTGCAGTTCAGAAAGTGGGAGTAACTCAGATAAAATTTGTAGTTTTATCTCCTAGTTCGACATTTGAAATGTGCAAGGCTCAGCAGAAACCTAAAAGTTAATTTTTCAGGCCTTTAAAAATAAAATATTGGAAATTTCCCCCTTGCTCTGAAAGCAGTGTCTTATGGCAAGTAGTTGTCTAGAAGAGTGGGAACACAGTGACAGTCCATAGGACAACTCTCTGAAATCATAAACAGAAATATTTATCAGTGGTAACTTTAAAACAAAAGACATAAACCAATTTGAAAGTCTTCCTGGATTATTCTTCAACTTTTTAAACATTTTTTGTATGGTGAAAGCAACTACACACATGAATTATCAGCAATTTCAACACAGAGGGAATACAAATGCTTTTGACAAATTATTATAAACTACTACCAAAAAACATTGTTTCAGAAGTGGATATTTGTGTGTAATAAAGCAGTTTTCTTTTACTTTCTTTCTTCCTAATTGGTGAAGAGCATGAAGATGCGGTGACTCTAACAGCATGTGATAGCCATGGATTAGACATGTGCATGGGCACCATAAGGGTACTTGCTTCAGGGCCATTTGTAGTTTGCTCATGTCACAGAGGAACGAAACAGAACCGTGAATTCTCACCGGGCCCAGGCCATGCCAGGGACACTAGCACTCCTCACCACACAGCACCACTCCATGACCTGACTGCAGTGAGCAGGCTGCCCATGGGCATGTCTGCAACGCATCTGGAGCACGGGCAGAAGGCCCCAAGAATATGGGAGCCAGGAAGGCTGCCAGGGCCAGCACAGCGGGCCTGAAAACTGCAGGGTTGTTTCTTCCCTCCCCTGGATTGCTTTAGAGCTGGGAGACGAGGCTGGCTTGCAGGGGCTATGTCCCAGTACTTCTGCCTAGAGTCAGCTCTCAGGGGAGCAGTTTGTTTGGACCAGCAGAAGCATGCTCTGAATTCATTTTGTCTGAAAATACAGACAAATGCCAGCACAGTAAAAACATTATTGGAGCTGGTTAAAAGGTTCCCACTTCTCCTGGTCCAGACCAGAGGCTAGGAGATGACAGGATGCAGGTCCTCGCCCAGTCTGTACTACCAGATTCTTCTGTTCGTTTCAGCCAGAATTTCTCACCGACTAAAGCTCATTCTTAAGAGGGGAGAGCTCTCTAACTTGTCATATCAAAGATCTTTTCATATTTGAAGGCACAATCTGAATAATTTTATATATGAATGATATCCATGCCACCCTTCCACCATAGTTACAAAGTAAATTATTTTTTTAAGGACATATGCTTGTTACTAATTATAGGCTGCTCACTTTACTGGAAATAGAAGCCAAATGATCACACCGATTACAGTTTGTGCCAACAGTATCTTATAGTGTAGCTTTCTCAAAAATTGGCCTTTGAAATGGAAGGGTATTTTAACAAACAGGCAGAACATGCTAGAGCTTGGAGTGCTTCCACATGTCCTGGGCAACTACAAGCAAGCAATTTTGGACAGGGTCCTCTAAGGCTTTCTGCACCTCAGGATTCAAAGTCCTGCTTTTGAAAATCCAGCCAAGTTCTCATCTGCAACTTTATGTACAAAATCATATTCAAGGTAAATGAAAGAAGACCTCAGTATCAAACCAAATTTGTAAGCTGTTCACCAGTGAATTCACCAGATCATCTAATAGATGAGTATCTTGGAGAAAAGAAGGAATATTTGTGTGTGTTTGACTGTATTAACACAGGATACAGATCTGCACCCAAGGAGCAGAGAGGTGGCAAATACTAAGTAAAGTCAGAAGGAAGGGAAGACCCATGAATAGATTTTCATTTTAAAAAAAAAAAAAGACTTTTGGATGAATGTCAATAAACACCACCAATAAAGAATTGGGGGAAGGTGGCGTGTTCTGTAATAATGATGGTGGTAATTGTTCAACTGTGCAGCAAGCAACAAATCCTAAATATAAATTAAAGTTCATTGGTCATCCCCAGTGATTTTGGTAAATCCCCAAATCTCAGAATTGTGTGAAGGTGCATTATCACTCCTTTCCAAAGAAGAAAATTTACAAATAATTTATTTTTAGGGGAGACAGACAATGTTAGATACCTACCATCTCAGGGGGCAAATCTGACAGGTCGTCAAGTTCTTTAAAAACAGACGTCCCATGAATTATGAATAACCTGTCCATGGTTATCAAGCAGTAGGAGCAATACACCTCAAGAAACTAGGTTAGAGCTATCTTGGCGAGTAGCATAATTATGAGAGCAACAGGACTACCCACAGATAAAACAGCCGCTCCTGTCACAGTATGTCCCCTGTGAACAAGGCTGAGTAAAGGGGAAGGATCATCTCCCTCAACCTGCTAGCTACTCTCTTCCTAATCCTAAAAGCCCAGGAGGCTGTTGGGCTTTTTTGCTGCAAGGGCCCATTGCTGGCTCATGGTCAGCTTTGTGACCACCACGACCCCCAGGTCATTTTCTGCAAAGCCATTTCCCAGCCATTTGAACCACAGGTTGTATTGGGGCTTGGGTTATTCCTCCCCAGGCGCAGGGCCTGTCTTTTCCCTTTGTTGAACTTCAGGAGGTTTGTGTCAGCTCATTTTTCCAACCTACCCATGTCCTTCTGAACAGCCAGCTGGTGCATCAGACACTCCTCCCAGTTACTGTCTGCAAACTTGCTGAGGGTGCACTCCATCCCACCATCTATGTTATTAATAAAGACGTTAAACAATATTGGCACCGACATCAACCCTTTGGGTACACCACTCATGAACGGCCTCCACGTGGACTTTGTTTCACTGATTATGGATGATCACATTTACACATTACTTCTCCACAGATTACCGATGTGTTATAACTGCATGAGGTGTGTCACGTAAAACTGCACTCCATTCTACACAGAGAGATAACTGGGGAGCAAAACACCAACGTAGCACTTGGGATGGTGATGGCACATCAGAAGCCACTGGCATCTCTCCGGCCAGAAAGAAACAGAGGAAATAAATTACCACTTCAAAGCAGCAGCCAACTGGGATTAGAACTGTGACTGCTGACAGGGCATAGAAGTTCTCTGCAATAGGTCTGAGCTCACATAATCCAGCATTGTCTGATTTTCTTATCTTTAAGTTCCTTGTTAGCTTTATGTTTACTCTACAAAATAAAGCCAAGAAAAGTTCATCTATCCATTATTGATTAATGCAGGGAAAATCCAAAGGGTTATTCCTACAGTATTATCTAACATGTACATGGTTTAGATGAGAATATGTGTTGACAGAGCAGCATAGATATTTCTTTCCTACTGAAAAGAAATTTGTCAGTAGAGTTAAAATAGCATCCAGTTGCATAACCTGTCCCAGAGGACAGAGTATTACTCAGAATCCTCTGTTATACCTTTTAATTCTGAACACATCTGGGGCATCCAAAAAAGTGGGTCAGCTCTAGGAGAAGGGGATAGCCAGAACCAAGACGTGAGTGCCATCCCCCACACAAGAACTCAGCACACCCTCACTGCTCTCTAATGTTCCTGTTCTCACTCACGCATAGGTCTTGTATCATCATAACTTTCTGGAAGATTGATTTACCTGTCCTACTGGAAGTTGCTTACTTGTCAGGATCTTGGCAGATAATCTGCCACTAACCTCGTCTGAAAAATTATCGTGTCATTCACACACTCGGTTACAATTTTTGCCCTAAAATAATAAAGAGTAGGGAGGTACATCCTTCCTGCTGCAGGTCTGAGTTGAGTGATACACTTACTCATAAAACTGGGCAAAACAATTCCAATAAAGGAATAATACTGCCAAACCTTCCTCAAAACCTCCACCCCAAGGTCAAATACTCTGATAATTGTATAACAAAATTTATCATGTCCCTCCTCCTAAGTGCCTTTAACTGGTTCACAGCGATTTGAGTCTTGTCCCCAAAGTCAGTGAGTTCTCCCAGTTGAATCTCAAACTCCTTTTGCTTTTGCTGTTGGAGGAATAACATGATGAAGTAACAAGTGAGTGAATCCTAAAGCAATGAGAGGTTACTAGAGCCATTTCCCTACACTTGATTGGTCTTTTCTCTCAGTTCCATTAAGGGCATTTTTCTTTCTTCTTAAATTATCTGTCAGACTACATCTTCTCCTGGATCTCAGCAGACATTCAGAGCCACTCCTGCTTTCAGTAGCACTGATTTATGAAGCCCTTATTAGGATAGACTTAATCTATCACAGGAATTGTTTTTTCCTCTCAGAACTCAGTATAGCAGATGTGATAAAGCACCTGTATAATAGGCTTTCTATGCTGCCGCTGCCCGAGGATGTGGTTTACCACACTATTTGTGAATTATGGCTTCATTCTGAGCTTAAGTAAGCCTGAGCAGGGTGAATGAATTACAAAAGTGAATCGTGGAGATGACAAACACATGGAATACAGTGGCTCAAACTCTTGCTGAAAGAAATGAATTGGTTTTTGACAGCAAAAAGCAGAAGATACTGCTTGTGTTAGACTGTCCAAAACAAGTAATCCAGTACAGTAAAACACTGTGGTGGAGACCAGGTGCCTTTTTGAAAAGAGCAGCTTATAATTATTGGATTTTCTCCTACCTTGTCAGGTAGGTCTGGGAATAGTTGCTTCTGGGTTTGTCCAGCTGCATTTTTTTATCATTTAGTCTACAAGACACCTTGCCCATTAGAAACCATCAAAACTTGCTTACATGAAAATTCAAGGACAGACCCTGCACTGGATATGGGATTTTTTGGCCAAAGATTAAATGTGTGCCACTTAAAATATTTTAATATTCCAAGATTCAACAGCACTTTTTTTTTTTTTTTTTAAAGATTCAATTGAATACATAAATTTAACATCAACAAATGGTTTAAGCATTGTTCCCACCAATTTGCCTTCAGGCCATACTCTTGGTAAGTAGAGTTTTTATTTCAGGAAGATGTGTGTCTTTGTCTCATGTAAAAAGACAGAGACACAAGAGAAGTTAATTTGTTGATAGTTCATCAGATTAATTAACTTGAAATACTCGATCATCGAGGAATAACCTACTTGTAGATTTAGATTGCTGCTTCTGGTACAGAACAGGACTTACAGTGCAATTTTTCAACAATAATATATTAAATACCATAATTGGCTTATCATGTTTTCAGTTATACAATTTATAAATAAGATGGCATTTATGACAGATTAATTTGCAAATTGCCCCCAAAGAAGATTTTTCTTCAAAATATGCAAAACACATTTGAGAATTATTCTTCTCCCTATCGAGATGACTGTGGAGTTCTGTGTTCTATTGGACTTAAGGCAGCATTACTGCACATTTGAGAGCTTTCAGTCGGCCACAAAGAACTGAAAATCAAGATCTAACTGTTTGAAATGTGTCTAAATGAGGAATGGGAAACAAACTGCTGCCAAATTCAACTGAAATGTCACATCACACTGAACCAATTCCAGACTTTGTGGGGAGAGAAGGAAGTTTTGCATCTACTACCTTCCTCATATACCTCTGGCCTTGTGTCAATTCAGGCAATAGTAACAACTTCAATTCACAAAAAAAAAAAAAAGCATAAATATCAACCTCTTCTGATACAGTTTCTAAAATCCTTCATCCATTCAACTTAACACTCATGGAATGAGACGCAGCTGCTTTGAAAACAAATATAGCCTGAAAAGGGTACCTTTTGCAATTTTATGCAATTTATTGAGTATCTCTATCTGTAATGATTACACTAAAAACTCAGAAGACTCCCCAGAAGATTTCCTATTTATTACAACCCTCTCATTAAGATTATATACATTGATACAAAACTATGTAATCTTTTCTGTGTGGCACAAAGCACATGAAAATGTGATAACAGCAGTAAGGAAACTCTATATATTTGGTATGTTGTAGAGAAACAACCAAAGGAAGGTGGATTTAGTAGCTAAAAGCCTAGGGCAAAGTCAGATCCATTAATAGCTTCAGTTCATTTGTTTGGGAAGAACATAATTGGCTTGAATGAGATTCAAATATAGCTGATCTTTTACCCATTTAAAAAAAAACAAACAGATGAGCTTAATTGGTGACTTACACATGATTTCATGGCTTATCAGACTCAAGGGATAACAGGATTTTTAAAAGCTTAAAACCTCAATTTAACTCAGCTAATCAGTTTTCCAAATACACACATTATTTTTAGGAAGCTGCTGCTAAGACAGCTAGTTTTAGAATAAGCTTTCAGAAGTACTCAAAGTGAGTGTCTAAACATGACACCACTGATGCTGGATCCTTTCCTGGTTTTATTTCAGACTACCCTAAACTTTATTTGATGTGTTTTTAAGTCCCATTATTGCTCAGTGTTTTGGCACTGTTGAGCACAGGATGCACGGCAATGATGTATGTCCTAGCTGGTTCTTTCTTGGGATAGGACTCTGTTTCCCTCCACTGACAGATCTTTAAATCAATACAGGACTTTTCCATCAAGATGGAAGAGAAAGCACATGAAAATCTGCTAGCATCTGTGTTAGGCTATACAGGTTTATCAAAAGATGTACAGTGTGCCAGCAAGGAAAGAGAAGAAGAAAGTAGCATAAAAAAAGAAACAATATTCTTTGTATTTGTAACCTGTTTCTGCAAGGACCATAGCAAATGCCCATTATACTTCACAAGTAGAATCTATTTCTTTCATTTGATTACGATGGGGTTTTGCTCAGAGGGTTCAAAGGAACTTACGTATCTGTACCAGCTCACTGAAAATCCACAGAAAGGCAGGCAATGCCTTTCAAACTAAAAACCCCATCAAACTACCAACAGCTTTGAAGTTGTTCCTCTGCCCAAGGTATTCAAAGCCCTTGGTAGTGGAGAAGAGGATTTACTGGTAGGAAGCTCTGTGTATCTTTGTAATACACAGGACATTAGGCTAGATGAAAACCTGACCTTTGAGATGAAGAAGGGAGAGTTTGGCTCTGTGGGGAAACAAAGTGAATCCTAGCTTAGCCAGAGGCGAGAGTATTTGTAATCAGTTAGGCCTGACAGAGCTGCGAGGGAAATACAAAGCCCAAGGGTTAGATGAAGGTACACCCTTGGTTCCTTTTAGCTCTGTTCCCTGCATGCTGCCTTTGTAAAAATAATTAAATAATACACTGTTATGAGGATACCATTTGGTAACAGTTATGTCACTTGCCTGGACACAGCTGCTAGAGCAAAATCTCTCACAGGAGACCACAACACAAAGGCTCTTCTTGAGAAAAATACATCAGTAAACTCCCTATCACAGAACTGCAAATTATATTCTTAAGTCTGTGGGAGCAGAGGCCCTCCTTGCAAAGATATTATTGAGAAAGGCTGAAAAGAGCTGGTGCAGCTAAACCTGCTGCTATGACGTTGTTAAAATACACAGAAGTTTTCCTTTCAATATTGTTTAAATATGGTCTAGGTAGCAGAGTCAGGCTATCTAAAAACTGTAAGTATATTTGATTAAGTTTCACAGTTCATCTTCAGAAGCAATAGAAACAAAGCAGTATCTTAAATGGGTAAGTTATTCTATATATACTGTACCTCTTCACGTAAAGGCTAGATGACCTTACGGACAAAAAGCACTTTGGACTCTATCCATCACATTACTACTTTGGCATTTCACTATACACAAACCAAGCAAGCCGCCAGGCTAAACTCAGTTGCTCACTGACCTACTCAACAGAAAGGTCAGTCATCCTCCTCAAATCATCATCTTCATTTACACGTCTCCATCACTGTGATATTTATCAGGCGTTGATCACAATCATCTACAAGCAGCTGAGTTACCATCCGTGAATAACAACAGCATTTTGCAACTTTTGTGACTTCGATTCCTAACTCCCTCAAACTTTCCAAAGTATCTGTGCTTTTTCCTACTTGTTCTTTCATATTTTGGAAGGTCTCTTGGATTTGAAAGCATCTAATAAAAAATGCTTCAGGGAAACAAATAGCTTTATTTTCTGTAAGGGACTTCTAAAACATCTTTACTTCTTAAATAATCAAGCACTATGTTTACAGATTCTCCACATTCATTGCTCTGTTTTGCTTTAGTCTTTTTGTGCTATATTGTACCAGTAATCCCCCTTGCACACAATCCTTCCAAAAGCACACAATGATCCTACATTTGACTGTTTCATTTAGCTACTGCACTCTTAAAGACTCTTCTCTGTCTGCTAATATTTATCCTTTTTAAGCAGTTGTAGATTTAAGGTAGATTTTTTTACTCCTGTATATTTTTATATTTCTTTTACTTACTCACAAAGACTTTTACAAGTTGTCAAAAAATATTGTCCACTGAAAGCTTATGATATCAGCATGATTTTCTACATTTTATCTAGCCCTGTCTTATTATCTGAAATAGCCATTTTATCTGCCAGAAATGTCTTGATGTCACTGCAAAATAAATCATATTTTCAGACCATATTCTTTACTCCTTTTACAAGCAGTTAGAATTCAGCTAGATATAAATGTATGCATTCACTTTTCTAAAACCTTCCAAACAACCCAATTTCTCTTTAAAGTGTTTAAAAGTGCAGGCTGGAATATGTCTAAGAGCATATGCATTGTCATTCAGAAATGGAAAATCCACTTTTTTTTCTCATACCCACAAGAAAATAATCATGTTCTTTAACTGGAGAAAAATAATTTAATAACAGCCCCAGCAGCCTTTGCATTAAGCAGTGCCCACTCTTCGGTTGAGCTCTCTAAGTAATTATGTGGAAATGGCTGTTATTAGTAGTCTGGGTTGATCCACCTTTGCATTTATGGTTAAATTTGTATCATGCAAAATCAACATTTCCATTTGCATCTTTAATATTCTCTCTACCTTCAAATGTTTTCCAGGTTTTGTTTTCTTGTGGATTAGGTTTTTTCCTTCTGCTTAAGCACTTTAAATAGTTTTCACAGATTACATACTTATTTCTCTGAAGGTGAATTTTCTTCAAAGTCTGCTTTGTTTTTTTAATAGATAATTTATTCTATTTTTCTATAAACTAGGACAATATTAACCCAGACAAGAGAATCAATTGTTTTACTGTTGTAGAAGTGTTGCTGTTATAAAAGAGGCAATTAAGTTTGGTGTGGCTTCTAAGTGAATTTCACATTTCATTTAATAAACGAGTTATGGACATATAATTTAAGAAAGCACTACCATGGTCTGAACTGCTACTGAAAGCCAGCCTCAAAGTTTTCAGCAAACCAAACCCAAGACCAATTTCAGATTTAATTGACTGTCGTTACTGAGGCTACCTTGCCTGTTGTAAACTATACCATATGAAGATATCTATTTGTTAATTTACTCTCAATACACACCACAATAATTTCTCAGGTCAAAGCATTTAAAAAAGACCTTTAAAAATGCTTCAGTTTACCTTCTAACCGGCCTAACAGAACTTAAATGGCCTAATCATATGTAGAAGGCTCAGTATGGATCTTTTTGCAGGATCCAGAGTCTAGGCATTACACAAAAAAACAAACACACACCCCCACGAGGGGCTTGCACGCCCTCAGACAATCTGGCCTTCTCACAGAAACACTTGGAAGAGATGTAACTAGGACAAAAATAAATAGGCATCAATGTTATAACTATCACTTCCTTCTAAAATTCTCAGGAATAATCTTCCCTCCCACCCGCACAATCCTAAAACCAGCATGGTTAATGTATTCCATCCACATAAATTATTGTCTGACTGCAAAAATACCCTTTTGCCTCAGCAACAAGCCAGAATCACCTCAGGAAAACCTGAGTTTTCAGCCTCACAGTGCTGCTTAGTTAGCCCAAGGGATTAACCGGTCCCACTGAAGCATCATTCGGCAGGACCTGCAACACCCCATTCCTCAGATTTTCCAGCCCTGCTCAGGAGCGAGCATGAACTGCACCTGAGAGGAAAAAGGCCTGCTGGTTCACGTGATTTTGCAAGAGAGACGTCCAGCTATTAGAAAGGCAGGACTTTGCCACTCAGCCACGTTGTCCCACTGCTGCTGGGGCTGAGAGCTTGACAAAGCCCAGCGCTGACTGACCTGAGCAGCTGAGCGAAAGCCATCCATCCACTGGGAGGCCACAGGGTGTCATCGGGAGCTGCACGGGGGGAACTGGAGCTGCTGGTGCTCAGGGAGGGCTGAGCTGGGGGTCGGATGGAGGCTGGAGGAGCTGCGCTGCCGCAAAACAGATGTGGGATGAGCTGTGGGGTAAAGAGATGCTCTTCAGCTTTAGTGTTGTACTAATTACCCTAATTTCCTTCCATCAGGTTTCAGCATTGCTCAGTCACCAAGGGGAGGATCTGCTTTTATAGAAAAGCAGAGAGTCCCTCCTTTGTCCTAGCAGGTAAAGCTATTTACAGAACCATCTGAACCAATCCCTTAGCCACCCTAAGCTCTGTAAGGCAAGCATGTATGTGAGAAAAATCTTGTGTTGAAAGTCTTAGAGCAAGGAACAGCTCCAGGTCCTGGAGTTCAGAGCCTAGGAAAGAACTGGAATTGACTATTAGTGTACATCATGGACAGTGGTGGTATTGTATCATCAGAAATAATTTTAGCCACATTACTATAGTAAAAAATGAACTGAGAATATTTTGCAGTGCCTTCTGTTTATTTCTTATTGTGTTTGTTGTTTGATTTGAACAATTTAGTAATTTATAATTAGTCTCCCAGTCTCAGAGAGATTTTACCCTCCAAAGGGGTAAGAGCAATGAGCAATGTAAATGGCACAAAATAAATACTACAGCAGAAGGACATAAAAGCCACGCTTGTGGTATGACTGCTGGAAGGGATTATTTTATGACAGTGGGCTTTTCTTAGGTGATATGTTTTCATGAGTTACTTTAGAGTCTGTTTTCAAAATTTATTTACTCTAGTCAATCTGTTATCATAGATGTGAACATCTCCACTTCCTTGCTGTCTCCCTGCTAGAACATACCTTAAACTTTCAAGAGTCTTGGTTTACGATAATGTACAGAAAAGAAATTCCAATGTAGGTAGATGTTGTAACTGCAAACCATTAATGTTTTACAGATCTGCCAGCACTGATTATTTAACAGCAATGCCTGTCAGACATTATAGTGTTGTGAAAACAATTAGTATTTGTACAATGCTATCACATACAAATATGAAAATATTTCTCAGAAATTTCTGTGAATGGTTGTGAATTAGCAAACATAACACTTCTCAAACACAGGAAGCAAGTTCAATTGCAAACCATTCCTGCAGCATAACTTTAAAAGGTAGAGGTAAAAAATAGAAAGAAAAAAAAAAAAAGAACTAGACATCTTCAGAAGGCCTATGATTTAACCTCCTTCAACAGAAAGCCTGAGAACAGAGCTGTCCCATTTTCTTAAGTCAGTTAAGAAAACTGGGCTTTACATGTAGACAGGTCTGATTTCCAAACGTGATGACACATATCACTTGTGATGGCAGCACTAGAGGAGCACACAGAATGCACTGCACTTCTGGCACCGGTCCAGGTCTCCCTGGGAGCCCCTGTTGATGGATATGCTGCCAGGAAGGACCTAGATATCACTAACAGAGAAGGCCAGGAAAGAGCTCCCCTTCCCAAAAAGAGAACATAATGATTTTCAAACAAAGTATCTGTATCACATTTCCTTTCCACCAACTCTTAAGCATTCACAGTGTATAGACTTGCTCTCACATTTTCATTGTCAAAAAGAGTAAAAAGGTTTTCGAAATTATTTTTTAAAAATACTTAAGTTAAACTAATCTAGAGAGTCCTATACATCAGTATATTAAGAATAAAATGCTCATGATAGAAACCATTAGTCTTGCTGATTTGCTAGTTTTTTTGAAATAGAGACTATAGTCAGGTTTTTACTTGGCTTGATGAGCAGTCCCACGTGAAAGTCTTAAGACATCTGTGAATCAAGACTGAATATCATCTCCCCATTTGACTATCCCTAGCAATAAATACTATGCTCTATAACAAATGCTGTTCACACCTGGCCTGAGATCTACCATCTGCAAACACCCAGGTGATGTCTGCTGGTAAGTGAAGGTCAGCACACACAATTCTTTGCAAGATGAGAGCTTTTGTTAACATTATAACTCCTACAAGTCCTTGTCTTGACTGGCACATCCAGAGATAATTTATTACTGAAGTTAAAAAAATCCACAGACGAAGGCTCAATACTCTGTACTTTAAGAGAATTTGAGCTCAAATATTGGAAATAGTTCTCCAGTCTGAATACTCCATCTATTTTGTTTCTCTTCTCCCTTCCCCCCCACTTCTGTTTTTGCACATTTCCAGAAAAACGGCAAGAAGCCACATCAGTTCAGTCATATTTCCTTACAAAAGTCTGATTTAGCTGTTTGATGTGGCAATGTGCTGAGTTGAATTTCTTCTGCTGCTTACCTTATTTAAATGTATCAACAAAACTGTTTCTCATCTATATTTATAAAGGAACAGAAAATAATGGTATAGCTCTTCCACTGAGTAAACTAAATAATAGCAAGGATATAAATATAGATCGCAGATGAATTAGAGACTAGGTGAACCCCTTCGTTCTAATTGAATATTCACTTGATGAGTTACATCACTTCTTTCCAACGCAAATCCCATGGTAGGAGAACAATAGACAAGGAGATCACGCAAACACAGAGATCATTCTTGGCAGACATTTCTCCCCACTCTCTGGTTCAGGAATGAAACAGTTGTGGATTTTAGATGCTTTAGCAATTTGCGGTTTGAAAATTATTCCTAACAGCTAATGTAAATCATCTTTGCACAAACCTAAGGATATAATTTCTTCCTATATTCACCTCAGAAATGGACAACAAGTAATTCCTTTTCTTTTTTTCTGTAGCCATTTAAATGTTTGCAGTTCTGGTGTGCCCCCCTTGTTCCTTCTTCCTTCTCTTTCTTTCTTACACCCATTTTTTTTTCCTTTGGCCTAACTAAATATGGACTAATATGGCCAACTGAATCATATTTTCTTCACAGATTATTATGTTTTGTTATTAAAGTAGTCCTTTAAATAATTTGCAGATTTTACAAAATGGCAATAGATGATCTGAAGACTTAAAATCACAAGGTTTGTACTGAGCAAAACTGTACAGTTTTGTTGAAGCTACAGGGTTTGGCAGATTTAACCTCAGGCTTCAAGGGAAGCAGTGTTTGCTCGAATATTTATGAAACTCTTTGGTTCAGACCTATTGGATGCCCTATTTAAACACTTATCTCCAGGTCTGTACTCCACTAGCATCTGCATTAAAACAGGAAATGACAAACACCTCACCACACACAGGAATGCGCTGAGACATCTCCTCCTCTGAATTATTCCCAGTTAAACTAGGTGTATGTCACAGCAACCCCCTATATTCTAGAATAAAATTTGGTAGGCGTGTTGTTTCAGATCATCCCAAATAACAGAGCTACGTTTATTACATGCGAATATCTTGCTGATTTAAAAATGCAATTTTATCACATCCTACACAGAAGGAAGCCTACCAGTGAATCCTGCTAGCTTCTATCAATACCTCTGATTATGCAGGTTTCTTATTTTGCTTTTCATTCTATCCTTCAACTTGGTCCTGAGAAATGTTGTCACCATGCCGCAGCTATGCTGCCTGTTGCTGCGAGAACCAGCCATGGTAAACAGGACATTTATCCCTTCTTTCTGTCATTTATTGTGGGAAGGTGGAGCAAAGCATCTATGTAAAGAAGATGCCTCTAGATTTAAATCCTGAGTGGAGCCATTGTTTTATAAAGGCACTTTTCTACCATGTAACAGCATCAGAACTTCAGGAAAGCTTCAGTTCAGCCTGGAGTCCCCGAGGGTAGCCTGAGCTACCCCTTATCACTCCTCTCCACCCCAGCAGGGCTGGTGAAGACCATCACCCCCAGGCTGCCAGTGAGGGCCTGAGCAGGAAGCCCTGCTGAGCTGCCCTAACTTAAGGAGACCTCTTTGGCCATTTGATTTCACCAAAGAGCCAGAAGGATACAGAAACAGATTGTAGCTGCCTTAACCATGCCATCTCCATCCTTCCTCTCAGACTATGAGTCTGTGGCTGGTTTATGCAGACCAAATAATCGCTGAGCTTTAGATATACAAAATAAAATTACATTAGATTTAAATGGGTGTAATGCATCCCTTCCCCAGACCCAAGGAATATGGAGTTTTGCCCCCATAAATACATTTACATTGCTAGGGAGATGTAGGATTGGATACACCTTCTCAAAGCAAGACCTGTTCGCAGGATCTTATCTCCACTCTCTCTAGGGGAGGAATAAGGCAGTGGCTGAACATTGTGTTCTGGGCTCTGTAACGTGGACATTTTGTAATGGCTAACACCTCCACTATGGGGGATTTCCTTCTTACAAGTACAGAAAATTCCTTATTTTTATCTTTAAAAAGACAAAAAAAAAAAAAAGAAAAACAAAAGACAACTGTTTCAAAAAGCTATTTGCATCAGGACCATCTCATTCTTATGCTCAGAATTGTATTCCCTCTCCCAAACAAAAAATGCCACAATCTGGGAAAGAAAATTAAACCATCAGGCTTAATTGAATGGCACAATTGCGTTCAAAGTGCACACACACACAGAGATATAAAACCTTACTTCATTCATGCTCCTTCACCCTTTTAAATGCACAGTGCAAGTTAAAAAATGGCAGAGCTTCTTTAGGGAACAAAATCAGTGCTGATGCATAATCTTTTTTTCAGTTGAGATAACTGGCCCTTCCAGTTCCTCTCCTTCTATTGCAGATACCTACTCAGTTTGTTTTGGTTTCGGTTTTGTTTTTTTTTTCTTCAAACCTTTTGAACAAAAGCCTCAGCTCAGAAGGGTTTTCTGAAGTTCTGAGTAGTTCTACCTATTACTGAAAAAACAAAATTTAAAATTGCTTATCCAAGTGTTAACCAAATTCCCCACACAATCTTCTCTTTTCTCTCAGAATAATTCTTTTTTTCTTATTTTTTCCATCACAGAATTCCATTACGGTATCAAAGGGATGTGAAAATAGAGCTCTCGCAATCTCTCTTATGCTTATATAGTAGAACTGCAGATGACTCCAGTTCAGCCCCTGCTAAAATAATAGAAGGTAAATTGCAATACCCACATAATGCCACATGAGCAGAAAATCACAGTTTTGTTTGCTTCATCTGCAAACCTGATCGTACAATTTCATATGCACACAGGTAATTAGCTAATCCTTTTTTTTTAAATGTTTCATAGTCCTTCATTGTTTTGTCATTTTCACTGAAAACAGCTGGTAATCTCCATCCATGAAAACTGGGTTTACATTATTAGTATTATTATTTTCTGTTCAGCAGGCTTGTTAAGATATGCTGTGGATCATTTAGAAGGCCTATATAAGCCAGATATATTGACATTAAAATAAAAGCAAAACCTTTTCCTTACAGATAGTAAGGTAAAGTATTAAATATTAAAGTTGATTTACTGAAAGGCATAACATATATGACAGCCTAAATCAGCTAAGAGAATGAAAATAAATTGTATTCTGTTGTTTTTGAAGAGAGCTGATACACGTAAAAACATTTTTATATGATGTAAAAATTAAAAAAAAAAAAAAATAAAAAAAAGGTTTGGTCAATTAATCTCCATAGCATTTTGGGTCTTGTTCCAGCAGTGACACAAGTGTAAGGGGCAATAGGGAAGGCCAGAATAAGGGAATGCACTTAGAGGATAATGGACTCCACTGGCCAGGGGAAAAAGCAAGCCCTTATTGTTATTAAACTCTCCTACTCTGCTGTTCCTCTTGCCATTAATGGACAAACTGTGAAAATTCACATGAAAAATATACCATTTTATTTACTAAATGACATGCAGTTCTACGTGTAACTCATAAGGCAAATTCTATACTTTTATGCAGAAGTTTCTATTTAAATTCAGCATGCTACGCTTTCCTTTGATTATTTTATCATATCCATGTCCTAAACCACCTATTCGCAGATAGCTTAAAAGGATGTGATAAAAGCTAATCCAAATTGAATATATATGTAGTTATGCATATAGTCCAAATGTAAAATTCCGCCTCCAAACTAACAGCAATAACATTCTTTAAATATTTTAATCCCAGTAAGTTGTCAGATGTGTGGTGTGAGCTGGCATTCAAAGAGGGTTGGCTATGCACATGGCAATGAGGCCATCTGCAGTTACAGTAAACCACATTGAGAGGAGGGAGAGGGATTCTAAGGGACGGGTGTGTTTCTGGCTTCACTACCTGTTTCAGCCACTACCTAATCAGGGTTGGGAATCATTTTTCACAATTCTACAGAGATTTTCTTCTTCTGAAGGGTCTGAATGAGCACTCCAGGGACCTGAATGATATGTCTACATCACACCTCTCTTCTGGGAATGACAACAGGGGCAGCTGCACTGAAATCACTAAGGAAGCATGGCAGAGTGCAGCCTTTAACAAACAGGTTTATACAAGAGCTGAGGACCCTATCTCTCTAGTCAAGTAGACTTCAATCCCAGTGTGGCTATAAGACTAAGACTCTGAATTAGGATATTTAATTTGTATTAAGTCATAACCACACTGTATTTGCTTCTCCTCATAGCTAATTGCTTTATAAGCTTTACTCACGTTTTAAGACAGACTCTCAGTGTGGGAGCAAAATGTGATGGCAAGGGAGTTCCTCACCTGAACCTGCTCTAAGGAGGTACAAGTAGGAACACCAGAGGCAGGCAGCAGAATCAGGCCCATATGCTTTTTGTACCTATTTCAGGCTTGTAATCCTACTGAGAACACTAATGTAACTTTTCTTTTAAAAAAGAGAGAATACCAGTTCTTTCAGAGTTTTCTTTCATCTTATCAATCACATTATTACTCCAGGCCAGTGTCTTGTGATATGGATGCTTCAAAAACTTTGAATTAGAGTTCCATAGAAGTATATTGACAAATTTGGTGGCCTTTTACGATGGGGCTACAGTGTTGTGGATAAGGGAAGAGCAATGCACATCATCTACCTGGACTTGTGCAAAGCATTTGACGGTGTCCCGCACAACATCCTTGTATCTAAATTGGATTTGATGGATGGACCACTCAGTAGATAAGGAATTGGCTGCATGGTTGTACTCAAAGAGTCCAAATGGAGACCAGTGACGAGAGGCACTCCTCAGGGGCCGGTACGAGGACCAGTGCTGTTTAACAACTTTGTCAGCAACACGGACAGGGGGATTGAGTGCACCCTCAGCAAGTTTGCTGACAACACCAAGCTGTGTGGTGCAGTCGACACGCTGGAAGGAAGGGCTGACATCTAGGGGGACCTTGACAGGCTTGAGAGGTGGGTCTGTGTGAACCTCATGAAGTGCAACAAGGCAAAGTGCAAGGTCCTGCACATGGGTCGGTGCAATCCCAAGCACAAATAGAGGCTGGGCGGTGAGTGGATTGAGAGCAGCCCTGAGGAGAAGGGCTTGGGGGTGTTAGTGGATAAAAAACTGAATATGAGCCAGCAATGTGTGGTAGCCACAGAAGTGTGGCTAGCAGGTCAAGGGAGGCGATTCTCCCCCTCTACTCCGCTCTTGTGAGACCCCACCTGGAGTACTGTGTTCAGCTCTGGAGCCGACAACGTAAGAAGGACATGGACCTGTTGGAGTAAGTCCAGAGGAGGGCCATGAAGATGATCAGAGGGCTGGAGCACCTCTCCTGTGAAGACTGGCTGAGAGAGTTGGGGTTGTTCAGCCTGGAGAAGAGAAGGCTCCGGGGAGACCTTAGAGCAGCCTTCCACTACCTAAAGGGGACCTACAGGACAGCTGGAGGGGGACTTTTGACAAGGGCATGTAGCGATAGGACAAGGGGTAGTGGCTTTAAACTGCAAGAGGGTAGATTTAGATTAGATGTAAGGCAGAAGCTCTTCACTGTGAGGGTAGTGAGACACTGGAACAGGTTGCCCAGAGAGGCTGTGGATGCCCCCTCCCTGGAAGTGTTCAAGGCCAGGCTGGATGGGGCTTTGAGCAACCGGGACTGGTGGAAGGTGTCCCTGCCCATGGCAGGGGGGTTGGAACTAGATGATCTTTAAGGTCCCTTCCAATGCAAACCATTCTGATTCTATGAATATAACCCTGCTTAGGAAATTAAATATACCTAGGGATTCTGTATGCTTGCTTTCTTCCCTGCTATTGCATGATTAATCAATGACTCTGTTGTCTTCCCCCACAAGATTTCAATACATCATATATGAAAATATTGGTTTTGCTCTGCTCATACCAGAAAAAAAAAAAAAAAGAAAAAAGGCATCTGTCTCTTTTTGTCTAGTGTCCTCTTTCCTAATGAGTGGTTTTCATGTTAAGATGGCTCTGTTGTAAAAACATTAATTTTGCTAGTGTTTCCAGAGTCTCACTCTCTAGACATGTAAGGAAGGAACCACAATGAATACAGGTAAAGTGCAAAGAACTTGGTGCACAAAAGTGCCATGTTCCCGGTAGATCTGTCCTCAAACTCCTTTGGCACAAAGCTAGTACAGCAGCCCTACTTTATCCTATATCTCTTCCAGACCTCTGGGCAGGAACAGCAAATTCCTTGGGTAGATGGTCTATTTTCCAAATTTCCAGCCTCTAGCTCAAGATGCAATTTGCGAACAAACTCCTCTATTTCAAGGCGCCATAGAACTGCAGGGGTGGAAAATGCCAGTTCACATTTTTTCTTGATAGTCTGCCACCATGGAAACCTGTAACATCCTAGAGTTACCAGGTAAGTTATCAGCTACCTGTTGGGTAAACTTCTAGCACATATAATAGCAAAAAACAGGTAGTTGGGTTCTTTTCCAGTTCAGCTTCTTTCATTGGTCAACTAAACACTAGACTCACACGTTTTCTCTTTTCCCCTTTGGGAGAATGTATAAGACCTTTCAGAGACTTCATGGTTAATAAAAACCATCAGTTGTCACATACCAGATGTAAGTGCATCTCTTGGTCTTCTTGCATATCTAAATTCAGTATAAATTTTAGATTCATCAGGTTTTCCAGCAGTTATCTAGGGACCTCAGCAGTCCAGGCAGTCTTTTGTCTTTCCATTAGATGCAAAAAGAGCTACGTAATAGCAGTTATCCCTGTAGCAGGATGGATGAGGACATCATCTGTTCCTGCCTCTCTCACATAAATACACACTCAAAGTAATTTTTAAATTCTGAAAAATTTTATAACAGCAATGGTATAGTATAAATTTATACAAACACAAACACACATTGTGTGTGGGTAGAGAGACCATGTAAGCATCTGATGTTCATCTCACAGCTGAAAACCAGATTACCATAAAATTAATATTATTAAGATGCCAGATACTTTCTTCCACTGCACCATAGAATGAGAAAGGAAAAGAAGATCTGGTGGAAGGAGCCAGCCATTAAGGGAACCAGGAAAACAGCAGAACAACCGTGCTCCTTCCTTTTCTGACAGCCCAATGACACGGTGCCAGGCTCTAGTGGCTCATGGCCCAGGACTGTTTGAGAACAGATGGAATATAGCATGTTCCTTTCTGAAATTAAGGCAAGTAAGGGAAAAGAAAAGCAAAAGGAAATGAAGATCAGATCAGTACTTCCTGACCTGCACTTCCTCTACAGTGCTTGATCCAGAGTTCTTTGAAGTCTACAGAGAGAGCCCCACTGATTTCAAATGGATTTGATTCAGAGCCCAAAGGAGGAGGAAAAAGCATGTGGCACGGCAGAAAGCTCACCGGCATCATGGCTCTGGGGGGATGCACAGAGCTTTCCCTGGAGGCATGTGTGTTTATCAAATGTTCCCCTTCCTTGGATTGCCCTTAAGACATGTTGCATCCAGCAGGATCCAGTGAAAAGATTTAAAATACGGTTTAATTTGCATATATTTGACAGAGAACATAAGTGTTCTTCCAGAAGATTTGTGAGTCAAATAATGCTTTTCCTCCCCCTATCTGGAATAAAAGAATATTTCCCCTTTTTCACGGCAAAGTGTTTCTGCAAGAACATTGTATTAACTCTGTATATTACTTGAAATTTGTAGTGTTGCCTTTTTATTTTTTAACACAGTCATTATAATCAACATTTCTTTGGTCTTTTAAGATTGGCCTTGCTCCCTAACAACCATTCCCAGTATCTCCACAGATGCACATTCATTTCAGAGTTCTGTAACTGGAAAACATTTCATTTTCCCCCTCTAAGAGCAATTTACTTTGATGTATTAAAAATGTCCATCAAAATCCCTGCAACTACAGTCATTATAAAAGACCCCAATATTTATGTGGCTTCATATCGGAAGAATTCTCACCCAAAAAAAATATCTATCACTCAAACTACCTCTTTGTCCAGTTTTATGTGTATAAGATGGTTAAAATAGCTTTCTGGAGCTTCATACATCATTCTGTCTGGAAAATAACCAAACAATACTCCCTTTCCTCCCTCCCCCAAAATAACCGCACAACCTTTGTAAAATACTCTGAACTAATAAATTATACATAGAACCATTATGTATTCAAATATCCCATATTCTTCCACGAGCAAGGTAGTAAGCGTGACAGTGTGAACATTTAGCTTGAGATGCTTCCAGAGGACTCCATGCTGCCTGCTCTGTCTCGCAACTTACAGGGTCAAGGCCAAGAAAAGATGAGGAAAATTTAGATTCAGGATGCATGTACTTGCAATGAAAGCTGTGATAAGGTCCTCAAACCTATCGCCTTCTGTTTGACAAAATGATTAGAGGAGGTTTCAGTGTCCAGTTGTCAGAAACTCCTCCACTGCCTAAGCTGAACACAATGTGAGAAACAAACCAAGCAGCAAAATAATACACAATTGACAACACGTTCAATGGAACAAGAGCTGAGCAAACAGCATGGCTCACTTGGCGTTCCTGCACAGACACACACATTTGAAATGGCAGATGGACAGACAGCAAGGGCTTTGGAAGGGTCCAATAGGCTAAAGAAGAAATTAAAATTCCATATTTTAAAACGTGACAAACAAAAAAAGCTTGATCAAATCTGCTGGTATGGCCTGCTTACAGATGAAGTTGAAGTTTGGGCAAGGGGAAATCAAATGCCTCCAAGGCTACCAGTGAAGCAAAAAAATTACATTAGCTTTACAGCCTGAAGCATATTTGTTAGTATTTAACAAATTATGTGCTTCATTTAAATACCGTTGCTGGTAGCCAAATAAATTAAAATCACCTCATTAGGCTTTACATCAGTGAAGTTAAAAAATTAAAAGAGGCTTTTCTTACCTTCTGTCTAGGTGTCTTTCTACTTGTACAGTCACTGCCAGTAGGGACCTATGTCACGAAGGCCTTTTTCCATATCATTTGTCTCTAGGCGTCCTGAACCTAGATGGTTATAAAGAAAGGCAAGGCACACGTATGATTTTAAAATATTGCTATGGTTCCACAATCAAAAATATGAACAGCCTGAAGCATTTACGGCTCTAAAGGCCCACATGCTGCCCTTTACTAAAGACAAAGAAACAGGCACAAGGGAACATAGAGAACTGATTGTATTTCACCAGCATGCTGCATAAAATACAGGTATAACCCTGCATGGGGAAAACAGGGACGAGCCTGGACAACCAGCTTCTGGTCTTCACTTCACCTACTTTTAGCATGATATTGGGCTAGCTGTTTCATTACATGTGTTTTAGTTAACCTGTTTGTAACATGGAGATAAGGACAGTCTAAGTCCAGATTCAGATTGTCTAATTTTCCCCTAAATTCCTTTGTAAAATATCTGTCCTGGTAAACCTTTCTGAAGATCTACAGCCAGCCAGTAGGAAACATGATGTAGAAAAACTGAGGTAGAAATTAGGCTATCTGAATTTAAGCTTTTAGCCTCTTTTGCAAAGTCTTCGGCTTATGGAAAGGAAAAACACAGTATGAGTCACATATTACTACTATAAGTATGTATGACCAGAGTTAGGGTGTCAACCTCGTATGCCCTACTTAAAGAAAAGCCCTGTTTCCATCATGATGGATAGGAAACAAAGACTATACATAGCACTTGCTAAGTATTTGCAACATTTGACCAACTCTGTTGAAGAAATCATGACAGAAGAAAAGCCAAATTCTTTTTTCTTATAAATAGTTCATTCTCTCTGGAAGGCAGTTTGGAGAAACCAAAACCTTTGCAAACTTGCATCATGCAATAGGCATGTCAGAAAAAATATATATTATGACATTTTCTAAGTGAAGCATTTTGATTTTTAATTTGAAGTGTTACTTTGGGACCAGGTTTAGCATGTTCCAGTTTTTAAAAAATATTTAGTAATTAATAAAAAGTTTTAGTCAATCAAATAAATCTTTCTTTCCTCACTCCCTAGGATTTATGTTTTGGCCTGGAACCAGGAACATTTTTGGTTCAGGTCACCCAGTCGCAGCTTCTCTAGAATGATTTGCACAGCCCTGCTTAGGGAATATTTGAAAACTTGCAGAAAATTTCTCCAACTGCACTGCAGGAAAAAAAATGAAGACTTCATAACTCATCATATCTAACTAGTACCAATATGTCTCAACATTTAAGAAAATACTTAAGATTTGCTATTCCTATGTGCTGATCTCCTGTTGATGCTAGCAGGACCATTTGCATACTTCTGATTAAATGTCTTCCTAAAGGCTTTGCCAAGTAAAGGTACATGAAGTAGATGATAATGAGAGAAAACTGTTGAATGACTTGAAAGTTATCACAAAGTTCCTTGAATAAATTACATGAACACTTTTACCCATTATTGCCCTTTTGGCATGAAAGTCTTTACTTAAAACAGTTCTTCCTCTTTAATGAATTTGATTTGTGATGATGACTGATGTCTCCTGTCCTTGCATTTTGGCATTCTTGTAAAGTGGTGATAAAGTCTAACACCAAGCCAATGGTGAGAAATAAGGAATACAGACTTCCACCCATCAGAAGCAAAAGCAGTCAGGTAAAGCTGCATGTAAAAGATCCTATGCAGTAACAAAAATCAGAAGGAATAAATTAGCTAGCCATATTGTCAGTGGTTACAAGTAAGTTAAGGCACCAATGTTAACTCCTTGCTAGTTTACTGGTCCAAAAGTGTGCAGTTACTTCTCATTAGTGGAAGAGCCAGTTAGGGTGTTTGTGTTTCTGACGCTGTGCTCTGCTTGTTCCACTGTGGAAACCTTTTGTAAATAAAAGGCTGTCAAATGTATCAAACTTTTCATATCACTGTAATGTAGAATGAAGTTCATTGTGATGTGAATCAGGTGCATCAAATTCATTGCACTTAATCTGATCAGACTCATCACGTGTTGCCCAGCTCAAGAAAAGCAATTTACGAAATGCAATACTAGAGATACCAGTAACATATTATGGATCCCTCTCTTTTTCATTTTACTTCAGACTTATGAAGCATAATAGAGATGTTGAAACAGTCACACTTCTGTTAAATATAACACCTCCCACAGCATGTTTAATTTTCAATTGCAATTCTCTACCTCACATACTATTTGGTGATTCTAAACTGTTCGTATCCAAAGCACCCATATAACCAGCACCATTTCAGCAGAATTCCATTGTTATGTTATATAAATATTGATTTTGCATACATCTTTGATGTTAGTCAGTTCTTCAGAATATCATATTGAGAACTGAGCATGTATGAAAAACTAAGCACACTGTATCAGTATGTGCTGTGAAATTAAACTAAAGCAAAAACTGGTGCTCAGTCAATTATGAAATCTGTTTTTTCTTCACTGCTTATAAAGAAAAGGGACAAATCCATGGCAGAAGCACAACAGATGCTCAGTTTGGTAGGAAGTAACTCATCCCCATGTTCTTCAAGGAGTGACAGCCAAGCTGTCCCCCAAAGACTACAATTTCATGAGTTGGTGTAAGCTGCAGTTTAGACCACATTGCCCTCCTCTCCCATACCACTCCCACCCTGACATGTGCTTTGGCCCGTGGAGCTTTGCAATCAAGTGTTCAAAAGCCACAAGTTCCGGCCTTTCCCCTTTGCCAAGTCAATATTGAAAAAACATTACAGATTCTGGTCTCTGCTTTGCCCATAGGATGCAGCATTTAGGCAGCATATGTGGGAATGAATAAATCAGAGCTGCGTCCTCCACATTCGTACTCGCAGCAGTCCCTTCCCATCTGGCAGGGAAATGTCCGTTACCCCAATTCTTACCCTGGTTTGGGGCACGACTGGGGTTGCAGGAGCACTGACAACCACACAAGATGCTATAGGCCAGCCTTTTATCTGTCACCACAAATAAATGCAATTAAGGTACATCATAGTTTTCCTACAGCAGTACTAGCTCTTCCTAAACTTGTTTTCTCACTTTCCTACAGCCACCTTTTCTTTGGTGAGAAGAGCTTCTCACTCTGTACATAGCAGCAAAACAAGATTTCAAAAGAGGAAAAGGTGACTCCCTAGCTAAGTATGTGACAACAGAAAAAAAATTTTCTTCTGAGTCACGCTTTCTCTCTGCTTAGCTTTACACATACATACACAGATGAAATCAAGTTCTGGACAATTTTAACCAGAGATTTTATGAATGTTGCTACAGGTCTGGGGTGGGGGAAATTGGATCTGCATTGCTCCAACCTGCCCTCAGGATCACGACAGAAAAATTATTATCGCTACCAACATCTGAGACCACAGCTCTCAGCTAGGGTCTGTAGGGTGGCTTTAACCAGGCTGCCCACCCTGCAGCCCTCTGCAGGACCC
Source organism: Buteo buteo (assembly GCF_964188355.1). Taxonomy (NCBI): domain Eukaryota; kingdom Metazoa; phylum Chordata; class Aves; order Accipitriformes; family Accipitridae; genus Buteo; species Buteo buteo. Next base: position 27,580,963 of record NC_134174.1, on the reverse strand, counting down.
GGCTCACCAGCAGAGCCCTTGCAGCTGCTTCAGCCTCCTGTTCTCCATCCATCGGCCATGGGTTGTGGCTCCAGACACATGCTGGGATGCAGAAGAACCTTTCAGTGTCCCCACAACAGAGACTGTTGTGTCTGTGACAACAGAGTACCTGGTCCCCATCTGGCTGAAGACTGTGCACCACTTACTAGAGAGTTAAAAGGGAAAAGAAAAAGGAAAAAAAAGAGGAGGTGAAGAAAAGGAAGATAAAAAGGAGGAAAGAGGAAAAGGAAAAGGGGGGAAAATAAGAAATAAAAATGGAAAAAGGCAAAAAGATAAAAGAGAAAAATAAAAAAGGGAAAACGGGAAAAAGAAAAACCAAGTGAAAAAGAAAAAAGGAGAAATAGATAGGGAAAAAATAGCAAAAGGAAGAGAGGGAAATAGCATCAAAGAAAGGCCAACATCCTTTTCAACACAGGGAACCAGAGGTTAACTCAGGAGACCAGAAGGGAGGACCAGAATAAATTAAAAAAAAAAAAAAAAAGCAGTTTATTTCTACTGGCATATGCAAAACAAATACCATTTTCTATATGCTCCTAAAAAGACAGATAAACCTATCCTCAGCAGTTGCCTGAGTGAAAGAAGGGCAGAGGTGTACCACAGGGTTACGACAGCCATTAGCATTTTTGCCAGTTGATGAGAAAGCATTTCATACCAAAACGTGTATGGTCAGCAGAACATAAGCATTAACTTATTGCCTGATTTTCATCTTTCATTTCAATGTTCTGAATTATTAATCTCATCCTAGTCACTAGTTTAACTTTTTTTTTTTTTTAACTCTTTATATAATGTTAAGTCTTTATATAATCTAAAAAAGTTCAGGGCTTGGAAGCAAGCAACCCTCCTAAGCATATCTATGAATATAGGATACTTGAAGTGCAAAATAAACTTTTACCAAATGCAGTAACCATTCAGCACCAGCAGATTAAATTGATCTTGTTTCTTCCCCAAGCTGAGCCTGCCTTTTGCCCATGACCATAAGTGGTGAGTGATCCCTCCCCATCCTTGTCTCGACCCACGAGCCTGCCTTTATATTTTCTCCTCATCCCACCGGGGCCGGGCCGGGAGGAGTGGGTGAGCGGCTTCGTGGTGCTTTGTTACCGGCTGGGTTTGAACCATGACAGTGCACCAAAGCCATGCCAAGGCTGCTGTGACAGCCACACCACCTGGGGACATGCAGCACCACAGCATGCACAGCACAGCTCACTGTGCTGGATAGATTGCAACTGCATCTTCCAGTGCAAGACTTTGGTTTTATAAAAATCACAGACATGCTTCTCTGATTTTGGCAGTAATCCTCACTGACTTTGCAAATGCCTTTCATGGAACCACTCTTGTAGATTTGACCAAAGGGGCTGGGGCAGTCTGCAGGGTCCAAAGCTGAGGCGTTAGTTTGCAGTCCATGATCATCTGTTAGAGATTGTACGAAGGCCTTTGCTTTAGGGAGCAAAGACACGCGGCTGGAAAGAGAGGAAGCTTAAGCTGTATTCAGAGTATTGCTGTTGCCAGAACATTTCAACACTTGAAAAAAAGTTGTTTACCCCCACGCTGTTTTAAAGGTTTGAAAGTCTTCAGTACTGAATGGGATTACCTCCTTATTTATTTCTCTTTTACAGATTAGCACAAGCCAAACTAAATATATAAATTTCATTCCAGAGGAAAAAATATTACATGCCTGCGGCGAAAAAACCAAACAAGTGTTTACCTTAACTCTGCAATTGGAAAAAGCAAACTTGAGAAGAGTGATTAAAAGCACGTGGTTAAAAGCACAGGAAGCGTGCCCTTTAAATACCAACTTCTAATTGCAGTGATCTGAATATGTAAATCTAATTAAGCACATTTAAGGATTAGGTATTTTATTAAAATTGCCTTGATGTAAATTGCGCAATCAGGTCTTTTATTAAGGCTGATCATCAATTTCCATTCTGGTATTTGTTAATAATAACTGACAAAATATCAGAGACTTACCATTTCTATAAGCACTGCAGTGATGGCTTTACAGTACAGCTAGATTGAATACCCTAGTGCTCAGCTCCAGCATACTAGTGATATTATATTAATGCAGTCCGTGACAGGACTAAAAAAGAGCTTAATTTTAGCTGTACAGAATAATATTTCTTAGAGCCTTAAATGGCAAGATGTAATCCAATTGGATGAGATTTCCAATAATTTTGCCCTTTTTTCTAAACTGATCCACACATCTTTTTTGCAGTTAATTACAGCCCACTTTTCAGTTGACCAAGATGAGAGCCTATGCCTGACAACTGATGAGAGCAGCCCTGTTGGTTTTGGCTGAACCAGTCACATTCTACGTGCAGTGAGTGTACAGGCACACCCTATACGCCGCTGCCTTCTCAGCTCAGAGGACAGCACTTGTGCAGAAGTCAAGTAGCTGCCTTGTGCTGAGCTCACCGCTTGTGCTTCAGCTCGAAGGGAGGCAGCCGGGCTTCGGTGGACAGAGCAACTACCCCTCCAACTGCTGGTTTGTCCCAGTGCTTAGTCCAGCTCCACTGCTGTAAACATATTGTAACGAGTTTGTCTAATTCCCTCTCTTAATTTGATTTCAGCATCCAGTCACTGATCCTTATTACACCTTCCTCATAAGATTAAACCATGCTTTAATGCTTACTATTTCCTTCTCTGAAGACACCAACGCACAGGATAGTTCAAGCAGAGCAAAGGAGACACCGCATCATTTAAGCCAATTAGTTACAGGACTATGCTCATTATTTCACCTTACAAAAATGCCCAAAGCATCTGGATCAGAATCTGCCCATTACTTCTCCTTCCCAACTATGGAGGTGCAAGAGATCTGTGCCAAGAAATCTTTAAACAAATTGTTTTTTCCCCAACACGTACCGCTGTGTCTGTCCATCTCCTTCATCTGAAAACCAAACACTTTCTCGCCATTGTTTCCTGTAATACCTTATTTTCATTTTCCAGAACAAGACAAACTGCAGTTCTCTCATGAGAACACACTTCTTACACGTATGTAGAGCCAGATAGCCAGGACATTCTGTAGACTATTGACAGCATTGTAAATTTTTGCACCTTAGAAAGAATATTAAATATAATGAAGGCCATGGTGAAGCCCCAGTACTAGAGTTAAGAGAGTGCATGAGGATTTGAGCTTTTACTAAAACTTATATGTCTTGAACCTGTACATGCCAGAAGAAACACACTCTGAAATATCACAAGTAAAATGGCAGGGAACACAGACTTACTATTCATTGTACTTAAAATTTCAATTTGTAGGGCCTGTTAACAGTTATTCAGGACTGGCTTTTGAATTCTGAACACTTTCTCTTTGACAATACTCAATAAAGGTAAATTAATCAAACTGAAGAAGTATCTCACATGAGACCAAGACTAACACACATACAATAATGAGGGGAAAAAAAGAATAACAGCAAGGAAAAGGCTAGATTGTATTTATTTCATGTTTGGAGGGAAAAATCAGTTCCATCTTAATTCAATCCAAACCATTTTGCCTATCTCAGAAGTAAAGGTTTAAGGGCAACCTTTCTAAAAGTTAAAAGAAAAAAGATTTCACAGACTGTTAAGCTTCATCTTCTGAACATCTTTTCCAGAACACTACACTAGTAATACTGAAATCCTCAACTTTCTCTTTCACTGAATTAATTACTGGTCATATTTCAAGCATCCATGCATAGTACTTTGAATCAAAGGTGCTCAATACAGTTCTACAATCATTTACATGAACAATTCATCTTTTGCAGTCAAATTCAATTTTATACAGAGGTATTCATTCTTATACTGTTATTTAACAATCAGAGCCCACATGAAAAAAAGTAAAGGAAACCTGAAACAAGTCTTATTGTTGACGATTTTTGACCGCTGATCTACAGATGCAGTTACCGTGCACATTTCTAAATGGGGGAAAATCGTAGTACGATGACTCCCTGATGCTCTTGGTGTGGGGTTTCCTCTTCATACCACAGGAATAGAGGATGATTAATAGAAATGGAGAAGAGACCAGAATCAAGACTGGAAACATGAAAAGCGCAAGGTTCTATTTTCTGCTAAGGAACAAAGTTCCACACAAAACTTAGGCTTTACCTCTCAAACTGCAAGTCATTAACATATTAAGCAACTGTAACTATAGCACTCAGAAAGCAATGGGACAGCAAAAGAAAAACATGAAGTGGAACATGCAGGCACAGCACTGAGATACCCTGGAAACTTGCACACCCTTTCCAGAGTTTCAGAGCCTTTGGCTCAAAACTCGCTGTGGATAAAGGAGCAGGGCAATGTCTGTAAGACTAGCCTTTGCACTGGTTCCAGTTCTAAGACAGGAAAGGGAAAGATGTATTTATATTTGTGCATTATCTTGAAATCTTTGGAGGCTTCCTGGCAGAAATGAACACGGGCATTTGCAAGTCTCCCCTCCTGCCGTGGCTTCTGCTCCATTCCTGTGCCTATGCATGCGTGTCCACAGCAGGTGGCCTGCTGCAAAAGGAAGGTGGTGATGTCTTGCCTCCCATGGGCAAGAGGGAATGGGCTCACTGACAGCTACAAGGATAGTGGTTCATGGGAGCAAAACTGAATTGCCTTTAAGATACTCTCTTTGTAGGAATGTCAAGACTAAGGCAGAACAGGATAGGATTTTGCAAGGAGATCATTATTTGGAGGTTTTAGTACTCTCCCTCCACGCATACCTGAGGAGAGGAAGAGTTTCGTTCTTTATGGTCCTTCTCTTATCTCAGCAGCTTAGAAATAACTGGAAATTACAGATGTCAGGTCAGGAGTGGAAAATCATTCTGACTAGGCCAGAATGCCAGGCCATCAGTACCTCTGAAATAATGTGCTAGGGTTTATAAGTTAAAATACTTGAGACAAGAAAAAAACCCAACCAACAGCCTGTATTTTTAAAACACTGTACCAATCAAATTCCTTCCTGAATCATACAGAGGGCAGAAACTGTCCTGTAAGCCTCTGCAGCACCAAAGAAGTCAGTTCATGTTGATAAGACATATCATCTTTATATACATCTGAGTGCACTGCTTGGCCCACTAAGTTTGCATCCTATGCCTTAAAAAGACATGTTACTGCTGGAGGTCAGTTTTGGCTTACGTTCGCTCCTGTAGTCTCATGGCAAGATGGTCTATTTGAATCCAGGTGGCAGATGAGAACATTGCTGCTCTGTTCTCCCTTTCCTGTTGGTGATACTCAGGCCCCTCTGAGACAAAGCTCCCCGTCATCAGCAGCAAAGATTTTGTTTGGAAAGGTGTGGACAGGGTGGACTGGGAAAAAGGAACTTAGGTCTGCAGTAAGATCTGAAGCATTAAATATACTTAGTGGTTCACTGGCAACCTTGATTGCAACAAAGACAGGTCAAGCGGAGAAAAAATCTAGAACACAGTTTTGCTCCATGTAGAACTGTAAAAGAGATTTCAGTGGAAGGTCTTTTAGGTTCCTCATGTACGCCCTTGGCGACAATGGCACCTGATGAAGTGAGAGGCGTCTCCCTAGCCCAGGGTCAGGGTTTGCTCACAGCAGCTTGTGGCTGAGGGTGGCCGGGGTCAGCAGTTTCACACAGCTCCCATTTCCTGAAGCTCCTCTTGCCTTTCTCCCTGACCTTCAGACTGGTGCACAGCCACCATGTTGACATATCTCTAATTTAAATTCCTACTCAAACTGATTATGATATTCTCACTTCACTACCCTTGAATGCAGCTGAATTAAGACACCAGGGTAATAAATGGGCTACCATATTAACAGTGATGTATCTCCCTGTTCCACAGAGCCAACGTCAGACTAATTTTCATGGGGAAGTCATACTGTCACTAGACTTCACTGCCATTAAGAATCAGTTAAACGTTCATTAATAGGCATTTAAACTTTTACTAGGACATGTTTAGTGAAAAATTCTCCATTGGCAGAATAGTAATTGGCTTTCTAAATTTCACAGATCCCTTAAAAATGGTCTTTTCTATCTGCATGCCCCATTGCTCCACCATTTTAATGTACAGTTCATTTGGTAATCATGTACAGACAGACAGACAACTAATCTATTTCTTCTGACACTTTGTTTTAAAATCCCATTTAATACAATCACTTCCTAAGAGAATCAAGAATTTAGCAGGAGAAAAAAAATGTAAATGGAAGCATTTATCAGCCTTAAAAGAAATACAAGAAAAGATTGTTAATATTCAGAAACTCACTGACATTCCAATAGAAATAGTAATTTCCAAGTACTCTCTCCAGGAGTGAAAACATAATGGAAAATTTAAGTCTGCTGTTCCCTGCTTCATGCTACTGTATCTCCTCATTTAAAAAAAATCAATACAGGCTATTAATCATTTCACCCCATGTCCAAAGAATGTGAATGCCTTAAAAGGGGAGCTATAAAGGTCTGAGAAAAAAAACAGAGAAAGAAAAAAGCAAAATTGCTATATAAACACACCATAATTAGGAGACAGACATTTCAAACTGATATTTAAATTATACACTGTCTTTCACCACCTTTTTATAGATCTCAGCCTCCTCACTCAGTTGAAACACACAGCCACACACAAGGATGGTTATTTCTCTACCCTTACTGACCAACCTAGGAGCAAAGAAAAGGAAGATAGGATTTATTCAACAATCCAGAGCTCTTCCTTATCCTTTTTATCTTCATTTTTCCCCCTTAGTTTTTATATATAGGAAATAAAAATAAACAAAATCATAAAACACTGAATAAAGTCAGCTTCCTTTTGCCTTCTTGCAGACTCCTTTCTCCAGGATCACTCACTCAGGATAGTCATTTTGGCAACTGAGTGCCGGTTGGTACTTATCAGCTGAGTGGAGAGCTGACCAAAAGTGGATCAGCAACGTCACAAGCCAGGAGGAGAAATGCCATCCTGCACCATGCCAAAGGGCTGCTAATCTCAGTTATTGGCGGGTCCATCTGCATCTTCCACACAGGTTGTGACGCCAGGCTTATGCCCACAGCAGATCTGAGTAGATCCTCAGGCAAGGTAGATTGTACAAACTCCACTGATCACAGTGTAGTTATACCATTTCAGACCACATTGATATTTTCATTACAAACATCAATGATCAAAGATTTTTTTATTCCTCCTGGCCATCTGTCAGTGTGTAAGTGCACAGCCATACAAACACTAACCCAGATCTCATGGGATAAGACAATGTATTTCACCTCAGAATTTTTCACCACCAATTAAGACAAGACCAGGCGACAAATACCACTGCTAAGGGGACCATCAGAGACCTCCCAGCAAATTCTTTACAAGTGTTTTTATGAGACCAATACATGCTCTTAAAATGTTGTGTTCTCTGAAACTGCAACCAGCTCAACAAGAAACTTTAAAATAACCGGATTTGTAGATGCTGACCTTTTCTAATTTTCAACACAAAACCTACTTAATACCAATGGGAAAGAAAAGCCCACACCACTGAAAAGGTGACTTGCATATTCACAGAGACAACATGACCTCATCACAGTAGCATCTTTAATATAATGCTGCCTTTACTTCTCTTGTAATGCCAGCAAATTAAAACCTTCACATTTTAAACAATTATTGATTTGTCTGATTTATGAATAAAAAGAAAGCTAAGTAGTTGAAATGTTATTTGGGCTGACTGAATTTGGGCTTTAGCTGGAAATGCTTCTTTTTAATAACAGGCAAAGCCTGCCCTCTAGAGCATTGCTGTCCCTCGTTGACAGAAACCTGTCTGCATTAATTGACTTATACTCAGTATTTAGCAAAGAAAAGTGAACTTGTGGGATTGCTTTAGTTCTTTCTCAGATGAATCGAAAGTGACAGATTTTTCAGTTAGAAGTATTTGAGCCTTTGAGCTAGAAAAAAGTTTTCAGGTTCAGGGTTAATTCATAACGAATTCCTAGCTGCATGAGAAGGGACACAGGCAAAATCTAGCACAGGAATCCGAACGTGATGCTTTAGTACCACTGGATCCGCCTCTGCAAAAGAACAAAAGGAACTGCCTCTCTGAGACACACCAAAGCCCACGCCAAGCTGCCATCCGCTCTTCAGCAGACAGACGTATGAAAAGACGGCATAAAATTCCCACAGATACAAAAATTTTACATGTTCCCAGCTGAACACCGCTGGCACAGTGTCTCAGTAACAGCACTTGCTGCAACACACACCTGTATGATGACTCTGGTTATTACATTGACTGCGTATAACAGCAGCACTCAGTCCTACCTGGAGCTGCTGGCTGCACTCGAGAAGCATTTGCCCAGCTCTTTGACAGAGCAACCTTAGGTGGTCCCCCCCTACACCCTAGCAAATCTGACAAGAGCATGCGGGAAAGGAGGGACAGACAGCAAGAGGGATAAAGGGATCCTTGCTATGTCCTTCCACTGCTGCACCCTCCTTTGTCAGAGTAGCAAATTCAGTTATGTTGACATGTTAGTAGCAACATGTGGGGCACAGCAGCACAAAAAGAAACTTTCAACCCTTTCATCATATACGTAGTGATGCATATTTTACCTGCTTGGATAAGGCACAATCTGACCCACGGACACATAATCGGAAATAAGAGCACACAGACGAAAGTCATTGTCTGAGCTCATGTTGTCTTTGGGGTGATTTCGGACACCCTTTGAGGGTTCAAGGCAGAGTACTTCACAAAAAAGGACAGGGTACTTTTTAACCCCAAAGTACTTCACTAAAAATGACAGGCCAGATTCTCAGGTCACTTCAGAAAAATATATTAGATTTGACAACAGAAACCTCCTGGCCATGGTTCAAGCCACCTGGATACTCATACTTCCTGCACTGGTCCGCTTCTATGCTTCTCTAGACCTCTCAGACAGTGGCACTGTAAGATACACCAGGAACGTGGCAAAAGAAAAGGAGGTTTTTTTCAAGGGATTCATATTAGCCAGTCTTAGAATTTCAACACCCCACCATAAAGGGTAAGGAAAAATCTTGCGGTATCTTCATACAATAGCCTGAAATCTTAAGCTTTGATCTGGGACAGCCCATGCAGTGGGGAGAAGCAGAAACCAGAGTGTTGCCCAAGGTGACTTACCTTCTTTCTCTGCTTGGATTCGGTTCTTCACCCTCACCTAGCCGTCTTGCAGAGCAGGGAACTAAACTACAGTCTGGCGTGGGAGGGAGCTATGGTTTGGGGTTTTCTTACAGATAGCCTGCAGTTTGTAGTGATCTGTCAGAATGTGGAAAGAGCAAGTATGTGGCAGAAGGTGGAAGAGAGGTATTTGTGGTAAATGACAGTGAAGGTTCAGGGCTGGGCAGACAGATGGAGGCTTACATCAGTGAGAACAGGCAGAAAATGAGAGCATCTTAGTGGCATATTTAATTTCTGTATGCTTGTTCTTTTAGGCAACAACCTGAGCAGCTGCATTCATTTCATGCACAGACATCTCTAAGGATCCTCTCATATATGGAAATCACTGAAATCACAAATGAAATACATCTGTCTCCCTGGTGCATTGCAAAAGCCTTTTCACTAGGCACATCTACACAGTGCAGCAGACTCAGAAAAAATAAGCAACAATGCACAGAAAAAATGCTCGATTTTGTTCCTCTGAGCCTCCTAGGAAACCTTAACTAATTACTGTTATTTAAAGAGGAAATGTAATTAAACCACTTGGGGTGGACAGAGCCCTGATCTGATGGGAGGAGGGCTGTGCAGCCATAGCAGCCAAGTATGGTATGGGAAAGTACATGTTTGCAGACAAGCTGTTAGATAAAGCTGAATTTCCCCTACCCACTTCCCTTTTCCGGGTGAATCTATTCCTGAAACTTGCCCCGAATACCATCACTTTCTGTTATTCCTCACAAAGGTGCAAGAGGATCTTCTGATGACCAAAGGAATTAAAAAATCTCACTTCTACTTTGCATTCAGTGGACAGCACAATTGACACAATATGCCCTTCCTGCCACCAGGAACCAGATCAGCAGAAGGTGCACACCACCAAGAGCCAGCACCTTCTGCTCGGATGTGTCTTGCACAGGTCAGCTGATAAAAACCAGACAGAACACAGTGCCAGGCAATATAGATGCAGACCACTTCCTTTTTACTGTACTTGTACAGATAGTAATATTAGCTATTCTAGGGGTTTTTTTTCTTGTAACTTTTTTTTCTGTCTATTTTGGGAGCTGGAAAATTTCAACTGCATTAATATGCTTCAGTCCCCAGTCTCATCAGAAAATGTTTGTGTTCCTCAGACAGAATATGAATCATTGTAATGGACTAACTTAGCTTCCACTTCTACATGATAATGTGAGATGCATAAAGTACCAACAATCTGAAATGCATACTTAATTTACGTTTGGGCAAAACTGAAATGGCACATACAAAGTATTTGCCTTTGTTAAAGTGCTTTTGCAGTTCTGTGAGCTTCATTGATGTCATTAAATGACATTTCCCTTGCTGCTGAAAAGGCCACCTTGTAAGCAACAATGATGCTGGACTTTGAAGATCTGAACCATAAGATGCAGTGACATGAAAACAAAGACATGTTGTGTTTATCTGATCCTTGCACCTCCCATCCTACTTGGATTTGAAAATGGGGCATTTAATAGCAGAGGAGGGCAGTTCTGCAGAAGTAAATGTGCAGTCGATTTTATGGTTTACTGAGCAAAGCCTAGCCTTCCTTAATGTTTGGAATTTTTTTTGCCTTCTTGACTAACTTGAATGTCTATGAACATTTCCATACCAGGCTAATAATTCTATGGTATTTCCAAAAATGCTCACAATGTGAACTGGTAAAATAGCAGTGTGTTTAAACCTGAGAACATTTTTCTTGGATAATTTCAGATGAACTATCACTTCCATTTTAGTTGATGAACATTTTATATGCTGTTGTGCTACGTAAAGGGTTAAACAATTACTAGATCTAAATGAAATTGATAAGCAAAATGTGATGGCTGAATTTTTCCCTGAACGTTTTAAAGTGACCTGGATTTGCATTAAAAAGAAATTTCAGGAATCAGCTTCCAAAATGGCATTTCTAACACAGAATTTTTTCTACTAAAAATTTTCTATGGAAGTACAGTATGAGCTGGGGTTTTTTATTGTGCTGGTTTTGGCTGGGATAGAGTGAATTTTCTTCATAGTAGCTAGTATGAGGCTATGTTTTGGATTTGTGCTGGAAACAGTGCTGATAACACAGGGTTGTTTTTGTTACTGCTGAGCAGTGCTTACACAGAGCCAAGGCCTTTTGTCCTTCTCATACCACCCCACCAGTGAGTAGGCTGGGGGGGCACAAGAACTTGGGAGGGGACACAGCTGGGACAGCTGATCCCAGCTGACCAAAGGGATGTTCCAGACCATATGACATCATGCCCAGCATATAAAGCTGGGGGAAGAGGAAGGAAGGGGGGGGACATTTGGAGTTTCTGTGTTTGTCTCCCCAAGTAACCGTTATGCGTGATGAAGCCCTGCTTTCCTGGAGATGGCTGAACACCTGCCTGCCGATGGGAAGTGGTGAATTAATTCCTTATTTTGCTTTGCTTGTGTGCATGATTTTTGCTTTATCTGTTAAACTGTCTTTATCTCAACCCCTGAGTTTTCTCATTTTTACTCTTCTGATTTTCTCCCCCATCCCACCTGGGGAGGGAGCAAGCGGCTATGTGGGGCTTAGTTGCTGGCTGGGGTTAAACCACGACAGTTATTCTGGTTTACACACAGAAAATGGCTTTCTAGAGCAGTTGTTAATACCTCTCACACATCCAAACTAATTAAGAGACTGTGTCCAGCAGGTCAGGCACAGTGGCAGATTTGGATGGGCAGAAAACTCTTTGTTCTCTTCAACACTACCTCTTTGCTACTATTGGTCCTCTATGGTGAAAAATAGCTATTTTACTCCAGAACCTGGAGGGCTAAAGCAGGCACAATCAAATTCCATGCACCCTACCTGCAGCTGCTGCCACCAAATCATTAATAGTACTAATAAATTAGTGATAAGCAAACACAAAGCCACACCCTCAAGCAATATTAATCAAAGTGGTTCTTCTTTACTCAGCTGAGCCTGTATCAGCAGGCCAAACCCTCAAGGGAACATTCCGAGTGGGATATACACCAACCAAAAAGTTAACTAAGTTCAACTGCTTATGAAAGTAACAAATATGCTAACATAGAATTTTGACAAATTATTTTCAATGAAGTATTCTTTCCAGAATTTAAAGTGAGAAACTTTAAAATTTTGGCAGCAATATTTCTCAAGTTTTATCTCCTGTATGAAATAATAATAGGAAAAATATGGCATGTTCTTCAGACAATGACTCTTATATGCAGATCTAGAGAAAAGAATCTCAGTAACTTTCCCAGCTAACACAGAGCTAAAACTCAGTCTTTACATTCCCTTTATTAAACTGATTTTTCACCTTAATTATACATGGATAAGGTGATTTACAGTGGAGGAATGATAAGCTCTGTTTTGCCACTTTGGAAGCACAGATCTGTAGAAAACCCATAGCAGTAGAAATTGACTGGAAGGATATCTTTTAAAATGAATGTTGTTCTGCATTTATGGTCAGCCATAACATTTCTTCCACTGTTGCTGAAGTTGCAGATGCCTTCCTATCAAAAATCCCTATTTTTTGTAATATTTGTAATTCAAACATAAAAATTTTCTCTGAGACACAGTAGAGACTTGCCAACTATGTTATGCCTGTATTTCACACCTTTGCAGTATAAACAGAGGTTTAACCTGTAAGAAATTCGCTTGGTTTGTAGTTGGGAAACATTTGACAGCATTAAGAAAATATGTTTGGCCATATTTTGGAGTAACGTTAAGCCTGAGAATGCCAAAAATTAAGACATTTGAGGCACTTCATAATGAACCTTTTGCTCAAAAGCCAAATCTCAGAACACAACAAAGCCAAATACTATCACCTGTTCACTGGCATCTTAAGATGACTTAAATTTTGAATGCACACACATCCACCAGCCTTTTCTGTCACCAAGCCAGGGAAGGTAGCAGGAAAGCTGGCAAACAGGTCAACAACCCCTCCAACTCAGAGCTCATCCCCAACAGACTCCCTCTCTAACCACCAGCTCTCTGAAACAGGTAGGAGGAAAGCAGAAGATAGCACAAAGGAAGGGCCAAAGGCTCCAGTGGTGTACAAATCCTCTTGGCTTTTCATCTGATGTAGCTGGAGTAAATAGAAGGAAATGCTGATTAGTATCAGCACACACAGCAACACTGCCACTACCCGCACCTACCCTGTACTTCCCTATCTCTCCATGTCTTCCAGCTCCAGTGGAGAAAGACCAAATCTGGGTTGTAGCCCCTGGGTAGGATAAACAGTGGAGGTACTTGTTGCTCTCATAGTGTTTGCCATTTATCAGTCCCGTAAGATACAAGAAGAGGAGCACATAACTAGTCATCAATTTAATAGTAGTGGAAGTGAGCTGCCTCCAGAAAAGCCAAGAGAAAGGAAGAAAAGCCAGATCCTGTTTACCAACCTTTTGTCTCATATTCCACATAACATCTGAAAGTTCAGGGAGTACGTAACAGTCCAATTATCAATGCTGTAAATTACGTTGAAAAGACTGGGTCACCCGTTATGTGGCAGGAGCCATTACAAACCTGGAAAAAGGTGTGCCTTTTTGCAAGAAAAGAATTGAGGGCCACTGACCCAAAATGACTCCCAATCACTTGAACAAGGGGATTTCTGCCAGAAAGCTCTCTTGCCTTTGAATGACCAATTTTTTCCACAGAAACTTACATAGAGAGCATAAGGAAGACAGAGTTACATAGGCCTATTCGAGTCATATCACCATGAGGAGAAGAGCTCCAGGGCCTCAGCCAGCCAAGCAGTGTTCTTCCAAACCAACATGAGCCATTCCATCCCTGTAAGGGGAGGACTTGACAGAAGGAAGCAGAGGTGGGAGAAGGTCTTGACTTCAAAGCCATTGCACAAGAGGTCTAAGAAGAGAGGAAGATCAGATGGACTGTGCTCTTTCCCACAAACCTGAAACTTTCCTGGACTCTGTGAGGGGGAAGCACCAAAAAAAAATTTTTTTGCTAAGCTGCCATTCCAGCGTTTGACATCACACATTGTATGAAGCAAAAACTGCAGCCTGGTGGTGAAAAAAATCTAAACTGCTGGTCCTAGAGTCAAAGAATCCATTAGTCCCAGGTTTCACAGCTGACAGGCAGTCAGATGCAGGATCTGAGCTTGGAGACACTGGCCACATGATCAGGCCCTATCCAGATCAGTGGTACTTACCGGAACAAGATACCAGTGACAGAACCTTGTTACAACAGATCAGTACCTTTTCAGACAGCAAAACTGATTCAGGTTTTGACAATAAAATACAGCTTGTCTATTCTGTGACTGTAATGGATAACACAGGTAGCATTTCACCTTGACTGTTATGATAACAGTAACATAATAGAAATTAATTCTGAACAGAATCCTTTTTGCAGGAATACAAAGATATGTTAATTACACACTGGTACTGAATTTGGATTCTATCTACCCTAAATGATATTTTTAGGTCTAATTCATGTCCTGTTCACATAAAATGAGGAGACAGTCTTTTGAAGGCACCGTAATTACATTAGGCCAAACGGATACAAAAAAATCAAGCCATTATGATTACAAGCTGGAGCCTGGGTAGGTGCTCAGCAAGCACAGACCAGAGCAGATTCACTGCCTGCTGTATTTACAAAACAACAGCAGAGATTATATTGTTAAATTCAAGTGAAGCTGATTCAGAATAATATAGTTAGGAGGTCATACGCTCTGCTGGTGCCACTGTCTAGTGCATAAAACTATAATTGTAAAATTTAATTTTTCTCATTTCAAATCTTTAAAGTAAGATTGGAAGCACAGAATGAACATTAATTTATCATTATACATACCATGTATGACATTTCTAAACTACTTTTATGCTAACAAACTTATGATATATGTATCCTAGGAAAAAAATCCAAGAACTGTACTGTGGCATAATGAAAAATAAAGAGGGTCGGGGATGGGGATGTTACTGAAAAGTATTAGAGCTTCCTTCCAGTACAAGTCTTTGAACCTAGAGATCTTTCATGTTTTATAGACTCTAGGTCTGATTCTTCTCTTGCTGAAAATGACTTTACATGACAGGAATTAGGTAACAGAGTTACTCCTGTCTCAGATGAAAGGGAAGTCAGAGTTCGGACACCTGAGTGAATGCTACCTGATCCTCTCAAAGAGTTCTCCTGAAGTGGCAGGGGAACAAATTGTCCCCATTTCCATACTATCTGCAAGTGCAAGTGTTCATTCTTACTGCTTGAGCCCCTGTGTATCTCAGCCCAAAAATGACAACTTCACAGGCTCCTGAAGTCTCCCATCTTAGTGAACTGCTTTTAAAAGCCCTCTTATAACAAAACCTTTACTGATTTTAATGGTTAAAGTTGCTTGGGTTTTTTTAAACAGGAAAAAGGAAATAAGAGAGGAGTGCTTTTTCTGTATATTTCTATAAAGAAAAAATCCTTTTGTTCTTTTTCCCTTCAACTATTTCTCAGGACAAGCTTGATTAGGCCACAAGGATTAAAAATGTGCAATATCTAGAGAGATGCTTTTTTTCAGCAAAGACAAAAAATGAACAAGCAAAAAGTAAACCATCACATTCAAGGCTGAGGTTTGTTTAAAACCACAGACTTCTCTTCTGACAGTCCAGCGTCTAAAGCCAAAAGGCACAAATTTCATCACTACAAGTAGTATTTAATAAAGGAGAGGGAGAAGTAGGGCTGCCTGTGTCTCTAAGGATCCCTCCTGCCCAAATTCCTGTTCATTTGGGACCCCACCAGTACAGCGGCTGTTCCAGTGAGCCAGAGAAGGTGGCATGAGACCAGCTTCAAACGAGAAGAATGCTGTAGGCCAAGCTTTCTGCATAGAGCACAGCTCTCCGTGGATATTCTGATAAAGGAAGCCTTCAGATCTAAAAATATCCATAGAAGACACAAACTCAAAAGAGAACAAATGTGGTTAGCAGTTTTTGCATCTGATTTTAAAATATGCATTGTTTAAACTGGAAGTGACGTTTTGTCAGGAAGCCAGCTTTGCAATTCCTTTCATTTCATTTTTGTGACAAAACCTAACAGCACATCTTTTGCAGTTCTCCCTTATTTATTAATTCCATGAATAAAAGATTTTTGTGGTGACTAATTCACCCTGACTTTTTGGTCACCAATCCTGCCCTTTTTATTTCTTTAGGGAATGGATTTCCTTCAAATTCAAATGGCAGGACTGAAGAACACTTTAATGATGGCATGGTACACAAGTGGTACCGTTCTTCCTTGAGAAGTTGATTTACCTGCGTCAAGGAAAAACCCTTGTGCTTCAATTAAGGAATTTAAATTATTCATAAAGAGGAAAAAAACCCACATATCTTGGTCAAATGTTGTCAGCCATTTCAATAGATGATGCAAATACACACAATAAAATATTACTCATTTTTACACCAGTTAGCACTGAAGATGAGAGTAATGACTAGTCACAGCAAACTTGGAGCAAACCCCGTAAGAGTACTTAATGGGACTCAGTCAAAAAGGCACCTTCTTAGCTTGAAACAACAGAAATCCACTTTGTATCCTCCTATGACAGGAGGAACCATCTCTCAGCATTCCAAGTTACTTTAACTACATCAAACTTTGTTTTTCATTTTAACAATGTGACTATGCCAAATAACCCCTGGGTAAAATGAAGAAATCATGTCCCCAGTTAAGTCAATGACAAGCCACACCTTCATTTCAAGAGATCCAAGATCTCAGTCCCAGTTTATTATTATAAAGTGGATAATCAACTTTTCACCTACTATTACTCCAGGACAATGCAGAATTTAATTTAAACACCTGTAGCCAAGAGCAGCCAGTGTCCTTCAGATCAATGCACAACCCTGCAATAGACAATCGTGGAACAACCTGACAATGAGAAATTTCCTTAAAATCCAGAAGTTTCATCAGCATTAAATAAGCTCTAGAATGAGTTATTACCTTTTCACAAAAGCCACAGGAACTGGTGCCAGAAAACTCAAGCATAAAATGTTTTTCTGTGCAATAAAATTGAAATAAGTAAAGAAATCATTTATCACCTTCCTTCTCAACTGAAAGTCAATGGACTCCCAGAATCTTGTTTAAAAACATATTCCATCCATGTTGGGTGAGAGAAAGGCTGCAGAGCTCCTGCCTGAGCAAAAGAACTGTCATACTTTAATCCCAGAGCTGCTAGCACTTCCCTATTCAACTCGCTGTCTGAAGGGATTTCTGAAAGTGAACCTGCTTGCAGCTGACTCCATAATTTCTCTGAGCAGCATCTCAGCTCAGCTTTTTCCTACTCTCCTTTTCAAAGAGCAGGGCTAGCACGCTGGCCCAGGTGCATATTGGTGGAGTAGGGAAAGAGACCAGAGGACAGAGTGTGAGTTCTGGGACCAAATTTTCATCAAACTATTATGCATAATTTGTACATTGATGTTTTACATCTGTGCAGAGCAGAAAATCAAACAATGAAAACAAACTAAAAATGCAAAGTCCATAAAGTAACCCTTGCCCTGAAGTAAATGGTACAGCCAGTAAAGAAAGAAATTAAAGCCTAAAAAGAGGAAAGCACACTGTAAAAATGGCCATTGGACTATATTAAGGGCTGGGAATATTGAAATAGAAACATGTCACTTTGTCACATCCATCCCTATGAGACATGCAAGCAAGCTCACAGCTTCCGACTGTCTCTGTATGGTCAGAAAATTACAGTTTTGTACTTTACTTCTTTCATATTACTGATTCAGAGAGAGCATTGAAGCATTTTTAAACATGATTCTGTGCAATAACGGTATTAGAGAGATGTTGTGTGTGCATACGGCAGACACCAAAGCCAAAGACCTTTTAGACTTCAGCGTTGACATTTTCCATTTACACTTTGTATCACAAAATAGTGTACCAGTGTGTCAACAGTAACAGAGGCAACAGATGTCATTCCCTATAACCTCTGCTGGCGCATGGTGGAAGGCTTAGGTGAGATACCTGGAGAAAACAGCACTTGTTTTAGACAACAGTAATTCCAGATCCAGCTTCTCTTCAAAAGTACTCAAAGATCCTCAGAATGCCCCACGCCCTCAAAATAGTTTTTCCACTCCGTCACACTCAGTTTCCCAAGACAGCACACGTGGGAAGAGTACAGATGACTCCAAGAACATGGGACACCAAGAAACACAGCCAAGAAAAAACTACAAGTTACATTATTTCAGGCTTCTTTTCATGGAACCATAGAATCATTTAGGTTGGAAAAGACCCTTAAGATCATCAAGTCCAACTGTAAACCTAGCACTGCCAAGTCCACCACTAAACCATGTCCCTAATCACCACATCTACACCACTTTTAAACACCTTCAGGGATGACAACTCAACGACTCCCCTGGGCAGCCTGTTCCAATGCTTGATAACCCTTTAGGTGAAAAAATTTTTCCTAATAGCCAATCTAAACCTCCCCTGGCACAACTTTTGTGACTTCATATCTCTTTACATCTTAAAGCCATAATCCTGTGGCCCCATACATAGAGAAAGCAGGAGCAAGAGATGGATTGATTTTCACAGGTGGTGAAATTCAGGATTTGATGATCAGCATTAATTCCAGGCTCGGTTTTTACTAATCTAGTGACATGTGTGACTCCTGACTGGAGGTTACCACAGTCCTTTTGCAGGGAGATCTGATCACTTTTGACTTCAGGAGTACTTTTGCACTGCTACAGAATGCAGATCTAATCTTGCTACACCAGCTATGGAGTTGGTATTTTAACTCTAGGTATCTAGCAAGAGATATGGCCCTCCATTTGTCATGTTCTGGTTTTACACATGCTACTACAGGAACCTTTGTCACTAGGACAAAGGCCAAAATAAAGTGAATGTGAGATAAATATTCATTGAGAGCACAACTAATAGGGTTTCATACGGATTAAGTCAGGAAATTGGAAAACAGAGCATGAGAGAATATATTATTAAATTATGCATTTCTCTCAGCGTATGAATAATATAGAACTGAAATTGATACACAAAGCTCTAGATACCACTAGCATTATGTGAAAAAAATAAAGTAATTGTAAATACTGCACAATCATTTCAGTTAATTATAGCAAAAGACAGCTTCACCCAATGCTTCAATTTTAATTTACCTATTGTATAATTTGTAGGTGGAAAAAATATCATGATTAAATTACACCCCATAAGCACTCCCAGAAGATGATGTATCAGCATAATTTAAGGGATCAAAATTGAAAATTAAAGCTTAGTTTTCTACTATCAGAGCTCTGATGTTTTTGGATGAATAAATGTCAGAGACTGCAAAAGCATACATTAGATACCAAGGATATCCTTACTGGACTCAATCATAAAGTTGCTCCCTGTAGCAAGGATTAAACTCTGCCTCCATTGAAGTCAATGGCACAAGGGTTTTTCCCTTCATGCTTCTAAAGGCGCAGTCTAGAAGTAGGTGAAAGTATGAAGTACCACAGCAATTTAATCTTACATCAGGAGCCATTTTTCTTCCAGAGATTCTTAACTAATGGAGTAACAAAATAATGAAAATGAAGTCCTCCGATATAATGTGATTTCAAAAAGCCCCTGATAAACTCTGTATTACCTGTAATTAAAAATTATTGAATATTTGCAGTCCTCATTCATCTGTTCTCATCCTACAGTGCTAACCCTGCAGATGTATGGTCAGGTAATTTCCAAGTATAAATAACAGCCTGCAGGGCACATTTTAAACAGTGAGTAAGCGTGAAAGAGACAGGTAAGTGCTAATGGGATTTTCAGAACTGTTTTCAAACAGGAGTTACATCCAACATTATTTTGAAAAATCTCACTTAGCACCTAGCTGGAGTGTTAGCTTCTTGAATTTCTAAGATGACCCACGTGACCACATTTTATGATACCTGTGATGTACTTAGCACATGTTTAAATTCCAGTGGAACATACAAGAATCAATCTATGTATTACTAATTAATTACAAAACATCAGTGAACTGTGAGCCCTGGGCCAACCTGGAAAGGTATCATATGAAAAACGCTCATGTATTTTTTTTCCCAGCCATGGAATTTTAGGCAAAACTAACAGAAGACAGGGGACAGCAGTGATTAAAGAACCACCACCATGCTATGGCCAATTGACTTTAGGTGTTTAATTTCTACCTTTAGGGTATTAAAAAACAAGCTTTTGTGAATTTACCAGTGATTCCATAATCAAACTTGAAGTAGCTGTTTCATAACTGCGGATTGTGAGTTGAAGCAATGACAAAGCCTTCAGCTGTGTGATTTCTGGCACTGACCACCTTCTCACTCTGAAAGGCCCTGTATGTGGTCCATGCCTCTTCCTAAGCATTTATTTTGCTGCTACTGGAAAAGGAAGTACACAATAATGTTTTAAGGGAAGATTATCAGTTTATAGTTTTAACTGCTTATCTTGCCTTTAAAACAAACATTAAACACCCGAAACCCTGTTGGATTGTTAGCAACTTCTAACTTTAAAAAAAAAAAAAAGTTGCCCCTAACTGAGGCCAAGAGAGCATCAGCTTCAAGTGAGAACTCAGTGTTCAACATAAATTCTTCCTGTCTCTCAGTCCCCCTCTTATATGTTTTTTATTAGCAACATCATAAAAGCAATACTTTGCTTTCAGCCTGCATGCCTACAGTCTCCGTTATTCTTACCTTACTTAGCAGTTGAAGCTTGCACTTCAGAAACACTGCACTTGTCTGGATATGGGCTAAATTGATGTAAGGAAAAAGAGGTCAAGATGGGATTATATAAGAAAAGCATATAGTAAACTAATTCTAAAGTCTTTTCACATCTCTTTTATACTGCTCTGGCAGCCTCAAGCAGCTTCCGCTTCCTTTAAAGTTACTCTATGCTATTAGGCTATTATAAAGGCTCTGGGGAGAAAAGGAATCAGTACCAGACATCATTAATTGAGATCTACCATTCTCCTAGTTCCTCAAAATAAGCATAACAACTCTATTCTTTATTACAGAACTTCAGCAGGAAATAAAGTAACAACTGTAGCACACCTAAGGGTAATACTCTTGTAACTCCCACTTTCAAAAGACAAGAAGGCAAACATATTGATTTATCTATACAGGAAAAGGAGCTGCAAAAAGTTCTGCAAACAGATTTTCAAAAAACATCTACCTGTCTTGTGACACAGCGTGGCCAGTGGCTGCAGAAGCCAGCCTTGGGAACTGGGCAATACCAGCAAGTCAAAGCACTTAAAAACCAAAAGTGGATTTATAGACCTATGCAACATGAGCATTTCCAAGATCCACACAAAGAAGAAAAGAAAATAAAAATGCAAAAAATAGCAAAGAGAAAAGTTCTGGGGCCAATAAGGCACAGGAAGGCCCAGTAAAGCTCTAAGACACACCACAGGCAGTAAGAGTGCACTCTTCAGCACTTGGCCTGTGCACCACAGCCCAGGGTTTAAACAGCACAGGTCCCTGTATGGGAACTCTGCATTCATTTGAGCTGTCTCCTCCATAACATGGGCTGACAGTGTTCCTGAAAGACGTACTGTACCACCACATTAGCAGGGCCAGGGTGACCCCTGCAACACTCATTTCAGAGGCAACATTAAGACACTCATACATATGTTTTGTTCAGAAGAGCACCTGCAATATGCTTTGGTAGCATTCCAGAGCAACAAAAACTACCAAATGTCTCCTTTTTCACTCCTAAGAAAGGAGAGATAAGCACCACAGAAGGGTCTTACCAGTCTTCTTGGGCACTTGCAAGGAATAAAGAAAGGGTACATTGCCTCTTGTTGCACAAACACCAGACAGTTTTCAACAGTGTCAGTGCAGCTTCCAGCTCTCTAAGCAAGAAGCAGCTTTATCGTCTGCGGCATGAGAGAAGGATGTCAGGATTCTGTTCATGACTAATGACTTCATGCTGTAATGCTTCAGGACTATACCTTGAGTTAAATAACTTCAGAAAATTAATTGAAGAGTTATCCAAGCAAGAAGAGGGTGAAAAGCTTCAGGAGTGCATCCTGCACTTGTAGATGCACATCAATATTTGCCTCAATGTCTCCCTTCAGCTTGTAGCCTCTGGTGTTGTGAGATGTGGATATAGTGGGGAGGGGAAGAAAAAAAGAAGAAAAAAAAGGAAAAAAGAATCACCTGAAAAGAGAGATAACTAACTGGGGAAATTACAAAGCTGGCTTGTGCAGTAAAAAGCCCAGTGTATAGAATCTATTGAAGCTTTCAATACAAGGGAACAAGGGTCTCATTTCAGCTGCTGATCAGTTTAGATTCACGGCCACAATAAAGGCTATGTGCCATAGTTGCACCTCCTGATTATTAAAGAAGGTTTCTACTTAAGAGTCTTTGTTTCCTTAAGATAGATTCCATACACTTAGTGATTTCTCACCTGATGAGCACTATTCAGACAAAGTTCACAATCAGAGATCACAATAAATTTCATGCATTAGGAGACTTTTATGTCAACAATCCCTCCAGCTCACAAAATTTAATTCATTGAGGAAAACTTTTTGAAAGCATATGGCCTTGAAAACAAGGCAAACAGAAGAAAACTCTCAACTAAAAAAGAGGAAAGTAAAGTTCAAGGAAAGATCAGTAGTTACAGGCACCCACACTTCACAAGACAAAAAGGAATACGTTCACGTAGAAAGAACAGCAGGTGCTGATATTGTCCGCGGAACCGTAGCTTATCTGTAACTGTCCCATTCAAAGAAAAGCCAAGAGTTGCCCATCTCTGACCCCTGGGTACTATCAACAGCTGACACTGAAGCATGGCATTACCAGAGACTGCCTATATCAGGATAGCTCTCTCCCATTTATCTTCTCTGCCATCCAGAAGTTGTTTGTGCAGATCCCCAAACAAAATTTGGCAGAGAAACTGAATCAGAATTAAAACAGCCTGAGGAATAAATTCTTCTCCTTCCTATAGAGAATGTTTCTTTGGGACAAAAGCAGGTACTGAATACTGAAAACACGTTTAGCAAACTCTACTGCAGGTATAGTCAGGTAGCCAGGAAAGAAGTTTAATTTAGCTAATAAAGTGAACAGTTACATGTGCAGCCTCCTCCTACATTCAAAAAACCAAGGGTCACTTCAGTTGCTCTTAAGCAAGAACACAAGATTTGCAAATGCAGAATTTGTGTAGTAAGAATCTATGCTAAAAAGCGTCTAAGTGGGCAGTAAAGTATTTTCCTCAATCTCCATACGGCCAGCCTATTGTATGACATCCTCGGCTGATTTAATCTGCTGCATTGGTGGCAGGGACATTAAGAGTAGCATCAATACGCATCTTCCCACATGCTCCTTCCCCAACACATATGGTTTGCTGGTGTACATGGAAGGAACAGAAAAAAGACTGCAGTCTTGTAGCTTTGCCAATGGTTTATTACTGAAGGGAGGATATCTGCTCTCTGGGGTGCAGAAATCGCAGTTGTTCTTGATGCTGGGACCAAGACAGACATTCTTCCCTACAGTCATGCAGGAAGCAAAGTCCTCCTGTATGTGACTTCCTCACTGCAGTAAATTAACACCAGCATTATGCTGTTGCCAGTCACTGAAACTTAAAAGCTGGCCATCACCCCTGACAAAATCTTTAATAGTTCTGTGATCACTGCATGCGTGCCTCAGTTTCCTCCTTTTGCCTTACACTATTTAGAAGGGGTGATAAGGGACTAAACACTTACCTTGAGGTATGAGCTTAATACGAGTGTGGTGTGTTATAGCCCACTGGGACATATGGTGGCCCTTCACACTTAGGAAAGATCTCATGCTCTACGCTTGGTCAATCAACCCTTCTGTCCTGGAAAAAGGAACAAAGGACGTATGCAAAACACGCTGCTTATTAAGAAGAAAACAAGAGGATGGATTTCAGCAGCAAAAAATGCTGCATTGTGGTCTCTTCTCTCAGGGCATTTGCAAAGAGTCCTGAATACTCTGACCAAAGGCACACACCCCCTTTTTATCACCAGATAGCCAATATGTACTGGCCTATTGATAAATAAAAATGACTCATGTAGCTGTAGTTCCCTGCTATGAACCTTGATTCTCCTTAAGGGTAAGGGAAACTCAGAGTTGATTTAGTTCTTTCCGGTGGAGCCCTGAGAGCAGTCTGTGGTAACACTGCGTAACACCCAGCAGCAGTGTGTCAAAGGAACCAGGCATGGCAGCAGAAGAGGGTAATTCACCTGTCAGCAAAAGCCACACCAGGCCAGCTCTGTGGGGTGTTATTTAAAGAGGCTTTAAAGGTAGAGCTCCGATCAAGAACCTACAGAAAAAGTTAAACAACCCTCTTCATCTTTGCACTCGGTCTACATCTAAACGTTGCAAATCCTTTCCGCGTAACATACTGAAGGTATCAACTTGCACGATCACATAGTCAAAATTCTCAACCAAGCTCTCATTCAATACTCATCTGTGTATTGCAGACATCCTCTTCCTTGATACATGCAATGACTCTTGTCCTCACCTGTCACTGACTCGCATCACATTTTTTCTCTTCTTGTTCCCACTTCTCTAGCACAAACATCTGCTGCTTGTTTTCACTTTCAAGGCTTTTGCAAAGCTATCCTTTCCTTTGCCATCAACTCTTACACAAACATCCCATGTTGCAACATTTCTTCAAATGCGTTAGCAGCCTGGGGGCACATATGCACAGCAGGCCCAAGAAGCAAATACCTTGCTCAGACAGAGCAAAGCTGGGATATGTCCACAGCCAACAGCACTGATTACATCAGCTACTTTTAATGCCCCCAAAGGTCATGTACTGGGTGATGGCCTCAAGTTGAGGCAAGGGAGATTAAGGTTAGATATTAGGAAAAATTTTTTTACTGAGAGGGTTGTCAAACATTGGAATGTGCTGCCCAGGGAAGTGGTTGAGTCACCATCCCTGGAGATATTCAAAAAGCGAGTGGACAGGGTACTTCAGGACATGGTTTAGTGGGCATGGTTAATGGTTGGACTCGATGATTTTGAAGGTCTTTTCCAACCTAAATGATTCTATGATTCTATGATCTTGCACATGGAGGGAGAAGGAATCAGCTCTATCTTTGCCCTGACAACTCTCTAGCTATACTCCACTGAGGCCATTTCTGCCCAAGGCAGGGTTCCTGCCATGCAGGAGCACTTGCAAAATCTCTTTTGCCTTGTCCATAGCATTCCCTCAAGTTTTTCCTCCAATAGTCATAAATCTGTCGGTTTCCTGGAGTTTGTGGCAATGAACTATACAGCAAATTCAGCTTTAACTTCACTGTAGCATACAGACCATTTATAAATACACAACTGCTAACAACTCAAGTGAGGCAAATGCATTCAGCAATATTGTATTTTACTGCTGGGGAAAAAGGGTCAAGAGGGATGACAAGGTGCCTCCCACTCACAAAAATTAACATTTAAAATAACATTCAGAAATCACATTTAAAATTCTGTAAGAGTCACAGGTAACAGCAAGGTTGAAGTGTTATTCTAGGCAGCAAAGTAGAGTTACACTTCGTAAAGATATGCGATAATCAGATGATGCAAATCCCAGCACATGGCATCAGACCCAGGCAGCCAACACAAGGACTCTAGGCATCACCCTCTGCCTCCCCAGACTGCATCCCCATCTGCTGTGACTTGGCCACTAGCAGCAGCCGCTCCCGAGCACAGAACCACCTGAAACAAATGCTTACAAATGGCCTATTTTATTTCCGGCATCTACATTTTTCTTTTAAAGTTGTTCAGGTTCCAGCCAGGGAAGCTGGAGTCAAATGTTGACAAGTGAGCTCCTGCCAGAAAATTAACTTTGAAATAGCCCAGATGACTCAAAGATGTGTAGGCTGTGTACAAATCCCCACAGAAGTGTAAAGGCAAACTGCTGATTTCTAATATAATCACTTATACGGATAAAACGAATTAAAAAAAAAAAAAACACCTAAAACTGCCAAATCAGAATGTTTGTTAATATTTGCTGTAACAACACAAATTAGCAATTGGTATACATGGCTTACTCCTTAAAAGTCTGGAAGCCTGACATTCCTTACAGGAAGCTGATCTTGACCCAAGTCAAAAGAGTTTTTGCTGTAGTCATTTATTTAATAGCAACAGGACACATCTGGCAAAGGGCAAAATAAATGAAAAAAAAAAATTGCCTTAATTTTCAAACTTGCATAATGGCCTGAGATAGCACCCTAATTTTCAGACTCATCCAAAAAATATCAACTTCTGTAACATTCATCTACAGAACTTTCAAACATTTGCTTTAAACTTAATGAAGCTTTTGGAAAGACCTTTACCATTCTTCATTCAAAAAGTAATTAAAATAATTTCAATTCTATTATCCCCTTAATCCTGAGGAGAACGTTTGAAAGGCTTGTCATCAATAGAAATAAAAAATAAATGCCAAGTAGTCCTTTTACCTAATATAATCCATGCAGTCTGATCCCAGTGTTGTATTTGCCAACATCACTATAGCAGTTTAGTATGAGCAGTAATGCCAGACAAGGCCTGAAAGCTGTTTTTCTGACAAACTTGTGTTTTAATGCAGAAAATGTAGAGGGCTTAAATGAAGAACAATGCTACACTTGGTGTGGATATGGTGTTCATGTTCTGATATTTCTATTCTATAGTTTTAATAGGTGTTTCTATAGCTTTAGTAGGTGTTAAAATAACAGCGTAGCATTCTAGCAGCCTAGACCCTCACACTGGTCATAATACTGTCATCTAACATTCATTTCACATACTGTGAGTAACAAGAGAAGGATTAGCCACTTTTTTTTTTTTTTTTTTTTTAAAAGAGGAAAACCAGAACTGCTTAATAACTTACATTAAGTTTCTAGTGTGGAAACTGCTGCAGTAAAACTTAACGGTGGGAAAAGAATTCTGTGAGACTCAACAAGAGAGAACGATTTTGTTTGAAGTAGCTGGATAAATTCATCTTTGTATTTCATAGCAAGATAATGAATGAGGAAAGAAGAACATTTGTCTCTGTGATTCCCAACATAGCGAATGTCTCAACGAGCAGTTGTATTACTGACAGCACTAGAAAATTACAAATTTCAAAATGAAATGTGTCTTACTATCACATAACAGAGTGGATACCACAGCAGTGAAGACATTATCTCAACTGTATTTAAATCACAGACTTCACTGATATCCTATTCATTCTCAGCAATGAGCTGCACACATACCAAAGTTTCTGAGAACCAAATACTAATTCCTTCTCTTGCCTCACTGTCCAACAATTGCGAACTAGTAGTTTAGGGGTACAGTAGCACTTGTATTGCTTTTCCACTGAGCTGAGAAGAGTCTAAAAGGGAGCATGTCATGGTGTTTTACAGGAGGAGCGGGAACCTCTGATTTGACTTGAAGGAGAGCCGAGAGATGACAGTTGTGGTGGTGAAAGGAAGATAAGCATTTCTGTGGCATGAAGTTCTCTGGAGCTGTTACTACAGAAAGCTCCAGTGACAGAAAAATGCAAAGTTGCTTTGGACCTAGCAGTTATGACAGAGTGATGCAACAGCCTAATTAACTGTATTTAAAATGCAGCCAGTCTAGGGGTTTGAAAAGTCAAGTAAAATCTCACAGGACCCACAAGGAAGGGCTGGATTCACTGAATAACCTTCGCATTTTTCCATCAGGTTAACAAACAGCTGCACCAGTGCTGCTCAGGCCTGTCTTCCATGGCTTGTGTCTCTAGTGCAAGAGCAGAGTTTTATCCCCCTTTACAAGGCAGCCACTGCAGTCTCAGTGGTGTTCCCTGTGAACATGTTTCTTCACCACTGCAACAGTGGTGGGGCACTCATTTTGTCTGCAGACAGATAGGAGCAGCTATGGGTATTAGAGCCTTTATAAAGCTGATAGCAGCACTGCTCTGATTCTGCTGCATTTTGCCTCCACATCACATGGAATGCTGTAGGTAGACAGCTGGAGTTTCCATACATGTGTTACATGCAAAAGCAGTTGCATTAACCTTTCCTTTTAATCATTTGATTGAATTCAGTGACTTACAGACAAGTCTGCATGTTCTCTTTTGTTCAGAAACTGTCTTCTCTGAGCCACATTACACACAGAATGTATGTGGGGTAACCCAGAGTGGAACAGCTGTCTTTTTGTGAAGCTGTGTAGCTACCTCGCATAGTTACCACAGCCACCACTCCTGGCAGGGTTAAAGTAGTGCAGCAGTTAAGATGAAGGAAAAAAGTAAGTAGAGGGCTGACAAGATTTTCTTGTCTGAATTTAGCACTATCCAGGCTCTCCCAGTGTTATTCTGGGCTAGAGAGAAGGAAGCTTCTTGTGCTCATCAAATGGTGCTGTTTCGTAGCACCACACTTTGGCTGTTCCTTGCACATTTGTTCAGCATTCTCATGCCCCAGAACAGCACAGCAGATGTAGAATACTTCCAATGCAAATATATCTGGCTGCCACACAATCCCCTTTTTTCCTCAAGACTTTGCAAGAAAACATGTGGCACACTGGAGTTCCACAGTGACACGAGACTGAAGTTTGCTCTTCTACAGACAATATGTTTTGCCACATGTTGCTTCTATGGACTTTTACAATATTAGCAATGCCTGCAGCAAATAAAGCAGCAAGACTGTGCATCACTACACTGGGAGACAGACACTATCCAATTTACTCCAGATCACACTAATAAGGCATCTGACTCAGGACCCATGCAGACTTCCTTGAGCTTTTCACTTCTGCCTTATCAGCACCACAAAGCAGCTACCGATTTGGCTCAGCTTTTCATTCCTGTTAAAAAGTGCAGGATGACAGCATGTAGGCTTTTACAAATGGATTATGAACCTGAAGCAAAATGCTGCTGCTTACTTCTGTGATTCCAGACGGTTCCAGCACACACTTCTTAAACCTCTCAGCAATTGCTGTATGCTGCATTAAAAAGCCAGAAGGAACATAAATTAAATCTTAAAGGGACATTATCAGGATTGACTGCCACAAAAGAGTATGTGCAAAAATCAACATACTAGAAAGCTGTACAACAAAACAAAAACATACAGAATATAATCTTACGTGATTATTGAGACTTGACATCCACAACATGATCAAAAAGAAGACTGGCCTTTGTTTCAAGGCTTCTAGCATTTTCACATACAACTATTCATATTCATAAATGTCTCCAGGATGCCACTGTATACTACGCAATCTGCTGCAGGAAAACACGACTTTTCTACTATCTTGCTTTTAGTATTGCCAGAACCTGTGTTCTGTTCTACTAATACATTTAAAGATCAGAACAAAGGTAACTTTTAGTGAAATAAAGGGATTGGTTTTTTGGCTAGTTTTCAATATGTTACAGATTGTTTCTGCTGTCTCCATCTCCAACCAAAATATAAAGAAACAGAAATTGCAATGAATTCATTCAGGAAGAAAGAAAAACAAACAAAACCTCCCCACCCTCTAATCCACCTGTCTGGCTTTGCAACATGCTTGGTTGTGTTATGCAGGAAACCATTTAGAATGAGTTTATTGATTTATTCTGGTCTTCAAATAGAATTATAGTTTTAAAGAAATAAATGGATAAACAGGCTTCTCTTTAATTTCTCAAACATTACAAACAAATCTGTCTATGCACAGGAGAAATAAGCAGGGCATATAGGAGTTCAGCATTTTTAAATGAAAACCAGCCCTTAGTATTAGAGACACTTGCATCTTTCACACTACAGCTGTCTGCAGACATTGTTCTTTTCTGGCCATCATTGAGTTGCTGAAGCTGTCTCTCACAGTCAGTGCAAAGGCATGTCTAAAAAAGGAGGTTAGTGCAAATGTTGTCGAATACTGGTATCCAGTTACTACCTAGACAACAAACTAAGGAGCAAAGGGTGTTTGTCTACCTCCCACAGTTAAAACTTAAATAAAACATTTTGGAAACAGTTTTAAAAGCTCAATAACTATCCCCACTTTAAAAGCCTTAGTGAAAAAGATTTCTCTCATAGCATGCCTAATTGAAACAGGAGTATTCTCATAGTGAAGTGCAGTAGAATGAGTGTAGCATGAATTGGCAATAGCTTAGATTTGAGTCACCTCTCAGAGATGTAATTCCGTTGATTTCACCTAAATTACTTCCGATTTATGCTATTGCAAGAAAGAAAAAAGAGAGAAAGGAAGAGCTTTCATCTTGATTTTGCACCAGTAAACTCAATAGCAGTTATGCTGTTGACTGCAGTGAGTGCCAGATTCAACTCAGAGCCTGAAGAACACAATTTTTAGATCTAGTAAATTCTATTGCAAGCTCCACAGGAGCAAAGATCCAGATGGCCAGTTTCTGCTGAAATTTTTTTGCTGTCCACTATTTGATCTGAAAACATTAATAACAAAGGGCAACTCTTAAAAAGAAAAAAATTATCTCAGAAACGTCTCTCCCACTGTGCACAAGTAGAGTGAAAGTGCTGATGTGTTTCCTTTACCAGGCTCCAAGGCAGCAATGTATGGGACTTGATCTTGCAACACCACATGCTAGTTTTGCTTTAATCACCAAGTAGGAGAGTAATTTCATGAGCGAGAGCAACGCAAGTAAGTACCAGTGGTACTGGAATCCATGCGGCGAAAAGAGTGAGAAGTAGAGATGTTAGGTAACAGTGCCAGAAACAGTCATTATGCTTGTTCTCAGAGCTGACCCTGGCTGGAACCTGAGCCTACTCTTTATTTGGCTGCTTGCTACGAAAATGTTAAATCTTCTACCATTTAGCATGTATGAATATCAATTTGTTTTCTAATAAATAGAGGAAAAAGCAGTATTTAAATATTCATAAAACAAATTGAATGGCTCAGCCCAGTGTGTTTTCTGGATTCTTAACAATTTGCTATGGCTAATGGTCCTTGCTTTCACCTCACACCATTAATTTTCAAAGTCATCATTAATCTCCAAGAGAAGCATTGAGCTTTGATCATTATTGCTTAATTACATGGTAAAATAGACAGATTGTTAATATTAATTTGCTTTACAACAGGCCAACCAAGTTATCTTCAATTCTCAGCGCATTCTACAGCTGTCATTTTATGCCAGGTAATAATTAATACAATTATTAATTTAAACAAAGCTTTATACTTTTACTAGTGAGATAGAAAATCCTTATTTGAGCTCATGAACACTCACATTTTACTACTCAACTCCTATTGTATTTTTTTTACCATATGTGAGCCCCCAAGGTAAAGCAATTGCAAGCTTTACCTTGACATTTCTATGTAAATTGCTTGAAGTTATGCATGGAAATCTCATAAGACAGGTTCTGTCTTTCAGGGAAATGGGAGAACGTTCTTCTAAAGACTAGAAGGACAAATTTAAGACCAAAGTCATGAGAGTAAAAGCGGACTTAAATATTTAGTCAGAGAAGTCTAACTTCTCAAAGAAGCAGGGAACTTTTTATGTCTTGACACACTTATTTGGAAATCTCAGCTACCCCATTAGAATGTCCCTTCAGGGGACAGCTTGGTGAAAGTGTCCTATTTCTTAATCAGAAAAAAATATTTTCATGACTTTTCACAGCTAGTCACTGAAACACTAAGGGGCAAACAATTTCTGAATGGAGAGAATAAAAAGGCAGTTTTGGCGTGTACTTGTCAGCCAAAGTAGAGCAAATTTTGTTTGGGTGTGGCACCCACGTAAGTTCTTCTTTTGCTCCTTCACCACCTTGAAGAGAGGTGAGGCTTGAGATACTCAAAATCTCTATATTTAAAGAGTTCTCCTGCCTAAGCACATGAAGGGCTAAAGGAAGGGGGACACAGAACATCCTCAACTGTAACTTTAGTTCAGGTGGATTTCTTCTATAATATTAATAGAAAGGCTCTGATTAAAGATAGGCGTGGGCTCTCATACAATGGAGGGAGAGGAGGAAGGCATTAAATCACAGTCTTCCCAAGAGTCAGAATTGTTTTTCACACAATTCATACTTTTCCATCCTTTGTGTTGTACTTATAATCTGAATCATAGAAATGTGGCCTGAGAATGACTTCTGGAGGCTCCATCACTGATGCAGGATCAAATAAGTTGACATCACCATATGCTCATCTGACATGCTCGTAAAAACCCCTAAGAGCTCATACAACTTCCCCAGATATACTTTACCCTTTCAAATCTACCATTATAATTAGGGCATTTTGCCTATTTTGTAACTGAAACAAACTAAATAGCATCACAAGTTCAATGCATTGCTCCTTAGCCTAGCAGTAACACAGCAATTATTATTCCATTTGCAACAACTGCTTATGTATCAATAAACATAACCCTATCCCCCTCAATCCCCCTCATCTGCCGTTCCTCTTCAGCAGAAACAAACCCCATTTCTTCAGCCTTCCTTCACAGGTCATGTTCTCTAAACTTATCACTTCCTAGCTGTCATTGCATTTGAACCATCTTTCAATATGCCAAGATCAATTTGCCAGCCTTAGTGAAGTGAGACTGTCCTACTGAGACATCATGAACATGCTGACCAACAGATTGCTTCTTTGGCCATTGATCTTCCAAGAGAAGCAACTGAACAACATTTTCCTCAAAGCCAGGCAGTGTTTACATCTGAGTGGCTGACTCAACAATTCACTTCAATACTATGTTATTAATTTATTATATGTTAATTCTTGTTTTTAAAATAAGATAGGATGAGGAGGGCTACAGATGAAACCTCTGCAGTGGAAGATGACAAAGTAAGATGAGATGATTCTTCCTTTAATGAAAACATTCCTCTTATTTTTTTGAGGTGTATTTCTTGAAATGGGGAGAAATTGCTCTTTCCTGTGATTGCTTTCTGTTGTCATGTGACGTACACTTTCCTCCCTCTCATTATCAAAAAGCACATTCACTTATTTTTCTGCTTTAACTTCCTTCAGAGGATAAAAGACAACAAAAGTTTATGTCCATCTAGCAAACAGAGAGCAAATACTACATCAAAACAGAACTCAGCTGATTTAATTCAGCTCAGGAACATGGGAGATTTGAAGTGAACAATTTTTCTGACACAAAGAGTAATGAAAAGTCGACGACACGAAATGGAATTCTTTTACCATTACAAGCAAGTCTGACAAGTTTTTGGGTCACATCCTCTGATCTAGAATGACTTTTAGAGGCAGAACCCCAAATCCTTGTCACTGAGAAAGAAAGGGTATACCTCATCTTCAATCAAGTTCCCTAGCATAAACAACAAACATGATGGTTAGAAATTCTATGGCAATCTCTCTAAGCCCAACCCTACCCACTGTTTTTCACTGTATAATGTCTAAGTTGTTAATGTATTGCAATAAAATTCAAGATCTAAATGTTTACACAGCATCACATTTTACTATATACCACACATGGCAAGTAAACTATTTCTTAGGTTATGGTATATAAAGCAAAGGGCCCCAAGGGAAACCCAAAAGCATACTGAGATCATACTGATAGTTCAGTATTCCAAGAGGAAAAGTGGGAAAGGAGAGGGATTTCCCTCTCTCCTTTAAGCTTACTCCTGTATCATACCAAAATAACCAGCACCAAAGTCACTTTTATCCTAAGGACAAAAAATTAGATCAGATTCATACATTAGACTATCAGTGTATTAGTATCTCATGATTCTCCCCTGTATCTCCGGTGCTGAATGTTCCTTTCTTTTCTTCTTCTATCACATTGTCTTGCCCTTCCCAGTTCTCTGCCTGACCACAAAATACTGAATCTTTCACAGGCATCTTTTTTATGAAGGCAAGAGTGACCCTGTGTACAGTGTTTCTACTGCCTGAAATGCCGTTCTTGTTTTTCTCTCTTTTCTCTCTCTCTCGTGCTGTTCCTCTCTCTTTTAATTTCAGTTGAACAAATCTCTTTTGCCTTTTACTTCTAGCAACTAAGAGCCAAGGTAGAAGGAGATTAACTCACCATAGGATGCCTTTAACTCTGTGAAGCACTAGGGGCAGAGTCAGTGCATGAGAAAGTTAACAGGTATTAAAGCTCTCGTACTGCAAACAGGCATGTGATTAGATCTTTGCACAAAATGAAATATATATTTAAGCACTGACAAAATTGGGGAGTACAGCTATCTCACCGGGGGGGGGGTGGGGGGGGTGGGGATACAAGTGCAAAGTACAAAAAGCCAACATGGCAATATAGCATGCCTTAGGAATATTTTTCTGGCACATCCCCATTGCTAACCACAAAGCATTAAAACATGTAAAATTTTTAGGACATCTCAGGGGCCAAGAACAACATTGTACCTTATTATTCCATCATCCAGCTTGTTGATGCTCTGGCTTTTTTGTTTGGGGTTTGTTGGGTTTTTTATGTGCATGTGTTTGCTCAAATCAGCTCCTAGGTGTTCAAGGTGCTTACATCAACACCATTTATAGAGTTTGTGCACCATGGTCCATAAGGTTTGGTTGTTTTAGTTTCCAAAAGTAACCACTCCTCTAAAGAAGCTATTTATCAATCCATAGGGCCGCTAAATCTAAATGGCAGAATTTGTCTCTCAAATGATTCTAAAATAACCTGTTCTTCCTCCTGGTTAAAATCACTCACCTCTAATGACTGTTTTGACTAGTCACACAGTGACAAGTGTCAGAGACTGTGAATACAGTTTAAAAGACAAAGAGAGTCAGATGAAGGGAGACGACCCAGTTTTAAACTCACCTCTGTTACAAAAACCTTGATGATGCTTTTAGGCGTGGACTGCACTGCCATGGGCTTATGTCCCTTTGCTCAATCACTGCTATCCAGTGCTCCACTCCCCTGTTTGCTCCATCAGCCTGCTACCCTCTGTTAGCCCCCAGTCCTCAGCTGGCAGAGCGGGATACTGGTCCCAGTGCAGGGCTTAGCAGAGGTGCATGGCTGCAGAACCAGAGCTGGCATGCTGGGGAGGGGGAGGCACATCACATTTAAACCCCAAACAAAGTATATTCCTGCATTTACAATCAACTACTTTCAAGTGTGATATGCACATTTAAAAAGACACAGCAGACTTGCACACTGCTGTCAGCCCATTTGTTTCTGTTCGAAGTTTATTTCACTGCAGCATTTGTTTCATGCTGCCAGTAAGAACATGCTTCAGCTATCTTGCTGTTAGGCAGTCTGAAATACAAGGGCAGAGCTAACTGTCTCCATTAGGTCAACAAGGCATGACTGACCCCAGGTTCCTCAAGGCCCTGTGTCCCTTCACAGATCTCTAATTATGCACAAATCCTGGTCTAATTCTCCTTTACTTTATGCTCCAGCAATAGTAATAAATGATTCTGCTTCTTCAGCAGCAGTTGCCTAGAAAGGACTAAATAACCTCTTCACATTTTGTTTACCTGAAATAAAGCAGCTAAGTGGTAAAAAAACCAAGCTCTCCCCATTGCTAAAAGGAAGCTGAAAGATCTCAAGTGGAGAAGTAACACCTACATTTGCAAAAGCAGAGAGGCAGGGGGAAAAAAAAAAACAAAACAAAACAAAAAAAAACCAAAACACAAACCCTTTGTTTTACTGGCCAGTCATCCTCCTCAGCAACTGCTTCACTCCCTGAAGACCACTGGAGAAAACACTGAAAAAAGAAAACAGAGCCTGACTTTTCATCCAATTTATTCTGTCATTTACTTGCTGAAATTGGTCCCTTTTTCCTGATCCTTTCAGGGTTGCTATGTGAAGTACAATAAGAACTTTCATTATTCAAGTGATGCACAACAAAGGGCCAAATAGACATGTTAGACCTTTTACAGACTTCAAACCCAGCAAGCAGTAAAACCACAGTGGCAAAATCAAGCCTTTTTTTTTTTCTTCCCCCCCACCAGAGTGGTACTTTGTACTGTCCTGGACATCCTCAGGGAAGATCTTGCTTTTCCTTCTGGATCCTTTCTGGATTGCAGGCAATATAGCAGAAAGTAAGAGCACAAAGCAAAAGCACCAGTGAGGTCAGTCTTACCCTTCACAGACACAACGCTACACTCATGGAGTTTTCACCGTACAACTCAGATCAACAGAGTTGTAAAGTCAGCCCACCCCAGCAGAGCTTTGGGTGACAACACATTCACCCACCTGCAGTTTCCTTCCTCTACTGACTCTCCCTATTTGGTACATCTTGCACAACTCCTTTACACAAAGCTAAATGTAATCCACCACAAAGACGCTGTAAGTAATAGAATTCCTTAGCTCCTCCTTCCAGTGAAAAATCTGTGGTGAAAATGAAAGAACTAAGAAAATATAGGACTTACAACATAGGGTTTTGACATTTTGTGGAGAATTCTTTTCATGGGGCTGGTTACAAATTAGATCAAAAGTATATGCTCAATTTTGATCCTAACAACATAAAACCCATTATACTAAATCATTTCCCCATGGAAAGATTTCAATATATATGAAACTGTCAAAAATCTCCATTATACACATAAAGGGTACTATGTTATGTACCAAAAAAAAAAAAAAAGAAATATAAAACGTACAGAGAAATGGGAAAGATAAATGAACATTTACCACAGAGGCTGGGCAATTCCTAAATGGCAAAGGGTCAGAAAAAAATCTTCAGGTTATATTGTGAAGCATTTCTATTATCTTTGTGACTGAGTAGAGCACAGGGACTGCTATCAATAAATGTCCATATACGTTTGGCTCACTACAGCCTATTTCAATTTTCACTGACTTGTTGAAGAAAAAAAAATAAAAAGAGCAGGCCTGCCAACTAAACAGGAAGAGACTACTAAACACACTATTCTATACTTTGACTTCAAAAAAGACAGAATTTAAACCTTCTGAGTTGTATATGCACAGAAATACCACTACCTTCCTTCATGAGCTAATAAAGAAACCTCAAGGAAACATAAACCATATGCTAAGTTAAGCACATGCTGGGACATTAGTCATGACTTTGTGTTTCTTCTTAGAATTGCTTTAAAATATTCATGTCAGATAATCATAAGACATCCTGAATTTTAAAGAAGTTGAAAGGAGAAACAACTGATCCTGAAGCGTAAGTTCCCCATTTCCAAGTACAAACCTGGATCCACAGGAGTCTGTATTCTTTTGCTAGCTCCAGTGGTCTTTGACTGTACACCTGCATTGACTGAAACAGAGTTATACTAAACAAGCACCAATATAAGATAGCTCACAGTGTGTTCTGATCTCTTTGCTCTGTTTTCTGAAGCTTAATTCATCTTACCTGAAGTAACATGTGTTTATTACAGGGGTCAAAACAAGCCTTTGAACTTGTGACTCAAAATGTTTTCCGAATTTCAGCCTGTAACATTTCACAAGCCTTCTGAAATCCCTTACATAAAGCAATACAAGGATCACCTACACTTATGGGTCTCTTACACTGATAAGCATCAGCACTGTAAAAACATTGACATTGTAATCTCTGAAACAGATATAGCATACACAGACAGCCAGTCTGAAGTCCATTCTGCAAGTCCCAAAGTAATTGCTTGGTCCAAACCTTGAAATCTTTTATTGCTTCACTTCCTGAGTACATTTGTCAAACAGCATGCACTATTAACACAGATGTTTGTCTTATGTCACCAGCTTTTCTTCATGCCCATTTGTTACTAAATAGGACTGAAAGCAAGAGGATCAGACAATCTCCATAGTCAGCACTGGACTCTAAACCAGTGAAAATGGTGAATTTACTTCCCTATCCATTCTGAGACAGTCTCCTCTACCTATCTGGGATGTTTTTCCCATAGATTTCAAAAGCTACCAACTGTTTAAGACGGTATATTCTCACATCTGCCCAGTATCTGATTTTTAGATTGTCTACTAATACCTATAAAGCAGTCAAGAAATCAAATCTTTATGGAAAAAGCCACAGGAATTAAAAGGAAGAACTATATTTTGCAGATTTTTGGACTATTCCAAAACAGTACAGGAAGTTGCATTCTTTTACCAACTTTACCACAGAAACTGTGAACTACTTTGTGGAAAACATTTGCCTTCTGTTCCATTCTGTAGACTAAGAGTCATTTCTACACCACTTATCCTTGTCAGGTGCAATTCTTCCATAGTCTGACCTAGCAGGGCTCCACAAACTAGCAGTTAAGTGCAGTGCCTCATTAGAGCTAAGGAAGATGCAGACCTGTGCATGCAAGTGGTTTTAGTTAAATTCCTTCCAGCTGTGTGACAGAAGAGGCACATGCTCTCCAATACGTCAGTCAAGGCAGTGGGCAAGATGACAACTCATGACTCAAGTCTTCAAATCTTGGATCTACAACAGACATTATTTGTAGCCTTGGGCTAATTTTTCCACACCTCATTCTGTGAAATGGGAAGACCAGCCCTTCCTTCCCCCTACTTCCACTCCCCTCTTTGCATTGTGACACTACACAGGTGAAAAAAACCCACTACAGAAAGAAGTGTCTCACTGAGGTAACACATACACAGCTTCTGGCTAACATGTTACACTCCTTAGGACCCCCTTTTATCATCTTGGTGTATGTGTATGCAACAGTGTCAAGTCAAGAGGGCTCTGAGTGAGCTTGCTTGGCCACCAGAAGCAACATGTGTTAATATGGCATGCAAAGCTAAGATACTTCTGGCTAGTACCATATTTTGCCATACTGAGATATCATTTGGCACACCATCCTTCTGCCACCCACGTTTAGTACTAACAATAGTCCTACCACATTTAGTGTGATATGTCTACAATTGCTACAACACCAACACTGAAAGGAAAATACAGTTTGGCTGGTGTGTGCAAAAGAGGCTTGAACTTGCAATGTCAGGCAGTCGCCGAGACACAACTGTACCTATAGTGTTGTCAAAAAGTTCACAGCAGGATTAGACTAAAATGCATTAAAAAATTCAGTGGTTGCAAGCAGGTTTTAGAGTTAATGTGCACACTAACAATTCCCCTGGTGCTCCTCTCTGCCTGGAATGTCAGTGTAACAACACACGTGGGAAAGTATTACTTTTTCTCTAGAAAGGAAAAATCACCATCTTTTTTGGTTTTAATCCAATAAAACATACATATAAAAATAGAGTCCTGTGACAGATTGGCAAAGTCTGCATTAAAATAGCTAAATAAAAAAATAATTTTTAAAAAAGCACAAAAAGGAAGAAAGACTTGGTCCTGCAAAGTTAAAAGCATTCTATCCTTGAATTAACAAAGCATTTCTGTCACTGCTCTGTCTAAGTTCATGAATATTCCTCACGGATCCCAGCAGAACTGTGTAAATGCTTAGAGGTAAGTATGTGCTTAAGTCCTGTGCTGGGTAAGAAACGTATCAGTTTGAGCTCTGCAGAATCAAGGCTTATGTTTAAATCTTCTATGGCCGATTTTGAGCTAAAGTAAATGTTAGTGTTTACCTGAACGTCTTATTCTTCTCTCATTCATTTCTGATACATCAGAAATACATACACTATATTTAAGAGTAAATGTTTGCTCCTACGTATCACAATTAGAGACTTCATGGTAAAGGAGAAAGAGGCTTTTACAGGGCTTGGAAGTGCTCATTTCTTGACCTCATTTCTACTATTACAAGTTGAAAACTTTTTGCCGCTGACATAATTAGTGCACAGTCTCTGTATGATTTTAGTTTGCTAGCAGACTTATAAAGAAGGAGTAAAAACTATTCCATTTCTAAATATTAGAGATAATCAACTTGCATGCTAATTCCTCTTCCCACTTTCATTGTTTTGCACTATACTGATGCTGAAGCTGTAGTGTGCCCACGAACAATCTAATTTCCACAGAAGTTAGCCGTACCCTGGATAAACATGTAAAAAGAAATTTACATAGATGTTTTCCTCTACACAATGATACCATGTGATGGTATCACATGGTTCTTTGATAGCTACACAGCTGAAGCACATTTTCATCTCAGAAGAAAGAAAGTATTCAGTAGGCAACACAACTACCAATGGTAGCATTCTAGCTACTTACCACTGCACAGAGAAAAATAAGCCAAATGCAAGCAGGGAAAAAACCCACAAGTGATAAGCAAATCACAATTAATAAATCGCATGAACAAAGACATGCAAAGGAAACAAAGTCATTACTACTGTGACATGGCCCTTGTATTGTCTGTACGTACTCGCTTTTCATACACAATTTTTTCCTGAAGCCTTAAGTCTCCCCTAATTGCTGAGAGAACAAAAGGGACAGGAGACTTCGAAAGAATTCACGTTATTTTACTTTAACATCAAATAAATATACAGGCAAGAGAAAAGCTACCTTATGACCATGCTATCAGCCTCCTATACTTGATTTCCTTTGTGTTGCAGAATATAGTAGGTGGGGGTTTTTTTGTTTGTTTGGGGTTTTTTATATATGTGGACTTATAACAGACCTGCAACTAGTTACCTTATTTCATAAAAGAGGTTCTCAAATTTTTTAATACCTGTAAAGAAAAGACTTATGAGAATGAAAAAAGCAAGAAAGTAAAATGCAAATTCAGGTCAGTTTGAGCCTTCGGGTGCTTAATGGATAGGAAAAAAATATTTGCCAAGAAAAACAGATTTACTCTACATTCTAATTTTTCAGCATCATGAGGAATGAAACAGCAGTGCAGTCAAACAGTGCCCATTTTGTTAAAAACGCAAACTTGTCACATTCTGCAGCGGGAATGAATTTACTGAAAACAGGTCAAGCTGGTGCCACACACTGCTCTTATCCCCAAGGTCTGAATAAAAATTCAACCAAAAAGCCCAGACCTGTGAAGCTGGCAAAAAAGTCATGCAAATTTCCATAAACTACATGCACAGTACACTTAGAAAAGAAGCCAACATTAACCTGCGCGGGTATTTGAAAACTCTAAAGGACCAAAAAAGTTTAAAGTCTTTTACTTACATTACTCCACATTTTAATTCTCAAGCAAAGTAGCTGTTCCAAATGTCTTTGTAGCCTATTTTCCAAGAGCAGTTCCTGCAGAGTCAAAGACGCCTCATTCTTTGATGGGATTACAAGTTTGGCTGATAAAGACAGGAGTAGAAATGCAATATACTCAGAATTCTGAAATGTTTTTAAAGCCCTAAGTATATAGTGAATGGATTAAAACCCAACTAAATAATGTAAGTTTTGAAAACAAGAAGAAAAGAAATGGAAAAAACATTTGTTAGAGGTAATCATGACTCAGCAGAAGTCAGTCCCATTGACAATACAGTATTTACAGTCTGGAGGTAAATACTACATCCCTGCAAAAACAGCTAGCAGCAAACATAATCAGAATGATAAATGATAAATAAAAATGGGTATTCATTCAGAATACCCATTCATTCAGAATGGCCCCAGATGCTTGTTAAGCTGAATCAACAAAAAAATCTGAAGTTGTAGTGCACCCCAATTTAAAGTTATAAAACTATGAGTAAAGACTGTCATCCACACATATGGAATGGGAGACCCTACCTTCCACAGCAGCAACTCTAAAATAAGTGCCAAGTTCCAGTGCAATCCTTGGCTGAACAAAAGAGAAGTAACGAGATCCGGAAGTGGTTCTGCTCATCTCTGAAGCACTATTGAGACCCATAACAAAATACTGCACATGGACTACTTCATATGTTTTAAGGACAGTGAAAAATTGAGAAGGATGCACAGAAGAGGTTCTAGGAATCAAACCAAGGGACAAAGAATAAAAAATTAAAAAGCCACCTTGATTACACTTTTTTTTAAAAGGAGAAAACACCTGTTATGGCTTTTAAATCCTGCAGAGTAAGTCTAACAAGACCCAACGACAAAAAAAAAAAAAACAACAAAACACCACCAAAAAACAAACCTGAGGCAAACCAAAATTAGATAAAGCTTTTGATAGTAAGAATGATAAACTACAAAAATAAGAAAAGAAATGGCTGGTTCCCTGTTCCTAATATCTTCAAATGATTGGATGCATTTCTGTTCACGATGCTTTTCTCAAACATGATGAAGGATCACTAGGTGAAACTGTGGTCTGTACTCCCAGGAGGTTGGAAAATTGATCTAACTATGGACCCTGACATAAGAGGCAATTTCAGCAGTTTACAGCCAGCAATGTGAACTTCGTTTACGTCATCTCTACAATTGATCCTGTGGGCAGTAGGAGAAACTGCCACCTGAAATCGGGGTTTGAACTAAGTAAAAATTTTCCCTCTCCCCTTTTCTCCTTAATTCCACTGCCAGAGTTTCTCAGCGCACTCTCCAAACCACCAGTCCACAGCTAGATCTACTCCCCACAGCTGTGCTCAGAAAACTCATCTGCTATTCCGAGACAGTAAGTTCACATTAAACCTCTTCGAAATGTGCATCCCAGGTGAAGTCTATGAGCTTTAAAAAAAATAAATAAGCACACTATTACAATATACTCTGGCTTATATTGCAAATGTGTCTCCCTACCCTCAAATTTCTTTAATCATAAACAAATGTCAAGTTTTGCATATTCCTACTCTGAATGTTCCCTTTTATGATGGTCAAGACCAAACCTATCTCAATCTGGTCAATCATCACAGAATTCTTACTGTTCTGCCTTATTTTTTCCCCACAAATGCACATCAATAAAACAGAACTAATACTGTTATGAACTTGGATAACAGAACTTGATTTGAGAGCTTACTGTAGTGAAAGAAATGCCTCTTTTCAGCACAGCATTTGCAACAACTACTGTATAAAAGAAAGTTCAATTGTATGATTGTGGCTATCATGATTTAAAAGGATTTCTTTTCCCTCTTGGGTGCATCCACAAGGTTAGGTAAATCCAGAGAGAGAAACTGCCTAGATGAACAGAAACAGTAGCTGACTAAGGAGTTTTCTGAAAATCTCACCCAAATTCAGATGAAACTGCCCAGGTATTAGACAAGACCATGTGTCTCAAAGAGTAAAGATGAGTTACTTCCTGCCTGTTTTTCACCTCACATTATTTATTGAGATTCTGCATGTGGTGACTGCATTTTAGATTTCTCCCTGGGAGCTGGAGAAGGCAGATCACACCCACAGCAAATGAAAGTGCACTGCCAATGGAGAGCATTAAAGTATTCCCCAGGGAGCAGCAGGGCACCATCCTCCCTCATCACAGTAGGAGTCTTGCTCTCTTTCTCTCTCTTGGAAAATGGTAGTGAGGCAGCCCTAGAACTGTGAAGAGCTCTCAGATTTCACTGATGTTTACACATCAAACTTTATGCCAGGCAAAGATAAGAATGTTACTTTGTCCAAACAGATAGGTGGTTCTTTCACGTTGCTCACAGCAGTAAATATAGCTAAAGCACACAGCCTGGAAAGGCAGTACTCTCAATACCGGTGATGCAGAATAACCAAGCAGCCAGTCACCATTATGTTTTGTACCTATTTAGGAAAAGTCTTCAAGAGCAGTCCCACATACAAGCAAATCCAGACTAGACCAGTCACAGGGGGAAGCACTCTTGGAGAACAGATAAAAACCCTACAACAAATCAATTATAAATATGGTGCCAAGCAAAGAAGTGAAGGCATTGTGCTTGATGTTACACTTGGCTTTTTGGGAGTATTGAAGGAGCCACAAGCATGGTGCACCCACATTCACCTCTCCCATGCACTACAAGAGAGTTTGACTCTCCTGTGACACTGCTACACTCAGCACCATTCCTCACCTGACCTTTTCTTCACTAATTTCTTGTCTGGTCATTGTCTCTCTTCTTATGCTGTTATGCATTCCCATCATCTTCTTGATGACCAGTTTCCAGACTT
The DNA here is from genome assembly GCF_964188355.1 of Buteo buteo. Lineage (NCBI taxonomy): Eukaryota > Metazoa > Chordata > Aves > Accipitriformes > Accipitridae > Buteo > Buteo buteo. The sequence goes on along the minus strand of NC_134174.1, from coordinate 27,537,419 downwards.
GCAAGGGCCTTCTGGAAGTGTACCTTTCCTCTTCCTCTCTCTGCGGTCTTATTTACTGAAGCCTAATACTTTATTCTCTCTGCTCTCCTCAGTGATTTCTTCCCTCCTTGTGCATTCAAAAGGTTTTCACACTGCCTGATCCGAGTTCTTAAAAAGATCAAAAATAAGGATGTAGTGTTATTTATTTAGAACTTTTTGTGTGTGTGATTGAAATTTAGATTAAACCACAGGCAAATGACACAAGTAACAGCATCTCCATTCAACAAAATGCCTGTTTATTGTCATATACTAAGAAAAACAAGATTTATTTGTAAAAAGTGGTACTTCCCAAGCATAGCTCAGTGTTTTTTCTGAAGTTGTGTTTAATTTGATGTCTTTTATTCTAAATTGCTTTACTTTCCTTTCCTTTTTAAATGTCATTATTTTACTATTTTGAGTTAGTCCTCACTCCTTTTTTACTCTGGGAATCATCTTGATTCAAGTCTAACTTGTCAAATTAAGCACAAGCCTGTTAGGAAAACACAAAATTGCTTTAAAGTAGTTCATTTTTTTCCCTTACAGGAAAAAAAGAAAAAAGTTTCTTATTTCCTCTACTTTTGGGGTGCTTAGCTAAATCATAGCCTGAAACAAAAAAATGTACATTCTAAAGGAAAATAGTTTTTCGTGCAAGTTCTCCCATGCATTATTTCTCTCTGCCAGACAAGCTTTACCAGCCACCTCTCCAGACTTCCTCATCTCCACACTGCATTCCTGTTCAGTAATTGAGCAAAACTATGCTAATCTTCTTACATTGAGGAGACTGTTACCAGTGCAAAGACAGCCTGGGCAGGAAGCCTCTGGGGAGAAACACTCTTTTCTAATATCATCCCTAATTGTATTACTCAGCAAAAAGCATGACTTCTCCGTGCAGCGTTCAGTAGCTCAGATGACTCCTGTTTGCAGTGGAACAGGACTGGAACAACACAACACTGGGCTTTTTGCAGAGGCAGACCTCGAGGTCCAAGAAGAGCTGCCAACCCAGCCCTCCTTCATGAAGCTTCGTGCTTTCCCTGGGAGGATACAAGGTCAGTCACTCCGGCCCAGTGCTTCCCAACAGCCATTCTCCGAGGGCTGCCTTGTGCTTGCATGTGCGATGGGTCAAAGAGTAGCAGCGAGCTGCCCCTTGTTGGCCCACTCACCTCTTGGTTGTCACCAATTCGTGCTCTCAGATGCTAGCAGGACTGTTCCCCTCTCACTACCTCCAAGTCACAGCCTACAGCACACACTGTCCCCTCAGGGATTAAAACCAGCACACCAGTCACCTCAGGAAAATGGCTGCTGCGCATGGGACACCTCAAGCAAACAGGCACCTCACAGCCATCACACATGGGGAGCCTCAGGCAAACGGCCACCACATGTGGGGAGCCTCAGGCAAACGGCTGTCTGGGGCAAATGGCCACCACATGTGGGGAACCTCAGGCAAATATCTGCCTCAGGTAAATGGCCACCACACATCGAGCTCTGCAAGAAAACAGCTGCCTCAGGGGAATGGCCGCCTCAGGCAAATGACAGCTGCCTGAACTCCTTCCTTCGCCTACATGCCCTGCAGTGCTGAGGGCTGCAGGACACACTGAAATCAGCCAGCCCAAAAGACAGAAGTTTTCCTTTCTCACCTTTCACATCCCCAAAGCAGGCTTGGAGTCCTGCGCTGGAGCAGCTGTACCCAGGGAGCTGTGGGTGGCTGTCTCTCCCCTACCACAGGGCTGCCATGGTCACCAGGCCAGCTCCAGGCTCGCTTCTCCTGCCTCTGCTCCACAGACATGCTGTCCACAAGTGACTAGCATGACCTCTCCACAGCTGGTTTGTGGTCTGGGCTTTATTTGGGGCAAAAGGGTGACAGGACTCCCCCATGCAGGGGCTCTCTCCATCACATTCTCAGATGTAGGGGCACAACGCGTTTCTTCCCCTTTCTCCTGACTGCCCTGAGGCATCCATCACCACTGAGCTCACGGGCAAGCCACTCCTGTCCAGGAACCACCCTCAGGAAGTTTGCAGTGTGAAATTAGAAATGGAGAAATAAATTGTGGAGGTAAACTCTGCTCCCAGAGGCTAAACCCATTGCCACAGCAATCACAGAGAAATGCAACCCACATCTGAAAGGGAGAGGAGAGGGGGAGCTGTGCTGCAGATTTCCACAGCCACTCAATATAACTAACTGCGCCAGGCTCGAGGACAGTGGGGGAGGAGGGGGAAATCACATTCCTTTCTCAGGCCATTTTAGTTAATACCTGCTGCGACCATACGTTTGCTTGCAAAAACAATCTCTGCATCAAATATTAAAGCATTTCCAGGGAAATCTGTAACTTCTGTACTTACTGCACTCAATCTTTTTTGTTCATTCCATCAGTCCTTATTAAATAATTAAAAACAGGAAAAAAATGATCTTTCACATTAATACAATTCCTACTACTGTTAAAGGAGCAGTTCCATCTGATGTCCACCACTTAGGACCAAGTGATGCATGGTGCTGATTTACCCTTTACATTTAAGTTTTGAGCTAAAAGAGCAATTCTTTTCCCCTCAGTACAACCGGAACTTTCCACCCGAGCATGCTTGCAAGACACTCGCCACCCCGGGGACTGGCTCATGGAGAGATGTGGGCATCGCAGCTGCCCTCAGCCCTCTGGTCCGGGGCATGGCTGGCTCCTAAAGCTTCAGCCACTTGCACACCTTTCACAGCTCTGCATATTCACCCAGGCCTCCAGCCATCTCCCTCTTCCCAGGCATGACCAGTAAGCCCCTCTCCCAGCTTTCTGCATGCCCCCAGTAGGGTGTCAAGTCATAGAATCATAGAATGGTTTGCATTGGAAGGGACCTTAAAGATTACCTAGTTCCAACCCCCCTGCCATGGACAGGGACACCTTCCACCAGTCCAGGTTGCTCAAAGCCCCATCCAGCCTGGCCTTGAACACTTCCAGCAAGGATGGGGCATCCACAACCTCCTCGGGCAACCTGTTCCAGTGTCTCACCACCCTCACAGTGAAGAGCTTCTGCCTTACATCTAACCTAAATCTACCCTCTTGCAGTTTAAAGCCACTACCCCTTGTCCTATCGCTACATGCCCTTGTCAAAAGTCCCCCTCCAGCTGTCCTGTAGGTCCCCTTTAGGTACTGGAAGGCTGCTCTAAGGTCTCCCCGGAGCCTTCTCTTCTCCAGGCTGAACAACCCCAACTCTCTCAGCCTGTCTTCATAGGAGAGGTGCTCCAGCCCTCTGATCATCTTCATGGCCCTCCTCTGGACTTGCTCCAACAGGTCCATGTCTTTCTTATGTTAGCTGTTATGTTAGGGGCCCCAGAGCTGAACACAGAACTCCAGGTGGAGTCTCATGAGAGCAGAGTGGAAGGGGAGAATCATGTCCCTCAACCTGCTGGTCACACTTCTTTGAAAGCAGCCCAGGATACGGTTGGCACATGGCTGGGTCATGTTGAGCTTCTCATCAACCAACACCCCCAAGTCCTTCTCCTCAGGGCTGCTCTCAATCCATTCCCTACCCAGCCTGTATTTGTGCTTGCAAGTGCACCAACCCATGTGCAGAACCTTGCACTTGTGGAACTTCATGAGGTTCTCACGGCCCCGTGTCTCAAGTCTGTCAAAGTCCCTCTGGATGGCAACCCTTCCCTCCAGCGTGTCAACCACACCACACAGCTTGGTGTCGTCAGCAAACTTGCTGAGGGTGCGCTCAATCACACTGTCCGTGTTGCTGACAAAGATGTTAAACAGTGCCGATCCCAATACCGATGCCTGAGGTCACTCATCACTGGTCTCCATTTGGACATTGAGCTGTTGAGCTCAACTCTTTGAGTGGGACCATGCAGCCACTTCCTTATCCACCGAGTAGTCCATCTGTCAAATCCATGCCTCTCCAATTTAGAGACAAGGATGTCGTGTGGGACAGTGTCAAATGCTTTGCACACATGCAGGCAGGTGACATCAGTTGCTCTTCCCTTATCCACCAAGTCAGCAGCTGAAGGACATGTGCTCTTCCGAGACCCTGCACCAACCCTCGGGACAGCTTACATCAGCTTCTCCTGCTACCTCTCCCAGGCGTTTTCTGTTCTTCACCCTCCCTTTTTACATTGGCAGCTCCCCCAAGCCTGTTGCCATGGAAATCCCCAATTATGAACCCTCCTCAGCCTCTCTGAGCCCCAGGAACCGGCCTCTGGAAGCTTCTTTCTTCTTTTAGCAACAGTCTCTCTTGGGTTGTGTCCCCAAATGGCCCTGGTTCCTACGACAGGGGACCTCGCTGGCTCCCCTGCAGAGCAGCCCTCTGGTTTCAAGCTGCATTCAAATCTGTCTCAGTACTGCCACAAGACAAACCCCACACCACGAGCCCATCATAGACCATCACTGTACATCACAGCAAAGAGCTTGTAATTTATGCTTACAGAATAGCTGAAATGTAGTTAAAAGTGTTGGATACATCAGTGGGTAAACAAAAAAGAGAAAAAAAAAAATCAGAACCACTCTGGTTTTCCAGTTTGCCAGTGCTCAGCTAATAATGTTCAGAGTGCTCTACTTAATACAATAACTATGAATTAACTTAAAACAGGTCATTCTACCACAATAAAGAAGAAGATATTTCCAAAAAGAAAAGGAAATGCTAATTGACATATGCTATTGAAAATCTTCGCCATAAATCCTTATTTTGGCTTTGTACACATTTGATACTGCAGTTTGTGAATTTCGTAAAAAGTATTTGTATTTAAATTAGGTTAAAGAAGTTAATATGAAGGAATAAAACTATATTTTTCAGCATAAGTACAAATAATATTTTTTCATTTCTTGATTAAAATGTCATCGAATTGAAGAAAATATTATTTTCAAGAAAATAATGCTACTGCTATGCTCCAAGTAGAATGATACATAATGCAATATGAAAGACAATAAGAAGTGATTCATATGTATCCACCACAATTCACTGATAGGCCTTTTTTTTTTTAAAAACCAATATCGTGTCTAATGGGCACAATAACTGGAATATGAAGAAAAAGCCATTTTCACTTCCAATACACTTTACAGTGATGCTTTTGCAATTTAAGTACCATTCTTAATCCATTTTCACAGGCCTTTACCTTAATGCAACAAAATGAAAGTGACCTTAGGGACGTATTCTCCTCTTCATCACAGACAATACAGGCAAACTATGTGAACTCCAAAATACAAAAATTGTTGCTCTTAAATGGGACTGTCTCAGTCAGAGCAAAGCAACACTTTACAGCCACTGAGGCATAACTATATATTTACTTTCCCAGTGGTGTAATTTGCTAGACTATGATTGGTGCTGCAACTATGGTTTACAAAATCATAATACAAGTATTTAATGTAGTTCAATTTGCAAAACCCTCTCTGGCAATTGGTTAATAATAATTGACTCATTCTGAGCAAAGCATTCTTGATAATCATTGTATTATCATTTTTTTCAATTATGTCACATTTAAATGTAAATTTCTTACCTGAACTGCTGTACTTGAACTTACTTAAAAATGATCACCTTTGCCAGTTACAAAAACAGCACTAGCTTTTCCTTCTCTCACAGTGAAACATAGCAATTTCCAATGTGACATAATAATAAAGAAATCTAATAGGCATCCAAATATGAGGCACTGTCAAGAGGAAGTAGTTTTTAAAATTTTCTTTGAACAACTGCCATTGAAAAGCAATGTTATATTCAATCACACAAAGAGCAACATGCAGAAAAAAACCCTGTGCACTTTCTTTCAATTAAAATTACATATTTCAGTCATACGAAAGAACATGACTTGAGTTTGCCAAGCTATTTTACTCACCATAGAAAAAAACTGTAGGAAAAAGGGAGTGTAGAAAAAAAAAATATCAAAAGTATTAAGAATTTCAGAAACAGTAATTTCAGAAACATGTATTTCAATTTTTGTTTTATTTAAACTTATCATGTGGTTATGTTTTCATAACTACTACAAAACTGAAATAAAAAACATTTTATCCAAAAATTATATATTTTCTCCAATCTTATTTTAGAAAAAAAAAAAAAAAAAAAAGAAGAAGCTATTTCAGATTAAACTCTTTTCAGGTTGTTTGTTACCTGGTATGAAAAAAAAAATCTTATTCAAAAGCTGTGTTTTAAAGATACAATTTTTTCATCTTCAAAGAAAACCTTAATGAACTTTTTTTTGCTTTTCATATGACAGCCCTTTGAAAGGACTGAGGCAGAGCTCATGAGTTTCACACTCCAATCTACTATCTCTACCCAGAAATAATGAAGTAATTATTGTGACCCCGTAGTTTCCTGGGAAACAGGAATTGGTTTGTGAGCTCCACTTAAGAAAGCATGGAAGACAAAACTGCTGTTTACATCCCTATCTTTTCCAGAACTGGTATATATGTTGAAGTAAAACAAATTACCCTTGCACACCAAACTTGCATCACTGATTTCTCCTTCTCTGAAAAAATGAACTGCAAAGCCCTCATAGGTGCTATGGTGTGGCAGAAAGGAGAGACAGATACCAAAATCATTACATATATCAGGAGAATGGTTCGAAGTATACAAGTTCATCCCATTTCTGCTTTTGGGAGAAGACCAGTCCCCAAGTAGCCAATGAAATATTTTCCCTCTGACCTCAGAGGCAATAAGATCATGTCCTGCTTCTCACACTCAGGCTCTGGGGATTAAAAATGAAGAATGTGTTCAGCCCTGTTGGCAATCACAGTAGAGGGGCTAATGAATGAATTAACAGGCACAAAGACTAAGTTCCCCTGCTCAGCTTTTAAAAATCAATGTGCTACCAAGTGAGCAATGTCATTTCTACATCTTTGTCTACATGGTTGTCTGCCATTTGTTACACTGGAGTTATTAGCAAGTGTAGATGAGTGATAGCAGAAGAGGAGGCCCTAAAATATCCTTTAATTTGGTGTTTGGTCAATGTTCTGACAAAAGTTATCAAATAGGTCAGGTGATTTTCACCAACAAAGTGTCTGCATGGTGATAAACAGTGTGATGGAAATGGTGACACAGAAAAAATCATTCTCTTGTCACCCTGGATAATGCTAGAGACATCTTTGTGTAGTTTTACTGTCATGGGATAAGTGATAAATTATGTATATGGCACAACATCATGCTGATTTGGGGGAGGGCATCATGAAGGTGAAATGCATACCTTCTGCTCATGAATGTCAATCTAACTGAAGTCTTGGAAGCAGATACTGCTGTCAGACTGCTACAAAACAAAAAGGACAGAAGACAGGTTGTCTGGGTGCTTGCCATGAATAAGACTGAACAGAAACTTCACTGTTGGAAAAAGCAACAGAGATCCCAAAAAAACAATTTGTGCGGTAACAGAGTTGATTTTAAAAGCATTCCTTCATGGCTGAGGCACCTCAAATTCTCTAAGCATTGGAAAGAAGAAAGAAACCATCTCTAGCTAGACCCTGATACCAAATAATGAGGTTAAAAATCAGTAATCAAAAATACACTGTTGGGTCTCTTTTCTCAAATGTACTATCTGGATATTCTGTCTTTTCTAGATTTTTCCAGCCCAAGGGCTTGACACAGCTCCTCAAACCAGCACAATGCTCTATCCCTTTCTTGCTTGGTGGAGACTGATTGTATTTCACATACACTGGAACATGACAAATGCTTCTGCAGTTGTGTAAAATGTAAATAATTAGCAAATGCTGATGAAACAAAATAGAAAGCAAATATAAGCAACTCTCTATAGAGGTTTGTTTATCTTCTACATATAGATGCATAAATACATGCATACATCTTTCTCCCAAATATCAAGAAGCATTAAGTCCCTACTGTATTTTTGGAAATATGTGTGTTCTTTGATTTGATTCTAGTTCCAAGATCATTTCTCACACACCAATAATTGTCATTATAGGACATACCAGTAAGTCAGTCTGGCCCTTCCAATATTTTTAAGCAACTTTATGGATTCTTTGCTGAAAAGTAAAACATTTCATCACAGAGAAGTTGCTGACAGATCACACAAATGCAGGTGCCAATACCTGCTTTTGGCACAGACAAGAACATGAGTGTAAATTCTACCATACCAATAGCACCCTTATGCCACCCCCTGTGATTGGCAGCTGTAATAGAAACCCAAAAGTCAGCTCTGAATGTGACTGTAGGTCACATACACCAGCCTGAGATTTTACTGACCATACGGGACCCATATACAGAGCTTTATGACTTAATATTACATTGACTACACGACTTGAAAATACACATCCAAGGACTAAAGCTAGAAGAAACATTTATGTTAGAGGGAAAAGAACCAAAGACAAAGATGAGATACCACAGAAAGTCTGTAAAATATGCTTGGGAGTTGGGCTTGATTTTATCTTTTGACATTAACAGGAGCTGCTGGCATTGTTTGATACTATATTCTGTGCAATCAAACATGTAATTGTTGTATATATATGATGCCAGATATCCCTTAAGAGCATCATCTGACATGTGTCACTCATATGAAAGAATTTCATAAAGGCATTGCTTATTGAGCTGTACAAACAGACCCATGAATGCATTATCATTGGCAAAAGGTCAGCTTTTTCTTCTTTTTATTCCCTATGCTATTTCTAAAAGAGCAGAACAACCACTTTACTAATGTCAGGACTTGTTCTACATCTAGGTGTTAGTATCATAGAAAACATATTTGATTTCTTTTACCCTTTGCTACAAACAAAAATATTTTATCACTCGGGAAATGCTCAAAAGATTACATGGGGCACAGACAGTCTTCAGATGGCTCTGTGGTCCTTCAAACACAACAGCAGTTCTAAAATCACCTTCTCAAAACACTGTATCAGCTTTGATTCTGTCATGCAATGTACAAAACAAGACATACCCCGAGTTAGAAAATCCAACAACATCTGATTGCTCACAAAACCAAGATAGTTCATGGTAGAAGAAAAGGTGTTGGTTCATATTACAAACTGATCTGCCTGCAAGAAAGCAGTTGTAAAAGACTGAGCAGTAGAACTGGAGCTCTAACTAAACTTAACTAAAAATATGTTTTTAATTGTGATATTGAAGACAGTGAATATGAACCCTGACAAATGAGAGAAATCTTTCTGTTTCTTCCATATTGAAGAATATGGAAGAATATGTTTCTTTCCATTAGAAGAAAAAAAAAAAAAAAAAACCAGCTTGAAAGCAAATGCCTTCCAATCGTCCTCCACGATTTAAATAACTTTGTATTATCTGAGCTTTGTGCTCATCCATTAGAGTCCTTTACAAGTCTGAAAGAATTTCAGTTTTCTAGCCCTTCGTTGGTTGGGAGTAGAAGTGAAATAGAAATATTTAGATCCTCAAGCAAAAGTTTGCATTTCTCCTCTGCCTTACTTGTATAAGATTATGGAAATCAGAGTGAGAAAAGGACAGTAGGTTGCTTATTTGTTTGGAGCATGCTGTTTAAGAAAGAGGCAATATCTGTCATCACCATGAGGGAGGAGTAATGATACCAGCTAACTTCCTATTTCTGTGACCAGTATTTCTTTTAAACTGAGGTTTTGTAACACTCATTCATTTTTTACTCAAACCATTTACCAAAATTCAGGTTCCTGACAGTTGTTTTGAGTAGGAGGAGGATATCATGATGGAGCCAAGTAATTTTCAGTTGAAATCATGTTTACTTACATAGGATGTATGAAGTTCTGTTTCCATGATCACAGGATCAAACACTAGAGCCTGTCATTACTCACAGCTTGAAGCCTTGCCCAGCCCGCAAACAGACAAAGCAGACTTTTTCTTCAGTGGCACAAACCCAATGACATGTGCCGCTAGTTTTTGCTCCCTATCACGCTCTAGTTCTGTGATATACCTTGCTTCCTCATGTGTTATTTCAGAAAACCCCTCCCTTCCTTTTAAAGTTGCTAACATGAAAACAAAAGCTCCTTTGGACTGCGTAACTAAAGCCTTGCACATCCTTTCATTTTTGGTGAAGTCTGATAGGGCTTTTTGCCACTTGCTCTACAAAGCGTCTCCCACGCCTATATTTTATACCAGTTGCTCACTCCAGCTTTATTGAGGTTTGGCCTAGCTCATAAGTTTAAAATTGTAACAGGTATTACATGGGATCAAACAGTGCAAATCGTCTCCCAGATCATATTTTCAGTGTTCTAGCTGAACAGCCATCCCACAGATAAAAAAAATCAAGTGAGCAAGATTTCAGACAGAATATAGAAAAAGCTATCAGAGCACCACAATAATAACTGTTCTGGAAAGGAAGACACTAACATAGAGTTAACAAATCCAGATAGGAAGTTTGGTCTGTTAAGTGATTTTATTCAAAAGGTTAAAACCAAAACAAAACAAAAACAACAACAAAAAGACTAATTTACTTGGGGGGTGAGGGAGAAGAACAGTCATAGAAAAGTAGGGTCAAAGTGGTACTCAAGACACCCTACTTTTCAGTCCTGTGTACTAATGGAGGGGCTGGGTACATCTCAACTCCCATTCCTAACAAACATCTGGCCAGCCTTCTCAACACCTCCAGAGGAGGAGTCCAGAGCTCTTCTGAAGGATTTATTCCCATTTTACATCACATTTTACCAACCTTCCAACCTGGATTTCTTTCTTCCACATTACACTGATGTTTTACTGTTCTGTCCCAAGTATAAAAGGAGAACAATTAGCTGCCCCCTTCTGTACAAAACCTGTTGCAAATTGGGATACTGTTACCCTATTTTCTTTTCATTAAACACAACCACTTCTTTCAACTTACATTCTATGCTTTCTAAACTCTCCCTTGAGTTACCTCCAATTTGTCCGCATCCTTATTAAACAATGAAATACATGTTTTCGCAAGAACACCACATTGCTGACCTATATTCAGCTGTTTTCCACTCCAAGATCTTTTCCTGCCATTCATGCTGCCTGGGCAGTTACTATTCTCTGTTTTTCAGTCCAGTTTGCCCCATATCTTCCCTAGGTATAGAACTTTGAAAAACTGAACCTGGTCTTGTTGATTTAGTACTTTCTTTCAAATTAACAAGGCCCTTTTGAATTACAGTTTTGTCTTCCATCATTCTTACAGCGTAACAGCTTGAGGTCCTCTGTGCATTTGACCAATATAACCTCCGTTTCATTATCTGAGTCCTTAATGAAAATACTGAATAGGAACAGGCTAGCTCAGCCCTGCTTTAAATGCCCTCTCACTCCGGTGGTGAACTACAACTAGTTTTGAGTGGTTTCCACTCCATTGTGTGCAGTGTTTTCATGCCGGACATATTTCCCTGTGTAGTATATAAAGATATCTTGCAAAAAAAGTCAAATTATATATCCCCCCTATGTACTGTGCCTATTATCCTCCCCAAGAAAGAAATCGGATTAGTTTGACATGATTTCTTCTTCACAAACCCACAGAGTTTTTTAATCACTTCATTTTCAGCAGCTGATAAATTGACTATTTAATAATTTGTCCCAGAACCTTTCCTGGGGCCAAAGCTGAGCTAACTGCTCCCAAATTTCTCCAGATCAGACCATTTTTCCTCCTTTTTTCCACCTGAAATCTTTACGTGGTAACTTCGTGAAACTGGACCTATTAATAAAACCTATTCTACAAAAAAGATAAACATAACTTATGTCCCAGAAAGTGATCTGCATATAAAGAAAAATACTATTTATCTGAATGATCCCAGGAGTTTCACAAAGGACCGTGGCTCATCCAATGAAATTGCCAGAAAACAGGAACAACTGGGACTGCTTATTTTAGTAAGAATATGAATCAGAGAGGACATGCTGGAAGGGTACAAATGAGTGCACAGCATAAAGAAGTTAAGCCAAATGCTCCAGTTAATTCTCCTGTGATGAAAAACAAGCAAGCAAGCAACGAAACTGAAGGGCACACTTCTATATGATAAAACCCTCACATTCTTCTCATTTTAAAAGGACAATGTATGGACTCTTGTAAAGTGTTACCAACAGTCAATAGTGAGGGGAAATGCCTAGTAGAGAGGATTAGATGTTTCTGTAGATAAGAGCCAGAAGCAAATGCCACCCCTTCCACAGACGATCAGCAAAGCACCAGTTCGCCTTCTTGAACCTAAACCAAGAGCACGGCCATGGGGAATTGCTACAGCCATTAACTCCAGGGTCTCAGCACTGCTCTTGATGCCCAAGTGCTGATCGTGCCTGCCACCAGCTCACTCTCCCAGCATGTTCCTACACTTGCGTTTCTGCCAATGATTGCTGGCTACATTATTCTCCTCTCCCCCTGCTTTCCAATTGTTTCTTTACCATTTTGCAGCCATACAGCACCTGATCAGCCTCGATCACTCTGCAGTTAAGTACTTGCTCCAGGACCAGAAATTTAAGTTACATGACCAGCCCACAGAGTGCTGTGGTTAAAACGTGCCAAATTTTCCCTTGCTTACGGCTTCTGCATCTAGTCTATTATTCACATTTCCATGCATTCACTTCCACAATTCACTTGGCCTTTTCTCCTCCTTCAAAATCATCCTCTTAACTGAAAACCTGAGGTGAAGGACCCGTTTAGCTTGGGACCAGACATCAACTACCATACTGCTCACCCTGCTTTCTCCATAGCAGCCCAATTTTTTTTTGTATGCTTAAACCTAAACAACTTTACAGCCTTTTGTTTTAATGTCATTGCAAAGTCCACCTCAGCCCAACTTTTATTTGTATTCCCACTTTAGCCCTATACTCCTTGCCCACCAAGACATATTTACTGCACACTGTTCAAAGTTTGCTCTGAAGACAGAATTATTAATTTCCTTGGGGTTTTTTATAGCACCTGTCAGGTTAATATTAGCACTTCATAAATGTTAGAGATGTTCTGAAATAAATGCCATTTGTTTGAGGAGGGCAGTACTTCCCCCCCCTACAGACACTTACTGAGGCAAAGAGAAAATCATGGCAATTTTGCACAGGAATTTTGTGTGCCCAAATGAGATGCCTCATGCCTGACTCTTTGAACCAGCTAACGCAACATTGTGGTTATCAGTTCAAAGCACGTCTAGCACTGACTTGATCTGCAGCTACAAGTCAGCACTTCTGCAAATCAGGCCCCAGGGTTCGTAATGATGCATCATGGAAAAGACCACACAAGCAATCATGGGAAAAGTGCTTAGTTCACACAACCTGTTCCATCAGAATACACTGAAAAAGGCACTGAGCAAATCCAGCTCTCCATTGCACCATTCAGGTGAGCCTTCATTGGGAAAGCTTCGTCTTGTGCCCTGCAATCTCCAGATATAGACAACCCAGACCACTTGTCCACTCCACATGTCCTTGCTTCATTCTTTTGACTGCACCCTCATTCCCCAAATTTTTTTTTATTATCTGCCCCAAGAAACAGCTTGCAACTCATGTCCATTATTCATCCTTCCCACTCTGATGCTTCCCTCCAGTTTGCAGTTCTATAGTTAAAGGCCATTTCCTAACTGTACGCACACAGAGGGCTGCATCAAGGTTGCACAAGTATTCTGAGAGCTTGACTTTGCAAATTTAATGTCTTTTGCAAGTCTGTGGTCACATATGCCTGTTACACAGCAGAATTAATAAATAATCATGCTTTTCACTTTTTTACTTAGTGCCTTATAAGAACAATGGGAAGAACACCACATATCCCGTGCAGTCTCTCTCTCACCATTGTCTTTGCATGTGTATGCCCCCAGGCTACGTGGGTTGCAACCAGAGAAAGAGAAGACAGCAAAAGACTGCTACAGAGCGGCATGGCCTCTGCGGGTGGGACCAAAATCCAGATGCTTATCCGTACATGCTCCCCACACTCCTCTTTCCTTGCTCAGCAGCAGCAATTCTTTCCTTCTCTCTTGGGAGTAGGAGACATGACATACAAGACATACACGACAGACTGCAGCCCAAGCCAGCGTGTGCTGTTTGCATACCACTTTCAGCCCCAGTTCCAAGGCTCAGCGTGGCACCAGGAACTCACAACCAGCTGGGACAGCCCTGCCAGTCAAACAGAAGTGGTCCTGGGACCAAAATTCACTGCCACAGCTGAACACGTGGGGATGGCTGTGTACTGAAGGGTTCCTGCTTCTGCCTGAGGGATCGTTACACCATCCCTATGTGCCCTACTGCAACTGGGCAATGACTTATCTCCCCGGAGCAGAGCAAGCTACAGCATTTTACTCCAAAGTTTCCTCCTCTGCTGAATTTACCATACCGTTAATTTCCTCCAGCTCACTGCTGCAGATTCCCAAATCAAATATTGAGTGGAAAGACCAGAAAACATCTAGGTCATATAAAAAAATTAAGTGCCACTTGTATAGTGCCATTAAAGTTCAGTGATACCTATATGGAAAATACTCTTCACAATCACTGCAACAAAATATTTTCTCTGCTGCTGCAAAATCCTAAACCAGCAGGGAGAAAGAATAAAGCGGAATTCTTAAAAAGACAGGGAGAATTAAGAGGAAAAGTGTGGGGAAAATGAACATGAGTTAAACTTGTATAGCTAGCATTTTACACCCAAGCTTTTAGCAGGGGGAAAAAAAATTGCACTGAGACAAGGGCAAAGACTAATTACTAAGATTGTATATTGCTGGGACCTTTGCTGGGGAGGAATGCGATAGGCAGCTTGGGCTTCGACTGGAGTTAAACGTGCCCATCAGTGATTCAGATAATTTTGTCCAATAAGCAGCCATGGGTATCTGCTGAAAAGAGACACTTTTGCAGTTTGTGTTTGTTGCCTTGTTTTCAGTCAGTACATTGACCTAAGGTCAATGTATTACAGTTAGTTAATACAGAGATTTGCAGAATGATGAGATTTAATCTTTTCAGTGCCCCAATCCTAGCTAGAAAGGCATGTGTGGGAACAACTGGCTTTTTCAAAAAATATCATGGATTGTGTTATTAAGGTTTAAGTGCAGATTTTAGTTATTCGAAGTGGATTTATTTTGCTAGAGAAAGGGGGAGTTCTCTGCTTGGCTACCAGTAGAGCATGTGCCCTTGGAAGATTAATGTTTGCCTGAGGAATTTCTACATTCCTCAGCTGGAGGCTTTGCTGTCACACCACTGCTTCCGAAGTTCACTCCCCACGGTCACCTTGAGGGCTTGCGGTACATGGCATGTAGTACAGCCAGTGCCCCCACACTCCCAGCAGTTGCACAGGATCCTGGTCTCCATTGAGGTCATGCTCACCCAGCCACTGCGGAGCAATGCAACCTGTCTGGGAGCCACAGTGTGTGCTACGGCCCTGCAATATTCCTCTCTGGTATCAAGTGTCCCTGATGAAAATTCAGCTGGTGTTAGAATTTCCCTGTTTTCAACAGATATCACGCTGATAAACCCAGTGAGGACTGTTTCTCCAAGAAGCTGACCTGCTGGTGACTATAGTGTACATTATATTACCTGGATAGCACTGTTCTTAAAACACTATTTAAAAGGACTGTTTTAAATAAAAAAATAGACACACACACACACACTACAGCAAAACTACTAGTGCCGGAAGAAGAGCACCTGTCTTCTACTTAGGCTTTGTGGAAAAAGCGACAAACTTTTGAGGTGAGCAAGTGGAGAGATCAACCTACCAACACTGCAATAATTAGCAAGTCCCTAAAAATACCCCAACATGAGTAATAATCCCTCATCCATTGATCTGAAGGATCTTACAAACCACCTGGTTCAGATGAAGAAACTGAAGAGCCTGAGCTAGGCAGTCTACCCAAAGTCACACAGTAACTGCAGCCTGGTACTGGATACCCAAGAGGCAGATTTACTCTGAAGTTTATTGCATCTTCTTTATATTTTGTTCTTCTTGAACATAGCATTTAGTTAGCAAAAAGGTATTTACTGCTCACTGGAAGGATACATGATTACTCAGCAACTTGCATCACTGCATGTTTTTACTGTTTATTTCAGTTGTGCAAGTTACAAGAGCTGTTGCTTTTGGCAAGTCAATAAAAAAGCTCCCATCGTTCACAGGTTCAGCCCCCACATTTGTCAAATCTATTAGAAGATAGATTCTGTCATTTACAGCACTTTTCATCTTGTGTAGCCCTAAACACCAGCAGCTGGATTGAGATTGCCTTTTCAGAGTTCACAAGGGACTTTTACTGCTGTCAGATCTAAGCAAGACTTAAAAACTATTTCTCAAAGCAAGATTTATTGGACAGCTAGCATCTGGTGACAAATGTTGAAGGAAGAAAAAAATCCTTTGTATTGTGGGGTTTCTTGACCTGCCTGTTTATTAATGTTCATCTTTCCTCATAACTCAAAAGCACAGCTTTGTGCTTCTGATGCACCCTATGGAAACAAATAAAATGCTGCTGCTGCTTCTGCTTGTCCACATCAGAAAAATCAGCTCATTAAAATGTTAGTGTGGAAGTTGCCAGTAACTACACTCCATTGCTTTCCCTATTCGAACTTAACTAACAAATCTCTACCAGCTCCACAAAAGAACTGACATGTCTTCCAGGAGTTAAAAGATTACATATTTCTAATTTCTCTTCGTTTTCTATCTAAAAGCTCTGACTCCTGTCACAGACAGGGACACTATGCAAGAGCTTTCAACTACTGTCATTTCAGTGCAACTTCAAAATGCAAGTGAGGGACCCTGGTCTGCCACAGGTGCTGGAAGTTTACTATTGCTAGTGATGCCAGGTTTTCCCTGAATCTTTTCCAGCCCCAGTGTGCTGAAAAAAAAACCCAAAAGACTTCAAGAGATTCTTTCTGGCTGCCCTTATTCAGGCAAAATTCCAAATGCATTTAAGAAGAGTTTTCTGTGGGATCACATATTTGGAATCCAAAAAGTAGTTAAAATCTGCTCCCTTGCTTGTACTTACTAGTTTCCCACACACGTATTGAGACATTTGCGCCTGGTTGCCAATGTGCAAGAACTTAGTTTAATGAGACACCAGCACTGAGGAACCAGAGGACTGTATGGGAGCAGTCATCTGCGCAGCCTACCCTCTTCCTAACAGGACTGCTTGCTACCTTGTCATCTGGGCCACGGCCTGAGCAGCCATTTCCCCCCTCCTAGACTCCAATGACTGAATTTAGAGGACAAAGCTAAAGCAGATCTTCTCAAACCACCTAATAGGATTGTTGTGCTTCACCAACCTTGAAGTCCGTCTTGTTCTGTGAATATCTTACTGGGAATAATTCATCTAAATAATACCCTAAATCCAATCACAATTAATCCCTTTGTATAACACAGGCACGTAGCAAAAGCTTCCATTATCTCTGTGTTCTTACATCAGTATCAGCCAGAACTGTATTGGTGCAGCACTTCAGTTCTGACTAGCGCGCTGCTGACTGTGACTCTTAATTGGCTGCAATATTGCTGCTTTCCAGGTTTCCAATTTGCATGGGAATCAAATTTGTATTTGTATCGGTGCATTAGGCATAATATTCCTCCACCAATCTCTTCAGTGATAGTCACAGACTCCACTTTACAGATGCAAGTATCACAATATTTAGAAAACAACAACAACAAAAACCCCACCCCAAACATTAATCAAAACTGGTCAGAATTCCCACCTGTTCTATGTGGATGGCTCTCACCCATACTCACATGTTTCTGTGAGCACCTCCCAGAGTTATCTATTGGCTAGAACCATCTTAGAAGCAGCTAATTCTAAAGTAAGCCACATATACTACTTAGGGAAATAAAACTTACATTGCACCCAGAACGTGATTCAAGAACATAGTATTATTCCCCATCAGGAACTGAAAAGAGCAGACACCTATCAGCAGCAACCAACACAACCTGAATTTTAAAACCTTGTTACGAGTTATTTTCAGGCAACCTGTTCTGCAAAGACTTGCAGATGTATCTAATTTATTCCCCCAAATTACTGCTACTGTTTTCAAAAGATGATACTGTGGCACCAGAGCCCTCTTTTGGGCCAGTATTCCACACACAGTTTGCAGGGGGACTCACTGTAAAGCTAAGCACTGGTACAAGGTTTTGCAAAACCAATTCCTCGCACTGGGCAATCAGATGTGTGGTTTGGGGTAGCAGCATTACACAGCGGGGTCTCCGGATGCACTGATACAAAATACAGTATAAGGAGTTCCCAGTCCTGATCTTTGTGAGAAATAAGCAGATCTCCGCTCAGAAATAAGACTGAGATCCGATTGCTAATTGTATAGTGATATAAGCAAGTTTCCTCAACACACTTACAAATCCCTAATAACAAAGGAGTTGAATTATTTGTAGTAATTATTGAGCAATTCATTATGAGCTAGCAAATAAGTTAAAAAAACCCAAAAAAACAAAAAACCCCAAACAACTCATTGGCCACTACCAGGAAATTGGTCAACACAAAGAAATAAATTAATCAAAAATTATCCCATATGAATTATCTGGGTAGCCCTGGTAAATATATAGCCTCTTCCCAATTTTATTAGCTGCTGCCCAGCTCTCACACACAAAATGCCAGTGATTGCATGTGTGATAAATATTAATGGTTCATAAATTAAATAGCATTATTCTTCTTGACATAACACCATTTTGCAAGGCCCCACGGAAAAGGTACAGGCGGTTTGTTGAGCAAGCTCTGATAGAAGAAAAATATGCCTTTGTTTTCGCTTTTAAAAGCATTTGTCAGGATTTATAGGGTATATCCAGAAGGCAATTAAGGCGACATTTTACAGAAAGCTACCATATGCCCTCAAATAACAAAGAGCAATAAAAGGGAAGTGTGATCTGTGAAAACAATTTGATTTATAGAATTACATTTATAAAATGTAGATACTTTCAGTCTAAACAATTTGTATAGGAGAAGCTTATGCATATAGATAACCCAGACTCTTCATAAAGAGTAAGCTGCATTGTTCATATTATAGCAGTGCACTGCTACCAAGGCTTCCTTTTTGGGTGACAAAAGCAAGGCGGGCTCTGTCCCCTCAAATACCACTTCCTAGAAGACAGCAGCACTGGGGCACAAACGCAAGCCAGAACAAGGCAGCACACTGGGGCGTCTGCTGTCACACAGGCATTACTGCTAAAGGGAATTTCAAGGCTAGCCCAGGAGGCACCCAACCGAGTTGTCCTCCTGGGGTTACAAGGAACTTTGCCCACTCCTGGCAAGAAACATAAGGAAAGGTGAAGCAGGAGGGTGAAAAAGACTGGCATCATCTTCCGGGCAGAAACAAGAGTTAACAGCTTCATAGCCTCATGGGGCAGGCCTGGAAGGGTCTTAAAAAGTGAAGAATGACAGTGTATACAGGGGAGGAAAGCAAGCCAGTGGAGAGATGCAAGAAGAGTGATAAAGTACTTAAATTAACAAGGCAAGAAGTGAATCTCAGGTGCAGCATTTTAAACAAATATCAATGTAGTGTGAGTGTTCTAAGTAACTCCAAACATGAGGTGATGAAACCTGAGACAGAATTTTAGTTGTGCGGACACAGAGATGCTGCTGCACAGAACAGAACAGCAAAACACAGATGCCCTGGAAGTAGGGTGTGAGGACGACACACTGAAACAACACTCCCATTGCAGGCTGGGCCATGACAAAGACACTGGGTGGTCTTGTCTTCAGTGCCTGGAGAAGAAAAAAAAAAAAAAAAGAGAGAGAAAGTGACCTTTAGCAAGGAAAGGGCAAGAGACTGAATTTTGTTAACTGAATTCCCAAAGAGTTGTCCAAAATGCTACAAGCTTAGCTTGCATTTGCTGAGTGCGCATAGATCCCTGAATCTGAGTCCATATATGAGATTTCCAGAGATAGCACACCACCAGAAAAAAGGAAAATGCCATTAGACCTCCAGCAAAGGTCTGTCACTACTGAAGGCATTTCAGTGCGGAAATAAGGATAAACTGGGAAGTATCTATAATAAGACATCAGAAAGCAGTTCATTAAGCTTTAGGGCAAAAGAAGAGAGGATGGAGAGAGGGAAATGGACTGAAGGGTTATGGTTTATTTTAAGGTATAGGAGATTACAGTGAGATCATATTTTCTGTGGAGGAGTCTGCAAAATTATACTGGTTAAGAAAAAGAGTACGGAGGGAATTGCTAACTGAGAAGCCTGAGGGACTGGAGAGCATATAAAATGTGCTAAAGTGGGCTTTTTAGTCACTCAAAAAGTAAGCTTACAGTTGCTAAAGTAAAGAGGATGGACATTTCTGATGATACAGTTAGACTAAAACTTAGCGACCCAGTCAAGGGAAATGCCGAGTTCTCTGCAACTCTGTCTGTTGTTAGGAAGGACCAAACTAGCTCCCTGTGGAAGGACCAAGTCACAGCAAATAAGTTTGATGCAGACAGTTTATAAGCTGTCCATTCCTCATTTGAGATGGGACTTGAACTGGTCGAGAAGTCTGTGGTTTGAGTGAGAGTAATACAGATAGGGAGATACTGCTTCTTTCTTTTTCTCTCTCTCTTTAGTACACATGTAATATAAGATGGCATTTGCTTTGTCTCTCACAAATATCGATTCACTACAGACAAGCCGAGTTGGGGATCAGCACACTTGGGAATGTGTAAGGAAAAATAATTTTTCACCTTGGGGAAACAGAGGGGGATGTTAGGTGCAGAAAACATAGAGTGACAGAGAACACACAGCGGTATATAGCTAAAGGGTATCTCATATCCAAGCTGAACAAGCCAGCATATGCTCAACACTAGCAGGTACTTATGAAGGACACAACACATTTTGCCCATTATTTGTAAGACTTCTGGTTGCTCTGGTCAGCAAGTAGGAGTTCAAGGCCTCATCCTTTCCTAGGGGGTTAATGAGACGGCCTCAGCTGAGAAATTATCTGTGGAGGCACTAAGGAGCAGAAAGATCTTGTGAATATAGTAGTGCAAAACTAAAGGATATTCACACCTTCAGTTTTTATAAAGTAAAGCTATTTCTTCTGCTCAGGTAATTTCTTTACAGCATTTCAGAAACCTGTAGGACTGGAAGAGATACTGCCAGATCTGATGAAAAGAAATATTAAGTAATACTAAATGCTAGCTATTTGGACTTCATTTAGTTTCAGGAACTTGACAGTAAGTGACAGAGCTCTCCTGGGGGCTCTGTTTCTGCAGGTTTACCATGACCCCAAACTGGGCACCAGTGCTAGTACTTTGGCAGTTGATTCCTTCATAAATAGAATATTTCTGTTTGAATTCACTACCTGGATCAAAACAGTCTTGTATATTCAGCATCCAAAGAATCCCATGTGCCCCTGTCTTTTTTTTTTTTTTTTTTTTTTTACGATCAGCAGAAAATATGATCTGTACATTGAAAGTAAAGGATATAAAAGTGCAGAACATCTGCTTGCTACAACCGCAACAACTGCCTGGCTCTGAACTGATGAAACATGGCAATATTCAGTAATTTATAGAGCAACAAAGACAAAACAATAGGAGGTTGCACTTTCATGACCAACAAGGCAATAAAACAAAAGAGGGGGGGAATGTGATTTGAGGTAGTCAGACCAAAAGTGACAAAGATATTTCTGCTTCCTGCAGTAAATAAAACATGCTGTGTCAGCTGGAAAAAAAAGCACTCCAGCAATGCTGTCCATCTTAAAAGAAAGGTAGCAGTGAGGGAAGGTCATCTGCCACAGCTGCAGCATGTTTAATGTGGAGTTGGTTCCTCTGAAGGAGCCGGTACCGAGACAGCCAGGGTCCAGCGATCCACAGGAGCTGCTCCCCACAATAGCCTTGCTGGCAGCTCAAGGGCAGAGCTTGCAGCTGGACTTCTGAGAAACACAAAACTCAAACCACTGTTTTGGAAAACTACAAGAAGTTGCTTCCTCATATCACAGCATCATATTTCTAGGCTACGGACTGACAGAGAAAAGAATTAACTTATTCCAATGTGTCCATGTTACACTGGTGATTTATTTCACTGTCTTTACCTCTACACATGCCCTGCAAATGGAAGGATTTTTTTCTCTACACTAAGCACTGTTGTTTTATGTCTAGAAATGCTTTCCATCGCACAGCCCAGAGAAAAGTCTATTGATTTTGGAGAGTTTCACCATTATACAAAAGCTGGACAACAAGTCACTATCAGTTTTGTTTAAGGAAAGATTTCAACAACAGTGCACGCAATTTCAGCATAAAGAAAAAACAGATTAATATAGCAAATACCTTATGGTTTCTTCCAGCCAACAGAAGAGAGCTTAAGCCATGGTCTGTTCCACCACATCAGCCAGAAAGGTGCTTATTCCTCACAGCCAAGGACTAACAAATTATCAGAGAGCAACAAACTGGCATCTTAAACTGCCCAGCCTTTCCTGCAGCCAAGACCTTACCACTCTGCATATGGAATGTATTGTCCAAACTATGGCAGGGTTCACCAGGCTAATCTTTACTTTATCTAGGTAGTGATTTGCAGGCAGTGGAAAACAAACAAGCAAACAAATAACGAGATCACAAATTTCCTGAAGCTATGAGAAAAGTAGGTATTGTTTGCATAGTAATTACCCTGGTTCAATTACAGTAAGAAGAGTCTTAAAAGAAAAGTTGGTCTCCTTCCTCTGAGGGCAAAAATGAGTAAGAAACTACAATTATCTTCCCTACTTATTTCCATGAGAGTTGAAGTATTTCCTGTAGAAGATGAAAAAGACAGTACTTAGCATGAAAATAAGACATATATTTTCAAGAGATATGGGAAATTCTATACACTACACCTCTAAAACCTTCTGTTCATTGCCCCTAATGTTCAATAATTTTTATCCAAAAGTAGTACTACTACTTAGATAGACTATCAACTGCTCTCCAGTCACATTATTATATGCCAGGCGTGTTAATATAAACCTGCAGTCATTCTGCTGAGGTCCATGTTCTAAAAGTGGTCTTGATTACTTTTCCATACTATCTTAGTGTAGTTTCACAGATGACACTGATAGTCCCCATTTACACAGTGAGAATAAATCCCTAAGATCATAACACTATGCATTTTGAAACCTGCAGATGACTTTCCCCAAGAAATTGCACAAATAAATCACCTGAAAGCAATAACAGTGTAGGAAAATTCTACAGCTCCAGACAATGTGCAATCAGCCAGTGCACACTGTATATATTCCTTTGCCTTTATCACATCTGACAAGTGTACAGTTTGACACTGACAACAGAGACTGTCTGTTCATCAGGAACAGGGCAGAATTTATAGAAATACCTCTTGAAAGAAAGCACTCCAGCTGGAGTGCCAAATCTCCATGTCAGCTCCAGACTGGTAATAATTTGTGCTCTATTTTCCTATAAAGCAGCCTTTTCTTAGAAGAATATTCAAAGAGCTTTTGGAGCTGAGTGTAAATGCTTCAGCTATAATATGTCTACTAAAATGACATAGTGCAACTACAGGGAGAACAAGCACAGATGATTCAGGATGTAGCAAAGTACATAGAAGTGCCTTTTGCCTCTAAATTACCATGTTAAAAATGGTTTAGGTCAACTGGATGGCTGCCTAGCAAAATTTGCTGCTGAAATGGTCCAGTTTCTAAGTCAGAGGAGCCAGATTCTGATCACATGCACGCTGACATGCTATTGAGAAAATATTAACTACGTCAATGAAGGAAGTGTCAGGTTTTTATTGAATCCAAGGGATGAGAAATCACTGCCACTGTCAATGGCACAAACCCACCATTTTTACTGTTGCTGCCTGCTGTGGGACTACAAATTCAACAGCTCAGCTGAGAGGCCAAGCACTATGCTGCACTTTCATATTCATTGCAGTGATATCTCCCAGACGTTATCTGTACAGCATAGAAAAACTCACAGCCCTAATGTGCATTATAGTTACAACCTTTACAGGTAACAGCTTTCCCAACAGGTGATGCAAAAGTACAACTCTGCTGCTTGGGATATTTTGTTGTTGCATCTTCAGGAGGCCATAGGGAGGTCTGTCCTGCCTTCACATGCCAATACTGCCATGCATAGAGTCCTTCTGAATCTGAATCTGGTGGACTCCACAAATGCAAAATGGCAAAAGGGTTTTTACCTGGCAACAAGTGTACTGCTCGCAGCAGTGAGGCAAGTGGAAGGCTGTGGAAACCCCTCTGGAGAGGATCTGACTCTTGGGAAGCAGCTTAGCACCCAGGTTATTTCTTTGTGCAGTTCTCTATGGCACAGATCATAGGTCTTACATACATGTGGGACCACAAAGGGGATTTGCCCTTTTGCAATGCCAGAAGGAGTGGCAAACAGAGAAGGCAGGAGAGGATGCTCAACTCCACTAGCTTTACACCACAAGGGCTTTCGGTGGCAAGTCTTTCCCTCTGCTGTCCTGATAATGAGCAGCAAGCTCTGCTTCATCAAATTCGAACAGGAGTCAAACAGGAGATGCTGACAGAAGAATAAATACGCATGCTCTGGGTCAAATCCTGAGAAGTCACCATACTAGGAGCGGTACAGGGGAATGCGGTAGCCTGGCAATAAAGGAAATGACATACTGGGCAAACCAGAGGACCATTTAAAATACTCAAACCCAAACTATTTGCAGACATCCTGCAGGCAAGGTCAGATGGCATTTGCAAGGCAGCAGGGAGGAACAGCCTTTGCAGCTGTAACCATTCAAGCAGAGGGCAGGAACCACCCTGGGGGACGCAGCACAGCCTTCCACATCTGCCACCATGGCCCCTGTGAATAGCTACCCCAAAAACTGTATCTTTATGGCTACTGACACTGACAGATGGCAAAGCAGGAAATTATTGGCCTCGGGACCTGAGCTCAGACTGATGCATGAAAAAAACCTGCAGAAAATCACTTTATACAGCTGGAATTGGAATCGATAACTTATCAACACTACGGAGAAGAAGGGGAAAAATCCCAGTTCTCTCTGGCCTAGTGGTTCTGCTTACTAACTAGGGCTATTCTGTAGCAGTCAATATTTTTGCAAACTGGACATAATTCATGCACAAGTACAACATGGATTGAGGGTGGTTGAGGACAAAGGGAGATAACAGAACAAAACCTTTGCCTGGACGGTATTTGGATTTGGAGAAGTTCTGAAGCACCTCCATCAGATGACACAATTTCTTCCTCTATGACAGCCCAGAAAAAAAATGGTGTCACAAGGTCACCATGAATTGTACTCCCAAGGGGAAAAACAAAGGTTGTCATCATCAATGGTAGGTGAGACTAGGAAAATATTAAGTGCTGCCTTTGTGTGTTGCAATTGTTGTTATACCTTCCCAGTATGTAATTTGATTTCTATAAGCAAGTATTACATAGTGTCTGTTTTGAGAAGAAATTTTCTGGCATACTTCAAAAACGCAAAATTCACAGAGAATTGTTTTTTAAAGAAGTTAATGTGTCTGAAAACTCTGTTTCATTTACAGTCTAAAGGAAAATCATAAATACCTTATCAACCCTTAAATTGCATGCAATTTGATGCACCAGTATCAAGTTAAAAATGAATAATTCCATGCCTAAAGGAAACAACTCTCACTTCATGTTGAGGGTCATTTATGTGAGTTGTGTGTATTTATCCAGATGAGGAGAAGAGTATAATACACACTTGCATTGCCGGGAGGGGGGGTGGGGTTAAAAAAAAAAAAATCTATTTTTGTAATTCTATTGAGTTTTCATATTGTCACGCAGACAAATTGGTTCTATATTCCTGAGCCATGCTGCATTATGCCAGGGGAGGAAGGTACATCCTTGTTTCACTAAATTGTGGGGGAGTAGACTCAGTGGAATGAAGAAAAAAAAAAAAAAGAAAAAAGAAAAGCTGATGAAAACAATCCATTCTCAGCTGAAGTTGTGGGTGGGCACCAGGATATTTTGGTAACTCACTTGCACAATATACTGCTGCAATGTGCAAAAAAGAAACAATGCCAGAGTGCTGCACACACCACAGTTTTAACCTCCTGTAAACTGAGTCACACACCTTGGCCACACGGTGTTCATCTGGATGGAAGATGCAACAAGTGAGCCAGGGTGCCCCATCCTGCTGCCAGCAGCAGGCTGACCCCCCCCCATGGGATGGCAGGCAGCACACCCCCAGGATTCTCCACATGCAACCCCAATTGCAGCAGCACAGGGAGTTGCCACCCTTCCTCGCCAGCACCAAACCATGGGGGACACCGCTGAGGCTCTGTACGCCCACAGCCTAGCTCAGGTGCTTGCTCCACATCTCTCCAATGCCCAAATCACGGCTGGCAGTGGCCCAGGGCTGGCCCTAGGAGAAGTCCAGCTCCCAGGACAGGCTCTTGGCTCCCATAGCCAGCACGAAAATTGCACCCAGGGAACTTGCTCCCTACACAAACAGATGCACTCACTGAAAATATAAACCCATCTCCCTGCCTGCCCTGGATGCTCCAAGTTACTCCTAGAAAGGTCCAAAAGCCCACAAAACCCCATCTCCTGCCCAGGTATTAATACAGACTCTCTTGTACACACGTTTGATAATTTTCTGCAGTGAACAGTGGAACACGCATTGCAAAACGTAAAGGTGAAATAAAAGAAAATAGCGTTTCTCTAATGGTGAAAAAGCGGACAGCCAAAGGCTGTTGTCCCCCATCATTTAACACAGCCTGAAGGAAAAGAAGTGTCACAGCATTAGATTACATTTCAATGACAAGGTGCACTTGGTGTCCTTGAAACATACATCACCAGCAGCTGCCTTCATTCTGTCTCAGTATAGTAGTGGTGCTTGGCTCTTTTACATCAAATCACAGTAACTATAACCAATGATAACTACTGGCTTCTGTGAAAAGCCCAAGAAGCAACAGGTATATGACAAGAAGAAATTCCTACTAGCATTTGAAATACATCAATGGTGCATAGAGAAGCCACATTTTTTAGCATTCAAGTACTTCACAACCTCTAATGTTTTTAACCTCTCTACACCCAGGAAGGGTGGAAATACAAGTAAGGAAGTACTGCTCTCCCCATCTTAGAGACGGAAAAGTGAGGCACAGGACTACTGCAGCCCCAATGCATCTATTTGTGTGTAATTGCCATTGAAATTCTTTGCACATTTGGGCCTAAATTGCTTTACAAGGTCCCACCAGGCATGATGGGTTGCTGCTGTCTTTTCTCAGAACTTAACTCCTCTTTCCTCTGTGAGCCTATAGGCAAGGAAGCAGGTTTTAAGGCAAATCAGAGACCTTCTGACACCCTCATTCATGCAAGAGACACCCTCTCCCCTCAGCTGGACCAGTTAGAAGGAATTTATCTGGCTACTAAGTGCAGGTTCAAGGTCCCTTAATATGTTATTTCTTACCTTGTGATAGGCATTTGTCATGGTTTAACCCTAGCCAGCAACTACGCACCACGTGGCTGCTCACTCACTCCCCCCCCACCCAGTGGGATGGGGGAGAAAATCGGGAAAAGAAGTAGAACTCATGGGTTGAGATAAGAACGGTTTAATAGAACAGAAAAGAAGAAACTAATAATGATAACACTAATAAAATGACAACAGTAATAAAAGGATTGGAATATACAAATGATGCACAGTGCAATTGCTCACCACTCGCTGACCGATGCCCAGTTAGTCCCCAAGCGGCGATCCTCCCACCCCCACTCCCCCCAGTTTATATACTAGATGTGACGTCCCATGCTATAGAATATTCCTTTGGCCAGTTTGGGTCAGCTGCCCTGCCTGTGTCCCCTCCCAACTTCTTGTGTCCCTCCAGCTTTCTTGCTGGCTGGGCATGAGAAGCTGAAAAATCCTTCACTTTAGTCTAAACACTACTTAGCAACAACTGAAAACATCATTGTTATCAACATTCTTCGCATACTGAACTCAAAACATAGCACCGTACCAGCCACTAGGAAGACAATTAACTCTATCCCAGCTGAAACCAGGACAGCATTTTTCTCCACATCCTGAGTATTCAAAGACAGCTAGGTAAATCCAACTTAAGACCAAAATTCACCTCTGAGCTCAGAGCAAGATTATCACGCTATTAGGATTCATTCTGGGGACCATTACACATACTGAGAAAAAAAGTGGCTATACAAGAGCAGAGTGCTCTCAACCTTCTCATCTCAGTGAACTTCAGCTATGAGAGAAGAATGACCCGACATTGACAGAGAAGAGACAGTACAATAGAAAGGTGTCCAAACACAAAACTCTGTTCCAAAGTTTCTATGATGGTTTTGTTCGGCCCTGTGGAAAATACGCATATATCTGGTTTTACTGATTTTCTTTGACATTTGAAACTTATAACAAATCGGACTCAATTTAATACAAGAATTTCTAAGCACGTACATGTGGCATTTCTTTCAAAGTAATTTTCTTCTATTATTATCAGAATAACTCATTACATACGTGACAAAGTCTCTGTGTCAGTACATTATAAACCTTACAAGAACAGGATTGTACCAGAATTAGGTCTTCCGTATCAAATGCATCTTTGACAGACTCAAGTAAATGAGGAACAAAAGTTTAAGGCTGTCTGAAACTAAGTGCAGTTGTCAGCTGCTGTTTTTCAAACAAGCCATCTAGTACTCACATCTTTGGAAAAGCAGTGATACAGAGCCAGAGAAATTAACTGTATCCCAGGGGCTTGAGATTGAACGCTAATAAAAAAAAAAAATTACATGGTTCTTCCTATATAGAGATTCAAGAAGGTAGTGGAAAAAAAATTATTAAATGCTTGTTTGGGGAAATTTTTTGAACCAGAAAATTGCGTAGAAGATAGCTCAAAACAGTAAAAATTATTAGCATAATAAAAACAAAAATGTGCATATGGTACAGTCAGTTAACAATAAAATTTCATAATTGCACCACCATAGTTACTCTTAGCAAATATCAGCTCTAGACTCACCAAAAGAGCTCTTCCCTCTCCCACTGACTTGAACATAGCTACACACATGAATTTATCTAGTTATTGATCCTAAGTTTGTATAATTTTGGAAAAAAAAAAGGGAACCCAACACACACACACACACACAGAAACCCACCCTCCATCTGCAAGGTCAGATCAGAGAGCCAAAGGGTGCCCCACACAACAGAACATGTCTGCCCCCATGCTCCCCCTGGCTGCCCCAGAGCCAGCTCTGCTTCCCAGCCCTGCTGTGCTCTGTGGCAGCATGCCAGCCTTGAGCAAGTATTGAACAGGACCTGAGTATTCAGTATCTTTTTGTTTCAGCTCATCTATAAAATGATGATAAAAAGCAGACTTTTTGTTGGGAGGAATTCTCAGCTGGATCAGGCCTATAACGTAGTACTGCAAAAAAGCCAAGCAACCGGGGGGGGACACGACATGACACACGACGACCCAACAAAAAAAACCCCAACAACAAAAAAACCCCAAACACCACACCAACCCAGCCACTACGTATTCAGTAAGAGTACTGCATCTATATGCCATCGCTTCTGAGAGGAGTGCAGGCAGAGGAGATCATCATCCGTGTTGGGCTGCAGGTGTCTCTCTGTTCTGAGCACCTCACCACATGCAACGTGTGCATGAAAATGCGTGGTGTGAAATGGAAAACCCTGCATAACAACATAGTGGCTTGGTTGATACAGTTTAACAATTGGCCATGAAAACAAACAAACAAAAAAAGACAGGACTGTACTTGAGAAATACCTGTTTGTCAACTTAATTCTTATCATACAGTCAGATCAGTCAACTGCAAACACAGTTACAGATATCTGTAATAAAATATTAATAGCTCTTGTATACTGCTTCCACAAGGTAATGTAGTAAAAAATGAATGTTGCTAACACACTTCCACATTTTCTCTTTTGTTACGGCTGAAAGCTTACATTGGAGAAAGCCAGTTTACTGCAGCATTATTCCTTTTTTCTTCCGGGAGGTATTTTTCCTTTAAACCTTAGAGAATAATTAAAATTCCTCACACAGGACAATGGTAAATAAGATTAGGGCATGCATTTCAAATATAGCATACTAATGGCATTTTTGGACCCCATAATAAATCATCTCTATTCTCTGCAAGCAGTAGAGTAAATGGATAAAATATCTGAAATATACATCCCAATATATGAGTCCCATAACTTCACTCTTATCTTTCCATGTCTCTGACTTGCCCAGACATCTTGGCATTGTAGACAGAATATTAGCTTTTTTTATACATCACACAACAACCCAATAATCTCATTAACTGCAAATACTGTAGGAATGCAGCAGCCTGCTGATACCCACAAAACCATTTCAGCTTTTGCCAGGGCCAGTTGTCAGCAATAAGCAGCCAAACATACATTGCTCTATCTGATTCACTTTATCATTTCATTTTACAGCTTCCGTTTAGCACTGAGCTGATAGAAGAGAAATGTTTTAACATTCAATATGAGGACCGCTTATGTCAATACACTGAAGCTGCTTTGGTTTTGTACCTAACCTTTGGATGATCTCATCTCTTCCATAGGTTTCTGACATTTATGTTTGTTCTGAGTAGCTGCAGTTTACCCTACTGCAAACAGTAGGATCATGACTGGATATTTCCATTATCTGATAGGTTTTCTCTCAGCTTGCTTTTCTTTTTCCTTCCATATAATATTAGCAGAAACCATTGCAGTGTTTTCCACCTCCCCTGTGCTATATCACACTGTATCTATTGAGACAACTATAAACCTTGTTTCCTGGTTTGGGGCAAATTCATTTCTCCTGATTCAACTTTGAGTTCAGGTAAATCTCAGCCCTCTGTTAAACCCTGGGAGGGTGAAATGGCCATGTGTATGCTATGCCTGATAAACCCTGTCCTAGTTTGCAAGAAATCCTGCTGGTTTTGCACATTAGACATTTCTTAACATTTCTTTCCTCTAGGAAATCATTTTGGCTAAACAAGGATAACAAATTAGTTTGTATTCTAGTTTTCACAACTAGTAGAAATGAAAAAGGGAATAAAAGATTAAGGAATATGGAGTATGGGTGCTTTTATTTTCAGGAAATTGCATAGATAAAAGAGAATTTTTTCTTCCAACAGACATTCTCCAAATCCCCTTTAAGTTCAATTTTCTGCTGTACTTCCCAGATAAGCATTCAGTACTTCTTGGTTTTAGCTCATGCAATCAATATAAATCAGAAAATTGTTACCCTCTGAATGCTAACTAACACATTTTCTCTCTTCTCTTCAATAACTTCAGGCTAGAGCAGGTACTCCTCACACAGGTTGCTGTTTGCAGTCTTCACAAAGATGAAATCTTTATCATGGACTTTTGTTACTTTACAATCTTTACTATTGACTTTCAAGTTCCTGTGACAATGGAAAGGCTGTCACTTTGAGGCCAGCCTTCAAAAAACTTCAGCTTATTTACAGCAGCATGAGCTGAGCGTGCCAGCTGACTCGTGCCTTATTTCTGTGTCTATGGGAAGGCTCCTTTTCTGCACCAGATGCACCACCAGCATCACACCAGCCATCACAGCCTGAGGGCAAGCGCAGACCCCCATGGGGCTGGCATTAGTGCTGGCTCAGCTCCCTAAACCTACTGCAAGTAGGCAGCTGGAAGCTGTGAAGTTTAGTCAGAAATTTTGATGGAAAATGCCAAAAAGATAACTAAAAGCTGCTGAGGCTTTTCTTACATCAGGGACTCCGAAGTTCCACTTACAGAAAGCTTAGAAGTGAGATCAGCAATTCAGGGAGCTAGAGAATTTGATAATATGATAGCTCAGTTATTGCTATTGTAATGGCAACTCCATCTGAGGCTACAACCACTTCCCAGGTCAACTCAACTGTTCAGGATGTATCTGGTCTGGAGGATCTTGTTTAGAAATAGCTGTTAACTCTTTTGGGGAAGATTTCCATGGCAAGCCAGCAAAATCAGTGATACAACAATATTAACAAATCTCACTCACACAAAAATCCAGTTAAATGGAGAAATAAATGCACACTCATTTCCCAAAGCACAGCACACGTGAAGTCCTCAGAAAGTATCATTGTACGCAGGACTTGGTCACCATTTTCAGTTCAGCACTTGGAAAAAAAGCAGTAACCTGCTTTGAAGGGAAGTCAATCCATTAATTAATAATGGGAGACAAATTAAAATACGGTAGCATTAAAACAGTATGAGAAGGAAGGTGTGACTGAGGTACTGTTCACCTAGACACAGGCAGCTCCCACACAAGCACAGAATTACAAACAGGCTAAGGTGACAGCCACACAAGTACACCCTTACCCCACTGCCCAGGGCACTGCACCTCTGGGGGTGTCCCCACAACACTGTGCCTCCAGCGGTGTTCACAAGCTATTTCAGATTCAGCAAACCCCATACACTCCTCCTGCCGCAATTCAGCATTTTTTCTAACCCCAAAACGACTTGACATTACTCTTGAAGCTATCCAGCTCTCCAGAAGCTCTTAAAAAACAGACACTCCACAAGCACAAAAACCCCTCCAGATTTCCTCAGTCATCCACAACTTTTCCAGTTTGTGACACAGCCTTACTCATCGTCTAGCTACAGCACATTTTTACAGCTACAATCCATTTAGCTACAAAATATGGGTCCAAGCCACTTCCAGATTTTTCCCCCCAGAGGAAAACCTTCTCATTTAACCCACTTCTCAGCTTATCCTTCCAACAACATAGCCACACTGCTTATCAGAAGGAGCAGAAAAGACAGGAATGAAGAAAACAGACAGAAATAACAATTTTTCTTCCAGAAATTTCAAATGCTATCATTCTCTTATTGCTAGGCATCCCGCTCACCTCCTCCTCCATGCAAGTGTGAGCACCAGCAAGGGTACAGGTCTCGGAGGTATTGCACATAGTGCTGCTTTATAGCTGTCGTTTCTGATTAAAAGCTGCATGTGTATTCCACTCGAGCGAGGCTGGATCTCTCTCCAGGACTGCCGTCAGTCCGCATAAGGCCCCTACATAAAACAAAAAGAAAAAAAAAAATGAAATGCTGCAGCTTTTTGTGTTCATCTGGCTCAGCAATGAACATCTAAATATAAAATGTTTATTGTCACTTAAGGTGAGCTCTGTGTCCCAAGCCAACAAGTTGGCATCCTGCAAAGCCAGGCATATATTTGCAATTGTTGCCATCCAATAGTTTGCATTGTTATGAACAAGATTTAATGGTTACACTCTGTATCTATTACCCATTTAAATTACTCTTCCAGCATGTGAATATTAAACACTGGAAAAGGCAGATGAATGCCTGTACAAAACTACAGTAAGAAAAGAAAGATTCAAATGAACATTGTTCTAACAAAATGTTTGATAGAAACAAGTGGCACCCTGACTCCAGTCATGTTTCACTCCTCTCTGCTGAGCCCAGAACTGGATGACATTGTTCCAAACTTGTTAGCGTAGAATCATAGAATAGTTTGGGTTAGAAGGGGCCTTCAAATCTCATCTAGTCCAACCCCCCCCTGCAATGAGCACGGACATCTTCAACTAGGTCAGGTTGCTCAGAGCCCTGTCCAACCTGACCTTGAAGTTTCCAGGGATGGGGCATCTACCACCTCTCTGGGCAGCCTGTGCCAGTGTTTCACTACTCTCATTGTAAAAAATTTCTTCCTTATATCTAGTCTGAATCTACCCTCTTTTAGTGTAAAACCATTACCCCTTGTCCTATTGCAACACCCCCTGCTATAAAGTCTGTCCCCAGTATGCCAGTAAAGAAAACATTTCCATCCTTAGCATTGTCCTGTTTGAGTCTTGATTTATGAGATCTAAATTTTACACATGAAACCATTCTTAAGAAAATCATACAAATTAGTCCCTCTGACCTAAATGGCAATAGAAAAAAAAAATATCACACCACCAAGCTGCTTTTGATAACTTTTTTCCCCACAAAAACTTTCCTGCAAACCAGGTGTTCTTCCATGTTTATTTTCAAATCTTTCTTCCATCTTTCAAACTTAAGGGGAAGAGATTCAACATTTTTGAGCATGATTCCAAGTGCCATAAAGAATTATTGCACTGGGGAGGAAGGAGGACTTTCCGCTCAATTTATTTTTTTTATTTTTTTTTTAAATCTTGTGCCCAGGACATGGACATCTTTCCATAGACTATTTCTAAAGCTGAGTGCTTGGAAAAGTCCTGTCATCAGGACACTGCAGCGGTGTTGAGATCATTCTGCACTGGAGAGTCCAACATCACCAAAAACTTCCTGAGAAATTTTGAAGGAAAAAAAAAAACCTCTCTGTTTTGAAGGAAAAAAAAAACCTCTCTGTTTTGAAGGAAAAAAAAAACCTCTCTGTTTTGAAGGAAAAAAAAAATCTATTTTGATTTTAAAAGACACCATTGTCAGGAACAATTATCCCTCATTTTTCTCATTCTCTTCTTTTGCTATAGCTTCTGGGAGGGAGATATCCAGCTGTCATTTCCTCCTTAGCATGACACTGCATTTCTTTGTTGCAGCCAGCTCTAGGAAGTCATTTGGACAGTTAGTGTCCAGCCTGTAGAGGACAAGTCCAAGTCTCCCCACCAAGTGACGCTGTAAGGACATCATGCTGCCATGGTCCATCCTCACCATGCAAGGAAGAAAAACAAGCCAAAAACGTTTTACTAGTTTGGGTTCCCCTGAAGACAGGGAAGGGGGCCAAGATTGTGCAAAGTTAATTGTGCAAGGGTGCATGTACGAGGGGTCCCCATACATGAGGGTATGACAGTCCCTTGGTACAAGACCTGGGCACAAATGTCCTTCATAGCACTGGGGTGGGAGGGAACAGTCATCATTCAAGCACACCCCTCCGTGGATCCTTTGGACTGTACCCCTGATCCCTCCTATGTACCTGAACTGCTCGTCTGGATTTCTACAGCAGCTGTTGACACCCTTCCTTGGCCTCCTCCCAGCTGAGCTTCCCTGCTCTTGCAGGGCTGGCTGGCAGAAAGGGCCACAGGACCTCCTGCCATCTTCCAAAGCAACAATCCCCGTAAAACGTAATGGATCCCAGAGGTGTTCAGTGGCAGCAGGAAGAAGCAAACAAAAAACAAAACAAAAAAACCCAAGAACTTTCTAGCATCAACAACTGAAAAAAGAGCCTTTGAATCACCAGATCTTCTCTGCTGCCCATAGTCAGTTCTCCTAAACTACCCTAAAAAAAACCAAACCACAAACAAAACCAAAAGAAAGAAAAAAAAAACAAACCACAAAACCAAAACAAAAAAACCCCAGTGAACAAAGATCCTCACATTCAGCCTCTGGTGAATAAGGGCAGGGAATGAATTATGGGATAGCAGATCCTTCACAGACCAACCCTGCCTGCTCTCTGCTCTCATTTTATTGCACAGCATCTGCCTGCTGCTCCTGGCCCAGCAGTAGCCACTGCCACGATGCTACCTGTCATCGGAGAAGGGTGGCAGCTTCTCATAGGGCTTAGAGGCACAGTCTGACACATCATGAAAGTCATTCCCTTTCTTAGTCACTAATTGAAGTTGGTATTGCTATTTTCCTCTCTGACCTTTGGATTCTTGCAGCACGGGCATTACTGTAAAAACCTCACAGCATTGTAGTCTGACCATTACAGGCTCTTATTTCCCATAACCTGCTCCCAGTGCAGTCCACTGACAATCCTCCCGATGCAGCAAAGCCCAGAAACATCTGTGGTAGCAGATTCCCCCCAAGTTAAGGGAGAAGCTGGAGAGTGGATCAGCCTGGTTTGGTGAGAGCCCCTGCTAAATATTGCTAAATGCTTCTCTTCCCTGTCCCTCTGCTCCTGCCCTTGTGGGTGCTGTGGTCCCAAGAAACCTTCAGACAAGGGGTTTCACAAACCCTGGCCCTGGCTACAGCCCAGTCCCAGGGAGCTGCAGGAACACCCCAGATAAATGTGTGTGTGTGCACACACCATCCTCAGGCACTGGGGCCACCGAGGTCCCCAAACACTGTGGTCCTCCCTCGCAGGTGCTGGGTAAAAGGGTGTTTTAAGGTGATTCCAACCAGCCTTGCATGAAGGAAACAGCCTGGAAAACAGCCTAAACATTTATGTAAACACCATGGAGAAGGGGTGCATGGGTATATACAGAGAGATTTTAATCTTCAGCTTTTCCAAAAGAGATAAACACCGAAAACAAACAAAACCCACCCCAATTAGATGAGGGGTAAGCTTTCAACACCTCTGATTTGACCATACCACCTAAAAATAACCCACAACCACCATACCCTAGTGATCATCATAAAAAAAAATTGTATTTAAGGCCTCCCCAGTACTAAGTTCCAATCAGATAGTTCAGAAACTCAGATTAAAAATAGGCAGAACTCCACTTTTTGTTCTGAAACAAGTGCAATCATTTAAACTACTGTTAATAATATGTCATTGCCACGTAGTTACCCTCACAAGATATCTGACACCTAATCTATTACCATCAGCTTATATTCAACTAAAAATGAGATGCAACAGCATTTAAAGCTATACAGAGCTCTTTCAGCTGGATAAAAAAGCATGAATGCATTTTCTTCACTCCTCTCAGTCTGGCTCATACCTCAAGGTCTGCATAGGTTGCAGAGGGTGATTTTTAAATTCCTACAGTCTTCTCAGAGTTTAAGCTTTAAGTTAACATGAAAAAATAGATTTGAGCTTCCAACACTGCAAGATACCGCTGTAATACGGCATCAACAGTCATGCCATTTTAATCAACAATGTTCCTATTCAGTGAAGCACATTTCTGATCTTCAGCCAAATCATGCAAGAGAAAATTGCATTCATACTCCCTGGTACTGCTGCTTCTTAGTAATCCATTACTGCATTGAAGCAGGTCAAAAAACCTGTCTCAAAGACACTTCTATCAGATCTTCAGAGGAGGGGCAGAAGGGGCAAAAAGCAGCACATCTCCAGCCCACAGTCCCACCAGGGCTCCTTTACTCACAACTAGGGACACTCATGGACCTCAGCAAAAATGGGACAGTGGTGAAACACACTCCCAGAAGGAAAGCCTTCTTGCCTCCCCCGAAAAATGAAGCCAGACCTGCCTAAAGCTGAAAACAAGGCTGTAGAAAACATTATTCTCTGCAAACCGCAGAGAGCCGTGCTCTGCAGAGGGAAAGCTCCCATCTAGCTGCCTGCACAGGCACGTACCTGGGACAGAGAGCAGAAATCACAATTTTGCATCTCAGACAGGGACACAAGAACCCCCTTCCCTACCTGCTACTGATATTCAGCATGATACCGAGATGATGAAGAGTCAGGCAATGTCTGATAGTCTGAATCATCTCTGATAATCAGAAAGTAGCTTTACCTGCACCCTGGGACCAGCAAGCAGCCAGCTCCTTCAGCACCTAGACATTTTGTTGGCAGTGAAAAGCTTCATAATCTTAAGCCTTTACTTCCAATTCAAATACTTCATTTACAAACAGCAAATAATATTTAAGTGCTGTTAGTACTGGGCAGATAAACATCTAGTATCTTTGGAAGAGAGGCAATCCACAATCTGAAGGAAATACAGCATGGCTTCTTCTGCCTTTTTATTTATTTTATACTTAATGCATTATTATCATCCTACAATGTGTACTATTTTGCTTCAGTAATTAGGTTTCTTCTCACAGTTGCATCCAGGAAGACAATCTCTTCTGGAAGTTGTCTTTTCTGTCAGTGAATAATTAAAGGAGTATTTTTGGCAGGACATTTTTCTCTCTTCCATCATCTTGGGTTTTGGTTTGGTTTGGTTCTTTTATACATAACCTCGTTTCCAGCTTTTGTATCCACCTGTGTTTGCACTGTGCTTAGTCAACACCAAAGCCCAGACATCACATATTTGCAGTCTTGGCAAGTTTTATGAGTCCTGACAATTGTGTAGCTGAATTTCTCACTAATCTTTAAGCAGCACCATAACCCTCAGAACCTCTAAAAGAACTTTTACCCCTAAATTCTTGTGTGCCATGCGCCCATCGACTGAATAGCACTCCACAAAG
Source organism: Buteo buteo (assembly GCF_964188355.1). Lineage (NCBI taxonomy): Eukaryota > Metazoa > Chordata > Aves > Accipitriformes > Accipitridae > Buteo > Buteo buteo. The sequence continues at coordinate 27,499,766 of NC_134174.1, read as the reverse complement.
CACTGTTAAATCTTTCAATTTCCAGGAAGTACATACAAATTTTATGCCACATTTGAGAAAAGAAAATCAGCTCAGTAGTAGAGACAAAACAGAGAATTGGCCAGATGACAGGACTGATTTAAGGTTACAGCAGATCACTAACTGCACTCAAGTCAAAATCTCAATGAAAGCAAAGATAAATCTCTTTTTGGACTTATTAGCAAGTGTGTCACCAAAACAAGAGTTCTCAAACCAAATCCCTATACCTCAAAAGTGTTTTGGGGAAACATATTTTTTTCCCCCCTCTCAATGTTGCTTCTTTACTTGCAGTTGTGTCTCATTTTTTTAGCTTTCCCCTCTACCACAGGATCACAACCCTAAGAGATGCCAATACCCTGACACAGATTTCCCCAGGAGCTTTGGCATTAGCACCAAATGCCACAATGCCAGTAAAGTCATGAGAGTCAGCAGAACCGATAAGCAGTGGAGATCCCTTAAATTACCTTTTCCTGGCACCCTGAACTGCCTTTCCACACGGAGAATGAACTGGGCTTACTGCAGAAGCTTTCACATTTCTTTCCTAATAATAAGAGGCATGTTGTACATGGGAGTGGTGGGAGAACAATGCTCCCTGGAGGTGTTTTCAGGTCTCACAAATTCACTGTGGTGCCGCAGTGCTGTACTTGCTTTAAATTCAGGTTTCTCAGGCCACATGCGTAGAAGACAATCTCAGCCTCATTTAAAACTAGATACATCTCTGCAACCTCTGATCCATAAAGAACTTGAAAACACTGGAAACATGCGCTTGTCAGTTCTCAAAGTACATTGGAAAAACTATGTATTACTGTGTGGTTTTTTCTTGTTTGTTTGTTGGGGTTTTTTTAAAGCATTGCTGTATGTTTGCAAAGGTTTAAGGCCAAAGTACTGTACAGAGCACCTCAATTTCATTCTGAAGCAGCAGACCAGTAGAAACAACAGGAGGGAAAGCCAAGACCCTGCATTTTGCTGGGTGTGCTGGCAGAGAATTGTGTTCGCAACAGAAAATCAATCCTTATGTCCTACCTTTAAAGCCACTTCCACCATGGTCAGTCCAGGGAATTAAAGTCTCAGTTAAGATCTGTTCTTACAGCATGCTTTTGCTTCCAAGGTGTCCTACCTAAGCTCATCCTAGGCACAACTCCATACTTATGTAAGCCGTTGGCTGTTACCTGTCGTGCCCGATGGACATGTTCTGACTTGTAAGGGACTTGTGCGCACACCTGCAGCAAGGAGATTCTCAGACCCAGTCACACTCATTTAACTTGACAGCTACATCTTCAGCCCTAGGTAAGAGCTCCTTGGGGCTGATATTTCAGGCAAGAACAGCACATCTTTCCTCTGGAGAAAAGCATTTTTGGTTGGGTTTCTGCTTCCTCGTTTTCGAAATGCTAACATCCTCTGCTTAAAGCTGTTGTTTTTACAATCATGTTGTTCACTGCCAAAATCCCAATCTTTCAGCTCAGCATTGTTGGGACAAGCCCAGCTGCTGGTGGGTGGCCCTGAAGATGACAAACCCCACAGGGGCACACCTGTTCATCCAAGGACACACAGCCCAGGTTCGCATGGACTCATACCACCCGTACAAACAATTTGTTCCACTCTGTTGCATTCTTCTCAAACTGCTGTAAGTTTAAACAGCTGTAAGATGCTTTCAGCCATCAAATAATAGAGGCTGCAAGCTCCTTGCTAGCAACCACAGCAAGAGCTGTGCCTACTACTTGAAGTCAAATTTCTGTCTCCAGCAGGGGTTCCCCAACTTGCTCTGCTCTGCTGCATCCTTTCCAAATAGCTATAAATTCAGGTTATTGTAAGACACTTAAAGCTTTCAAATAGCAAAGCTGAGCTCTGCTCACCTCTGACATTCACTCTAAGAGCCATACAGGAACATGTAAGGCAGTTTTCTGCAGGTCTTCCCAAACTCACTTTGCTCAGGTACCATAACGAAGCCAGGAAGTATCAGAGCAACTTTCACTGTTAACTTCCTCATGATACAAAAATGTACCTGGTGTTCCTAATCATCAGAAGTTGCAAAGGCAACAGTTGCCTGACTTACTGCTCTTTGAAATGGAAGAGATGACTGGAGAGCAGTGTTTGCCCCTACCTGTGCTTTAAACAAAGTTGTTAAGGGAGCAACCAAATACAGCAGCTGAGTTCATGAGCACTCAGCCCTATGGTGTAGAGATGCACAGGGATCTGCTCATCTGTTGCAGATTCAATTCACTGATATTCAATCTAGGCCATGAAGTGGCCTTAAAATGGCCTAAAACACACACTTAAGTTCAAACAATCTGGATGGACAGAGGAGTTTGTGGTTGGCACAGATACCTCATGCATTATTCAAACCCCTCCAGTGATGCCAGTGCTGAGCATGCACATCACACGCAACACGGGGGAGAGTAGCCACACACAGTGTGGGCTGCTGAGACCTAAGTATGGACACCAGATGATCACAGAAATGAAGGATTCACAACAGCCACTTCATCACAAGCCACAGCGTAGAGTCCAACATAGACATGCATGTGAGAAGAGCACAGCAGATGATCCTTCCTCCATGCTACCAAGCCTACATTAGTACACAGTTTTAGCAAGCCTGATACTGACTTGGTGACAATTTTGGATGGCTAACCAGGCACCTTGCTTTACCTGCAAACAGCCTGCAAAATCCAAAATATCTCCCCAAACAGCCTTCTTTTAGTATTTCCTAGCTTTTTTATCATGAGTTTGCAACATCAGAATGTGTTTAAATATATTTGAATGCATCATACATAAAGTGCAGCAATCAGACCACTCTTATCCTCAGTGATCCACAGAAAGAGCAACAAGGATTGAGGTGCTTTTATAAAAATGCACTGGCTATTATGCTACAAGAAATAAAAAAAAAACAAAACACAACACTTATTTCTAATCTTCCCTGCAAATCCTTGCCTGATTGCCTGTTGTCTGCATGATCCCAAAGGGAACAGAAAAGCAGAGCAGTAAAGAGAAACAGAGAGAGTGATACGCTGGTGGGATGAGAGGGGGTTTGCCAGGTCATCCTTCACCCGTACCATTTGCTGACTTTTCAGTTAACAGCTCTTGCCACTGTCCTATTCAAGTTTTTAACCTTTTTTTTTTTCCCCTTCTGCTTTTTCAAACACCCATGGATATTTCACTGCCTGGGCCCAGCATTGCACCATCAACAACATGGCTACACTGCACCCAGTGGCATGCTGCAAGGATTTAGGTTTGAACAGCAAAATCCTGCAGGGGTTTCCCGTTAAGCATTTGTAGTTCTCTAAGTCTCATTCTTCATGCCACAGCCATCAGCCAGCTGAGAAGCAATGCCTGATACTCCCCCCCTCCCCCGCCCCGCCCTGCTTTCTCAGCTTTTTAAGTGGATTATGAGGATGTAGTGGTGGTTCCTTCCTGGCCCCTATTAAACCATGACAGAGGGGCATCACAAAGTCCCCATAGCCACAGGGCCCCTGGTCTGCCCATCAGGCCTGCTGTCTGGAAGCCCTTTTGCAACAGGGAGCCAGCAGCACAGACAGACACAGACTGCAGACTGAGAAATGTGGCTGTTTTCTCCCCTTTGATTCATACTGGTCTTTATTTTGCTGCCGGAGACCTGGCAAACTCCATCTCCTGTGTCACAGCTGCCATCTGCAGGTACCCAAGCTCCTTGCTGGGGAACAGCCTCTACCAGGCATGGAAACAGGGATGTGTCTTGCAGAAAGGCTTTTCCTCCCCTTCCACCTTGCTCACTACTTTTCTACCTCCCATCTGTTCGTCCCTTCCCCCTTCCTGGCCTCTCTACTTTCTCCATATGCTTGCACCACGAACATCTATATTCTTCCTCACCTTCACATATGCCAGTCTGCTGATGCGATGGAGTTGCAGTCTAAGCTTTCAGCTACCACCAAGCATCAGAAAGAAACATAATCCCTCATCCTTCCTTTAGCTCTCACCCACCTTCCACAGCATCAAGGAAACCGGCCGCCAATGCTGCCCTTTTTATACTTCATTGGGACAATACTACTTAACAGAAAGCCCCCAGGAAAGATCAAGATCCCCTAAATTAACAGGAGATTCCCTCCTATCCTCAATGTTTAGAGCCCCCTTCAAGCCTATCATTTGCAGCGCCTCCCTAGTGTTGGCACCCCAGCCGGAGTCAGGAGCAGTGATTTCAAGGGGCACTTCACTGGTAGCCTCAAAAGCATATGAGACTGTCCCACACCTGAGGCTAACCAGGAGGGGATGCCCAGAAATCCAGCTCTCACATCCTGCCTACCCCCTAAACCACTCCCTGATTGAAGATCAATCCCTCTCCCTGTATCAGCACGTTAAAGTTGCATAGCTCTGTCCTCTCGTTGCCTTTCTCAAGCAGAGCATTTTTAAAATTACCTACCTACCTTTGGAAGTAAAGCACCTATTTAACAAGGCGCACACACCACGCTACCTTTTATCATCTTGTCAGCAAGCTGAGAGTGGAAACAGCAGAACATGATTCTGTTAGAAGGAAGAGCTCATTGTCACAGCCCAAAATGTATTCAATTACCTTCTCTCCCTACTGCAAAACCCTACTAATGAAACATGCAGACCCCAAACGGAAAAGCAGGTCCCTTAGCATATCATAAAAGCAAACAGGCAAATACTGGCCCTATTTCACTTCTAAGCATCCTCCTTCACAACTGGACACGTTTTCTGTGTGTTCATTATGCAACAAGCCTCCCCCTCCCCGAGCAAGTGTTAAAGTGCGAGACAGTTCTACAAACCTGCAGTGACAAATATTCTCATTTTTTGCCTCCCCACTGTACCATACACCTCATGACAGCTCTTCTCGTAATAAATATCTGGCTTTGAACTGTATCAGAGCAAAGACTTTTGAATTAAGAACTGGCAAAGAATAAAAATTAACATTTTGAAGTGCTTGCTTTTGTCAGATATACCCCAGATATTATCACGACTCATGTCTTCAGTCCCTATGTCCACCACCTAAAAAAGGTTGCTTTAGAGGAGGTAAAAGAGCTATTTGATATTTGTATCAATACCTATTGTGCGAGTTGGAATTGTCCAGGCTATCAAAAAATATTTTAACTCTAGAAAACAAAGTTGTGTGATCTTTGATTACCATGAATATGCAACAGAGGCAATGTAAAACTATGCTCAGCAGTAGCTCTGCTGCTTACACCTTACTCCTTGCATAATTCAAGACTTTCTTTTGATAGTGAATCAAGGCACTGTGTGGGCACCGAAACAAACCTGATATAGCCTGTGAGAGCTAGAAAATCATTACCTAATCTAACACAACAGCAGGTGATATTCCTCTTCCTTCTCCATTATCTTAACTACATAAGGTAAGAGTCATGCTGAACACAACTACCAGGCAGGCAGGGTATCAGAAGAAATGTGCCCTCTCTACCATGTCCCCTGGAGCATCTCATGGATGAGCACTTCTGCTCACCCACGTGAGGATCCAGCAGGGTATAAAAAAGAAACAGGAAAAACGACAAAAGCAGAAGAGATCCCAAAAACCGGCACAGGAAAGGGAGACCCACACGGCTTCAACACCACCTTAATTAAGAGAAGAGCACCAGCCATATTAACCATATGGCTTGCCACCACACTGGATGCAAGCACTAAGGGGTGGGAGGACTCCCTGCTAGGAAAAAGTTTAAAGAGAGACTAAGGAGAAAAAAAAATATGTATGTATCTGTTCCCTTAAAACTTCTTTCCAGTGTGTAGCTTTTACCCTTCCTCTGGATTTGAATACACTCAAATGGTCAAATAGCTTCATCCCAGCCAGGAGGCACATGCTGCCTGTGTGCTGCATCTTCTTCTTCCTGGGGCTCACCAGCAACTTGGCGAGACACAGGGATGCTGAAATGGATGGATAAAATGAGCAGAAGTGAGAACGTTGCTATGAAGGTTTGAATTAGGACTGAAAAGATGCCATATTAGAGAGTTAAGAGAAACAATGTTTAAAAGCACATCAAGTTTTGCAAATGGGTGTACTTTTCTTCCACCATCATAACACTTGTGCACCTGTATCTGAATCCTCCAGAAGGCTTCATGCCTCCAAGAACACTACTCGCAAACTGCAGGGAAGCCCCACAAAGAAGGGAGCTAACTCCCACCCTCCTGGAGAAGCACTCACCAAGAGGAAATTCCATACTTGGATTCCCGTACAAGCTCATCAAGTCCAACACAATTAAATGGCTGCCTCATTACAAAAACCCTACCGAACACAGGCTTGTCAGAGTGCAGTACCTCTCACTTCACAGTCCTCACCATGGAAGTCACTGCAGCCACAGCTGGCAGGAGAGCACTAGAGCCAAGTGTCTTCATACACCCACATCAGGTGAGCCAAGCACAGCCTGAACTAATACTAAGAGAGCTTTAAATAACAACACTGTACAAAGCTATACCATAGCCAGACCCAGCTATGCTGAGTTTTCACCCAGAAACTTCATCTCTCCCTTTATGAGCAAGAGCTGGGTGCAGCTTTCCAGCAGTGCCAGGAGCCACCAGCTAGACCCTGACCCCCTGCACCTGCACCCACCATGTCCCCTCCGCTAACACAGCACCTGGGCACAGCAGCTCACTCACCGCCTGTTCCCAGCATAGCTGTTTTGACAGGTTTATTCCAGTTTATTATTAAAGCCTAGAAGACTATTTGCATAATTAAACATTGATCTGCTCTCCCTCTCTGCATGTGCCTCTCATTCATGTGAAATGCATTAATTCAGTGCCTGCCTCAGGACAGAGGTCCTGCAGACGTGATGTGGTGCCTGTCCCCTATGGAAAATTCTGTCCATCTTTAGAAAAACACACAAAACTTTTAAAAAGTAAAGCCAAGATGACAGGCCAGAGGCATTTTCCTTTCTACCAGGGAACAAAGGAAGAGAAACAAAGGGACATGAGGATTAGCCTTCAGGCTGGCACAGAAAAGGGGATATAATTGCTAGGCTTTGCTACTGCAATGCCCATAATCTTCAGCTGTGGGTGTTTGGACAAATCAGCATACCCAGAATAAGCAACAAAATAAAAATACCAAGCAAGAGGTATATTACAGAGCCGGTTTTCAAAACATGTTGCAAGCTAACAGTGGGCATCACTGAACCCACTTTTTTGCCAAGTGGTATTTCAGAAAATGTAACGCTCAAGCAATCCAAAATAATTTTTTTATTATTGTCTTTGAGAAACTAGGGGAACATGCTTGACAAAAAAGGAAAAGAGACCCTAAGACCTGTAACACAGATATTGGGCTACTGCTGGTCAGCATGCTCTCCTACAGCTCACTGTCCTTCCTCGACTTAAGCCTCAACGGGAACATCAGGGGTTGAGCAGTTGTTTTGTCCCCTAGAAAAGCAAAACAGGCAGTGGTCTGGGAAGATAACTGATAGCCCCATGGAAATGCAACTGGTCACAGATGAGAGTCTTGCAAAATCCCAGGGTGAGCCTATATAGCTTTGCGTAGCCAGGGATGTGACAGAAGTCAACTCTCATCTAAAGGAGAATCAACCTTAGTTTTTCCTTTGGGAGAGAAATGACACCAGTGAAATTAGTGACAGAGCAGTCCCAGGTGCTCCTGGTAAAAGGGAGGAAGCAGTTACAGCCCACCACAGGTGGTGTGGGGAAGATATTCTAAAAGTAGTATTAAGGTTAAAATCTATATGATAGTTCTGTCACCCAGGCAAAATTTTTTTGCTTTTGTCACTGTGTTATTAAAGCAATTCAAGTGAGGACACACGTGCACAGGGTCTGTGCTGAGAGGACTCTGCATTTAATGGAAGGAAATTAATAATCTCTCCCTCTCATACGTATGGATGCTCAGAGGAGACAAAACCAAGCAAATTTCCATAGCCAAATCAGCTGACAAGGAAAAACTCAGGGGATCACTCGTGGCAATGGTGGCATCTGGGCAACTTTTTTCCATTCCGGAAGAGAGTCATCCCAAAGCCGCCAAAGTTTGCAAATATCCATCCTCAGAGGGGCATTGCCACCCCACTGCAGTAGGACCTAGCCTCAGTCCTACTGAAAAGCAGCAGCGACTTCTCCAGCCACCCAAATTCTCCAGGTTTCACACTCACCCATGGGCAAAGCGTATCACCTTTGGAGTACAAGCTGCCCCAGACTGGAACCGAAGGGGCTCCCAGCTGCTTTCCTTATGCTTCGCAGAACTGTGTGATGGGAAGAGGATTTCTGCTCATGCCAGAAAGGGCCCAGGGAAGCCACCAGGCAGGGCAGGAATGCAGGCTCTTCATGGGCAACTTCAACAGGCAATGCCACCAATGCCACTTTGGGGAAATTTCTTCAGTGGATGAGATGTAATTTGGAAATAAGCAATTTCTCTAGGTAAATTGCATTAAAGCATCCTACAGAATGCATGAAAATACCCGAGTGCTCAGATTAATTGCTTGCATGGGAAGCAACTAGTAGATAAATAGCCAACATTAATATTTTGAGTTCCAATTTCTATCTTGTGCTACCACAAATTATTTTCACATTTAAATAACAAACTTGTATTTAAGCTAATCAAGGTTTAACAGTTGAGACACAACTAAAAAATATCAGGAGAATCCTATTTTTGCTGTTAGCACTGATTATTCTATATTTTCAGAAATTGTAACTGAAGGATTGGAACCTTTTTTCCCCTAGCTATCAGAGAAGAAAATTGCACTGGTTTTGGTTGAGGTTTTTTGTTGTTGGTTTTTTTTTTACTTTTAAAGTCACTTTATCTGAAATTTTTACTGGGACCTATCAGAATATCTTTTGTCTGCATCAAGTCTTTTACCTTCCTTATATGAATATATACTGAGACGGTGGCAAGTAGTTGAGGGTTTCGTTCTGCCTAATATTTGTAGAATTTGTTTTGCCTTTTGTTTTGGTCCCTTCCTTAAAGGTCAGCAAGCATCACAGCTAATCTGTCTCATAATTACTCTAGTAAACATGGTTGAATAGGTAAATGCCAACACATTTAACTATATAACATTAAATGCACTGCTTTCTGTTCCTAATGTACTAGATAACAAGAAAAGCAGAACTACAGTACTTTTCTAGTGCTGATTTGTAAGCCAAGATGAAATGTAGTTTGTGTGTCTTTCAACTGGCTGGAAAGGCCCTTTTTCCTCCACAAAATGCTCTGATCACTCCTCCCTACTCTTCTTCAGGAGCTGCAGGAGGACAGAATAAAATAGATGTTCTGCAAGAGCAAGGAAATAACCTAAGGTGCAACAGGTCAGTTCATAATGTAATATACCTCGCATATCAGCTTCAGGGGCCCACCTGAATTCTAGCAGCCATCCACAATATTGATCAGATTACCTGGTGACAGTAAAATCCAAAGGATGCATATTTCAGAAGCTTCCATGGATGAAGAAAGCCAGGCAAGCCAGTGAAGTAACCAGCATCACATCCAGACAGTGTCATGTGCCGCCAGAGAGTGCAGCCTTGCCCAAGGACAGGGTCACACCCTCCTAGGGGGGAACAGCAATAAAACCATAAATTTACTTTAATGAGTTAAGATAAATAAACCAAGTAGGAACAGAAGAGCATGCGTGCAGGGAGCATGATGAGGCTGCAAGGAGTTTTCCCCAGCACCAGCGTGGGGCTGGGCAGGAAGTGAGAGCCATCACCAAAACGAAGGGAAAGCTGCAGGGAGCTCCAGTTTGGAGGCTGCTGGCACAAAAAGCCCATGCTGGCTTCTGCTTATGGGAAAAGCAGCCCCTAAAGAGCATCTCAGACGGTTCCCTCCTCAACCTGCTCAGACACAGCCATGCCGCTGAGCGAGCTACTGCAGCTTCTCTGCTAGTCTGGGTTCAAAAATCACGTGTTGGCTTCTCCATGTTCAGCCCATTCGCAGTCTGGTTTTCCCACATCACCCCCCGAAACCCCCATAAGGGCCTGCTGTCCCTGGGGTGTTCTCCCCTCTAACTTTGTACAGGGCTGGAACACTAAAGCCCGGCCAACAGCGGCTGCAATGTTGCATTTCTCTTCCAAGCTTCTCAGTGCTATTTTCTCAGCAGGAGGGCAGTGGAATAGAATTTCCATACTTTAAAAAAAAAAAAAAAATCAGGCAAAAAGCAGACAAATCTAACTTCTTCTATAATGCTTCTTCACTATCTGTGTCTGTAATCAAAATATAATTTTTCAGTAGCATTTGCATTTCTCCTGTGAGAATGGAGCATAAAAGCAATCCAAAGCCCTAACAAAAGGAACCACAGGTTTCTGTGTAAAAACAAATAGCTCTCATCCCACTAAACCCCACAGCTACTGCAAATCACTTGATACAATATTTAATACAAATACCAGACTCCAGTCCCTGACTGAGTCAGGATAAAGAGCCTATTTAAAAAAAATAACCACCATATATATCGCCCCACACATCAATATTAAGTGAAATGAAATAACAAAAGAAAATCATAATTTCCCAACCACAACTCTAGTCAGAGCCCAGCCTAAGAAAATTGCCAGCCAGTATTTGACTAATACTCACATTAATTTTATTGAGCCCACTGAAGACTGCTGCGAGACTGTTAATATACCACACCACAGCCACATGCCAGGATAGAAATAGGTAAATCAGATCGAGACCGGTAGATGGTAAGAAATGAAAATCTCCTGTCAATCTAGGAAAGAACACCGTACTTTTCCCCATGAATATATCACATACACAAAGCAGGCACAGTAGGACCAAAGGTGCATTAACTTCAACTTTAAATATCCACTTTCTGTGCTATCATTTGCTTTGGCATGATATCACCATTCTCCCTGCCGCAGCCACTGTTCGCTCAGTACAGATGCAGAAACAGTGCAAACCCTGATGGGCTGTAAGGGGTGGCCAAACTACAGTGAAAGCTACCAGAGTTTGCTGCCAGCCCTCAACGTCTGCCAACAGACTTACACGTGCTATGGAGCCACCCTAAGTTAGGTTCATCACTTCCTAAATCACTTTCAAAAAGACGACTGCAGGTCCCGAGGAAGCCTCTGGAAAGTTCCATCCCAATGTGCTCGGGCTGCACGAGTCCTGCTCGCCGCTGCTGAGCCTGGAGGCAGTGGAGGAGCAAACCGTGACCCATTGTGTGCCTCATCTACCTCTCATCGCCTGCGGCACCAGCTGTGGTGGCATTTCACAGGGCAATGGCACCTCTCCCACTTCTCTCTTTTTCCAGCTGAGTTGCACAGTTTGGGACACACTTGGCATTTAATTTACTATATGCAAGAAGTTTTGTCAAAAGGCTGTGTGTTACCAGCATGTCTCTATGCATGACATTGACTGCGATTCTCCACCAAGAGCTTGGTCACAAGGGAAACATGCATTAACCTGTGCACCAAAACTGGAATTGTGCAATTTCCTATACTATTTCAAACCTGATAGATATCAGTCCCCCATTAAACATCATAAAAACATATTTACATAGTCTCTACTCAGCTATGTGTGCACTGCACCTAACTCATATTTTGTTGTAAGTATGCACATGCCAAATGTGATATTTACATATTATTTAAGTTTTTACATACCCCTAAGAGCTGAACAAATTAATACTTTGATTAACTTAGCCATTTGCTCATATGTGATTATTTTCTAAAATTCATGCATTATTTAAATTTATTCAATAAAATAGCTTCTGGGGTGTTTCTTCTCTGGGTTGATTATAAGCTCTGAAGATCAAACATTCATAGTTTGAGCTATGTGGCTTTGATTATAATTGTTAAGGTAAATCACAGAGTGCTCCAGCTCTCCCTAGACTGGGCAAGTACAGGCACGCTCCTGCACACAAGCCGAATTTGGCACTCGGGGCAGGCAACACAACCTTGACATTTGCTTTCATCAGACGTTCAGCCAAATAAATTCAGACAAATGTTTGTGATAAGGGAATAGGAAAGGTCCATGAGCGCAGCTTGAGCTAATTCTCTTTAAACTGTGATTGAATACGTGCACAAAACACCTCTCTCCCTCCTGAGCCCCCTCCCCAGGATCCTCCCCAACAGCAGCATACTGACGGTAAAACCTTATATGCACAGTCTGAGGTTTCCCATTACTCAGGAACAGTTATTAAAATGCACCTTGTTCTTTGTTTAATTTATAATATGCTCTCTTTTCTACATGCTCTAAATAATTGCTTTTTAATAGGTAATACAGTTCTACATCATAATGTATGTTAGTATTTCCCATCAGGAGGCTGGGACGTGCTCTCTAACAGCGCTGGCTCCTGTACAGAGATGCACTGACGCTCCTGCTCTGACCAGGAGCAAGTGCACAGATAGATGGCTTGTAATCAGCACTTCGCGCCAAGGAAGAAGCACAAGGGGGAAAACAACAAAGGAGTGCTTCATGCCAGGGAAGGCTTTTAAAACACGGATGAGCCCTTCACCATACAAACTATCTGTTGTCTTTCTAGTATACATCTGAAAAACTACCAGCAGAAGCAATTAGCTCTAGAGAAGTATTTAATTCCCAGCAATATATTTAAGTGCTTTGCTATTGCTTTTTAATTGGAAAGCATGCTACCAAGAACATTTACTGCAGATTTTGAACTGACCCTGCCAGTATCAGAATGATTCCCTCCGGGATTTTCACTTACTATGGTACAACTTTATCAGTAACAACAATTAGCACTTTTTAGAAACCGGTTCTTCTGTACTCAGCCTCACCTCAGAGCTCAGAAACAGCAGCCTTAGGTGTTCTGGAAAGTTTTACCAGCTTCATTATCATCCAGTGCAGCGTAACTTAAAAAACAAGCACACACACACACCCCGCTGGCTGATCCCAGCATATATACAGCACATGGGCATGCATCTGTTTATACAATGAGCTGCCTGAGCCACACAAGTCCACCTTTATTTTAGTGCACTGTCTCCCTCAAGTTCCCCATGGTATGCAATAAACATAAGTACATTCTTTATTCTGACTGAACCAGACAAACAAATGTGTCTCTCCTAAATGAGAAAGCACTAGATGACATAACTCCTAAGCCAAAAATATATAGAGCATGGGGGACAACAATCTGTTCATTATTTCTTTGCTAATCCTTGAATTAAGGTCTTCTCAGGGTCTAGAAACCAAACTGAAATTAATAAAATCTCCTGTATTTAAGTTCATTCAGATCTGTTCAAGGTTTTTCTGTGTAACACACAGGACTTCAAAGTCCTACAATTAATGTATAACAATGCACCTGCTTCTTAAATTCAAATGGACATGACTTTGATTGTGGTATATGCAAGTAATATACCACTTAAGTTACTTACCCAGTTGGAACACACTAAATAAAAGCAGAACTCAATAAGCATTTATAGAACAGTGCCAATGCTGCAAAACAACCACCAGAAACCCACTACAGGGGAAAGCAGCACAGGGCATCCCAAAGGGAGCAGGAAGTGTCATTACAGTTATTGAAAACATTACACCTAAAAGGACCTGACAAATGCTTAAAAATATGGAGTGTTAGCTTTAAGAGAAGGCTTCTTGCAGAGATTCAAGTTTTTGCCATATGCCAAGCTACTGTAGAGAAAGGAAATTTAATACATTTTTTTCTGTAAAACTTAGCCCCTACTGCCACCTGCAGTTCCCATAAAATGCATTCTCTGATTAAGTGTTTCCATTTCCAAGCAAAAGCTGCTGCACACCCCTGGGTACAAAACTGGGGTGCCATCTCAAACCAGGCAACAGCGAAGATCGGCCTTTCCACAATTAATATTTAACTGCTTTGTGCTTGCTGTATGAGAGCAGGTCACAATCTCCTCTTACTCACACACCCCCAAAACCTATGAAAATGCCACCAAACTCAGCAGGGATGCAGCCTAGAGACCTGTCAGGTTAAAGCTCTGGCCTTGCAGTGTTTGCTGTCCCTTGTGGAAGTGAATTGTGCATATTCAACTATACAGATGGCAAATAGCATCTGTGTGCTTCTCAATTTCTTTCTCTGGCCTTACCAGTCTGGCGTGAATTTTGACAGGGCAATCGTCTCTTCTGCTGCACCATGTTCCTTGCAGCTCTCCCCTGCCAGAGCCAAGGCAATGCTGGCTCAAAACCACCTGTTGCAAAATAAATAAATAAAATTAAAAAGAACCAAAAATACTTTTTAAAAATCACTAATATATGTGTAAGTGATCCAGTTATTGCTTCAGGGGAGACAATTTAATACCTAAGTATGTATATGGGCTCCTGATGGTACAATTTGTATTTTGATTCCTAACACATCTGAAGAACAGTGCCTCAGCGGGCAGCTCCCCATGACCACACACATGCTGGAAAGCACAAGAGCTCCCAACAGTGGCCAGTACTAGAACCTCTTCTTCTAAACGCCACCGCAGTTGTATTTTAGAGGTCAATTAAGTATTTCTCTGTGGCAGGCTGACCATGGCTGCCTGCCAGATGCCTGCCCAGCCGTTCTCTCACTCCCCCTCCTCAGCAAGGCAGGGGGGAAAACTTGGTGAAAAAGCCTGTGGGTCAAGATACAGATGAAGATGGATACAGACAGGAAGATTCCTTACCAATTACCGTCACACGTGAAACAGACTCAACTTGGAGAAAATTAATTTAATTTCTTACCAATTAAACTAGGTTTGGATGGTGAGAAACAAAGATTTATTACTCTCCCTTGGCCCCTTTTCCCCACTTCACCGTTCCTCCTTCGCTCCCAGCTCCTCTGCCTCTCCCTGCTCCTGGCAGTGTTTTCCCCCCCTCACCTCGATCCCCCCTGAGGTGCCACCCACAGGGCTGAGGGGTTCAGCAGGGCCCAGCCATGGGTCTGCCGGAACCGGCCATGCCTGGCCCAGGGCAGCCCTGGCCTCTCCTCACAGAGACCCCTCAGCCCCACTGCCACCCCCGCCCCCCCAAGGTGTAGGCACCCCACGCATTCCCAAAGGCAAAAGTAGGGAGTAAAGCACACGCATACAGTCTTCAGATGATCTCTTGGGCACGTGATCACGTCTCGTTGTTCTAGGAGTAATTATGAAGCAGCATTGCTTGCGTGCATAGGCGGCATGATCCCCTTTGAGACATCGAGGGCAAAACTACCCTCTGGCTTGGTGCAGAAGAGGACAAGGCCAAACTGCCACGCACTTACTCGTGCTCACCTTCACCACCTGCTACAGTCAGCGGCTTTTTTTTTTTTTCCTCTTTCTTCACAGACAAGTCTGGCAATAATCACAACTGAACAAAAGCCATCTCAAGGTTTTGTTCATTAACCACATACTCAAAACGGGGAGCAAGGCTTCACAAACCTGCTCATGCATAAACACCATTTTTACGGCAATTTACTTTGTGTTCTCAAGTAATTTTCTTTCTTTTACTTAGCCCTTTCCTCAGTCATTAAGTGGCTTCACTGCAGTTTCTTCCAGGGTTTTGTGCATTTTATTGTACTTCCCACACACACATGCTGTTTTAGCAGGCTTTGAGCAAGTGTAACCTTGTGCTTGCTTCACCACTGAGCTGGTCCCAGAAACCTGAAGGTAAAGATCTCACCCAGAAGACAGCAGCCAGCACCAGCATCTGCACTTCACCACCAAAGCTCGCCGAAACGAGGAGGCAGCTTCCCCAGGAGGGGGGAAGGAAAGGGAATTGCACATTGTAAACGAGCAAGATTAAAAACACTAATCTATCTAGCTGTCACACACAAAGTTATCATCGCTGTACATCACCCATCAGGTGAAGCCACAAGCCAGGAACAGGGAGGAAACCAGAGTGAGGCAAGAGCAGCAAGAGCAGCATTTTGAAAGCAGTAAAACAAAGCTCAAAGATCAAGCCTATATCAACAGGAGTCCCTTCAAAAGCTGCATTTTGAGACCTTCCTTTTTCTTTTTCCCCATCCCATCACACAGTCATTTCACAGTTTAATTGCGTATAATGCAATTATGGTATAGTGGAAAGCAGAGACCAAAACCACCAGGGAGATTTATTAATTATAACCCTAAATAACTGCAGCCCGCCTGCGAAGGCAGGAGCCACATCCCCTCGGGAGCAGAGGTGACACCACTGCCGGCACAGCCGGGCTGCCACCCCAACGGGAGAGAACCAGCAGCTCAGGGGGATCACAGAGGCCAGACAAGAAGGTCCCCTCTACCCAGAGCAGGCGATTTATTCCGGACTGGATAAACAGTCTCCCTGGATGGATTTTAAAAATTCATGCAGAAAAATGTGGCTGTCTGGGGGAGTGTGTCTGTGGGGTTTTTTAGCACAGAAAAACCATTCAAATGAAAACCATCTAAACCTGCCACCAATATACACATATTAACATAAATGGAGCACCTTAATATTGCGAACATCTGCAGCTAATAAACTACCTAAATGAAAACAACCATCTTTACATCTCAGTGTGGTAATACAAAGGGTCATGGCTCACGCTCAGGCTGAGGGCCCACCAAAGATGGAGCCCTCATCCATGTTACTGGCAGAGAAACAGAAATCACCAGGCTCTTTTTTCAAAGCCAGCCAAATTTCCCTACAGCTGTCCTAAAGCCAGAGGCCACCCTTCTCCCTGCCTTGTCCTGCTATGATGCAGTCGGAGATGAGCCACAGTACCTGGGGTGGTCTGAAGGTCAGAAGGACTTCACATCCCTTCTCATTTTTCAAGAACAAAGTTTCAGTGATAGATTGCTTAAAACATAGGGATTCATTTTGTTTTCCCTTGCAGTTCCATGAAAAGTCTATGCATTTTAATGCTCTTCAATAAAGCCTCCAAACTATAGATCCGTACTAATAAGCACAAAGAGAAAACCCACCTTTCTGCCTTTTTGCTGTTCTTCCCCCAAACTCATTCAAATTACCTTAAGTTTTTATGTAACAAATGCAACATGAAAAGACTATCACCACTCAGCATTAGCCTCCTGAAGCATAAATACATTAGCTAATGGGCTGTTCACAAGCTGCAATGGTCAATTAAATATACAGAAAACATCATCTGAGTGACAGTAGAGCATCCCATCTAATTCCCATCAAGGCATAGGCAAACAAGCTCATCATAATTTGCTTCCAGTCCTGCTATTCTCTTAAAGCCAGAAAAGCCAGGTGAATTTTTCCCCAGCCCCTCTGAACTGAAAAGCTAACATTGTTTAGGGCACAAGCAGATTGATTAACTTTCAAGAGCACTTAAGTAAAGACCAGACACTTCGTCAATATTCTTTTGCTCTTTTAGCCTTCTTGTCAGAGAAAAGTATAAAACTGCCTAAAAGGCACAGTATAAAATTTTATTTTCATCCTCTTTTATTTCATTGTATTTTGTTGCTCAGGAAAAGACAAAAGAAAAAAGATTAAACTTTTTAATGCCATTTCCAGACCTTCATGGCTAGTAGGGCAACAAGCACAGGGCTACCAGGAGCCCTGGTGGGCCACGTATCGGTTCAGGAGCACATCAGCAGGCACCTAAGTCGTCCCTATGCTTCGTACACAGCGCACTCCCGTGGGCACCATCACAGGTACTGTGGGTGTCACAGGCACCCACTCACTCACACAAACATTCGCCCTGCACCCAGGCTGACAAAGCCTGCTGGCACTAACCAGAGCTCATCTCGGGGTCGCTCGCCAGCCTGAAGACAGACAGACATTCAGGAACAGGCTGCAGGGAAAGCTGATTATGTGTCCCCCCAGGGCTGTTATTTTTGTTTGTTTGTTTAGAGTTTTTTGCTAACAATAATATAAAGGTTCCATGGGAGCACTAACCATCCTCTTCCCATTTTCCCATTTCCTCCCATAACAGCACCGATTCAGGACTGGCACAGCACTCATCCTGACACTTTGATCTCCCAGCCATTGCCACATGAACCATTAGTTTCTTTCAGCAACTAACTGTTCCTGCAGTAAGTTATTTAAACAGAAACTGTTTCCCATAGGGAAACGGACATGAGCCCAGCAAGGCCAGGGGCCAAGAGCAAAGCCTTCTCCACCCAAGGGGCAGCTCTGGATTATCCACAGCATGGGAGAAAGATCTTTTCTCCCCAAATGAGAGGTCTTGCCAGGCTGGACACTCACCCGGCACAGCCACACTGCTCCTCAATGCTGTGTTTGACAGCCCGGGTGATCGTCTTGAGCAGGACAGGAAAATTCAATGCAAAATTCAATTTCAATGCAGGACAGAAAAATTAAGGCATCCCACTACACATAGTGCTCTCATGGTTTAGGAAAACCCAGGACAGTTATAAATCCACTGCAGTTTCAGTATTTCCAGTATGTTAAGAAATATTAGTTGTTCAGCTTTAATCAGTAAGTTTTAAATAGAATTAATCACTTAGCCATGTAACATTGTGTGATGTAGAATGCTCTTCACTCACTTAGCATGAGTAGCTAGATTTGCTGAAGCCTTAGGCCACAAGCTGCAAACCTTCACACAGATTTGCTGAACTTGTACTGAATTTGTATCTACTCAAGCAAGACAAGGCCTTCAGAGTCAGCAGGAATCAGAAGATAAGGAGGGTACAACCGTTAACAGCAGGTGCAACTAGGCAAGACAGCAGCCTACCTGGAGACAGTGAAGGAATCCAGTAAGGAGTCAGAAGATCTCAGACCAGAATCACTATTGGACAAAAGGGCACGTGAAAGGCACGTGGAGATCGAGTGAAGGGCAGATGCATAGTCTGTAAGGGTACAAGCACGCGGGGATTTCTTTGTTCAGGCTCCCTCCCTGGAGGCACACAGCTCGAGCTGATCCTGCTGCTGTACCACTCTATTAAATTATTTATTTTTATGAGGTTTGATGCCTGAGACTCTGCTTCAGGAAACCTAGCATTTGAACTGCAGAGCAACTAACACCAGACACCCTCACCGAACTGCCCTTCTTTAACAAGTATACCCTAATGGCACTAGACGTTTGCACAAAGATAAATTTCTGCAGAGGAGGAACTGTTCTCCCTTTCTGGTACATACTTGTGCACACAAAAAGAAAGAACAAAAGAAAACACCTCTGTCAGGATAAAATAGACTTGAAATAAAAAAGCACCATTTAAAGTTATTTAGAAGTATTTATTAACATTCATTTGATTTCCTTACTAATGATTAGGCTAATGCTCACCAATGGCTAGGGAGAAAAGAGCATGATTTCTTACCCAAGTTGCCTGCTATTACTGTGGATTTCCAATTATTGCCTGATACTATTGTAGATTTCCAGTTGCATGGCTGTGAAATTGTATGCAAAGGGAAGAAGGACTGAACATACTGCACTGTATTCATACGGGTACCAATGACATGCAGAACACATCCTCTGGTAAGCAAGCGTTACATTCCCATGAACACTCAGACACGCAAGAACAAACTCAAAGTTTACTAAAAAAATCTGTGCTCTGCAAATCTCATACAGTGATGAGCAAATTCATTAGGACAGAACTGATGATCATGGTGTGTACTTTATCACTGCAAACACAGATATTTAAGCAGGAAAGATCTCCTTTGTCCAATATGCAAACCACCTGGTCACACCAAATTAGAAAGCAGCCTTGATGTAGCTATCTCTGTAATATGCATCTACAGTCAGCATCTGCTTGAATGACTTCTATTCTAGAGCACAGAAAATAAGACCATTTTATTTATTAAATAGGTAATGTTACAGGAAGTCCTACAAAATTGAAGTCACCCACCGTTACGCTAGCTCCTAGGCAAAGGAGAGCACTGGTGCTTGGGGATGAGGTGCCCATTGACAGCCTGGGCTTGCTCACGCTGGCCTCTGCGGGGCCCTCCCTGCCACAGGGACACAGGGGCCTTGCCACCAGGTCTGCCCAAAGTCTGTGGGCACCAGGAGAGGTGGCCACTTCACATTTCCCACATTAAGCCATCGCAACCCCCTCCTGCACTAACACCCATTTTCATTGGTGCCTTTCTCGATGGTGCAAATTAAACTGAGTCTTAACACAAATCAGAGATTAAAATAGCCCTTATTACAAGCACAGTGCAGTGCACAGCTTTCCTAACAAAAGTATTATCCATAATTAAATGACACGTGTGTCCATCAAGACAGGAATTGAACCTGAAGTAAAGGACTATTGCAGAGACTTCGTACATGACAACGCTGCCAGGCGCCAATCAAAAGAACAATAACTGCCAGCAAAACCAAAACCCAAGCACCAAAGACTTAATCCCTGCCATATTTTTTAAGTTATGAAGAAGGCATGAGTGTTTATACCACCCTGGGACAACCAACAACAGAACACTTTAGCAACAGAAAGTGGTGGGAGGCCACCATGGCTGACTAGAAAGTTTAACTAAGGCACCCTTACCCTGGCACGGTGTCTCCTGTGGGGCTGCCCTTACCCAGAAACCCTTCTTGGAGGCTCTCAATCCATCAGTACACACCCCATTCTCTCACCAAACATCTCCTCTGAAGCAGGTGCTAAGGACTACCCAGCAACCCAGAGCACCTGATGAACACTGATCTGATTTTATCAAAAATCCTGCTTCTGCTGTAACAGCAGAAGAATTGAAATAGCAAAGAACTATCAGCTTTTACCAATTCACACAAAACTTACACCATTCAGTTGCAAATTCTGAGCAGGTTCCACTCTCCACCCCACACACAACTTTTTTTAATGGTTCTTAACTGATCTGTTAATTCAGTATCTCACTACAGCTTTCTCACAGTAGATCTCTGGCTTAGAAACACAGCAAACTGTCAATACTTATATATTAACGTACAAACATAAGGTAGTCTCTTAAAAGAAGCAATTTTTTTAAATCACATATCTTACATGATGCATACCATAAACCCACAACAAGTGTAATTATATGTAATTAGTTGCATGTTTGTAAACCCAACAGTTTGATCATGTTTAATTAGCCACATTGTAATCAGAACATTCGATAGTTAAATGTTGTCTTGCTAAACTGATGAACACCTGGAATGTGCAATTAGTTCCACCACCAATAAATTAACTAAAATCTGTCATTAGTAATTATTTTCCTTCCTTCCTGGTAGACCCCTAGGATTAAAGATAATAAATAGCCAAATCAGATCCATAGCAATTTGTCAAGACCATGACTGCAAGAGCTCTCCTGCTGCCAGTTTTACTTTTCTGTGATACATTCCTCAACATGATTAACTGCTGCATAAGTCACTATTTTACCTTGCTCTTTCATTTCCAAAATTCATTTTTACCTGTGTTGGGGGTTTTCTGGTTTTGGTGGGTTGTTGTTTTGGGAGGTTTTTTTGAGGGGGGGTGGTGGTGGGTTTGGGTTTTTTTAAGAACTACCAGGTCAAATGTAAAAAGTTACCTCCAGGTGAGGAGCAGGGAGAAATGATCAAGCCCTCAAGCAGTCAACTATTCTGAGACAGAGAAGCTGCTGATTACAAGATTTTTTTGAGCTGGCCCTGCACCTACTTTTACCCAGAAGGGCCCTGAGGCAGCGCAGTACGAGGCACACACACCCATCGCTCCAGCAAGAATATTTCCACTTCCACACTCAAAGGATGCTACAACAGCTGGGACAAACTCTGCAAACCGCAACAGAATTAACTTTCTCTGGAGCTAAATACCAAGAAATTGCTCAGAAAAGTGCAATCCCCAGGAAAGTTTGGGAATTTGGAGGAACAGAGCAAACCAGCAATGATAAAAGATGCCTGGTCAGGCTGGCCTGGCAGGCAGCTGACCCTAGCCCACTGCAGCTCCCGCACTGGGCAGTGGGCCCATCGCAAGGGTAGCAGGAGGTGGAGCTGGTTTCCAGCTCTAACCCTGACCATCTGGGTCACCATACCCACGCGGGGATCGGTCAGTAAAATCTCAGCATTGAAAACACCCCTCAAATTCCATCAAAGCAGCTTAGGAATTTGACGCTGAAGATCCCTCCCTCTATTTAAAGGGAAGGTTGGGCAATAGTTGTCTCGAACATAGCCAGGGACATGCTCCTGCAAGTCAGAGTGGTCACTCTGACACCTCACAGAGGCTATCGCTGATGGTTTATTGGCAGGTCTTAGCACAAGTAAAACTGGGCACATACTGAGGGAGTTTCTTTACACAAGCGCTTACCCATTTCAAGGCACACAGACAGATATAAAAATGAGAGGCCCTGGAAAAGTGTCCATTCACAGAAATAATTGGAACATTTTCAAAAGAAGAGAAATCAGACAATACAAAATATATAGCATTAAACTGCAGGGTGTATCTTTAGGTCAAGCATTCCTATTGACTGTCATTATTCCCCATCATTGGTATCTCCAGTGGAACCGAGAGACAGCAAATCTAAAACGTAAAAGGAAACAAACGTAATGCAATAACAGACTGCTGAACTGTCACAGCATAGCCTTGAAATCAAAAGATCAGGAGGCCTTAACAAAGGATTGGACATCTGTATGAGCAATAGCATACACTATCATAAGGATTTAATAATGGTTTGAAATAGATGAAATGCCTCCAGAGCCGCAGCAGAAACCTGGTGGAGGGAGCTGGGTATAACATCACTGCTGCCAGGCTTCCTGCAGCGAAGTTCAGAGCCAGCTGTCACTGAATATTGACACCAACATTTATAAACCTGACCAACCATGAGATATGGGATGGTGAAAAGAAATAGCAATTTCTTTCAACCTGGACACATCTGGAATAACTCCATTTTGTGTACACAGACTCTAGTTTCCTTAGGTATGCCAGCAATATACTGCAGCCTCTTTCTTTTCCTTTGCATATTAGTACAGAGAGATGAGAATTCAATCAGGCCCCGCATCACTGTGGATAAGAGAGCAGGGAAAAAAGCGCAGAGGAAGGTAGAAAATTATGTGAGTGAGGCTGTGACAAACAAGAAATGCTGTTGCAGATGCAGAATCTCTCTGAAAGAGTTAATAAAACATGTAATCACCAGTTTTTCCTGGAGCCTTTCATGACAAGGACACTTAAATGCAGCCAACTGAATGTTGGCTGTACTGCTGCCTGGCAGACAAAAGCCCAGTATAGAAATTTTTAATTTAAGAGTCAGCCAGTCTGTTTAGCCTTACCTGTCATTAGTGTGACTAGGTTGCTGTTACATGGGAAGATGTCACTTAAGCCACCAGCCTGCACGGCTTCAAATCTCTTTGGACCACTGCAGGAACCTGCACTGTCAAACCAGTCCAGGCAGAGCCATACTGTGTTTTCGTAAGCTATCAAAATTGCTGCAACATGTTTGTTTTCTGGTTTATTCATCCCAATACCAGCTTGTTTCCTAAACCAGGAGACTACTCAGAGGAAGAGGAGTATATCTACTACTGAAAGTACTGTAATCATTTAATATCAAGTTAAAAGGAACGTGGCATAATTCAGGATCATGTCACAAGTATCCAGGAGTTGGAAACAGTTTGATTCCCAAATCTCCTCTGCTACTTTTCAGCCTCATTCCCTTTCCCTCACAAACATCTCCAGCTACTGTGGTCTACCACCCTCTGCAGGTGGGCGCAAATGGTACTCCCACTGCACATTACAGCCCACGCATTTCTTGACAGATTCGGAAGTCTTGGTACAAAGAAATTCTGCTACTATAAGATCATCCCAGATTTACATATATTTCGCCGGTAGCTGTGCATCTGTCCACTATTTTCACAATGGAAGGACTGCATCTATCAAAAATCATCTCTAAGAAATTTTACATCTCCTGTAGCAAGTGATACAACAAAAGATGACCTTTCCAATGAACTGCTGGTAATTCACTGCATGGAAAAAATTAGATCTCTTGCATGCTGTAATACACAATACAGTTATTTGCCTCAAGCAAACTAAAAATTGAATGGCAGAACCAGCTGGTTACAGATGGTAGTGTGAAAAGTTCACCTCCTCCTTTCTCTGCTGCTTAGCTGCAAGAGTATTAGTCAACAAAGCAAAGGATTATTTGTACTTCACTCAGATTAAAAAGGATAAATTCTAAAAATGAATCCATAGCCTTCACTTCAAGCAGTAACATACAGTGCTCCAACAAAGGAGGAAACAGCTTTGATGAAACATCAAATGGGATAATGAAAAAGATCTCTGAGATGAGCTTGACATGAATATTGGGCAAATTTACTTTCCAGAAAAAGGAACTCAAGCCTGCCTTTATACCTGTTGTGGTTTAAGCCCAGCCGGTAATGAAGCACCACGAAGCAGCTCACCCACTCCTCCCGGCCCAGCCCCAGTGAGGATGAGGAGGAGACAATGTAAAGGCAGGCTCGTGGGTCGAGACAAGGATGGGGAGGGATCACTCCCCACTGATGGTCACGGGCAAAAGGCAGGCTCAACTCGGGGAAGAAACAAGATCGGTTGAACCTACTACCCCTCAAAGCAAAACAAGGACACCGAGAAGCACAACCCAACCCGAGAACAGCTTCCCCCCAGCCCTCCCGCCTCAGCCCCACTCCCGGTTCTCTCTCCCCCCCAGGGGAACAGGGGACGGGGGCTGGGGTCGGTTCCTCACACGCTGTCTCTGCCGCTCCGTCCTCCTCAGGAGGAGGAGGACTCGGCGCTCGGCCCCTGCTCCGCCGCGGGGTCCGTCCCTCCCTCCCGCGGGAGACAGTCCTCCACTACCTTCTCCCACGGGAGTCCTCTCCGCGGGCTGCAGTTCCTCACCAACGGCTCCAGCGCGGGGCGCAGTCCTTCGGTCCCAGCCTGCTCCAGCGCGGGGGGGTCCCGGCCGGCCATCTTGGGGGGCATCCATCCCATTCCATTCCATCCCATTCCATTCCATCCCATTCCATTCCATCCCATCCCATTCCATCCCATCCCATCCCACCCCCCTGCTCCGGCGTGGGCTCCTCCCTCCCCGGGCTGCAGGTGGGCATCTGCTCCCCCGCTCCCCTCCGTGGGCTGGGGGGGGACAGCCTGCTGCCTCCCCGCGGGCTGCGGGGGCATCCCCTCCTCCGCCTCCTCCTTCACCGCCCTCGGTGTCTGCAGAGGGGTTTCTCTCGCGTCCCCATCTCCTCCCCCGCTGCAGGTTTCCCCTCTCGGCCATGTTGTCCCAGAGGCGCTACCGCCATCGCTGAGGGGCTCGGCCTGGAGCCGGGGAAGCTTCCAGAAGCTTCTCACAGGAGCCAATCCCCACAGCCCCTTCCCCTGCTACCAAAACCCTGCCACACAAACCCAAAACAATACCCGACCTGATTTTTAACATGGTGTGGGGGCACAGGTGTGTATATCACTGGCTAATGACAAAATAAAGCAGAGGATATTTGCCAGCCAGGAAAACAGAGATTCAGTCAAACCCTTGTTGCTTCTCCATAGTGAGCTGGTCACCAGGAGGGCCATGGAACAAAATACAAAGGGTAGCGTGAACTGGAGGAGCAATGGAAAAATATTTTCTAATATTTACAATTGATACCCTTCCTCTGATAAGGGGAAAACTGGTCTTAAGCAAACCTAAGCAAGAATTAAAGGAAAAATATTGCCTAATGAACATGGAAATGGCATTAAAACTTAAGTGGCATAAATGAATGTTCAAGCTTTGCCTCTGCTCAGCGCTCTTAGCACCTAAGACAGGAAAAAACCCCCAGCACTCCATAGGTAAAAACACAGTAAGATTAAAGGTGAAACACAAAGGAGTGAAAAAACTGAATCAGTTCAGACTTCCTTTCTAGACAACTTGTGACTGTCACGGAAGTATTTAAGGACAGTGCAAAGCAGCCAAATCTTACTTCTTTTCTTTTTTAAACCGTGAGATTTGCAGCTGAAACATGATAAAATCCAGAAAGCAGCAGAATTTTCTCAAACGCTGAAGGAAAAAGACTTCAGTTTAAAAACAGATAAAGAAACAAAGGCACTCTCACAACTAAGTGCTAAACCATTTGAAGACATTGTTGTAACACAGAAACAGATGAACAGTGCAGATGCAATATTATAATCAAATTTCTACACACAAATAAAGCACAGGGGAAGAGCTAGAAGTGATACTTAAGAATAGCGATTGTGACCTAATGTGTATAATTAAGCCACTTAAATTAACTCAGCTCCCTTTGTTCTTTTTACAGAGAAATGGAAAGCAATAGATGATAGTCCCACACCGAGTAAAGAATTTACTAGGCCATTCCTCTCCAAAACTGTGCTGTCTTCATTGAAAATAATGGGAAAAAGAGTTGCTCTAAGTGAAGAATTTCTAATTCTACAAAGTCAAAGGCTTTAAGGGAAGATATCTACTGCAAAAAGCTGTTACTTGACCAAAAATGCTGCCTTTTAAGATTTGCTGTGACATACACAGTAATGAATGACACAGCTGGTTTCTTAACTTTAGGACCTTGTAAGATATAATGCACTGATTACATTAGTCCAACTGAAGATATTTCTAATAAAGCTGCAAATATTTCCTTATTTCTAAACATGTAACTGGAAAACCACTTCTTTTTTCCAAATAGCATCTTTTTATCCAGCAATAGCAAAATGCAGCAAGGACTTCTAAAGTAAAAAGTCAAACAAGGTGTTAAATTGAATTGAAAAGATAAGAAGCAAAAATGGAAGTTGATGTTTCCATCCATATTCTCTTTTGGATCTTGGAGATGAAGTACCAAACCAGCTTCCACACAGGCCTACGCTCATAAAAAGAGCTGCAAGTACCATGAGTTATGCCAGGGCTGCTGAAAAGATCATTAACTTCTTTTTGGGACACACAGCTTTCTGATCATCAATCCACCAAATTCACAGAAGTCACCCCAGGCAAAGAAATCATTAATTCCAGGTCAAATATAGCAGAAATAAGCATGTTAAAAATGTAAATTATCTTTGTTTCCTGTTTTTCACATAATGTGGAATAAAAGGCAGAGGAAAAATGCACGGATACAGCCTGATACCACATAATGGTACTGACGTGCGGCAAACAGACTCCACAATCAGTGAGATTGTAAAGTAGGTATGTTTATTCAGCGCTGGGCAGCACGAGTACATTGTTCTACATACATATTCATTAGATTTCCGGGAAACTATTAGCATATGCAAATGTCTTTTACGCAGGCCCATTGAAGGTCTCTGGTGGTCTTCAGGAGTCCTCTGGTGGTCTTCCATAGTCTTCCTCACTTGTCCGCTATTTGACCCTCCTCAGGTGATTCTGCGCAGTATGGTCTTTTACACATTTTGATACATCAGTGCTCGTTAGTGCTCTTATTATCTAAGTTCTCATTAGTGGTGTAAAATCATATAGTTAGTTTGAACTAAATTATCTACAAGGATGAGAACAAAGGCAGGAGTTCTTATCTTTTCTGGCCCTATCTATTCAAGCAAGGTCTCTACTTGTGCCTTCTTAACAAGATCGTAAATACATCAAACATTTAATTAAGTTTTGTGATTGTTCATGGTTCCTTCTTGCTCATCACTCCCAAGTACCAGTCTCTGACAGGCTTAATCCTTGACGAACACCAGTCTTTGGTATGTAAAGTTACAGAGAGACAATCATTAAGCAATTAGCAGTTTGTTCCCTACATCAGTACCTTTACGATTCTCCTGTTCTAGAGTCTTGACTCTGCTTTGGGAATACAACTTTATATCATTCTATTTCTTATCAAATTTTATTTCTTGTAATAAATTAATTGAAGTCAACAGTAACAAAATTTGGTCTTTACCATATCCCTGCTGACCCAGTTATCCTTTGAAGAGGTATAATCAGTCACTATGGTTATAAATGTTAATGCAATGGTAGGCATTAATATTATTCAGAAAAAAAAAATCACAAACTCAATTCTAATCCTCACAAAAATGATACATTACAAAAATGATGAATAAATAAATGATCAGAAGATAAAAGTTTGCGTCATATTCTATAGGCTGTTTGTCATCAAGCTTCAGCCCCAGAGATTAAGTAAACACACATGCAATCCACCCGTATGTCAACATTATCTAAATGTTGTTCTGACCGCCAATTGATTTTCACCTCTTGGGGACATGATCAGGCTATTTGTAAAGCACACATGGACACAGCACAGATTTCAGTGAGGCATCCAGGCAGAGCAACCTGCATGTGCTTACGTGTGCACGTGTGCGTATAAGTGCACACACACTTGGATGGGTGCATGTTCATTTGCAGAACTATTGTTTAACTATGGAATTTACTCAAAATACGGAGGCCTTTCAGTAACCTTATCCTATCAGATGCATTAAATAAAGGGCCAAAATCCAAATGATACAAGTATTCTTCAAAAAGCCTGGATAAACATCCTGGAAAAAGCAGCACTCATAATACAGATGTTAAATAATTTTCTTTTTAATAACAAAATTGTGTTGGCCATCAAAAAACTCTAACACTTGTGATGCATCTATTTCAACGTAAATATACTAACTGTTAACCAAACACACACACACTCCCCTTGCAGGAAGACTTTCCAATTCATGTGAAATGTACTGCATTACATATTGTTACATATATTATACAATATATGACTCCTTCAGTAATTTCTAGTTCCACATGTACAGCTAGAACTTAATAACCTTTGTCTAAAAGGTTACTCATCTTCTCCTTTAAATGCACCTCTTAAAGGCCTGACATAATTTTTCTAATATAGTATTATTTTTAACTTTACGTATCTTTTCACATACAACTGTATTAAAAAATTACTTACTCCCACAATAAAATCCATCTATTCTCCTTTCAGATCTCCTGTTCAGGTTTCTTATGCTAGGTACACTAAGGCCAACAACCCATAAAAATCTTTGGTCTCTTCACACTGTGAGGTATACCGTAATTTAGAGGCAAAAAACCCTGTAGAGAAAATTAGCATATACAGGATGCTGTTACTTTTCATGATTACAGCTCGCCTGAATATGTAAGGCCATCTAAATTTTAAATTATACACATGACTTCAATTACAACATTATAGCTTAATCTGAAGCTAGCAATTATGTTTTGTAAAATAGATTAATACTTCATTTTAAGAAACTGTAGAGAAGTCCAAACATCCAAAGTATGCTTTTGTTATGTCATTAAATTAATGCACAGATTTGTCACCTCTTTTCTCACAAGCTTTGATCAACTTTTTCCATCTTCTCAATTTGCCTCCACATAAAACTGTTCAACATGCTACAAACAGCATTATACATGAGTCCTCCAACATTTCCTGTTGGATATACAGAGCAAAACTCTGCCCTTCAACTGTTATAGCATCTTCTCAATGGAGGCTTCATTTTCTTCCATAGACAGGCCTTCTGAAACTTGAAGTGTTTTCTTCTAACTGCTTTGCTTGTCAGACACAAGAAAAATAATCACTGAAAAACAGTTTCCATGTCTTATTTTTCTTGTCCTATTTTATAGGCTAATATTAAATGTTAAAACCAGAATTCATTGATTTTTTTAAAAATTAGAAGTTAAATGATATTTGAAAAGCTCAAAAATTCTTTTTTGTTCCATTTCAAGTGAATGCAGTATTACTATGTATTAGGCATAAAAAGAAAGCAAAATAGTGTGTGTAGAATGATTGAACTGATTAAGTACAATATTACCAGATAATTAACAAGCTAGCATATCAATGTGAAATGTGTTCATCTGATTCGTGTCAATATAAACAATGCTAGGGCCGCATAATAAAATGTGACCCTCACTGTCTTTAACCATTTCGTTGGTCCTCGTATAACCGCAGGCCGGGAGGAGAAAACCGGTTTTGTTGTTAACTGCACAGTGTTAAACAAGAGATCCTGGGGGAGAACTGAGGCATTTCGATGTATATTTAGCCTCAGAGATTGCAGTACTTAGGGTCTTGATGGGCGATTTGTGGTATGCATTTGTTGAGCGGGAGGTGTCTGTTGTGAGCTTGTTGGGGTTCTGGTGGCCGCAGCTGGTGCTGTGCAAGGTGTCGGCTGTCCCACAGGATGTCTGCTGGCTGCCCCAGCAGTGGGGAGCCTGCTCAGAGATAAGTTTCTAGGAGAACTACTGCACCCACACAACCAGGAGGTGGGGAGTCTTTTGGAAGAACACGCCTAGTATGAATATGTAACTAATGTTAGATTATAAAAGAAGCTGTTTTGTTTTTTCACGGCGCGCATCTTGGTAGAGCAGAAGCTCACGGCGTGCCCAGCGCTGTTTGCTTGCCTTTATTCATTTAATAAATTGTTAACTTTGATTGGAATCCTGTTTGAGACTAAATTCATTTATCGCATCAAGAAAAAACATAAGAAAAGCATGTATTCTTTTATATCTACACTAAGCCTTCTTAGTTCTAAGCTAACAATCCCTTTCTTGTAGGACTCCCCCCCCCCCCCCCCTTTTGAAACTAATTCTTCCGGGAAGCCATTCCCAGACTTAGGGGATATACTTCACATTTTCTATTCTATTACCTGTTGCAACAAAAAAAACTTTCACTTCCCACTTCAAAAGTTTTATTTAGTGCAGATCAACAATAGGAAAACACTTTAAATGGCTCTAACGCAGGAGACTAATGAAGGATAAAACTCTTCCTCAGATGTATATTGATTTTAGATTATGTTCCACTACAAAACATGACAAAAAGGCACAATCCAATATATTAAAAATATGCCTAGTTGTTTTACTGTAAAAGCACAGGAATGTTGCTGAATGTTTTGTCCTTGATTATTTTAGACTGCTTTTCTAAAATTTGTTTTCCTTTAAGGAAACAAAATAGTATTCATTTACATATAATTTAATACATACAGGTGAAAGCTTTTACCCTTTTCATCCTTAAGAGCCAAACAAAGAATAAATTTAATCTCCTCTGAATGTGAGAAAAAGATGGCTTTAAAACTTCATGCACATGTTCATTCACGCACAATCTAAGCAATATGCACTAAATCATGGCTTGCATAAGATAGAGGGGAAAATAATGCAAAGCTACAGTAAAAAAAAAATAATTTAACTCTGCCTTTTTGTTTTTAAGCACCTGGTATTTGGGACTCTGGAAATCTTCAATGCTCTCAGCAGTTGGCTTATTTAGTGTTCCTGGCAGAAGGAGAGTCAGGAATCCCGCTGACAGTCCACTGATTCCAAACACCATGAATGGTACAGAAGGACTAAGAGATTTCTAAAATTAAAAATCCATAGTAAAAACCCAGCATTGTTTCCTGCTCCTAAAATACATGAACCATATGAACTGCAGTCAAAACCAAAAGACTCCAACTTTTCACTCCAGCAATTTGTGCAATTATCCATATACTGGCAGAATAAAGAAACCCATTAAATATCATTTCACAGAAACGGCTTCATATGAAAACTTCGTTTACGTGCCTAAAACAACTCAGATGCTGAGTGAGCCTTAGCAGTA
Source organism: Buteo buteo (assembly GCF_964188355.1). Classification (NCBI taxonomy): domain Eukaryota; kingdom Metazoa; phylum Chordata; class Aves; order Accipitriformes; family Accipitridae; genus Buteo; species Buteo buteo. The sequence continues at coordinate 27,468,669 of NC_134174.1, read as the reverse complement.
CTGAATGCATTATATGACAATCATTTCACTAGCAGGTGAAATATTAACACAGAACATTAGGCTATTTCCAAAACAGATAAAATACTAGCTTTTTTAAAACATCTTGTTCATTAATTCTTGAAACTGAGTGAACATGATTGAATTTTTCATAAACCCAAATTTTTTTCAAGGACTATAGGCATATGTGGGACCAAAATCAGCAAAGTGCTTTTGAGAGAATTTAATAAATCTGAGCTACATAAAAAGTAGATAATAATCTTACCATAGATGGCACAAATGGAGCCAAAATGCCCCCAGATCTGCAAGACATGAAACAGACACCCAAGCCAGCATTTCTGTTTCAAACAAAGGATGAAAGATTTGTAGTTTCAGAACACACAATTGAATCATGCATGAACATGTGGTGGCACTGTCAGAACCAACTTATGCCTTTTTTTTTTTTTAAATTATCAATAGTCTTTATTGAAAAAAACACAACAGGTTTTTAAAGACCTCCACCAGTTACTCCAAAGATTTTCTATAACCAGCTGCTAGCAAGGTAAATCACACCCTTTCAAGCCCTAGCAAAACCACCCTGTTGTGCAATCCTTCACAAAAGTGTGAACAAGAGAGGTTTTCCAACCCGCCATATAGGGCAGTTTAATTGGACATCCCTGTGCTGGATGGGGAATGATTTCAAAATTTGGCAGGATCTTCAGACAGAAGATCCTGAATGGTATCTCCAGCTCAGGCGGTCGGCAGCAGCCTCTCTTCTGCCACTCAGGTTGCACAGATGAAAAATCAGTGCTTACCTCCAAAGAGAAAATAACTACTTGCCAGGGTGAAGCTTGAAAAGATCTGGCCAGATGTGTCACTAGAGGGGCTGCTGAATTCTGCGCTCCCTTCAATTTCAGACAAGTTTAAAACAATCTCATCTAGACTGTGATAATCAAAGCATGGGTTAGAACAACAGGATCCTCTTCAAAGATCCTCTTCAAAGAAAGTTACAAAAATCCCCAAAGTCTTTCATTTCCTGATCAAATGCAAAAATCTTCCATCTCTGTATCACTCCTAAATATGGTATTTAACAGCCCCTTCAGAGACTGACATTGGCATCAGTCATCAGTGAGACAGCAAGAACTGGCTCATGGTGGCTGTTCCCCCTGTCTCTCGGTTGCTTCCTCTCATTCATCCTCCTCCTCAGTCACACCACTGAGCTGAGCTGCTCCTGCTCACCCTGTTTCCTTTTCCTCCTCCAAAGACAGGAAGACAATGACAGGATTAAAGATGACAAGCAGAGAGGTGACAGGGGATGCTAGTATACCAAAACCACCCACCTGCACATCTCTTCCTAATGGCCCTTTGCACAGGTTAAGGCAAACGGATGATGGAAGGAGCCGATGAGAAGCCAGTGACTTTGGTGTAAAAATAAACAGAAAGAGCAACCTCTTCTCTCACGAGGTCCTCTTGGGAAAAGGAAAATAACTACCCACTCTTCCTCACATTGAGGCAACATCGACCCGAACCCCACAAGACAAGGCCAAGCCCCTCCCCTGTCAACAAAATCCCCAAACAGATGAGAGACACCAGTCTGTGTGTGAACTATTCACTTAAAAGTATCCTTCCCACAAACCCTAAGCCTGTCCATATCCAAAGGTTTGCTAGCTTCTTTTTTTCTGCTGAGAGGGAGCATGGCAAAAGGTGATCCTAAATGCAAATTGTGTCATTTCAATTTCAATGCAAAATGAAAGTAGTTGTTAAAAGACTTTGAGGATACCTTTAATTCAGAATTCAACTGGGTTTGGGTTATGCAGAACAATGTCATGGTATCCAAGAGGAAAAACACATCATCACCCAGCAACTATTAGTAAGTACTCTTGAGGTGCTGCACTGCCGATAACAGACCACCCATTGCCTGTCTTACCTTACTGCCCCAGTTTTACCATGCTCACTAGAAGACCTGCTAAACCTGACTAACTGCAGGTGCTCCTACCATCCCACAGAGCACAGCGCTAAGCTAATGCCAGCCAGAACAGCTCTACAGCCAGGGTAATCACATCAGCCCAGGGCTTTGCTCAAGCCAATTAGTCCTGCTGCAGCTGCCTGGCAAATGACACATGCCATGTGGCACTCCTCTAGCCACGCTGCTTGCCCAGCACTGCCTGGTGAACCGGGTACAGCCCTGAACAAATGGAAAAGCTTCTCTGCTCTAAAATTGCACTATGCTCACCAAGGATTGCTGTTCAACAGAAAGAATTATGGAGAGTTCCTTGCAAAGAAAGTCAGAGATCAAAAGGGCAAGTATTTTAAAAGTACAAGCTTATCTACCACCACTGACACTAAGTAAAACTACAGTAGTTTCCCTACTGTGACAAAAAGCAAGTAAGCTTTCCAAAGCTATCCTAGACAGTCAACGACCCTACTCTGATTTCACCTTTCACATACAAGGATGTCATAATTTTGCAACCATTTTCTCATGAAAAAAACATGAGTTTGTTTTTAAGTCTATATTACTAGAGCTATGATTACATTTTGTTCCCAAAGACAACCTTCCTTTTGGTCCAAAATGCAATAGCAGTGATGTTTTCTATCTTTAACATTTTTGTTCCCCAGCAGGTACTTTAAAGACACATCAAAAAGGAAAAAAAGCCCAAAACTCCAGCTTGCAGCACCTCCCCACTTCTAGCATGGAGTGTATTTGTCATTACTCCAGGTACCAGTTAACTTAAAAAATATGCCTAACAGTCCTCATGCTTAAAGTAATAAGTAGGCTTAAATAAGTAGCAGTAATACTGAAGACATTTAATTTTTCTGCAAAACAACCAACTGGGAAAAAAAAAAAGTTTATTCCACCTCCTCTCCGCTGCCTTTGAATAGTACCTCTCTCATCATATGGCATGCCTAAGCTCTGCTGTCAGAGCAATGCCAGGACCACTACAAAGCTTTGCAAAGGCCACCAGATGGTGCTGCTGTTTTGCTTTAAATTAAATACTCACTCGACACTGCTTTTCCTGCATAAATTGTAATATTTGATCTCTCCTGTACGTTAATTTCAAACATTTTTGTATGTATAAATTGTCACATGCAAGGAATTTTCATATGGTTTAATGTAACAGTTTGCCATATTATTAAACACAAGTGGTCTAGTAAAGTTGCTAATTTTTTTAACTGCCTTTATTCTTGCATTTTCTCCACTGGCAGTCTGTATCTTTGACACAAAGTTACTTTTTTGCCGGAATATTAGTGTAGATTCTCTGTAGGGTTCAATTATATGGAACTTAGTTATCGGGCCTGAAAGTAGCTCATGGTCACAAGAGTGTTCCAGACGCCTTTAGAAGGCTTTGAACAGACTAAACAAGATAGAAGAAGAAAGATCCCAATTAGAAAAACACAGGTGCGCATTCCACGATAAAGGGAACTTGGCACAAACAACCTCAATTCAAGGACGTATCTCAACCAATTGGACTAAGACAAGCCTTGCATGCTCTAATTAATACGGCCAATTATGTCCTATGTTTATGCGTGTGTATAACTAACCTTTTCTTACGTCTGTGCGCGTGGACAGTACCGATGTAACCAATCACCGTTTATGCTTGTGCGCGTGGACACCAAATGCTTGCATGCAGCAACCAATTAGAATTTCTAAACAACTTATAGAATTGTATAAAAATGATCGGCTAAGCTCAATAAACATCTACTACTTTGATCATCATATTGGTGTTCCATCATCCGGACCCCCCAGATGGATTAACCCTAAACCCTACAATTCTCAAATGAAGCAGCACTTTACTTGATTTTTTCTTTTTCTTTTTAATCTTCCTAATCACAAGCACTGAGTTTCAAGCACACAGAGACACTACTGTAATTCCTGCTAGGTATCAGCTGTCACGTACTTGGCACCAAACATCGATGGGACTTAGGAAGACAGAGCATAACATGGAAACACAGTGAAACAAGCAAAAACTGAGAAATTAAACATTTTCAGATTTAATTCTCTTGATTCTCAACTCCAGAAAAGCAGAGGGGACAGGAAAACAAAAAGTCACCCCCCCACCCCCCCCCCAAAAAAAAAAAGGCGCCTTAAAAGAATACAAAAGTTTGGATGGGGAGAACATAAACAACCTCCCACATCCAATTTCAGTCAGCGGGCTTGGGAGTTGCATATTAAACCTAAACCTGTGCCAAGAATCACAAGCTCAGTATCTAGAAACAGTCAATCCACCTCCATCCTCAAGTTCTATTGCAAAAACTGCATTCAGAGTCTAGTTTTTATGCCTCTGTAACATACGGTAATTTGTGAACCTCAAAAGAAAAAAAAAGCCAATCCAAGGAGTCAGCCACAATGATTTATTCCCCCCCCCCCCCGCCCCAAGCCATCAGTGTCTTGGAATCAAGTGATTAATGTCACCATCCTAACTACCTCTAGGGTGCTACAGGACACATCTGCCAGCCGGGACGCCTTCCTACTCCACATCAGCTTTCAACTTTCCTGCTCTCTCTAAAGAGGGCTCAATTTTTGCAGTAGTTTTGTAGTTGCTATTCTTGAGCAACTAGTGCAATATAGCTCAAATGCTGAACATGTACTTAGAGTACCATTCAGAAAATCACAGGGAACCAAGATGGGGGTGAGAAGAACAAGACTACGTGGTATTGTATTTTCCTATCTCAGGTTTATCTTGGGACAAAGGGAGAGAAAGTAACCTCACAAAGAGTTGGTGAGAACTATGAAAAATAAACGAAGGTGTTAGCCCAGTTGTTCATGAATTAAATGGTGTAAAGCAAATTATTGGCATACAGAAACTATTAAAATGAGTTGCATTATGAATAATTAATTAAATAACAAAGATATAGAAAAGCACTAGTTTTTCAGCAGCCAAACATGATTGTATGGGAGATACACGTATACAGAAGGACTGTAAATAGTCCTTACTGCACAGTCTATATTTATGACTGAGTTAGCATACACTTCCATCACATCATTATGCTTATTTTCTCACCCTGTAATTTTACTCCCAAAAATCAATAGCAGAAATGAGAACTATGGCACCTAGCATTACAGTGTAAGAAGTTGGTTTTCATATTTTTATTCTGGATTTAGACCCAGAGGAAGTTGCCACAAACAGCCCAGGAAAGCGCATTGGTGCAAAACAGGTGACTAATAGGAGAAGCCCTTTCAAGACCTGGCAAGCTGCCTTAATTACAGAAAGAACTCATGTTGATATTTCAGGTAAAAATGATTACAGATAAGCACACCAGCAATAGGTATCACTGTGTGTGAAAAGTATTTTCATTTACCCAGAAGCTCTGTTAAATTACCTCAATACTGTTGGGTATAGTTCAGATGTATAAATATACATGAAATTGAAAGCAGCACTGGCCATCATTTTTCCACACAAAGCTAACAAAGTTGGACTGAAGAGCAGACCTTTCAGGAAAGAGAAAACAAGCTGTAAGCGTAGTCCATTTTCTTACTCTTTTTTACACAATGCTGAAAACATCCAGTCCTCTTTAAGAGACCGTCACGCAAAACCAATGTTTCATCCACACATTTTTCAACTACAAGCACAAAAGAGTATCCCAGTTCTTCCCAACCGTTTTAAGAGCTAGCATAAGAACAGATACATGAAATTATATTTAGGACCAAGAAAATCTGACCCATTTGGGAGGGAAAGTATAAACCTATCACAGCTCTACATGGAAGGGCTAACTCTTCCAGCTCTGCAGTCAGAATACCTTACCAGACAACTGCATCAACAGTCTGTTTGCTCCCGAAGGACATCCTGTTAGGACTTAAAATGCAATAGCTTTGTAACTGCAAAGAACAAATGCTAATGCAGCCCAGTTTACTAACAGACAGAGTTTAGCTGGCTAAACTTAAGTGTGCATCTTTTAAAGTCCAAAAGAAACCTGGCTTTCATTATCCTGATTTTGGTTATGTTTGCACCATCTGTTTTAATAAAAAGATTAATAAATTTTTTTAAGCATGAAAAAAAGAACAAATGCTCTGCTTAGCTGTATTTCAGGTTCTCTTCCTCAGCACTGAGCTCAGCATGTTTCGGTTTGGATCAGATGATGTTGATTAAGTAATGGGAAGTCTTGATTGCTTCTCAATTGCTTTTCTTTTAATTTTGCCCTTGAATATTTTCAGTTCTATTCATCTGATCAAGTCAGATACTATTTCAACTGAAGCAGAAATTCACTGGTACGTAAACTGAAATCCAGAAACTTGATTTAATTTCTTTAAGGGTGATGCATTTTTGCAGTTATTTCTGTAATTCGTGCAAAACAGATGCAACGTTTTCATCCAAGTTCTCCTTTTGCTCATTAAGAACTGGAATGTTACATACAGTTGCCAAATGCAAAGGTGTGAACCTGATCCTCAAAGCCCTGCTGGGTGCCGTCAGAAAGCTGGGACGTTCCTTTTCTACATTGCTTTGTGTTTGGTTGATGGAAGAAGAGATCTGTAATTCTCAAATGTGTTCTAAAACTTGCTTGCTCTCTCCCAGGGAGACTTAAATTGCACACTGCATATCCTTTTATTAGAAATGTAGCATTAGTGTACTTGGGAAGTTTTGGTCTTACTATCAAAACAGAAGAAAGTCTGTCTAGACAGAGATATAAGTACTCAGAAGCTCAGGAGTGGCTTTAAAGCACACTGTCTTCTCCAGGTTCCCTTCCTTGGGGGAGGCTGAAGGCTGGCCACATGGGGAATTATTGCAAGATTAGAAGGACACAGGAAATTCACTGCACATCTTCCTTGTGTAAGTCCAGACATAGTCATTATATTTGCCTCGGAGTCCTGGAACATATTTTTAGCAATTCTTGCAGAACAGTCCATTATTTTCTTTACATCTACAAAATGTAACACCATTAAGCAGGAATGTACTTTCTCTTATGGGGACTCTGGTGACCATTTATAGGTCATTTGCTAGGTCCAGCCAAGCATCTCCATGCAGCATCTTTAACACTTCTCTTACATTTTGCCTAACACCCTTTCACCTGAACATCCAGTAGCAGAGGTATGCACACATTTCCGCCTAAAACAGTACAGTCAGGGCAACTGTTTCAAACTTTGGTAGAAGGCAAAGTTTTAAGTTCTTACTAAATCCCTGCATTTGAGTTTTATTGATATGGGATAATCTTCTATTAACTGATCTTTGGAATTCAGAGAAGTAAAATGGGGGGAAATGGTAACAAATGGTGCTGATGTTTAAGACTTTCTAGAACAGGAGTTACTCTGTGATTAAGTTTTGATGCCATCAATGCCATTAGTAGTCTCAGTTGTAATGCCATTATGTAGATGGCTCAGACTCTGTAAAAGACACTAGGCAAGCGCAGATCCCCAGTTCCCTTGTGCCTCTGAACAGGCTGCAAAGGGAAGGTGAGGGCCAGCAACAGCACGTTGACCAGTTTCTTTACTGCACGTGGTACTGTAGTGCAAATACCTTTGGAGGTACCTGTCCTGGGTTCAGCTGGGATAGAGTTAATTTTTACAGGAACCTGGGAGGTGGGGGGGCATGGCCGGGGCAGCTGACCTGAACTAGCCAAGGAGCTATTCTATACCATGTGACATTATCCTCAGTATATAAATGGGGAGCGGGCTGGGGGGACCTCTCTTGACTTTTGGTGGGAAGTGGCGGAGCGTCAGGTTCCAGGTGGTGAGCAGTTGCGCTGTGCATCACTCCTTTTGTATACTCTTTTATTAGTACCATGGTTGTTGTTGTAACTTCTCTTTTTGTTGTTGTTGTTGTCCCAGTAAACTGCCCTTATCTCAACCTTCAAGGTTCTAGGGTTTTTTTTCCTTTTCTCTCCTCCAATTCTCCTCCCTATCCCACTGGAGGGGGGCAGGAGGAGTGAGCGAGCGGCTGCGTGGTCCTTTGTTACCAGTTGGGCTGAAATCACTACAGTACCTCAAATTTTCCTTAGGCTTGGTTTTACTCTTTTAACAGATCTGACACAAAGGGGAGGCCTGAGTATGCTGCTTTTAGCAGGGGAACATGCCCTGACTGCACAAGAGGTAAGGAACTCTCCTCTCTCCCTTACCGCGAGCCCTCAGTTTAAAGACAGCTCTGAAGAGGAGGATTTGACCAGTGGGAAATGAAATTTAAGGTACAATACCTCAGGTGGGACTGAAGTGTGAGCCCTGTGATAGGAGTCTTGTATCCCAGCCATGAACACAGAGGTTGGGCCCAGTTTTTATATCGGTTCAGTATTAACTATGCTGAGTGAGTGTTTGCTCAGAGCAGGCAAGTGTGCCCCCTGAAAGGATGTTGTTACAGGTGGAAGGCTTGAAATGCAGTGGCTGTGTTAACACGCAGGTAGTTTGTAAACTCTTTTGGGCAAGGATTTCATCTGCTTGTGTAATGCCTCACACAACTCTGGCCTTGGCACCAATAGCAAAATAAATACCTGATAATTTCCATACACTCAGTGTCATTACGTATGCATTCTGAAACCATGCAAGTGCTAACAAGCAATCAAAGTATTGCAGGATATTCCCATTCACTAGGTCTTTATGTCTAAAAAGAAATTTGTAGTTCAGATGCCATCACAAACATTTTGGTTTTACGAAGGATTCTTAGTAAATAAGGGTTCCTGCATATCTCTAGTAGTGCAGAGACCTCTGGTCTTCCTTTAGACTGATGATTATTTATGACCTGTTTTTTATTTATGACCTGTTTTTTGGGCCAGCTTTGAAAATTGTTCAAAAGGTGCCTTGTATGTTGGGTAAAATACGTAGTCGCTGCCGTAAATCTCTAGCCTGGAAAGAAGAGCTGTGGAAACAAGGAAGGTTTCTCTTTTATTTTTTCGCTCTTATTGGGAGGAAAAGCAATAATTACCTCTCTCTATGTGATACCCCCAAATGCAAAATGTGCAGTGCATTTGTTACCGTAAGTTGGTACTTCAGAAACTCTCTATACTTTCGATGATAGGCCTCGTGCTTCCATTACTTCAGATATTGTTGTTACTACATATCCAGACACTTGCTTTCCATTTTGAACAAAACTACTCCCATCAGTATATAATTCTAAGTCTGGATTTTCAAGGGGAGTGTCTTTTCAGTCTGACTTGCTGGCATACACTTACTCTATGGTTTGTAAATGATCATGTTCCAGATTCTCTTCCACCTGTTCCGTCACTAGAAAAGTAGCAGGATTCACAACCGTTGTTGTCTTAAGCTATGTATCATCTTGCTCTAGCAGAATCGCTTGATATTTTATCATTCGGCGTGGAGCTAACCAATGTCCCCCTTTTTGTTCTAACACTGTGATTACCGTATGTGGTACATATACAGTAATCTTCTGACCCAGGGTAAACTTCCAAGCTTCCTGTATTAATATCACAGTAGCCGCCACAGCTTTTAGGCAACCAGGCCATCCTTGACTTACAAGATCTAATTGCTTAGCAAAATATGCTACTGCTCAACGCAAAGGTCCAAGAAATTGGGTAAGTAGTCCCAATGCTATTCCTCTTCGTTCATGGACAAATAACTCAAAAGGTTTCACCAAATTAGGCAACGCAAGCGCGGGTGCTTTCAGTAATGCTTGTTTAAGATTTTTGAAAGCAGCTCTTCCTTCCTCCGTCCATTTTAAACAATTATTTGAGGAGGTTTTCAGTATCTTACATAATGGTTTCACCAATAGCCCATACTCATCAATCCACAGACGACACCATCCTGCCATTCCTAAGAAGGTTCTCAGCTCTCGAAGCATGCTTGGCTCTGGAAGTCGACAAATAGCTTCTTTCCTTTTTGTGGATAGTTGTCGGTCACCTTTAAGGACTTCAAAGCCCAGGTACATCACGGTTTCTTGAGCTATCTGGGCCTTTTCCTTCGACACTCAATAACCACTCATTCCGAGAAAGTTCAAAAGACTTATAATTTCAAACATTCTTCATGAGTTTCTCCTGCCAATAGAATATCATCTACATATTGTAACATAACACCCTCTCTGTTTTCAGTTCACCAAATTTTGAGTTCTTTAGCAAGCTGATTTCCAAAAATAGTGGGGCTATTTTTTAAACCCCTGTGGCAGTACAGTCCAGGTATATTGAGTTTTCCTTCCTGTCTCTGGATTTTCCCACTCAAAAGCAAATATCTCCTGACTTTCAAATGCAAGTGGGATGCAGAAAAAAGCATCTTTTAAATCCAATACTGTGAACCAACCCTGGTTTTCCATCAGGGTTGTCAGTAAGGTATATGGATTTGCAACCACAGGATATATATCCTCCACTATTTGACTGATGGACCTTAAATCCTGAACTAATCTGTATGTTTTTCCATCTGCCTTTTTCACTGGCAGAATTGGGGTGTTATATGTAGACTCACACTCCTTTAACAATCCATATTTTAAAAAATTTTGCATCAATGCTAATAATCCCAATTTAGCTTCAATTTTCATAGGGTACTGCTTCAACCTTACTGGTGCTGATTGTGGCTGTAAATCTATTCTTACAGGTTCAGCTCTTTTCAACCTTCCAGGTGCTTCTCCAGCCCAGACAAAGGGAACTACTGCTTCCTCCACTTCTGTAGGTATTTCTCCAGTCACCAGTTTATCTTCCTGTAACAAAAATACTGATGCTTGGATATATTTAGATTCTGGTATCAATACTTCTACTTCCCTCTCCTTAAATTTTATTTCTGTTTCAAGTTTTTCTAACAAATCTTGGCCTATCAAGGGTTTTGGTGCACCTGGTAAATAAAGAAATTGGTGTGTAACCCATTGTTTTCCAGTTTTGAACTTTAAAGTTTTAAAAAATGGCCTCCGCTCAGAGATTCCTGTCACACCAATAACTCTTAACCAAGTCGGTCCCTAATTCATGTTGCATGGTATTTAAGACTGAATATGTTGCCCCTGTATCTATCAAACACTCCACCTCCTCATTCCCCAGCTTAACTATAACCAGAGGCTCTGCTGGGGAAGAGTCCTCTGGTCGCCTTCAATCCTCATCCTCTATTGCTAGCACAGGTGCCCCTGCTCCTTTCTATTCCAGCAAAGGACATTCATTTTTTCCAGTGACCCTCCTTCTTACAATATGCACACTGATTCTGTCCCACAGTTGGGTTTGGTACTCCTTGTCCTCTGCCTCTTCCTCTAAAACCACCTCTTGATCCTCCCCTTACTCCCCTCCAAGACTTGCATACTCCAGAGCGCAGCCATTAATCTCGCATTCCCTCTTTCCTTCTGTTGATCCCTATTCCTATACACTATCCAAGCAATGTCCAACATCTTTCTGATATCTCTAGCCTCTGCTCCTTGCAACTTTTGTCCTACTCTGAGTCCGTTCAGCTACCAGAGTGTGAATATCACACTCAGTTCTCATCACTCTCATCCTCAGATTCCTTCTTATAAAGCTCAAATCCCTGCCTCGGGGCTCTCAGTCCAGGTGCTACCAGCATTTCCAAATCCTCCTCAACTTCCTCCCGAGTTACCTTCAAACATCTCTGTCCAATACTACATGCAGAACAACATCTCTTCAAAGCTTTTCCTTTATTCTCCTTCTTATCCTTTTCCAATGCCAAAACCAAAGGGTCAGAAGGGGCTATGTTAATTCCACATTTCTTTTGCCACTTTGGATGCCATCTCAACTCAAAAAACATATTTGCATACATTACTTCATCCCACTTATTCTCTCTCCTCAAAAACAACATTAACTGTAACAATGTATTATAGTTGAAAGTACCATTCATTGGCCATTTTTCACCACTATCCAGCTTATACAGACACCACCACTGATTACAATATTTTATCAATTCTGTTTTCTTGGCTGACCCCCCTGGGGGTCCAGTGATTTGTTTCCAATGTTGTAAAACACATCCCAAAGGAGATTTCTTTAATACCCCTCCAACAGAATTTCCTGCACCCATTTCAATAAACAATTAACAGATGAGACAAAATTTATATACAAGGAATACTAAAATTCTTACAGCAACTACACACAATAATAAATAGGATGACCAAACAAACACACAAACCTAAAATTATTACGGTGTCCACATCCATTCATTCAACACATCCATTCATTCAACATTTCAAATGGGAGATATATCCCTATGGAAGGAGACTTATCATTCATTTCTTTCAAAAGGGAGACTTATTCCTTGCTCAAAGGGTACTTACCATATATTCCAACCCAGCATGGTCTAAGCCTGCAACTGATGGGTGGGTATTACAAACCAAACATAATCCAAAAGAATGCCTTATACTCAAACCAGGGTTATTACTCTGAGCTCTTCGGTCCAGGGACTGAGGTCCCCTCCGAGAAATCCCTGGTGCCAGCTGAGGTCCCTGTGATCCCAGGATCCATTGAGGTTCAGGAACAGGGTCCCACCTGGGTTGCCAAAACTGTTACCATTAGGTCGGCACTTCAGAAACAGCCTAAGACTCAATTTTGGAGTTTTAGAAAGCAGGGATTCATTATTGCAGTGCTGAGTGCATGGGGGATCGTTCCGCCTATTGTGCATAACAATTCTTTCAACAGTTGAGATCATATACAAAATGGATATACATATTCATTATTTTTCCTGGAACTAATTAACATATTCATCTGAATTCCAGGAACGCATTAATATATGTAAACGTCCTTGACGCAGGCACACTCGAGATCTTTGGTGGTCTTCAGGGTCCTCTGATGGTCTTCGATAGTCTTCCTCACTTGTCCGCTAGTTCACCCTCTTTTAGTGATTCTGCACAGTGGGACTTTTACAAGTTTTGATACAACTTATGCTAACGAAAGTTTGTTAGTAACTCTAATATCTTTTCTTTATTTTCATTCTTTTAACACAAGCCACATTGACGCTTTTAAGCTAAATTATCTAACAGTGCTTAAGGTTCTGATCTTCCCAGGGAATTGCAAGGTCGAGCAAAAGCAATTTCCTCTGGTATCTTAGACATTTTGCAACATTCAGATTTTCTTATCCACCACTAGTCAGCATAACAACATGACTCTGTTCTTCTCGCAACACAAGATGTAAAGCATATTGTATCAGTGCCAGCTAATAAAACAAGCTAGCAGGCAGAGCTCAGCCCCTTTGAGCTATTGCCTACGGGAGCCTTACCAGTCCACAGTTTCATCTGTTTGCCTGGCCTAGCCTGACGTGAGAAGCCTCCCCCAAAGACATTTATCTCCAGGGACTCCACTCTGCAGCGACCTCTCTCCCTCTCTCTCTGGCTTCTCGGTCCTCTGCTTTCTTTCAGGACATGCAGCTGAAGCAACGTGCCCGATGCCTGCGAGCAGCAAGTCAGCGGCGGGGAAACAGGAGTTAGCAGCAGGTCTGAGCAGCTCTGTGGGGTCGGGAGGAGGCTCAGGCCATTTGAGGGCACTGCAAAGCCCGGCATGCAGGGGGCCAGGGCTCACGCGTGCCCAGACCCGACCCCCTGCAGCGGTAGGGCAAGACAGGTTCCCTCCGAGCCCCCCTCGTCCAAATGCCTGCCGCTGGAGAACGCCCAGCTCAGCCGCTTGTCCTGCGCCTGGCACACTCAGCTCCCAGGACTGCCGGAGCCCTCGGCACTGCAGGTGCCTACAGGAACCTCCTGGCCCCATGAGAAGGCCCCACCTTCTTCTCCCATGGGTCAGCACCGCTGGGGAGGGCTGCCAGTCTCCTCCCTTCAGGCGGTGCTGCCTCGGATCGCTCCCCTCGGCTGTCACTGTGCCCTGCTTTGGGGCCCGCCCTCCCCTCAGGGCTGCCTCTGACTGGCCCCAGGGCTCAGGCTGCCCAGGTGCCCCTGAGGTGATGCTCTCTGGGATTGGCCGCCTGCTGCGTGTGCTGCCCGCCCTCCCCTGAGGCGATGTTTCCTCCGATTGGCTGCCTGAGACTGCTCCTCCCATCCGGCGATGGGTCAGGCGGCTCATCAGTCAGCTGTGCTCTGCTCTTGCCAGCTGTGATTGGTGGAGCGGGCATGCCCCGCCTCCAACCAGCACCCCCCCACACACCCCGGCAGGGTGCCCAGCTTTTGCCCCTCTTGCCGCCTTTCCTGCAGGCCTCGAAGCTTGACTGGTGGGTTACCTGTCCATCACATGCCTTGCCCCCGCCTCCTCAAACGCGATTGGCTGACTCCCCAGGGACTGCTGGGTGGAGGTTGCCAGGCAACGAACTCCACCTTTAGGGCTGAGCGCCTCAGCGTGGAGCTGCGGGCCCTGAGGAAAGGCAGGGGGTCATCAAAGGCGGGTTTGGACCCTAAAACCGAGGATTTCGGCCCGAAACAGGAGGCTCTGGGCACTACGAAGGATAGGCGCGATGCTACAGCTGACGCTGGGGACCCTGCGAAGGAGGGGAACCTCTTGGTTCCTCTGCCCTTTGCCCCAGGGTGCCGTGTATGGGGCAGGACTCTGGACTCGAGAGGGAAACTTCCTCTGGCTCGCGGGCCAGAGCAGAGCACGCAGGAGGTTGCCACCTCTGAAGACCGGGACGAAGGAAGACTGGCCAGCTTGGCCCTTGCCGGTGCCCCCGCCACAGCAGGAGCCCCCCTCAGCCTGCTGTTCAACCCAGAAAGGGGCTCCGTTCCCGCTTACATCCTCACCTTTACCAAGGAACACCTTTAGGAAGGACTGGGCAAGGCGGAAGCACGTGCTTCCTTTGAGCGAACTTTGCAGAGCGTTCCGTTTGGGTCACGCGTGTGGTGGGACCCGCGGGACAGGGGGCTGAGGCTCACGTGGGCTCGCAGCCGGGCCGGCGTGCACAGCAGCCCGAGGGACAAAACCACGTCTCTGCTGGTGGCCTCCCTGTGTGGAGCTGCCCCTGCCCCCTGCAGATGTGCAGAGGCTCGCTGGGGGTGAGGAACAGCACCAGCGGGGCCTGGGTTAACGGGCAGGGGTCTGATGGGCCAGCCAGATGCTACTCTCCGTCCCTCTGCTCGGCCCCTGTGCCACTGCTGACCCTTTATGTCCCCCCGCCATTCCCCACTCGTCCCCCAGTGCCCCCCTTCCGCCCCCTGCCCACACACCTGTAACCTCCTGTGACCCCCTCGGTTCCCCCCAGTGCCCCCTACTCCCCCCAGTGTGTCACTGGGCAGTGCCGTGGGGGGGCCCAGCGTGATGGGACACCGGGAGGGCGAAGCCTGCTGTGGCGATATGGTCGGGGCTCTCCCGGGCTGTTCCCTGCACCAGCGCGGGCTGGTGCTGGAGGTGGTCGTGCCACGGCGGGAGGGGTGGCGAGGGGATCCCCATGGGCAGTGGGAGGGCACGGCAAGGCCCCAGGACCCCACGGGGAGACCCCTGCTCTGGGGTCTGTCCCAGCATGACTCCATTGTCCCCAGCCCGGGAAGATCTGAGAGGGGCCCCACAGCTGGCAGCCCCCAGCCTCGGTGTCACCCACACGTTGTCTCACCAGCCGCCGGGGTGCTGTTAGGGAAAGAACAGATATACTCCCCTTTCGGTGTCTTTTGATGAGCTTTAATTAACTCTGTGGTGCTGGCTGGGGCCAGGTATTGCGGAGGGATTCCTCTAGCGCCTGCCTCGCTCGGAGGTCCCTGTCGTCCTGCGGTCCCGAGAGATCTGGAACAACACCACAGGCAGCGCCGTGGGGACCTGGTCCCGGCCAGGTGCTCCCCTGGCCACCCCGCTCCAGGGACCCGTTCGCCGGGGATCTTCCCACAAAAAAAGACATCCCAAGCAGCAGTATCTCAGTAAAAGTCCTCTGACCCCTTCCTTCCCCATCTCCTGCCTTACCTCAGCAAAGAAAGCTGTAGCTGTCATCGCAGTTGAACTGAGCAGGAATTCAGCCACAGCAAGAGGTTCTTCACCAGACCGGGGGAGATGACCCCAGTGTGGAGCAGTAAGCTGCGCAGGGGTCACAAGCGAGGGACACAGTTACCCAGGAAGGCCACAGGCCGGGCCTCCAAAATTCACTTGTGCTGATGCAGACACTACTCTTCAGCTCCCGACGGCTTCCCAGGCACACCGGGAGGGTTCCAGCGGCCATTTCCCTGGGCACAGCCCTGCAGGAGTTGGCCAGATGCATCCCTGGGGCTCTTACCTGATCAGGAGACGCACCCCCTGAGGGTGAGCCACGGGGTCTTCCAGGCGAGCCCACACTCCCCAAATCTCGAGCAGCTGCATCCATCTCTGCCCCATGCATTTGCCCAGCACCAACTTTATAGCTGAAAGGAAAATCCTGGCAAAAGAAACAAAGCGCAAAATAAACAAACCCAATCAAACAAAACAAGTCCAAATAGCACCACTGCCAGAAACCCCAAGAACTCTCAAATGGCAGCAGGTTAGGGGAAGACTGATCTGCAGCAGAGCTAAATACCCCTGGAAAGATGCTTCACAGCCTTTCAGACTGCAGCTAACGACACTGGCATTTTCTTCATGCCCCAGACCCACCGAAGCAGAAGAAAACCCACGCCTCTAGACTGACTCCACGCTAGGTGTCAACCAAGGCCAACACCTCATACCTCTTCCCACCAGCCTTTGGCCAAGAATGACACCAGGGCCCGCAAGAGTCACTTCTCCAGCGGGGGTCCATTGAGGGAGTGCAATGCTATTGTGCACACAAGGGTATGCAGGAGGCAAGAGGACGGCCGTCCGCAGTATGAGCTGCGTAAGACCTTCCTGCCTGGGAGCTGGAGTTTCTCCATGAAGGAACAGAAGTAAAACCAACCACGACGACCGCTTTCCACATCTAGGAAGTGGGGCAGGCGAAGCCCTCCCTCAGCCCCACAAAGGCACATGCCTTGGCACGGGGAACTGAAGCCAGCCCCTCCATCTGCCCCTTCGGCTCTTTACCTGCACGGCTTCTCCACATGCAGTTGTTTCCAGCTGGTCATGAGCAAAAGCTGCCTCTCCCCACCCAGCATTTCACTGGCCCACCTGAGCAGGCTGGGAAGGAGGTGGGGAAGCAGTTGCATGAGCTCCTCCGTGCTCCTCAGGTCAAACACCACCTCGGAGATGGCACGGGTGATCTGCAGAGAAACATGACCAAGAACCACCTGTTCAGGGAAGGCCTTTTCCCACCAGCCTGGTTCCCCCGCCTGCCCGGGGTGGGGGGTCACTGTCCACACTTGTCACTTCTGCGACAGCCTTGTGGCTCAGGAGTACCAAACTGCCCTGGCTCCCCACACTCCTTGAGGCCGGCCCAGCACAGCGCCCTGCGAATCTCCACAGGCACCCGCAAAGGGCACCTGACTCCCTTGCGCCCAAGTGTGAGTTAGCAAGCAGATGCCGAGCTGCAGAAACGTGTCTGCCGTTGAACGTACCTTCAGAGTCTCCAGAGCAGTCTGACAGCTGTGCTGCTCACAAGTGGAGGAGTCCGTCCCCAGGCGGTCGTTTCCTGCTCTGTTTAATTTCTCCACTAAGCACCTCAGGATCTGAATGCCGAGGATGCTTCTCCCCAGGCTCCTCCACAGCTCCACCGTGTCACTGCAAGGGAAGAGACGTTCACCCCTGAGCCCGTATCCTTGCGGTCCTGCGGTGCCCTCAAACCTCCTCACCTGCAATGGGGCTTACAATGCCCCACTCACAGCAGAGACACAAGCATGCAGTCTTGCAACACTCCAGACTGCTTGGGCAGAAAAAAAAGACCTGCTTCTCAACCGGACCCCCCCAGGGCAAGGAAGCTGCAGGGTCCCTGTTTGACTACAGTGGGGAGGTGGGTAGTGCCCGTACCTGTCCATGAGCAGACTCTTCTGGAGGAGACTGCTGATTACAGGCTCCTGGTGAAAGCGGGTGAGGAGAAACACTGCACGGAGCACGAAGGGCCTGTGGGTGCTCTGCTGCACGTAGCTGTAAAGGGTGCTCAGGATTTTTGGCACCTGAATGGAAGAAGAGGAGAAAGAAGGGCTCCTTTACCCCCTCCTGTGGGGCCCAGACACAGTCATTCGGCAGACAAGCGATGCCTGCTGCCTCGACACAGAGTCCAGATCCAGCTCGAAACCTCACGCCTTCCACCCTGCCTGACCCTGGCTCACATCTGGAGCCCAGTGTGCTCTTGGCAATCGTGCACCTGCATGCACACACGCACACGCATACACACGCTCACATGCACAGCCTCGGTCGCTGCACGTGCCGGGGCCCAACCCTATGAGCAGCTGCGTGCCCTGTGTGCACACAGAGGACACGGACCCATTTCACGCTCAACGCTTGGCTAACTCTCCCCATGTGTCCATAGCGATGCAAGACCACAACCAAACACGCTCTTTGAGACCCCGCAGATGCCTTGCAGGGCCTCTGCAAGCGCACGTGTCTCCTTCCAGAGGAACCCCGTTCTCCAGGGACGCTTTTCCTTGCCTCCACCCTCCTGAGACTGAGTTAGTCTGCACTGCTTGAGCCACTGGTGGCCCTAGAGCCCAAGCGGAGCGCAGCAGAGCGTGAGCGGAGGAGAACAGGAGCCTTGAAAGGGCAGGCACAGCACGAGGCCAGAGGCTCCCAGGCTACAGATGGGCAGCAACTAGTGGCTAAAGGAAGGGCACCTCACAGGCTGGGTAACACCACAGTCGGGGAAAGCAATGAGAGCAATGAACAGCGATGCAACCTGTGGAAAACCTAGCGTGCCCAGCAAAGCTCAGAGTAGATGGAATTGGGGACCAGTGAAGAAAGAGAAGGGTGAGGTGGGTCCCAGGGCAGGGAGGACTGACAGTGACCCCAGAGGAAGGGGAGGAATGGCAAGGCTGGTGCCTCCCAGTGCCTCACTCATGGGAAGGACCCAGACCAATGGCAGACTTTGGACAAGAAGTGCCCATAGCCTTGTCACCAGCTGGAGCAGGCGCCAGCAGCGGGTGCTAATGCACGACTCGGACCATCAGTAGCCCCTTGGCTCGGCACACAGGCGGCATTTCTTGAGCCCATGCCAACTGCACAGGGTGTAGTGCAACAGCCAACAGGAGAAAAGACAAAGTCTAATGGCAAAAAAGCTCTCCTTTACCTCCTGGACTATCTCCTCTCTGCATTCCACCAGGAAGATGAACACCCACTTTCCCACTGCTCTTGCACGTGGGCGCGTGACATGCAGCAAGCTGTCCAGGATGGCAGTCAGAAAGTCCACAGCCTGTGCTGCAGGGATGCACCTGCAAACAGCCTGGAGAGAAGTCAGGAACAGGAGAGCCCGCATCACAGCTCTGCCCCAGCGATTCGGAAAGGAAAGGCAACTTGACGGGACTGTTAGTTCAGCAGTCATGGAGGGGCCAGTCTCTTGGCCCTCCTGCTGTGCCTACAGTGCTGTTTACATCTGGTGCAGCTAACCGATTTGGAAGTGTCTACCCCCTTGTTGTTTGCTTATATACCAAATTGGTATTCTGACAAGAGCACTCACGCACACACACGTGTGTGCAAACACACACATCACGGTGTCTGCTCCAGCGTGCCTAAAGGACGGTCTTGCCTCAGAGCCTCCTGCTACTTGCTAACAACAGCTGTCCTGGACAGCCCGCTCTGGAGACAGAGACTCTGGAGGGGAGCAGGGAGACGTGCAGGAGCCCAGGAGCTGGGCCCCCACCCCACTGTTTCGGGGCCAGTTACCTTTGTTATTTGGGTACAGGTCTCCGCAACAGTCTCGGTGTCCGGGCTGTTCAGCTCCTCATAAAGGCACCGGATCTCATCTGCCTGCGGCACCTTCATGCTCTTGGCTGGAACAAACAGCAGGAGAGAAGAGGAGTCACGTCTACAGAAAGCCAACCTCTGGCCCCAGATACCAGTAAAGGAGAACCCCCCGTGGTGGCAGGGAAGGCCACAGGGAAAGCCAGGGCTCTCCTGAACTTGGGGCAGCGGGATTTCCTGAGCCCGATAAATGGCTGACAAATCCCGGGCTGGAAAGAGCCCTCTTCCTCCTTAAACCATTTGCTGGGGCTTCAGGGTTTCAGCAGCCTCTGCTCCTAGCAGCTGCGTCCCCTATTCCCACACAGGCCACCATCGTCTCTGGGAGGCAGGAAACCTCCCTGTGACTTCCCCAGCACAGGCAGACCCTGCTGCCTGAAGAGGAAAGGGTGCAAACACAACCCTTTGCAGCACGCTCTGGGCCTGCAGCTCAGATCCCTCCTCCCTGCCCAGTTTGCTCTGGGCAGCAAATTGGCTTCCCCTCTTGTGCTCCACAGGAGATTTCTTCCCTGCCAGGGATGACTTTGGAGACTGCCTGGGTAGCTGCCTGTCTCTCCAGGCTGAAGGCAGGGAGCGAGGGGGCAGGCACCCTCTGAAACGTCGGGGACCTCATCCGAGCGAGTTGTCTGACCACCCTCTGTCTCTCCTGGACCGTGGAGAGGGACAGACGTGGAGGGGGACAGTCCCCAGCACTGGTGACGATGTCCTGCTCTCAGACAGCAGTGAGGGATGGCCCTGACCACCCAACCTCACGCACGCCCCGGGGAGGTGGGACTCGGCAACACTCTCTCAGGGATCCTTCCTGAGATGGGCAGGGGGGCAGAGGGCTAACAGGGTGGGGGCACAAAACCAGCCGAGCACGTTGCCTCCCCCTTCCCTCCACGGGACCCCGGTGGCGCCAGGCCAGGAAGGGAGGGAGGGAGGATTGGGCTGAGCAAGGCTGGGAAGCGCCTGCTCTCCTCACCTTGCATTTGGAGAAGGTAGTCAAGGCAGACCCATGCCCTCTGATGGCACGTGTCCAGGCAGTCGCTGGTCAGAGACCCCAGCAGTCCCACCAGGGAGCCGAACTGCTTGTAGGAACATCCTCTCTGCAGGGGACAGCAGCAGGAAAAAGGTTGCAGGCAGCCCCAGCGCCCGCTCGCCTCTACTGCCCAGCCTGCTCCCTGGGCAGCGACCAGGCAGAAGGGCAGGCAGAAGGGCTGCCCCATAATCCCAGGGGCCCCGAAAGCCAGCACCCAGCTGGGCAGGGCTCCTTTCCAGGGCCACGAATGGTGGCAAAGGGGCACCAGGGCACGCGGAGGGTCCCTACTCACCGTGAGCTCACATCGCTCCTTGCAAGCGCCCAGCACGTGGGTGCAAACCTGCAGGGCTCTCTCCCGCTCCCCTTCTTTGGCTGAGGTGAGCCAGCCCTTCAGGACCTGGGGCAGGGGGCATCTCTCTCGCAACAGGAATCTTTCTCTCCCCGAGATCCCTCTCCCTCTCCCTTCTTCTCTGGCCCCTTCCTGGTGCATCCCCCGCCCCACCAAGCACCGGCCCTGCAGCCTTCACCGCCTCGCGCTCTGCAGCCGCCTCTGCCCTGCCCTCGGTCTTGCTTCCCTGCTGGCGTCTCCCTGCTCCGGCCTTCCCCCCAGGGCTGCTCTCGCCCAGCTCAGGGCTGGCTCTTGGCTTTCCCTCCACCAGGGCCCACTTCGCTGCCTGTCCTGGGGCTGCAGTGGCCGGGCGCTCCTGACCCCCAGCCCCGGCCAGATGCACAGCCCCAGAGCAAGGAGCCAAAGCCCCATTTGTCTGGAGGAAAGGTATCCACCTCCTATCACCCACTAAGGTCTCGATTCTCTGCCCTGGCAACGCTTTCCCTGTTGCCCCGTGGCTACTCACGTGGAACGCTTTGCAAAAGCAGGCAGAGGTCGCCTCAGCCTCCAGAATGGTTTCTATGAGGTGGCCCAGATCTTCCATGCCTCTCCTGCGCAGAAGCTAAAAGCAGCAAAGGAGAGCTGAGGCTATGCATCATGGGGGCTGCCAGCGCGTGCTGAGGTGGGATCCTGACCCAGAGGTGGGCAGGCACTGGCCGGTGGGTACCTCCATGTTCGCAGCTGCCCTCACACTCTTCCTTCCCTTTTTCATCTGCTCCTTGGAAGGATGGGACAAAACACTCTGGCAGCACACTGCCAGCAGGTTGCCATTTTCCTTCCTGCTCAGAGGCGGCCTCAGCTTGCTGGCCAGAGGAAGAAGGGAGACAAAACAGAAAGGGGATTTACTAGCCCTCTCCAGGGTGGTTTAAACCACAACTGAGTCCCTCCTAATCGAGGGCCCCAAATCCAACCCCCCCAGCCCATGCCAGCGAGCACTGCCTTCAGCTCCAGCAATTCCTACCTCCTCCCAGGCAGCAGGCAACCCCCCCCACCAGGTTAAGGAACCCCTGGGGCTCCCTTCTTCTGGGAGACACCTGGAATGGGGAACACCCTCCCACTCCACAGCCCCAGCAGCTCCTGGCCCCATGCTCAAGCTGGGCTGGGGCACACTGGGAGTGCCCAGAGCCTGGGGAACAGACCTCACCTCAACTCCTCCAGGGCCTGAAACACTCCATACACCAGGGAGTCCCAGGGCTCCCTCTTTATCCAGTCCTGCAAGTCCCAGAGACAAGTGCAGAGTTGGCAGCGGGCAGGGACACCGGACAGCCCTCCCGCCGCCCCGGGGACAGGCTCTGCTGCCAGGCCTGGGCAGACGCTGCCCCATCTCCCCCACGGAACCCCAAAGGCACTGCAGGAGGGACCCTGCTCCTCAGCCACAGCCACCCAGTACCAGCACCCAAGGGCCCCACCAGCTGCGGACACAGCTCCAGGAGCTCACGTGAAGCCGAGAGGCCATCGTGCCTCTGGGGAAACCAGGCTGATGGCGCAGCCCAAAACTCCCCCGTGTGACGGCTCCAGCTACGGACACTCACCAGCAGGGTCCGCATCGCCTCCTGCTTTAAGGAGAGCTCAAAGCTGCCGCAGTCGCCCGCAGCCTGGATGGCACAACTGACCTCGGTGATGCTCTGCACCAGGGCGAGCTTGAGCTGCAAGTCCTGAGGCCAAAGAGAGCAAAGCACCCCTTGAACTCTTTGAAGGGCTGAGAGGTGGAAGAGGAGCATGGGCAGGGGGAACCCACGGAGGGCTTGCATCTGCACGTTGAGGACAAACCCCTCCTTGGGAGGTCTTTAGGAAGAGACCGCCCATCTCGGTAGACCCCAGCCCCGAGGGTCCGGAGCTGGGGCACCCGGGCATCCCCACCCTACGCGCCCTGTGCTCCTACCCTCTCTTTATCTCTGGAGAGCCTCAGGATGTTGCCCATGATTTCTTTATCCACACAGGTGAGCAGCTGCTCCTTGGGGGCATGCAGCGCAATGCCGCTGTAGGTGCGCATGAGAGCAGCACGAATGGTCCGGGTTCGCTCCATCTTCCGCCGCCGCTGTACCTGTGTCGACAGAAGTGCCCTGAGACATCAGCCCCGGGACTCCTGCGGCGGGCTCCTGCGGCAGGCCCTGCCCCGCACCCTCGCCAGCTCCTTGTTTCCCCCAGCACCTCCCAGCAGCTCCCCAAGCTGCGAGTGCTGGGGCTGGGAGTTGTTCCCACCCCGCAGCTTGAGTTCTCTCCCTCGGAGAGGGAGGAGGTGCAGCCAGCATCGCACACGCTGCTGGCTGTTACACCACTGACTCGAGAGGTCGAGGAGCTGTCTGGAACCTTTCTGCGGACAGGTACCCGACATAGCCTGTCACGGTCCTGCTCAGAGCCGTGCAGCCTGTGCGGGTCAGTGGCGCAGATGAGCCTGGTCTGCTCACCTCCCCAGGCCAGGCTGCACTGCTCTCTCTGCAGGGCCCTGCCCTGCCCAGAAAGGCTTCCCCACAGCCCCCAGGTGGGGAGCAGAGCCAACGAGACCTCACCAGGCTCCTGCTCCCAGCCCTCAGCTTTGAGGAAGGGGCAGAGTGTCACACTGTGCCCACCCCCTTGTCACCAGCTCCTGCTGAAGTTAAGTCAGGGCAATGTGGCTGCGAGCAAGCGAGCAAGCAAGCAACTGCTGCAGCTGCCCCAGCTGGGTGGCTCTGATCCACCAGGTGCCAAACCCCATCCTCTCCAAAGACACCTCAGGGGCCCCAAGGCCAGGATGTCCCCTCTGAAACACAGGTCTCGGGTAGCTCTTCCAAGAAGGTTAATCTAAAGGCAGCTGCCACAGGGTGGCTGCTGCAGGTGTAGAAGTGGAAAGAAGGCCAAAAAAGGAAAGCCAACCAGCAAGCCCCTCATTCCCTTACCTCCCAGCCCGTGGAAGCCTGGCGGGACCAGTCTTTGGTGAAAGCGGCAGAGAACATAGTCACCGTGCCCAAGACCAGGTGGAAGTGGCTCTCGGCAGCGTGGGACACAACAGAAATCATTCCCTGCAACCACGGAGAAACGGGGAGTCGGTTCCAGTCCAGGCATTCAGCCGTGGCCAGCGACAGTGGCCAGGCAGGACGTTGCAGCAAGCAGGAAACAGCAGCAACGGGGAAAGGAAGGAGGTCTGGAGCTGGCCCAGGAGCAGCCCTCCCTCTCCCCCAGGAAAATCCAGGGGATGCTCAGGACAGGAGCATCACCCCACCTTGGCCTCAGACAGCTCCACAGGGTTTGTCTCCTGGAGGAACCTCAGCACCTGCCCTTGGACGTGTCTGAGGTCCTGACAAGCTGCCAGCACCGTCCCAAGAGCCTTGTACAGGAAAAGCTGAAAGAGAAGAAGCCGAGCCCGAGATGCAGTCATGGCCCGGCCCGTCAGGAGAGGGCTGGCCCCAGATGGACCCCACCACCTCCGGGAGCAGGCAGAGCCGGCCACGATGCCAGGCTGTGGCCAGCCGCTGGGGCAGCCCAGGGGAAACGCCTTTTGGGGACGAGGGAAAGGAAAGCAGTGAAATCTGCCTGCGTGGGCAGAGCACCAGCGCCAGCTCCAGCCCCAGTGCCGGGCAGGACACACACCTTCTCCCAGGAGCCGGCAGCAGAGCTGCCCAGCCGCTGGCTCAGCTCCTGGCTCAGGCCTACGGTCCAGGCCTTGTCCTCCACGGGCTCCAGCGACGCTCGCAGAAACTGGTGTGAACGGGAAAGGAAGCGAGTGTTCCCCGGACCTTGGCCAGGGCCCTTTCCACGCTCACGTGTCCCGGGATGCTGCGGGGGAGAGCTGCCGGGAACGGCAGTCTCTTCCCTCACCCCACCCAACCCTCTTTTCACCAGCTTCCCTCTTCTCCTAACGCCTCATGTGAGACCCCCCGGCAGGCCGGACTTAGAGGAGGAGGCAGTGCTAAGGCGCGTGCCACAGCGTTAGAGGGCATTAGCCATCAGCCGTGGCACGTGTGCAGGCAGCAGCTCCTCTTGAGTGGGCCGGCACCTACTGCCGGGGGAGGCGCAGGGTGCTCAGGAGGTGCCCCCACCTCCTGGTGCCTACACAGGCAGCCCCGAGCTTCCTCCCACAACTTTGCTCCCTCTTCTCCCCCCTCGATTTGTGACACCCCCGCAAGGATGCTGTACCTTAAGCACACGGCGCTCCCACTCTGCAGAGGCCAGGGAGCTCTCAGTTCTGCCTAGGAAGCAAGAGGAAGCAAAAGCTCTCGCAGCTATTTAAGCTCACGCCAAAGACGAGTCCGGCGCTCTCCTCTGCAGTCCGACCTCCCAAAAGTCCCAGGCCATCAGGCTAGAGAGGGCCTACGCGAAAGCCCTTGCGAGGCCAAAGACACAGGAGGGATCCCAGGGGCGGCCGTCAGAGGCATTGACTCAATCTGGGGAAGGACGCACTGGCCGCAGCAGATCCCCACGGAGCGACTGCAGCTCCCACAACAACTCCAACCACCCGGTCCCAACACACATTTTCTCCCGAACCACCCATTGCCTTTTGCCCATTTCCAGCCCTTCTCCCAGGCTACTGCCGAGGACAGCTGCTGCAAACCTCGCCTGGCCTGGGGACTTGGTCCTCCAAAGCCGAGGGCTGCACCCCCTCCAGGAGCACCAGTCCTGTCCCTCTCCCAGACACCATCCTTGGGTGATGCCAAGACCTGCCCTCCGAGGGGACATCAACGGCCCCGTCCATCCCCTGGGCCGAACTGATGCCAGGGGACAGCTGCCCCCAGCCTCAGCACCGGCTCCCTGGAAGGGGAAAGGCAGCAGAGCAAGTGCTGGAGAACTGGGGACAATTGCCCTCCGTCGCGCCGGGCAGCTGCGTTTTCCTGCCCCCCTCCCTCCCCTCCAGCCTCTCCCTCCCCACCTGCACTTTACCTTCCAGGTACTGCAGCAGGAGGGGGATCTCGGTCGCCCACGCCGCCCCCAAGCCTCTGTGGATCCTGCCGTGGAGGGCCTGCAGCAGCTGCAAGGCAGCGACTGCGCGTTCGCGGCTCGGGTAAGGAGCTGCCGCCACCACCTAGAGGAGGGCAGGAGAGAAGGGTCGCTCCTGCCGCCAGAGCCACAGCTTCTCCCAGGAGGGAGCTCGGGAGGGAGCTCGCTGCCGCTTGGCTGGCAGCAGGCAGCCGATGGCTTCACCCAGGGTGCTGCCAGCCCTGAGAACGGAGTGGGATCCCTGATGGGCTCGGGCATGCTGCCTCCTCCTTGGGGGCTCCCGGCACTGGCCTCAACAGCATCTCCACCCCGGGATCTCCCACCACCCCTGGCCAGAAAAGCTCTTTCCCCAGGGCCCCGCTACTCACCAGCAGTCGAGCCAGCAGGGCCTGGGGAGCCGGCAGCCGGGCTGTGGGGAGGCAGAAAGGCCGGGTGAGCTGACGAGCCTCACGCCTCCGATAGCCCCACACAGGGCTGAGGGCTGAGAGCAGCTGCGCTGCAATAGCGCTGGCTGGGGGGCTCCCCAGGGCTGCCCAGCAGGAGATGAAGGCAGCTCCAGCACGGCCAGGAGCGAGCCCCGGCTCACCAGGAGAGCGCTGCGAGCAGGAGAGCCAGGCCTCTGCGCCGGGCAAGGGGCCACGCAGGGCAGAGCCCCTCGTGCCCAGCAGCAGAGCCTGTCTCTGCCCTTTGCTTTTCCTGGGCTCCTGCTCAGGGCTGGTGGGGCGCAGGGAGACGCGGGCTGGCCTGACCCCTGGCCAAACCCAGCAGCAGCACTCGCTGGGGCTCCTACCTTGCTCCTGGGAGTCCATGGCATCCGGCTCCTCCTCCTCCTCCTCGCACCCCGCTCTCTCCCGTCTCTCAACCAGGGCTCGGAGGCAGCGGGAGAGCGGGATCAGCATGCCGCTGTACTGGGCTGGCACCACGTACTGCAGCAGCCTCGGCCACAGGAGCTGCAGAGAAGAACCGGGCAATTCGCCACACTGGCATTTCCGCTCAGCGCGAAGACGAAAAGGACGGTCTGCGTTTCCCTGAGCCTGGTGCGCTTCAGCGCAGGAGGGGACAGGTTCAGGGCACGGGGGAGCACACGGAAAAATGTCCTGAAGGCAAGGAGTGGCCACAGCAGCAGGACAGAGGGCAACTTACTTTGGTCATCCCTCTCAGAGTGACGTCCAGTGAGCCCACGATGTCCAGGCACAGGGCTCGAATTGCTCCATCCTCTGGGTTTTCCCAGGCAAAAGGGCCTCCTGCCACCTGTAAGACAGAGTTGGCAAACCCCCAATTACCTTCAGCTCCCAGCTGATGAGGCTCAGGCACGCCTCACCAGTGCTCCTCTTGCTCCCGTGCCTGCCTCCCTCCCGATGGCCAGACGGACCCAGCTCGAGGACCGGGTCCCAGACCCTGGGAAGGACTGGGAAGCCTGGGAGCAGACAGTGCCGCTGCTTGTCTACTCGGTCCCCTGGGGCCCAAATGCTGCTGTCGTGCCACCAAAGCAGAGGTGAGGAACGTGCCCTTCAGCAAGGCTGTGCTCAGTGCCAGCCCTGGAGGCAGCACACCCAGCCCGACGGATGTGGAGGAGCACCCAGAAGCCCTTTCCTTTGCCCTGCTCCCAAAGCAGAGCCTCCCCGAGCCTCAGAGCGACGCACGTGGATCTCCCAGCTAGAGGGAAGGTGCGGCCAGAGGGAATGTCCTCGGCGAGTCAGCGGGAGGCTCGGCCATCCCCAGCTTTCACCTCCTGGGCACCCAGCTGAATGCTGGGAAATGCTCACCACAGGGACTGCCAAACAGCCCGTCCCCTTGCCAGAAGGGATGTGGGCCCCCAGACTGTTACTGGATGGGCAGGGTGTGCTTTGGAGGGCCAGAGCACGAGAACACCACAGAAAGCTCCTCTAGCCAGGCCCACCTGTCTGCACTGGCTGTGTTTTGCTCACCGTCCACCAGCATTTAAGGATGGAAGATGTCCTGCCCCTACGAGACCCTCCCTTTGCAAGGCGGCTTTGCCGAAGGCGCCTGTGGGCACAGCTCGGCACCACAGTGCCGGGTGGCATGACGAGGTGTAAACCCACATCATCCACTGACATCTCCACCAACATCGGCACAGACACCCACGGGGAACGGCCATTCGGAAGCGGCTCTGACGGCAGTGCCAGCGCCGATGGCTCTGCAGCATGGAGCTCTCCAAGGCCGAGGCCGCCGGCAGGAGCTCTCAGCACGGTCCAGGCACTGGTCAAAAAAACCAGCCCTGGGTGTCCTGCTCTGCCCTTACCAGTCTGCCCGAGGTCCGGCTGAACTCGCTGAAGATGTGCCCCACCACATCCCATGGCCAGCAGCTCTGGGATCCGGAGCTGAGCCGCTCCCTGCTGAACTCCAGAACTGCCCTCCGCACCTGCCAGGGGAGAGTGTGGTTATGACCCTCCTGTTCAAAACCCAGAGGGTTTGCGCCTTTGTGGCTCGCAGAGAGGTGGCGAGGCCACGGCAGAAGCTTTCGCTCCTGGCGTCAGGGCTGGGCTTCAGCACCAGGCTGGATGGGCATTTGCCCCACAGAGCGCAGAGACCTCCCTGCTCTGCCCTGCCAGCTCTCCCCAGGGATGAGCCATCAGCCACCACCTGGGCAACGCGCCAGCACTTCCCCAGGCCCCCTGGCTCTGTCCCACGGGAAAGGGTTTCTCTGCCTCCCCTGGCGGCACCCTCCCTTCCCAAGCCAGTTCACCTGGGCACTGGGGTCACTGCACAAGGAGCGCGTGGCCTCCACCAGCTGGGGCAGCTTCTCTCTCACCGCAGGTGCTGGAAGAGATACGGAGAGGTGTGCATTGAGGCAGAGCCCCAGTGGCAGAAAGGATCCCCTGAAGCTTCCAATGGGACAGAAGAGCGGGGCCTGACTGGCTTCACGGGAAGCAGCGGCGTAGCCGGAGCAACCCCACTTCCAGAGGCTATTTTACAGGGACCGAAGGCTATGGCAACAGAGAGAACAAGAGAAGCAGCACGGGTACGAGCAGCTCCTGTGCAAAGCAGCCCACCTGCCCGCCCACCAGCCTGCCCGTGTTACAGAGCTTGGAGCGTCGTCCCTGGTGTGCCGGCATTTCTAACTGCCGGGGGAGAGCCCTGCTGCGGGGCGTCAGCTCGGCTGGGGGACCCGCTCTTCGCAGCTCCCTTTGGGTGCGGGTGCCCCACTTTCGGCCCGTTCCTGCTGTCAGCCCAGCAGCCCCAACCCCTGCCTTGCGTCCCTGGTCTGTGGCACTGACCGTCAGCGCGGGCCAGCACTCCCAGCAGGCCCAGGGCTGCCACGCGACCGGCCTCGCTCCCACCGCTCAGCTGGGAGTGCAGAAACATGACTGTCTCCTCGGGGCGCATTCGTGCTGCGGGGAAGAAAGCGCATTCTGCATCAGCAGGCAGCTGTCCCCAACAGCCAAGGACAGGGAGAGAGCTGCCACGGCACGGCGGGCCATCGCCCAGTCTCCTCTCCTTACCCTGCAGCATGATGCAGCGGGACAGCACTGCCTTCTGGGCCGGGCCAGGCTCCTCGGTCACATCAGGGAGCTGTGGGAACAAGATCCATTTTAGAGAAAGTGGCATCAGTGCTGAGAGGGACTGAAAAGTAATGGTGCTCTCCGTTCTCCTCTCCCTGGGCACTCTGGGCATGGGACCCACAGCCGAAACCCAGCCCACCCCACGGTGGCCCCGGGCACACACAGAGGTTTGCGGCAGCCCAGGCTGCCCAGGAGCTGAGGCTGAGCAGCGCTGAAAGGCTGCCCTCAGGGTGCTGGCGCTCCAGAGTCCTCCTGCGACTTGGCCGAGAGGGAAATGGCTGTGGGAACCAGGCTGCCGCTCAGGCCCGTGCCAAACAGCCAGGATCAGGCCTCCTGCAGCCTTAAGATGGCACCCGGATCGAAGTCCTGGCATGCTCCGGGCCTGCAGGAAGGTCCCAGTGGAGGAACGCCCTGCTCTGCCCTGCCAGCCGGCAGGTCCTTCCCCTCCGTGGCAATCACGGGTGCAGGCCCCAGGCTTGCGGCAGGGCGCAGGGCTCCCCTTACCTGGCGGCGCACAGCGGTGCCGGTGGCAAGAGCCGTGCCCTGTGGCATTGGGGTCTGAACTCCCTCCAGTATCTCCAGGACATAGCTGAGGCTCTACAAGAGAACGGGGGGGAAGAGGAGGCTAAAGCCACCTAAAGGCACTTGGGAAGGGAGAAACCCAGCACATCTGGGATAAGGGGAGCCCCAAACATCAGCTCCCAGGGAAAAGCCCGACGAGCAGAGCAGCATCAAGAGGGTCTCTTTCCTCGGAACGGAGCCCGGGCTTGACAACTCAGTTTCCCACTCATCAGACCTCGCCAGTCGCCGCATGGGACTGGACATGGCCCTGGGCGTTCGGGCAAAGCTCTTCCTGCACACAGAGCCTCAGGCAGCTGGCAATGCCTCCCTTCCCAAGCAGTTGAGCCCCAGGGACTCTTGCCTCCCTCCCGCCCTGCCCCGGGTTTCTCCTCTTCTGCCCAAAGAGCCCAGGAAACCTCAGGCCTCCTCTGCTCTTCCTGTTCCTTCTCTAAGGGCTTCCCAGCTCCTCCTGGCACCCCACAGCTCCCCAGTGCCTCTTAGCACTCGCGCAGACCCACCCCAGCAGCCACGCCAGGCCCTGCGCAACATCTCACCTTGGTGAGCCGGGAGTTGTCTCGGACCTCCTGGCATTGCAGCAGGAGCCAGAGGAGCGGCTCCCAGGTCTGCTCTCGGTACTGCTCCTCATGCAGAAGGACCCCCAGCATGGCAGCCACTGCCCCGAGGACAGCCTGCTTGTCCTGAAGAGGGAAGGGAGAGGCTCCGCTTGGAGGGCCGAAGGTCTGCCTAGTGCTCAGCATCCCCTGGACACCGGTCTGCCCTTCCCAGTGGGAAGGAGTTTCCCTTTCCCTTCTGCCCTGCAGAAGAAGGGCTCGCTCCAGAGGAGAGAGAGCACTTCCCCACCCTGCTACCCCAGCCCTCCCTGCAGAAAGGCCCCAAGGCTCGGCTGCTTCCCGTCGGGAAGCCCCCCTCCCCTCGGCCCTCTGCTCGCACCCCACTGGGCACAGACGGACCCAGCGCCACGGTCATCCCTGCTGCAGCCCCGGGCGTGGAAAGCAGCACTTCTCACCTCTTCCTCCTTGCAGTCCAGCCAATTTGCCACCACATAGCGGAAGAGCGGGTAAATGGCTTCACAGAACTGTGCTACCCCCTTGCGAGGGAAGGGGCATTGCTCCCAGCTGCAGAGGTATGTACTGACTCCTTTCGACCATTGCTCCAGGACTGCACCAGGACAAAGGAAAAGGGAGCATGTGAGAGTCTGCAGCAGGGACGGTACCTTGCGTTCACGCCCAAGCCTGCTTTAAGGACGGTCCCAGGCTCGGCAGGGCTCAGCCCAGCACTAGATCTGGATCCGAGGGCAAGCCGTGCTCTTGAGGTGCCTGGGTTCAAACACCCCACCGTTTCTCTCCTCCTCACACCCATCGCACCTTCTCCTCCTCAGCGGCCCCTTCCCCTCCAGCATTTCCAACTGCACACCCTTCCCTTCCCTTTTCCCTTCCCTTTTCCCCTCCCTTTTCCCTTCCCTTTTCTTTTCCCTTCCCTTCCCTCATACTCGCCCTTTCAGAGCAGGGAGTTTAATCCCGGAGGGAAGCGGGGGAACAGAAACCATGGGAAGGGACCCAGGAGTTTCTCCGTGCAGCGCTGCCGCGTCCCGCCCACAGAAACCTCCTGGCCTTCTCCCGCTTCTCCTACCCACTCGCTGCAGTTTGGGATTGCCCCGGGCTCACACCCACCACGTTCCCTCTGAGATCACATGGAGGCATCGAAGGCCGCCCCTGCCCCTAGGACCCCAGCCAAGGAGCCGACACTCACCGCTGCAGACGGCATGCAGGACCTCGCCGCTCCCCACCCGGGTCAGCACGGCGCGCAGGGCGAGCAGCGTCATTCCCACAAAGGGGATGCACCGCAGGGCTGCAGAGGAGGCAGGGACAGAGGGACCGAGAGGGTCGGTGAGAGACACGGGAGACTGGGGTCCATCCCTGCCAGGGCTGGGGCTGCTGGGCCACGCAGGACGTGCCGGAGGGCGTGGGACGGGCTGCCTTCGCCAGGGGGGAAGCCCTTTGGGGAAATGGGGAGGACGGTGGGGGGCCAAGACCCTGCGGGTTTGTCTCCAACAGGTTCCCACCCTTTGGGAACTGGGATCGGGCTGATAAGGCAGAGCTGCCAACTGGCCCTGGCGCGGAACAAGGAGGCACGGCAACTCCGTAGCCCCCCAGTTCAACACAGGGCGTTTAGGGAGGGGGAGGATCCCTTCTCCTTGTTATCACAGATCTCTACCCAAGGCCCAGGGTGCCATACCATATCTGCGGGCCATTTTGCCCAAGGTGAGGAGCACAATCTCATCAGGGACCTTCCTCATGGCCTTCAGGTGGCTCTGGAGCTCGGACATGACAAAGTGGAAGTGGGAGCGGGCCAGAGCTACCAGGACGTCACTAGCGGCCATCTTCACGTCACCTGTCACACCCTGCAAAAGCGTCACGGGTTAAACACTCCGGAGAAAAAGGCTGAGGCACTAGGGCAGGCTGAATGACCCCATCTCCTCTGCGAGACCCCTCGGGACAGCTGTGCTCGGGGCCGAGCGGCTGCTGCCTCTTGTACCCTGGGATAGGCGAGCAGTTCCCTGGCGAGATGAGGGAGGCTTTGCCCCAGAACAGCCCTGTGCTGCTGCCCCCTCTCCCTCTCCATGCAGATGCCAGGATCAAACTGCCGCAGACTCAGGACCCCCCTGGGACCTCTCCGTGGGGCTGGTGGGTTGCCACGGCTCTTCCTCAAAGCAGGACAAACAGTGTTGAGCTTGAACCCAGCTGTCGCTCAGTTAGAAACAGCCCCGAGTCCGCTTCTCTGCACAGTTCCCTGCCTCCCTGTGGAGTGACTGCTAGAAGTGACTTATCAGTGTGTTCCCCGCACCCCCTTGAGGGAAGGCAAAACCTCCAGGGTGGAATGCAGTGGACACGCAAGGAATCGGTTCCCTAATAATTCTCTGTGCAACGTAACCTGCAACCTTAGATGTTAGCAACACCAAGGGAGTTTGGTGTGCTGACCCTAAGAGAAGTAACACGGAGGGTGGAGTGGAGCGGAGACACCACGGCCAGTCTCTGTGATATTATCACAGGGATAGGGAACTGGAACGATAGGAACGGTAGGTCCCTGCATTGAATCCACGGAAGCAAGGAGGTAAAATCATGGGGGTTCTGTCGATCTACCGCCCTACTTCTGATTTATCTCCTAAGTGCCCTGTCCTGGGGTACTGACACGCAACATCACGTCCTCTGGGTGAACTTTGCTCATTATAATACCAAAACACACCTCCATCCCAAAAGCTACCCGCCTCCAAAGTGCAACCACCCCTCACTGAGCCTGCGCTCTGAATTTTTTTCTAGCATGTCCTTTTAAAAGCAAGGCGAGAGAACTTAATACCAATCAAAGTAAAGGCATGCATGACTTGAGTCACTCGAGCTCCACCTAAATAGGAAAATAGTATAAAAAGGCCCAAAGAGAGGGGGACTACTAGGGAAGATACCATCGTGGACAAGTTGGGAGGACATCACTGCCTTCTGGGGTCAGTCGACAGGCTGAACCTCTCTTCCCCCCAGAGGGACACCTCTTGGGTGAGATTCGAACACTCGGCTGTACCGAGTGCTTTCCCGGGAAACTTAGAATTCTTTAGAGCTCTTTTTCTTCCATAATTGAATGCGCTTGTAGTCGACTGTATTATTATTTGCACGTGCCTTGCAGACAGTGTATTTATCATCGGCAATCCAAAAGAACCTGTACTCCTGTTGCTTTAACAAACTGTACTATTCATTAAAATCTAGCCATGATAGTTCATTGAACGCAACCAAGCTCCTTAAGTCTGGCTGTGATAGTTCATTGAACGCGACTAAACTGAAAGTACAGTGCGCTATTTGTGCGTCCATAATCGTGATAGTTCAACACATTGAACGCGACCGGACTTACAGTGCTGAATTGGGCATCACCCAGAATCTAAGCCTAGCCGCCCCCAGCCCCTCTGACATCTAAAGACAAGCTGGAACGCAAGGGGGGTTATTTTCTGCCAGAAGTCTTTACCCTTTAACACAACACTCCCCTCTCCAAATTCCCTGTCATGACGAGTCCCCAGAGCCTCTCCCTTAGGACCTCTGCTGGGTCTGAACAACCGAGGAACATCTCTGCGCCACTCTGTATTTCCCCCAAAACCAGGGGCAGAGGCAGGCTGCTTGGGTGGCCTTGAAAGAGAACAAGCTCACCTG
The DNA here is from genome assembly GCF_964188355.1 of Buteo buteo. NCBI lineage: Eukaryota > Metazoa > Chordata > Aves > Accipitriformes > Accipitridae > Buteo > Buteo buteo. The sequence goes on along the minus strand of NC_134174.1, from coordinate 27,434,550 downwards.
GGCTGCTCGCATGTCACTCAACGCCTCTGCTATCAGGCGGTTCACAACGCCACTCGTCAAACAGCCGTCGTCTCCCCACAAGACGCTCTCCAGCTCCCGGTACGTCTCCACTCGGTCACCCTGGGGACGGACCACAAAGGGGAGTGATGGGACTTGCTTTGCCCTTGTTCCCAGGGAGCCACGACAGAGACCTGCTGCCCCCCAAATCATCTGCGTGACACAGGCACGAGGGACGAGTTGCAGGCATCGGTCAGGACAGCCACGGGGAACAGCAGGATCTTCCACGGCGCCTCTGACACGAGCAGAGAGTCAGACAGGGAGATCGACTCCACCGGGGCAAAAGGCCACATGGGAGCCTGGGCGGTCACTCCTGAAAACGGGGGATGGCGGAGGTCAGGGGGAAAGTGCCGGACAAGGAAGGGTGTGACTGTTCACTCAACTCCTGCCTAGATTTTGGCTAACCCAGCTCCTGCTAAGGCCTGGTGTATGCTGGGAGCAGCACCATTAGGTCAAAGCGAGAGCACCGCGTAGGCAGGACGGGTGGCCAGAGAGAGCTAAAGGGCCATGATGCAGCCACTACCAGCTGCGGATGGCTGTCTCCGGCAGCCATTACCTTTTGTCTGGTAGTTTCCTCAGAATCCACTAATGTACGGAAATGGTATAGACCCAGCCTCCAAGCTGGAGGGTATAAAACATCAGCTTACTCAAAAAGCTTTTGAAGCAGATCCAACAGCAGCTGAACTGCTGAGGCTTTCATGCTTCCCGGTGCGACACAGGGGACGCCCACACCGTGATGGAGGAGGAAGGGTGAGCGCTCTCTCAGTTGGCTCATAGGTTCATAGCAAAAAAATTCTTTTTTTTGCTCATACGTGCGCGATATTAAGAGTTACAGATTATAAGTTATGAAACCTTACGACTTGACTGGTGAAGGAGTGAATTCACGTGATAGACGAGTCTGGGAGAAGGGAATTGAGCCCCTGTCATGGTTTTTTATTGTATTTCTGACTGAGCTCATGAAATAAAGTTGAAATCACAGCGTATGTTGTCCTGTACATTTGAGAGATCCCAATGGACCGTGACAAAGGGGAAGGCATGGGAACGAGACCATGCCCCGAGGAGGGGAAGCCGTGAGCACCCTGCGCCTTGGGGCCCAGTGTTGCTCCTCGCATGGGCAGGAGCCCCAGCACTGGGAGCTCCCGGGGAAAGGAGTGGGGAGCAATGGCATTAGTCCAGCTTGAGCAGCAGGATCGGCGCCTGGGGACAAAGCGCCTGCAGGAGGGCAGAGGTGCTGTCAGGTGAGACGCCCCTCTGCCACGGCACCCGGGGAAGCCAGGGGCATGGAGGGGAGCCCTCAACCCCCACCTCACCTCATGGTCTTGCAGTCGCTTTAGCAGAGAAGTCCCGACGGCCACAAAGGTAGTGACGGCCGCAGGGACGGTCCCCGTCACCCCGCCTCTGTCCTCAGAACGCGCAGGTCTGGACTGGGAACGCACGCATGAGCAGAGAGCTGCAAGAAAAGAAAGAAATGGCTTTGCTGGCTGCGGGGCTTCGCGCCAGGGAGGGGTGAGGATCTTCCCAGACTGCCCCAGCACTATCAGCCTGTGCTGGGCTGTACTGGCAAGAGGGAAGTCAGTGGGATGAGGGGAGGGAGTCTTCCCCTCACCGCGGCAGTGGGAAGACCATCTTGGGGGACTGGGCCCGTCCCGGGCTCCTCAGTGACAGAACGGCAGCAATGCGCTGGAGCGAGTCCAGCACAGGGGCCCTGAGCTGGCCAGGGGACGGACATGGGCTCCGCAAGGAGAGGCCGGCAGGGCTGGGGCTGGGCAGCCCTGACAAGAGCCGGCCAGCCCAAGTCACCTCGGAGCGGCCCCCAGCTGCCTCACGGTGGCCAGGGAGAGGATGGAGCCAGGACCCTCCGGGACGTGCCTGGCAGCAGGATGAGAGGTGATGGGAGGCAGCCCCCAGCACCCGGCTGGGACAGACACTGCCCCCAGCACGTATCAGACCCCAGCCTCCCACCAGCCCCTCACCTCTGAGCGCTCTCATCCTCCGCATGGGCAACAGGATCCCACGGATCGACACGCTGCTCCTCCACGCAAAAGCCATGAGAAACTGGGGCAGCACCAGCCCCAGGAGGAAGATGTAGAGCCCAACCACTGTGACCTCACAGAGGGCTCCGGTGACATGGGGACATGTGCTGGGGACGCAGCAGCACCCTGGGGACCCCCCCAGGCCCAGAAATGCAGGATTTTCCATCACTTGAATTTGCTCATGGTCCTCAAACAGTTTTAGCAAAGACTTGCTCCAGACAGCCCTTCCCAGCTCTGTCCCTGGGAAGACTGGGACTTCTTTTCTCTCTCAGAAGAGAAGACTTTTCCTTCGGCAGGGGACTGATACTGGTGGGGTGTCCCAGGCTGAAGGCAGGAGTCTGGAGAAGAACAAGCAGCAGTGGATGGGGATCAAGTCAGGTGAAAGGCAGAACATTCAAGCAATTAAGTTTACTAAGAGTAAAGAAATGAGTCTAATGACCATCAAGAAAAAGGAGAAATGTTTGTAGAGCACGCTACTGTTAGTGTCTTTAGAGAAATGTGATGGGTTGACCCTGGCTGAACGCCCAGAGATAAGGACAGGAGAGATCATTCACTAATTACCGTCACAGGCAAAACAGACTCAGCTTAGGGAAAATTAGCTCAGTTTATTACAAATCAGCCAGAGTAAGGTAATGAGAAATAAAACGAAATCTCAGAACACCTTCCCACCCCCCTCCCTTCTTCCCGGGCACAACTTCACTCCCGGATTTCTCCACCAAGCCCCCCCAGCGGCACAAGGGGGACAGGGATGGGGTTTACGGTCATCACACGTTATTTTCTGCCGCTTCACCTCCTCAGGGTGAGGGCTGATCACACTCTTCCCCCGCTCCAGCGTGGGGTCCCACCCACGGGGTCAGTCCTCCACGAACTTCTCCAACGTGGGCCATTCCCACGGGCTGCAGCTCTTCACAAACTGCTCCAGCATGGGTCCTTTCCACGGTGTGCAGTCCGTCAGGAGCACACTGCTCCAGCGCGGGTCCCCCACGGGGTCACAAGTCCTGCCAGAAAACCTGCTCCACGGGCTCCTCTCTCCGCAGATCCGCGGGTCCTGCCAGGAACCTGCTCCAGCGCGGGGTTCCCACGGGGTCACAGCCTCCTTCGGGAACCCACCTGCTCCGGCGTGGGGTCCTCCACGGGCTGCAGGTGGAGATCTGCTCCACCGTGGACCTCCCTGGACTGCAGGGGGACAGCCTGCCTCACCAGGGTCTTCACCACGGGCTGCAGGGGAATCTTCGCTCCGGCGCCTGGAGCATCTCCTCCCCCTCCTTCTTCACTGACCTTGGTGTCCGCAGGCTTGTTTCTCTTACATGTTCTCACTCCTCTCTCGGGCGGCTGTTCCAGAGGCGTTACCACTATCACTGAGTGGCTCGGCCTTGGCCGGCGGCGGGTCCGTCTTAGAGCCGGCTGGTATGGGCTCGCTCTCTCTCAAACACAGGGGAAGCTTCCAGCAGCTTCTTACAGAAGCCACCCCTGTAACCCCCCCCCGCTACCAAAACCTCTGTGTATCACATTTTTAAGAACGGTCATTAAAATCTACATTCATCACACAAAATCTTCACTCACATCAACAAAAAGAATTCCCCACTTATCAAGCAGCTCTTAACTCTCTAGCTGCGTTCAGTCCATGTTTTGCCCGTTACCTCTCTCAGTTACTATCCTTATCTCAAATTCCTCACACTGCCCGCATTCTCCACCAAAAAGACTGTGATGGGTTGACCCTGGCTGAACGCCAGGTGCCCACCAAAGCCGTTCTATCACTCCCCCATCCTCAGCTACAAGAAAGTAGAACTAAGGCAAATTATGTGGTGGGTTGAGCTCAGGTGGGAGCTAAGCCCTGCTCCCCAAGCTGGGCAGGCAAATCAGAATAAGGAACTGGTGCTATCGGTTTTCTTTCCTTCCTCTGGCTTTGCTGAGGGGACTGAAGAGCCTGTGTTTTTTTCTAGAGCCATAGGCTGCTTTGGGTTGGAAAGGAACTTAAACAAGGCTAGCACACTGTGGCATAGGCAGGCAGGACGGGAGAGGCGTCCCTGGGTGGGCTCGAACCACCAACCTTTCGGTTAACAGCCGAACGCGCTAACCGATTGCGCCACAGAGACTCCCGAAGGGAGCTCCCCGGGGCTTCCCAAGGGCAGGCAGATGTTTGGCCATTGCCAGGGAAGCAGAGCTTCCTCACGTGGAATGGGGACCTGGGAAGAGAAGCACCACAACCCTCAAGGCCCACCCTTCATCCTTGTCTCCCTGAGCGACGGACCTCCCCTCCCACGGCATTCCTGCGAGCAGGCCTGTCCCATTCCCTGCCCGCTGCAGGCCACCCACCTGCAGTTAGCAAAGGCGGGCACCAAATCAACTCCTCCTGGAGCCTTGCACAAGTGCTTCGACTTCAAGAAGCACAAGAAGAAGCGGGAGGGCAAGACGGGTTCCCTCCGAGCGCCCCTCGTCCAAATGCCTGCCGCTGGAGAACGCCCAGCTCAGCCGCTTGCCCTGCGCCTGGCACACTCAGCTCCCAGGACTGCCGGAGCCCTCGGCACTGCAGGTGCCTACAGGAACCTCCTGGCCCCATGAGAAGGCCCCACCTTCTTCTCCCATGGGTCAGCACCGCTGGGGAGGGCTGCCAGTCTCCTCCCTTCAGGCGGTGCTGCCTCGGATCGCTCCCCTCGGCTGTCACTGTGCCCTGCTTTGGGGCCCGCCCTCCCCTCAGGGCTGCCTCTGACTGGCCCCAGGGCTCAGGCTGCCCAGGTGCCCCTGAGGTGATGCTCTCTGGGATTGGCCGCCTGCTGCGTGTGCTGCCCGCCCTCCCCTGAGGCGATGTTTCCTCCGATTGGCTGCCTGAGACTGCTCCTCCCATCCGGCGATGGGTCAGGCGGCTCATCAGTCAGCTGTGCTCTGCTCTTGCCAGCTGTGATTGGTGGAGCGGGCATGCCCCGCCTCCAACCAGCACCCCCCCACACACCCCGGCAGGGTGCCCAGCTTTTGCCCCTCTTGCCGCCTTTCCTGCAGGCCTCGAAGCTTGACTGGTGGGTTACCTGTCCATCACATGCCTTGCCCCCGCCTCCTCAAACGCGATTGGCTGACTCCCCAGGGACTGCTGGGTGGAGGTTGCCAGGCAACGAACTCCACCTTTAGGGCTGAGCGCCTCAGCGTGGAGCTGCGGGCCCTGAGGAAAGGCAGGGGGTCATCAAAGGCGGGTTTGGACCCTAAAACCGAGGATTTCGGCCCGAAACAGGAGGCTCTGGGCACTACGAAGGATAGGCGCGATGCTACAGCTGACGCTGGGGACCCTGCGAAGGAGGGGAACCTCTTGGTTCCTCTGCCCTTTGCCCCAGGGTGCCGTGTATGGGGCAGGACTCTGGACTCGAGAGGGAAACTTCCTCTGGCTCGCGGGCCAGAGCAGAGCACGCAGGAGGTTGCCACCTCTGAAGACCGGGACGAAGGAAGACTGGCCAGCTTGGCCCTGGCCGGTGCCCCCGCCACAGCAGGAGCCCCCCTCAGCCTGCTGTTCAACCCAGAAAGGGGCTCCGTTCCCGCTTACATCCTCACCTTTACCAAGGAACACCTTTAGGAAGGACTGGGCAAGGCGGAAGCACGTGCTTCCTTTGAGCGAACTTTGCAGAGCGTTCCGTTTGGGTCACGCGTGTGGTGGGACCCGCGGGACAGGGGGCTGAGGCTCACGTGGGCTCGCAGCCGGGCCGGCGTGCACAGCAGCCCGAGGGACAAAACCACGTCTCTGCTGGTGGCCTCCCTGTGTGGAGCTGCCCCTGCCCCCTGCAGATGTGCAGAGGCTCGCTGGGGGTGAGGAACAGCACCAGCGGGGCCTGGGTTAACGGGCAGGGGTCTGATGGGCCAGCCAGATGCTACTCTCCGTCCCTCTGCTCGGCCCCTGTGCCACTGCTGACCCTTTATGTCCCCCCGCCATTCCCCACTCGTCCCCCAGTGCCCCCCTTCCGCCCCCTGCCCACACACCTGTAACCTCCTGTGACCCCCTCGGTTCCCCCCAGTGCCCCCTACTCCCCCCAGTGTGTCACTGGGCAGTGCCGTGGGGGGGCCCAGCGTGATGGGACACCGGGAGGGCGAAGCCTGCTGTGGCGATATGGTCGGGGCTCTCCCGGGCTGTTCCCTGCACCAGCGCGGGCTGGTGCTGGAGGTGGTCGTGCCACGGCGGGAGGGGTGGCGAGGGGATCCCCATGGGCAGTGGGAGGGCACGGCAAGGCCCCAGGACCCCACGGGGAGACCCCTGCTCTGGGGTCTGTCCCGGCATGACTCCATTGTCCCCAGCCCGGGAAGATCTGAGAGGGGCCCCACAGCTGGCAGCCCCCAGCCTCGGTGTCACCCACACGTTGTCTCACCAGCCGCCGGGGTGCTGTTAGGGAAAGAACAGATATACTCCCCTTTCGGTGTCTTTTGATGAGCTTTAATTAACTCTGTGGTGCTGGCTGGGGCCAGGTATTGCGGAGGGATTCCTCTAGCGCCTGCCTCGCTCGGAGGTCCCTGTCGTCCTGCGGTCCCGAGAGATCTGGAACAACACCACAGGCAGCGCCGTGGGGACCTGGTCCCGGCCAGGTGCTCCCCTGGCCACCCCGCTCCAGGGACCCGTTCGCCGGGGATCTTCCCACAAAAAAAGACATCCCAAGCAGCAGTATCTCAGTAAAAGTCCTCTGACCCCTTCCTTCCCCATCTCCTGCCTTACCTCAGCAAAGAAAGCTGTAGCTGTCATCGCAGTTGAACTGAGCAGGAATTCAGCCACAGCAAGAGGTTCTTCACCAGACCGGGGGAGATGACCCCAGTGTGGAGCAGTAAGCTGCGCAGGGGTCACAAGCGAGGGACACAGTTACCCAGGAAGGCCACAGGCCGGGCCTCCAAAATTCACTTGTGCTGATGCAGACACTACTCTTCAGCTCCCGACGGCTTCCCAGGCACACCGGGAGGGTTCCAGCGGCCATTTCCCTGGGCACAGCCCTGCAGGAGTTGGCCAGATGCATCCCTGGGGCTCTTACCTGATCAGGAGACGCACCCCCTGAGGGTGAGCCACGGGGTCTTCCAGGCGAGCCCACACTCCCCAAATCTCGAGCAGCTGCATCCATCTCTGCCCCATGCATTTGCCCAGCACCAACTTTATAGCTGAAAGGAAAATCCTGGCAAAAGAAACAAAGCGCAAAATAAACAAACCCAATCAAACAAAACAAGTCCAAATAGCACCACTGCCAGAAACCCCAAGAACTCTCAAATGGCAGCAGGTTAGGGGAAGACTGATCTGCAGCAGAGCTAAATACCCCTGGAAAGATGCTTCACAGCCTTTCAGACTGCAGCTAACGACACTGGCATTTTCTTCATGCCCCAGACCCACCGAAGCAGAAGAAAACCCACGCCTCTAGACTGACTCCACGCTAGGTGTCAACCAAGGCCAACACCTCATACCTCTTCCCACCAGCCTTTGGCCAAGAATGACACCAGGGCCCGCAAGAGTCACTTCTCCAGCGGGGGTCCATTGAGGGAGTGCAATGCTATTGTGCACACAAGGGTATGCAGGAGGCAAGAGGACGGCCGTCCGCAGTATGAGCTGCGTAAGACCTTCCTGCCTGGGAGCTGGAGTTTCTCCATGAAGGAACAGAAGTAAAACCAACCACGACGACCGCTTTCCACATCTAGGAAGTGGGGCAGGCGAAGCCCTCCCTCAGCCCCACAAAGGCACATGCCTTGGCACGGGGAACTGAAGCCAGCCCCTCCATCTGCCCCTTCGGCTCTTTACCTGCACGGCTTCTCCACATGCAGTTGTTTCCAGCTGGTCATGAGCAAAAGCTGCCTCTCCCCACCCAGCATTTCACTGGCCCACCTGAGCAGGCTGGGAAGGAGGTGGGGAAGCAGTTGCATGAGCTCCTCCGTGCTCCTCAGGTCAAACACCACCTCGGAGATGGCACGGGTGATCTGCAGAGAAACATGACCAAGAACCACCTGTTCAGGGAAGGCCTTTTCCCACCAGCCTGGTTCCCCCGCCTGCCCGGGGTGGGGGGTCACTGTCCACACTTGTCACTCCTGCGACAGCCTTGTGGCTCAGGAGTACCAAACTGCCCTGGCTCCCCACACTCCTTGAGGCCGGCCCAGCACAGCGCCCTGCGAATCTCCACAGGCACCCGCAAAGGGCACCTGACTCCCTTGCGCCCAAGTGTGAGTTAGCAAGCAGATGCCGAGCTGCAGAAACGTGTCTGCCGTTGAACGTACCTTCAGAGTCTCCAGAGCAGTCTGACAGCTGTGCTGCTCACAAGTGGAGGAGTCCGTCCCCAGGCGGTCGTTTCCTGCTCTGTTTAATTTCTCCACTAAGCACCTCAGGATCTGAATGCCGAGGATGCTTCTCCCCAGGCTCCTCCACAGCTCCACCGTGTCACTGCAAGGGAAGAGACGTTCACCCCTGAGCCCGTATCCTTGCGGTCCTGCGGTGCCCTCAAACCTCCTCACCTGCAATGGGGCTTACAATGCCCCACTCACAGCAGAGACACAAGCATGCAGTCTTGCAACACTCCAGACTGCTTGGGCAGAAAAAAAAGACCTGCTTCTCAACCGGACCCCCCCAGGGCAAGGAAGCTGCAGGGTCCCTGTTTGACTACAGTGGGGAGGTGGGTAGTGCCCGTACCTGTCCATGAGCAGACTCTTCTGGAGGAGACTGCTGATTACAGGCTCCTGGTGAAAGCGGGTGAGGAGAAACACTGCACGGAGCACGAAGGGCCTGTGGGTGCTCTGCTGCACGTAGCTGTAAAGGGTGCTCAGGATTTTTGGCACCTGAATGGAAGAAGAGGAGAAAGAAGGGCTCCTTTACCCCCTCCTGTGGGGCCCAGACACAGTCATTCGGCAGACAAGCGATGCCTGCTGCCTCGACACAGAGTCCAGATCCAGCTCGAAACCTCACGCCTTCCACCCTGCCTGACCCTGGCTCACATCTGGAGCCCAGTGTGCTCTTGGCAATCGTGCACCTGCATGCACACACGCACACGCATGCACACGCTCACATGCACAGCCTCGGTCGCTGCACGTGCCGGGGCCCAACCCTATGAGCAGCTGCGTGCCCTGTGTGCACACAGAGGACACGGACCCATTTCACGCTCAACGCTTGGCTAACTCTCCCCATGTGTCCATAGCGATGCAAGACCACGACCAAACACGCTCTTTGAGACCCCGCAGATGCCTTGCAGGGCCTCTGCAAGCGCACGTGTCTCCTTCCAGAGGAACCCCGTTCTCCAGGGACGCTTTTCCTTGCCTCCACCCTCCTGAGACTGAGTTAGTCTGCACTGCTTGAGCCACTGGTGGCCCTAGAGCCCAAGCGGAGCGCAGCAGAGCGTGAGCGGAGGAGAACAGGAGCCTTGAAAGGGCAGGCACAGCACGAGGCCAGAGGCTCCCAGGCTACAGATGGGCAGCAACTAGTGGCTAAAGGAAGGGCACCTCACAGGCTGGGTAACACCACAGTCGGGGAAAGCAATGAGAGCAATGAACAGCGATGCAACCTGTGGAAAACCTAGCGTGCCCAGCAAAGCTCAGAGTAGATGGAATTGGGGACCAGTGAAGAAAGAGAAGGGTGAGGTGGGTCCCAGGGCAGGGAGGACTGACAGTGACCCCAGAGGAAGGGGAGGAATGGCAAGGCTGGTGCCTCCCAGTGCCTCACTCATGGGAAGGACCCAGACCAATGGCAGACTTTGGACAAGAAGTGCCCATAGCCTTGTCACCAGCTGGAGCAGGCGCCAGCAGCGGGTGCTAATGCACGACTCGGACCATCAGTAGCCCCTTGGCTCGGCACACAGGCGGCATTTCTTGAGCCCATGCCAACTGCACAGGGTGTAGTGCAACAGCCAACAGGAGAAAAGACAAAGTCTAATGGCAAAAAAGCTCTCCTTTACCTCCTGGACTATCTCCTCTCTGCATTCCACCAGGAAGATGAACACCCACTTTCCCACTGCTCTTGCACGTGGGCGCGTGACATGCAGCAAGCTGTCCAGGATGGCAGTCAGAAAGTCCACAGCCTGTGCTGCAGGGATGCACCTGCAAACAGCCTGGAGAGAAGTCAGGAACAGGAGAGCCCGCATCACAGCTCTGCCCCAGCGATTCGGAAAGGAAAGGCAACTTGACGGGACTGTTAGTTCAGCAGTCATGGAGGGGCCAGTCTCTTGGCCCTCCTGCTGTGCCTACAGTGCTGTTTACATCTGGTGCAGCTAACCGATTTGGAAGTGTCTACCCCCTTGTTGTTTGCTTATATACCAAATTGGTATTCTGACAAGAGCACTCACGCACACACACGTGTGTGCAAACACACACATCACGGTGTCTGCTCCAGCGTGCCTAAAGGACGGTCTTGCCTCAGAGCCTCCTGCTACTTGCTAACAACAGCTGTCCTGGACAGCCCGCTCTGGAGACAGAGACTCTGGAGGGGAGCAGGGAGACGTGCAGGAGCCCAGGAGCTGGGCCCCCACCCCACTGTTTCGGGGCCAGTTACCTTTGTTATTTGGGTACAGGTCTCCGCAACAGTCTCGGTGTCCGGGCTGTTCAGCTCCTCATAAAGGCACCGGATCTCATCTGCCTGCGGCACCTTCATGCTCTTGGCTGGAACAAACAGCAGGAGAGAAGAGGAGTCACGTCTACAGAAAGCCAACCTCTGGCCCCAGATACCAGTAAAGGAGAACCCCCCGTGGTGGCAGGGAAGGCCACAGGGAAAGCCAGGGCTCTCCTGAACTTGGGGCAGCGGGATTTCCTGAGCCCGATAAATGGCTGACAAATCCCGGGCTGGAAAGAGCCCTCTTCCTCCTTAAACCATTTGCTGGGGCTTCAGGGTTTCAGCAGCCTCTGCTCCTAGCAGCTGCGTCCCCTATTCCCACACAGGCCACCATCGTCTCTGGGAGGCAGGAAACCTCCCTGTGACTTCCCCAGCACAGGCAGACCCTGCTGCCTGAAGAGGAAAGGGTGCAAACACAACCCTTTGCAGCACGCTCTGGGCCTGCAGCTCAGATCCCTCCTCCCTGCCCAGTTTGCTCTGGGCAGCAAATTGGCTTCCCCTCTTGTGCTCCACAGGAGATTTCTTCCCTGCCAGGGATGACTTTGGAGACTGCCTGGGTAGCTGCCTGTCTCTCCAGGCTGAAGGCAGGGAGCGAGGGGGCAGGCACCCTCTGAAACGTCGGGGACCTCATCCGAGCGAGTTGTCTGACCACCCTCTGTCTCTCCTGGACCGTGGAGAGGGACAGACGTGGAGGGGGACAGTCCCCAGCACTGGTGACGATGTCCTGCTCTCAGACAGCAGTGAGGGATGGCCCTGACCACCCAACCTCACGCACGCCCCGGGGAGGTGGGACTCGGCAACACTCTCTCAGGGATCCTTCCTGAGATGGGCAGGGGGGCAGAGGGCTAACAGGGTGGGGGCACAAAACCAGCCGAGCACGTTGCCTCCCCCTTCCCTCCACGGGACCCCGGTGGCGCCAGGCCAGGAAGGGAGGGAGGGAGGATTGGGCTGAGCAAGGCTGGGAAGCGCCTGCTCTCCTCACCTTGCATTTGGAGAAGGTAGTCAAGGCAGACCCATGCCCTCTGATGGCACGTGTCCAGGCAGTCGCTGGTCAGAGACCCCAGCAGTCCCACCAGGGAGCCGAACTGCTTGTAGGAACATCCTCTCTGCAGGGGACAGCAGCAGGAAAAAGGTTGCAGGCAGCCCCAGCGCCCGCTCGCCTCTACTGCCCAGCCTGCTCCCTGGGCAGCGACCAGGCAGAAGGGCAGGCAGAAGGGCTGCCCCATAATCCCAGGGGCCCCGAAAGCCAGCACCCAGCTGGGCAGGGCTCCTTTCCAGGGCCACGAATGGTGGCAAAGGGGCACCAGGGCACGCGGAGGGTCCCTACTCACCGTGAGCTCACATCGCTCCTTGCAAGCGCCCAGCACGTGGGTGCAAACCTGCAGGGCTCTCTCCCGCTCCCCTTCTTTGGCTGAGGTGAGCCAGCCCTTCAGGACCTGGGGCAGGGGGCATCTCTCTCGCAACAGGAATCTTTCTCTCCCCGAGATCCCTCTCCCTCTCCCTTCTTCTCTGGCCCCTTCCTGGTGCATCCCCCGCCCCACCAAGCACCGGCCCTGCAGCCTTCACCGCCTCGCGCTCTGCAGCCGCCTCTGCCCTGCCCTCGGTCTTGCTTCCCTGCTGGCGTCTCCCTGCTCCGGCCTTCCCCCCAGGGCTGCTCTCGCCCAGCTCAGGGCTGGCTCTTGGCTTTCCCTCCACCAGGGCCCACTTCGCTGCCTGTCCTGGGGCTGCAGTGGCCGGGCGCTCCTGACCCCCAGCCCCGGCCAGATGCACAGCCCCAGAGCAAGGAGCCAAAGCCCCATTTGTCTGGAGGAAAGGTATCCACCTCCTATCACCCACTAAGGTCTCGATTCTCTGCCCTGGCAACGCTTTCCCTGTTGCCCCGTGGCTACTCACGTGGAACGCTTTGCAAAAGCAGGCAGAGGTCGCCTCAGCCTCCAGAATGGTTTCTATGAGGTGGCCCAGATCTTCCATGCCTCTCCTGCGCAGAAGCTAAAAGCAGCAAAGGAGAGCTGAGGCTATGCATCATGGGGGCTGCCAGCGCGTGCTGAGGTGGGATCCTGACCCAGAGGTGGGCAGGCACTGGCCGGTGGGTACCTCCATGTTCGCAGCTGCCCTCACACTCTTCCTTCCCTTTTTCATCTGCTCCTTGGAAGGATGGGACAAAACACTCTGGCAGCACACTGCCAGCAGGTTGCCATTTTCCTTCCTGCTCAGAGGCGGCCTCAGCTTGCTGGCCAGAGGAAGAAGGGAGACAAAACAGAAAGGGGATTTACTAGCCCTCTCCAGGGTGGTTTAAACCACAACTGAGTCCCTCCTAATCGAGGGCCCCAAATCCAACCCCCCCAGCCCATGCCAGCGAGCACTGCCTTCAGCTCCAGCAATTCCTACCTCCTCCCAGGCAGCAGGCAACCCCCCCCACCAGGTTAAGGAACCCCTGGGGCTCCCTTCTTCTGGGAGACACCTGGAATGGGGAACACCCTCCCACTCCACAGCCCCAGCAGCTCCTGGCCCCATGCTCAAGCTGGGCTGGGGCACACTGGGAGTGCCCAGAGCCTGGGGAACAGACCTCACCTCAACTCCTCCAGGGCCTGAAACACTCCATACACCAGGGAGTCCCAGGGCTCCCTCTTTATCCAGTCCTGCAAGTCCCAGAGACAAGTGCAGAGTTGGCAGCGGGCAGGGACACCGGACAGCCCTCCCGCCGCCCCGGGGACAGGCTCTGCTGCCAGGCCTGGGCAGACGCTGCCCCATCTCCCCCACGGAACCCCAAAGGCACTGCAGGAGGGACCCTGCTCCTCAGCCACAGCCACCCAGTACCAGCACCCAAGGGCCCCACCAGCTGCGGACACAGCTCCAGGAGCTCACGTGAAGCCGAGAGGCCATCGTGCCTCTGGGGAAACCAGGCTGATGGCGCAGCCCAAAACTCCCCCGTGTGACGGCTCCAGCTACGGACACTCACCAGCAGGGTCCGCATCGCCTCCTGCTTTAAGGAGAGCTCAAAGCTGCCGCAGTCGCCCGCAGCCTGGATGGCACAACTGACCTCGGTGATGCTCTGCACCAGGGCGAGCTTGAGCTGCAAGTCCTGAGGCCAAAGAGAGCAAAGCACCCCTTGAACTCTTTGAAGGGCTGAGAGGTGGAAGAGGAGCATGGGCAGGGGGAACCCACGGAGGGCTTGCATCTGCACGTTGAGGACAAACCCCTCCTTGGGAGGTCTTTAGGAAGAGACCGCCCATCTCGGTAGACCCCAGCCCCGAGGGTCCGGAGCTGGGGCACCCGGGCATCCCCACCCTACGCGCCCTGTGCTCCTACCCTCTCTTTATCTCTGGAGAGCCTCAGGATGTTGCCCATGATTTCTTTATCCACACAGGTGAGCAGCTGCTCCTTGGGGGCATGCAGCGCAATGCCGCTGTAGGTGCGCATGAGAGCAGCACGAATGGTCCGGGTTCGCTCCATCTTCCGCCGCCGCTGTACCTGTGTCGACAGAAGTGCCCTGAGACATCAGCCCCGGGACTCCTGCGGCGGGCTCCTGCGGCAGGCCCTGCCCCGCACCCTCGCCAGCTCCTTGTTTCCCCCAGCACCTCCCAGCAGCTCCCCGAGCTGCGAGTGCTGGGGCTGGGAGTTGTTCCCACCCCGCAGCTTGAGTTCTCTCCCTCGGAGAGGGAGGAGGTGCAGCCAGCATCGCACACGCTGCTGGCTGTTACACCACTGACTCGAGAGGTCGAGGAGCTGTCTGGAACCTTTCTGCGGACAGGTACCCGACATAGCCTGTCACGGTCCTGCTCAGAGCCGTGCAGCCTGTGCGGGTCAGTGGCGCAGATGAGCCTGGTCTGCTCACCTCCCCAGGCCAGGCTGCACTGCTCTCTCTGCAGGGCCCTGCCCTGCCCAGAAAGGCTTCCCCACAGCCCCCAGGTGGGGAGCAGAGCCAACGAGACCTCACCAGGCTCCTGCTCCCAGCCCTCAGCTTTGAGGAAGGGGCAGAGTGTCACACTGTGCCCACCCCCTTGTCACCAGCTCCTGCTGAAGTTAAGTCAGGGCAATGTGGCTGCGAGCAAGCGAGCAAGCAAGCAACTGCTGCAGCTGCCCCAGCTGGGTGGCTCTGATCCACCAGGTGCCAAACCCCATCCTCTCCAAAGACACCTCAGGGGCCCCAAGGCCAGGATGTCCCCTCTGAAACACAGGTCTCGGGTAGCTCTTCCAAGAAGGTTAATCTAAAGGCAGCTGCCACAGGGTGGCTGCTGCAGGTGTAGAAGTGGAAAGAAGGCCAAAAAAGGAAAGCCAACCAGCAAGCCCCTCATTCCCTTACCTCCCAGCCCGTGGAAGCCTGGCGGGACCAGTCTTTGGTGAAAGCGGCAGAGAACATAGTCACCGTGCCCAAGACCAGGTGGAAGTGGCTCTCGGCAGCGTGGGACACAACAGAAATCATTCCCTGCAACCACGGAGAAACGGGGAGTCGGTTCCAGTCCAGGCATTCAGCCGTGGCCAGCGACAGTGGCCAGGCAGGACGTTGCAGCAAGCAGGAAACAGCAGCAACGGGGAAAGGAAGGAGGTCTGGAGCTGGCCCAGGAGCAGCCCTCCCTCTCCCCCAGGAAAATCCAGGGGATGCTCAGGACAGGAGCATCACCCCACCTTGGCCTCAGACAGCTCCACAGGGTTTGTCTCCTGGAGGAACCTCAGCACCTGCCCTTGGACGTGTCTGAGGTCCTGACAAGCTGCCAGCACCGTCCCAAGAGCCTTGTACAGGAAAAGCTGAAAGAGAAGAAGCCGAGCCCGAGATGCAGTCATGGCCCGGCCCGTCAGGAGAGGGCTGGCCCCAGATGGACCCCACCACCTCCGGGAGCAGGCAGAGCCGGCCACGATGCCAGGCTGTGGCCAGCCGCTGGGGCAGCCCAGGGGAAACGCCTTTTGGGGACGAGGGAAAGGAAAGCAGTGAAATCTGCCTGCGTGGGCAGAGCACCAGCGCCAGCTCCAGCCCCAGTGCCGGGCAGGACACACACCTTCTCCCAGGAGCCGGCAGCAGAGCTGCCCAGCCGCTGGCTCAGCTCCTGGCTCAGGCCTACGGTCCAGGCCTTGTCCTCCACGGGCTCCAGCGACGCTCGCAGAAACTGGTGTGAACGGGAAAGGAAGCGAGTGTTCCCCGGACCTTGGCCAGGGCCCTTTCCACGCTCACGTGTCCCGGGATGCTGCGGGGGAGAGCTGCCGGGAACGGCAGTCTCTTCCCTCACCCCACCCAACCCTCTTTTCACCAGCTTCCCTCTTCTCCTAACGCCTCATGTGAGACCCCCCGGCAGGCCGGACTTAGAGGAGGAGGCAGTGCTAAGGCGCGTGCCACAGCGTTAGAGGGCATTAGCCATCAGCCGTGGCACGTGTGCAGGCAGCAGCTCCTCTTGAGTGGGCCGGCACCTACTGCCGGGGGAGGCGCAGGGTGCTCAGGAGGTGCCCCCACCTCCTGGTGCCTACACAGGCAGCCCCGAGCTTCCTCCCACAACTTTGCTCCCTCTTCTCCCCCCTCGATTTGTGACACCCCCGCAAGGATGCTGTACCTTAAGCACACGGCGCTCCCACTCTGCAGAGGCCAGGGAGCTCTCAGTTCTGCCTAGGAAGCAAGAGGAAGCAAAAGCTCTCGCAGCTATTTAAGCTCACGCCAAAGACGAGTCCGGCGCTCTCCTCTGCAGTCCGACCTCCCAAAAGTCCCAGGCCATCAGGCTAGAGAGGGCCTACGCGAAAGCCCTTGCGAGGCCAAAGACACAGGAGGGATCCCAGGGGCGGCCGTCAGAGGCATTGACTCAATCTGGGGAAGGACGCACTGGCCGCAGCAGATCCCCACGGAGCGACTGCAGCTCCCACAACAACTCCAACCACCCGGTCCCAACACACATTTTCTCCCGAACCACCCATTGCCTTTTGCCCATTTCCAGCCCTTCTCCCAGGCTACTGCCGAGGACAGCTGCTGCAAACCTCGCCTGGCCTGGGGACTTGGTCCTCCAAAGCCGAGGGCTGCACCCCCTCCAGGAGCACCAGTCCTGTCCCTCTCCCAGACACCATCCTTGGGTGATGCCAAGACCTGCCCTCCGAGGGGACATCAACGGCCCCGTCCATCCCCTGGGCCGAACTGATGCCAGGGGACAGCTGCCCCCAGCCTCAGCACCGGCTCCCTGGAAGGGGAAAGGCAGCAGAGCAAGTGCTGGAGAACTGGGGACAATTGCCCTCCGTCGCGCCGGGCAGCTGCGTTTTCCTGCCCCCCTCCCTCCCCTCCAGCCTCTCCCTCCCCACCTGCACTTTACCTTCCAGGTACTGCAGCAGGAGGGGGATCTCGGTCGCCCACGCCGCCCCCAAGCCTCTGTGGATCCTGCCGTGGAGGGCCTGCAGCAGCTGCAAGGCAGCGACTGCGCGTTCGCGGCTCGGGTAAGGAGCTGCCGCCACCACCTAGAGGAGGGCAGGAGAGAAGGGTCGCTCCTGCCGCCAGAGCCACAGCTTCTCCCAGGAGGGAGCTCGGGAGGGAGCTCGCTGCCGCTTGGCTGGCAGCAGGCAGCCGATGGCTTCACCCAGGGTGCTGCCAGCCCTGAGAACGGAGTGGGATCCCTGATGGGCTCGGGCATGCTGCCTCCTCCTTGGGGGCTCCCGGCACTGGCCTCAACAGCATCTCCACCCCGGGATCTCCCACCACCCCTGGCCAGAAAAGCTCTTTCCCCAGGGCCCCGCTACTCACCAGCAGTCGAGCCAGCAGGGCCTGGGGAGCCGGCAGCCGGGCTGTGGGGAGGCAGAAAGGCTGGGTGAGCTGACGAGCCTCACGCCTCCGATAGCCCCACACAGGGCTGAGGGCTGAGAGCAGCTGCGCTGCAATAGCGCTGGCTGGGGGGCTCCCCAGGGCTGCCCAGCAGGAGATGAAGGCAGCTCCAGCACGGCCAGGAGCGAGCCCCGGCTCACCAGGAGAGCGCTGCGAGCAGGAGAGCCAGGCCTCTGCGCCGGGCAAGGGGCCACGCAGGGCAGAGCCCCTCGTGCCCAGCAGCAGAGCCTGTCTCTGCCCTTTGCTTTTCCTGGGCTCCTGCTCAGGGCTGGTGGGGCGCAGGGAGACGCGGGCTGGCCTGACCCCTGGCCAAACCCAGCAGCAGCACTCGCTGGGGCTCCTACCTTGCTCCTGGGAGTCCATGGCATCCGGCTCCTCCTCCTCCTCCTCGCACCCCGCTCTCTCCCGTCTCTCAACCAGGGCTCGGAGGCAGCGGGAGAGCGGGATCAGCATGCCGCTGTACTGGGCTGGCACCACGTACTGCAGCAGCCTCGGCCACAGGAGCTGCAGAGAAGAACCGGGCAATTCGCCACACTGGCATTTCCGCTCAGCGCGAAGACGAAAAGGACGGTCTGCGTTTCCCTGAGCCTGGTGCGCTTCAGCGCAGGAGGGGACAGGTTCAGGGCACGGGGGAGCACACGGAAAAATGTCCTGAAGGCAAGGAGTGGCCACAGCAGCAGGACAGAGGGCAACTTACTTTGGTCATCCCTCTCAGAGTGACGTCCAGTGAGCCCACGATGTCCAGGCACAGGGCTCGAATTGCTCCATCCTCTGGGTTTTCCCAGGCAAAAAGGCCTCCTGCCACCTGTAAGACAGAGTTGGCAAACCCCCAATTACCTTCAGCTCCCAGCTGATGAGGCTCAGGCACGCCTCACCAGTGCTCCTCTTGCTCCCGTGCCTGCCTCCCTCCCGATGGCCAGACGGACCCAGCTCGAGGACCGGGTCCCAGACCCTGGGAAGGACTGGGAAGCCTGGGAGCAGACAGTGCCGCTGCTTGTCTACTCGGTCCCCTGGGGCCCAAATGCTGCTGTCGTGCCACCAAAGCAGAGGTGAGGAACGTGCCCTTCAGCAAGGCTGTGCTCAGTGCCAGCCCTGGAGGCAGCACACCCAGCCCGACGGATGTGGAGGAGCACCCAGAAGCCCTTTCCTTTGCCCTGCTCCCAAAGCAGAGCCTCCCCGAGCCTCAGAGCGACGCACGTGGATCTCCCAGCTAGAGGGAAGGTGCGGCCAGAGGGAATGTCCTCGGCGAGTCAGCGGGAGGCTCGGCCATCCCCAGCTTTCACCTCCTGGGCACCCAGCTGAATGCTGGGAAATGCTCACCACAGGGACTGCCAAACAGCCCGTCCCCTTGCCAGAAGGGATGTGGGCCCCCAGACTGTTACTGGATGGGCAGGGTGTGCTTTGGAGGGCCAGAGCACGAGAACACCACAGAAAGCTCCTCTAGCCAGGCCCACCTGTCTGCACTGGCTGTGTTTTGCTCACCGTCCACCAGCATTTAAGGATGGAAGATGTCCTGCCCCTACGAGACCCTCCCTTTGCAAGGCGGCTTTGCCGAAGGCGCCTGTGGGCACAGCTCGGCACCACAGTGCCGGGTGGCATGACGAGGTGTAAACCCACATCATCCACTGACATCTCCACCAACATCGGCACAGACACCCACGGGGAACGGCCATTCGGAAGCGGCTCTGACGGCAGTGCCAGCGCCGATGGCTCTGCAGCATGGAGCTCTCCAAGGCCGAGGCCGCCGGCAGGAGCTCTCAGCACGGTCCAGGCACTGGTCAAAAAAACCAGCCCTGGGTGTCCTGCTCTGCCCTTACCAGTCTGCCCGAGGTCCGGCTGAACTCGCTGAAGATGTGCCCCACCACATCCCATGGCCAGCAGCTCTGGGATCCGGAGCTGAGCCGCTCCCTGCTGAACTCCAGAACTGCCCTCCGCACCTGCCAGGGGAGAGTGTGGTTATGACCCTCCTGTTCAAAACCCAGAGGGTTTGCGCCTTTGTGGCTCGCAGAGAGGTGGCGAGGCCACGGCAGAAGCTTTCGCTCCTGGCGTCAGGGCTGGGCTTCAGCACCAGGCTGGATGGGCATTTGCCCCACAGAGCGCAGAGACCTCCCTGCTCTGCCCTGCCAGCTCTCCCCAGGGATGAGCCATCAGCCACCACCTGGGCAACGCGCCAGCACTTCCCCAGGCCCCCTGGCTCTGTCCCACGGGAAAGGGTTTCTCTGCCTCCCCTGGCGGCACCCTCCCTTCCCAAGCCAGTTCACCTGGGCACTGGGGTCACTGCACAAGGAGCGCGTGGCCTCCACCAGCTGGGGCAGCTTCTCTCTCACCGCAGGTGCTGGAAGAGATACGGAGAGGTGTGCATTGAGGCAGAGCCCCAGTGGCAGAAAGGATCCCCTGAAGCTTCCAATGGGACAGAAGAGCGGGGCCTGACTGGCTTCACGGGAAGCAGCGGCGTAGCCGGAGCAACCCCACTTCCAGAGGCTATTTTACAGGGACCGAAGGCTATGGCAACAGAGAGAACAAGAGAAGCAGCACGGGTACGAGCAGCTCCTGTGCAAAGCAGCCCACCTGCCCGCCCACCAGCCTGCCCGTGTTACAGAGCTTGGAGCGTCGTCCCTGGTGTGCCGGCATTTCTAACTGCCGGGGGAGAGCCCTGCTGCGGGGCGTCAGCTCGGCTGGGGGACCCGCTCTTCGCAGCTCCCTTTGGGTGCGGGTGCCCCACTTTCGGCCCGTTCCTGCTGTCAGCCCAGCAGCCCCAACCCCTGCCTTGCGTCCCTGGTCTGTGGCACTGACCGTCAGCGCGGGCCAGCACTCCCAGCAGGCCCAGGGCTGCCACGCGACCGGCCTCGCTCCCACCGCTCAGCTGGGAGTGCAGAAACATGACTGTCTCCTCGGGGCGCATTCGTGCTGCGGGGAAGAAAGCGCATTCTGCATCAGCAGGCAGCTGTCCCCAACAGCCAAGGACAGGGAGAGAGCTGCCACGGCACGGCGGGCCATCGCCCAGTCTCCTCTCCTTACCCTGCAGCATGATGCAGCGGGACAGCACTGCCTTCTGGGCCGGGCCAGGCTCCTCGGTCACATCAGGGAGCTGTGGGAACAAGATCCATTTTAGAGAAAGTGGCATCAGTGCTGAGAGGGACTGAAAAGTAATGGTGCTCTCCGTTCTCCTCTCCCTGGGCACTCTGGGCATGGGACCCACAGCCGAAACCCAGCCCACCCCACGGTGGCCCCGGGCACACACAGAGGTTTGCGGCAGCCCAGGCTGCCCAGGAGCTGAGGCTGAGCAGCGCTGAAAGGCTGCCCTCAGGGTGCTGGCGCTCCAGAGTCCTCCTGCGACTTGGCCGAGAGGGAAATGGCTGTGGGAACCGGGCTGCCGCTCAGGCCCGTGCCAAACAGCCAGGATCAGGCCTCCTGCAGCCTTAAGATGGCACCCGGATCGAAGTCCTGGCATGCTCCGGGCCTGCAGGAAGGTCCCAGTGGAGGAACGCCCTGCTCTGCCCTGCCAGCCGGCAGGTCCTTCCCCTCCGTGGCAATCACGGGTGCAGGCCCCAGGCTTGCGGCAGGGCGCAGGGCTCCCCTTACCTGGCGGCGCACAGCGGTGCCGGTGGCAAGAGCCGTGCCCTGTGGCATTGGGGTCTGAACTCCCTCCAGTATCTCCAGGACATAGCTGAGGCTCTACAAGAGAACGGGGGGGAAGAGGAGGCTAAAGCCACCTAAAGGCACTTGGGAAGGGAGAAACCCAGCACATCTGGGATAAGGGGAGCCCCAAACATCAGCTCCCAGGGAAAAGCCCGACGAGCAGAGCAGCATCAAGAGGGTCTCTTTCCTCGGAACGGAGCCCGGGCTTGACAACTCAGTTTCCCACTCATCAGACCTCGCCAGTCGCCGCATGGGACTGGACATGGCCCTGGGCGTTCGGGCAAAGCTCTTCCTGCACACAGAGCCTCAGGGAGCTGGCAATGCCTCCCTTCCCAAGCAGTTGAGCCCCAGGGACTCTTGCCTCCCTCCCGCCCTGCCCCGGGTTTCTCCTCTTCTGCCCAAAGAGCCCAGGAAACCTCAGGCCTCCTCTGCTCTTCCTGTTCCTTCTCTAAGGACTTCCCAGCTCCTCCTGGCACCCCACAGCTCCCCAGTGCCTCTTAGCACTCGCGCAGACCCACCCCAGCAGCCACGCCAGGCCCTGCGCAACATCTCACCTTGGTGAGCCGGGAGTTGTCTCGGACCTCCTGGCATTGCAGCAGGAGCCAGAGGAGCGGCTCCCAGGTCTGCTCTCGGTACTGCTCCTCATGCAGAAGGACCCCCAGCATGGCAGCCACTGCCCCGAGGACAGCCTGCTTGTCCTGAAGAGGGAAGGGAGAGGCTCCGCTTGGAGGGCCGAAGGTCTGCCTAGTGCTCAGCATCCCCTGGACACCGGTCTGCCCTTCCCAGTGGGAAGGAGTTTCCCTTTCCCTTCTGCCCTGCAGAAGAAGGGCTCGCTCCAGAGGAGAGAGAGCACTTCCCCACCCTGCTACCCCAGCCCTCCCTGCAGAAAGGCCCCAAGGCTCGGCTGCTTCCCGTCGGGAAGCCCCCCTCCCCTCGGCCCTCTGCTCGCACCCCACTGGGCACAGACGGACCCAGCGCCACGGTCATCCCTGCTGCAGCCCCGGGCGTGGAAAGCAGCACTTCTCACCTCTTCCTCCTTGCAGTCCAGCCAATTTGCCACCACATAGCGGAAGAGCGGGTAAATGGCTTCACAGAACTGTGCTACCCCCTTGCGAGGGAAGGGGCATTGCTCCCAGCTGCAGAGGTATGTACTGACTCCTTTCGACCATTGCTCCAGGACTGCACCAGGACAAAGGAAAAGGGAGCATGTGAGAGTCTGCAGCAGGGACGGTACCTTGCGTTCACGCCCAAGCCTGCTTTAAGGACGGTCCCAGGCTCGGCAGGGCTCAGCCCAGCACTAGATCTGGATCCGAGGGCAAGCCGTGCTCTTGAGGTGCCTGGGTTCAAACACCCCACCGTTTCTCTCCTCCTCACACCCATCGCACCTTCTCCTCCTCAGCGGCCCCTTCCCCTCCAGCATTTCCAACTGCACACCCTTCCCTTCCCTTTTCCCTTCCCTTTTCCCCTCCCTTTTCCCTTCCCTTTTCTTTTCCCTTCCCTTCCCTCATACTCGCCCTTTCAGAGCAGGGAGTTTAATCCCGGAGGGAAGCGGGGGAACAGAAACCATGGGAAGGGACCCAGGAGTTTCTCCGTGCAGCGCTGCCGCGTCCCGCCCACAGAAACCTCCTGGCCTTCTCCCGCTTCTCCTACCCACTCGCTGCAGTTTGGGATTGCCCCGGGCTCACACCCACCACGTTCCCTCTGAGATCACATGGAGGCATCGAAGGCCGCCCCTGCCCCTAGGACCCCAGCCAAGGAGCCGACACTCACCGCTGCAGACGGCATGCAGGACCTCGCCGCTCCCCACCCGGGTCAGCACGGCGCGCAGGGCGAGCAGCGTCATTCCCACAAAGGGGATGCACCGCAGGGCTGCAGAGGAGGCAGGGACAGAGGGACCGAGAGGGTCGGTGAGAGACACGGGAGACTGGGGTCCATCCCTGCCAGGGCTGGGGCTGCTGGGCCACGCAGGACGTGCCGGAGGGCGTGGGACGGGCTGCCTTCGCCAGGGGGGAAGCCCTTTGGGGAAATGGGGAGGACGGTGGGGGGCCAAGACCCTGCGGGTTTGTCTCCAACAGGTTCCCACCCTTTGGGAACTGGGATCGGGCTGATAAGGCAGAGCTGCCAACTGGCCCTGGCGCGGAACAAGGAGGCACGGCAACTCCGTAGCCCCCCAGTTCAACACAGGGCGTTTAGGGAGGGGGAGGATCCCTTCTCCTTGTTATCACAGATCTCTACCCAAGGCCCAGGGTGCCATACCATATCTGCGGGCCATTTTGCCCAAGGTGAGGAGCACAATCTCATCAGGGACCTTCCTCATGGCCTTCAGGTGGCTCTGGAGCTCGGACATGACAAAGTGGAAGTGGGAGCGGGCCAGAGCTACCAGGACGTCACTAGCGGCCATCTTCACGTCACCTGTCACACCCTGCAAAAGCGTCACGGGTTAAACACTCCGGAGAAAAAGGCTGAGGCACTAGGGCAGGCTGAATGACCCCATCTCCTCTGCGAGACCCCTCGGGACAGCTGTGCTCGGGGCCGAGCGGCTGCTGCCTCTTGTACCCTGGGATAGGCGAGCAGTTCCCTGGCGAGATGAGGGAGGCTTTGCCCCAGAACAGCCCTGTGCTGCTGCCCCCTCTCCCTCTCCATGCAGATGCCAGGATCAAACTGCCGCAGACTCAGGACCCCCCTGGGACCTCTCCGTGGGGCTGGTGGGTTGCCACGGCTCTTCCTCAAAGCAGGACAAACAGTGTTGAGCTTGAACCCAGCTGTCGCTCAGTTAGAAACAGCCCCGAGTCCGCTTCTCTGCACAGTTCCCTGCCTCCCTGTGGAGTGACTGCTAGAAGTGACTTATCAGTGTGTTCCCCGCACCCCCTTGAGGGAAGGCAAAACCTCCAGGGTGGAATGCAGTGGACACGCAAGGAATCGGTTCCCTAATAATTCTCTGTGCAACGTAACCTGCAACCTTAGATGTTAGCAACACCAAGGGAGTTTGGTGTGCTGACCCTAAGAGAAGTAACACGGAGGGTGGAGTGGAGCGGAGACGCCACGGCCAGTCTCTGTGATATTATCACAGGGATAGGGAACTGGAACGATAGGAACGGTAGGTCCCTGCATTGAATCCACGGAAGCAAGGAGGTAAAATCATGGGGGTTCTGTCGATCTACCGCCCTACTTCTGATTTATCTCCTAAGTGCCCTGTCCTGGGGTACTGACACGCAACATCACGTCCTCTGGGTGAACTTTGCTCATTATAATACCAAAACACACCTCCATCCCAAAAGCTACCCGCCTCCAAAGTGCAACCACCCCTCACTGAGCCTGCGCTCTGAATTTTTTTCTAGCGTGTCCTTTTAAAAGCAAGGCGAGAGAACTTAATACCAATCAAAGTAAAGGCATGCATGACTTGAGTCACTCGAGCTCCACCTAAATAGGAAAATAGTATAAAAAGGCCCAAAGAGAGGGGGACTACTAGGGAAGATACCATCGTGGACAAGTTGGGAGGACATCACTGCCTTCTGGGGTCAGTCGACAGGCTGAACCTCTCTTCCCCCCAGAGGGACACCTCTTGGGTGAGATTCGAACACTCGGCTGTACCGAGTGCTTTCCCGGGAAACTTAGAATTCTTTAGAGCTCTTTTTCTTCCATAATTGAATGCGCTTGTAGTCGACTGTATTATTATTTGCACGTGCCTTGCAGACAGTGTATTTATCATCGGCAATCCAAAAGAACCTGTACTCCTGTTGCTTTAACAAACTGTACTATTCATTAAAATCTAGCCATGATAGTTCATTGAACGCAACCAAGCTCCTTAAGTCTGGCTGTGATAGTTCATTGAACGCGACTAAACTGAAAGTACAGTGCGCTATTTGTGCGTCCATAATCGTGATAGTTCAACACATTGAACGCGACCGGACTTACAGTGCTGAATTGGGCATCACCCAGAATCTAAGCCTAGCCGCCCCCAGCCCCTCTGACATCTAAAGACAAGCTGGAACGCAAGGGGGGTTATTTTCTGCCAGAAGTCTTTACCCTTTAACACAACACTCCCCTCTCCAAATTCCCTGTCATGACGAGTCCCCAGAGCCTCTCCCTTAGGACCTCTGCTGGGTCTGAACAACCGAGGAACATCTCTGCGCCACTCTGTATTTCCCCCAAAACCAGGGGCAGAGGCAGGCTGCTTGGGTGGCCTTGAAAGAGAACAAGCTCACCTGGGCTGCTCGCATGTCACTCAACGCCTCTGCTATCAGGCGGTTCACAACGCCACTCGTCAAACAGCCGTCGTCTCCCCACAAGACGCTCTCCAGCTCCCGGTACGTCTCCACTCGGTCACCCTGGGGACGGACCACAAAGGGGAGTGATGGGACTTGCTTTGCCCTTGTTCCCAGGGAGCCACGACAGAGACCTGCTGCCCCCCAAATCATCTGCGTGACACAGGCACGAGGGACGAGTTGCAGGCATCGGTCAGGACAGCCACGGGGAACAGCAGGATCTTCCACGGCGCCTCTGACACGAGCAGAGAGTCAGACAGGGAGATCGACTCCACCGGGGCAAAAGGCCACATGGGAGCCTGGGCGGTCACTCCTGAAAACGGGGGATGGCGGAGGTCAGGGGGAAAGTGCCGGACAAGGAAGGGTGTGACTGTTCACTCAACTCCTGCCTAGATTTTGGCTAACCCAGCTCCTGCTAAGGCCTGGTGTATGCTGGGAGCAGCACCATTAGGTCAAAGCGAGAGCACCGCGTAGGCAGGACGGGTGGCCAGAGAGAGCTAAAGGGCCATGATGCAGCCACTACCAGCTGCGGATGGCTGTCTCCGGCAGCCATTACCTTTTGTCTGGTAGTTTCCTCAGAATCCACTAATGTACGGAAATGGTATAGACCCAGCCTCCAAGCTGGAGGGTATAAAACATCAGCTTACTCAAAAAGCTTTTGAAGCAGATCCAACAGCAGCTGAACTGCTGAGGCTTTCATGCTTCCCGGTGCGACACAGGGGACGCCCACACCGTGATGGAGGAGGAAGGGTGAGCGCTCTCTCAGTTGGCTCATAGGTTCATAGCAAAAAAATTCTTTTTTTTGCTCATACGTGCGCGATATTAAGAGTTACAGATTATAAGTTATGAAACCTTACGACTTGACTGGTGAAGGAGTGAATTCACGTGATAGACGAGTCTGGGAGAAGGGAATTGAGCCCCTGTCATGGTTTTTTATTGTATTTCTGACTGAGCTCATGAAATAAAGTTGAAATCACAGCGTATGTTGTCCTGTACATTTGAGAGATCCCAATGGACCGTGACAAAGGGGAAGGCATGGGAACGAGACCATGCCCCGAGGAGGGGAAGCCGTGAGCACCCTGCGCCTTGGGGCCCAGTGTTGCTCCTCGCATGGGCAGGAGCCCCAGCACTGGGAGCTCCCGGGGAAAGGAGTGGGGAGCAATGGCATTAGTCCAGCTTGAGCAGCAGGATCGGCGCCTGGGGACAAAGCGCCTGCAGGAGGGCAGAGGTGCTGTCAGGTGAGACGCCCCTCTGCCACGGCACCCGGGGAAGCCAGGGGCATGGAGGGGAGCCCTCAACCCCCACCTCACCTCATGGTCTTGCAGTCGCTTTAGCAGAGAAGTCCCGACGGCCACAAAGGTAGTGACGGCCGCAGGGACGGTCCCCGTCACCCCGCCTCTGTCCTCAGAACGCGCAGGTCTGGACTGGGAACGCACGCATGAGCAGAGAGCTGCAAGAAAAGAAAGAAATGGCTTTGCTGGCTGCGGGGCTTCGCGCCAGGGAGGGGTGAGGATCTTCCCAGACTGCCCCAGCACTATCAGCCTGTGCTGGGCTGTACTGGCAAGAGGGAAGTCAGTGGGATGAGGGGAGGGAGTCTTCCCCTCACCGCGGCAGTGGGAAGACCATCTTGGGGGACTGGGCCCGTCCCGGGCTCCTCAGTGACAGAACGGCAGCAATGCGCTGGAGCGAGTCCAGCACAGGGGCCCTGAGCTGGCCAGGGGACGGACATGGGCTCCGCAAGGAGAGGCCGGCAGGGCTGGGGCTGGGCAGCCCTGACAAGAGCCGGCCAGCCCAAGTCACCTCGGAGCAGCCCCCAGCTGCCTCACGGTGGCCAGGGAGAGGATGGAGCCAGGACCCTCCGGGACGTGCCTGGCAGCAGGATGAGAGGTGATGGGAGGCAGCCCCCAGCACCCGGCTGGGACAGACACTGCCCCCAGCACGTATCAGACCCCAGCCTCCCACCAGCCCCTCACCTCTGAGCGCTCTCATCCTCCGCATGGGCAACAGGATCCCACGGATCGACACGCTGCTCCTCCACGCAAAAGCCATGAGAAACTGGGGCAGCACCAGCCCCAGGAGGAAGATGTAGAGCCCAACCACTGTGACCTCACAGAGGGCTCCGGTGACATGGGGACATGTGCTGGGGACGCAGCAGCACCCTGGGGACCCCCCCAGGCCCAGAAATGCAGGATTTTCCATCACTTGAATTTGCTCATGCTCCTCAAACAGTTTTAGCAAAGACTTGCTCCAGACAGCCCTTCCCAGCTCTGTCCCTGGGAAGACTGGGACTTCTTTTCTCTCTCAGAAGAGAAGACTTTTCCTTCGGCAGGGGACTGATACTGGTGGGGTGTCCCAGGCTGAAGGCAGGAGTCTGGAGAAGAACAAGCAGCAGTGGATGGGGATCAAGTCAGGTGAAAGGCAGAACATTAAAGCAATTAAGTTTACTAAGAGTAAAGAAATGAGTCTAATGACCATCAAGAAAAAGGAGAAATGTTTGTAGAGCACGCTACTGTTAGTGTCTTTAGAGAAATGTGATGGGTTGACCCTGGCTGAACGCCCAGAGATAAGGACAGGAGAGATCATTCACTAATTACCGTCACAGGCAAAACAGACTCAGCTTAGGGAAAATTAGCTCAGTTTATTACAAATCAGCCAGAGTAAGGTAATGAGAAATAAAACGAAATCTCAGAACACCTTCCCACCCCCCTCCCTTCTTCCCGGGCACAACTTCACTCCCGGATTTCTCCACCAAGCCCCCCCAGCGGCACAAGGGGGACAGGGATGGGGTTTACGGTCATCACACGTTATTTTCTGCCGCTTCACCTCCTCAGGGTGAGGGCTGATCACACTCTTCCCCCGCTCCAGCGTGGGGTCCCACCCACGGGGTCAGTCCTCCACGAACTTCTCCAACGTGGGCCATTCCCACGGGCTGCAGCTCTTCACGAACTGCTCCAGCATGGGTCCTTTCCACGGTGTGCAGTCCGTCAGGAGCACACTGCTCCAGCGCGGGTCCCCCACGGGGTCACAAGTCCTGCCAGAAAACCTGCTCCACGGGCTCCTCTCTCCGCAGATCCGCGGGTCCTGCCAGGAACCTGCTCCAGCGCGGGGTTCCCACGGGGTCACAGCCTCCTTCGGGAACCCACCTGCTCCGGCGTGGGGTCCTCCACGGGCTGCAGGTGGAGATCTGCTCCACCGTGGACCTCCCTGGACTGCAGGGGGACAGCCTGCCTCACCAGGGTCTTCACCACGGGCTGCAGGGGAATCTTCGCTCCGGCGCCTGGAGCATCTCCTCCCCCTCCTTCTTCACTGACCTTGGTGTCCGCAGGCTTGTTTCTCTTACATGTTCTCACTCCTCTCTCGGGCGGCTGTTCCAGAGGCGTTACCACTATCACTGAGTGGCTCGGCCTTGGCCGGCGGCGGGTCCGTCTTAGAGCCGGCTGGTATGGGCTCGCTCTCTCTCAAACACAGGGGAAGCTTCCAGCAGCTTCTTACAGAAGCCACCCCTGTAACCCCCCCCCGCTACCAAAACCTCTGTGTATCACATTTTTAAGAACGGTCATTAAAATCTACATTCATCACACAAAATCTTCACTCACATCAACAAAAAGAATTCCCCACTTATCAAGCAGCTCTTAACTCTCTAGCTGCGTTCAGTCCATGTTTTGCCCGTTACCTCTCTCAGTTACTATCCTTATCTCAAATTCCTCACACTGCCCGCATTCTCCACCAAAAAGACTGTGATGGGTTGACCCTGGCTGAACGCCAGGTGCCCACCAAAGCCGTTCTATCACTCCCCCATCCTCAGCTACAAGAAAGTAGAACTAAGGCAAATTATGTGGTGGGTTGAGCTCAGGTGGGAGCTAAGCCCTGCTCCCCAAGCTGGGCAGGCAAATCAGAATAAGGAACTGGTGCTATCGGTTTTCTTTCCTTCCTCTGGCTTTGCTGAGGGGACTGAAGAGCCTGTGTTTTTTTCTAGAGCCATAGGCTGCTTTGGGTTGGAAAGGAACTTAAACAAGGCTAGCACACTGTGGCATAGGCAGGCAGGACGGGAGAGGCGTCCCTGGGTGGGCTCGAACCACCAACCTTTCGGTTAACAGCCGAACGCGCTAACCGATTGCGCCACAGAGACTCCCGAAGGGAGCTCCCCGGGGCTTCCCAAGGGCAGGCAGATGTTTGGCCATTGCCAGGGAAGCAGAGCTTCCTCACGTGGAATGGGGACCTGGGAAGAGAAGCACCACAACCCTCAAGGCCCACCCTTCATCCTTGTCTCCCTGAGCGACGGACCTCCCCTCCCACGGCATTCCTGCGAGCAGGCCTGTCCCATTCCCTGCCCGCTGCAGGCCACCCACCTGCAGTTAGCAAAGGCGGGCACCAAATCAACTCCTCCTGGAGCCTTGCACAAGTGCTTCGACTTCAAGAAGCACAAGAAGAAGCGGGAGGGCAAGACGGGTTCCCTCCGAGCGCCCCTCGTCCAAATGCCTGCCGCTGGAGAACGCCCAGCTCAGCCGCTTGCCCTGCGCCTGGCACACTCAGCTCCCAGGACTGCCGGAGCCCTCGGCACTGCAGGTGCCTACAGGAACCTCCTGGCCCCATGAGAAGGCCCCACCTTCTTCTCCCATGGGTCAGCACCGCTGGGGAGGGCTGCCAGTCTCCTCCCTTCAGGCGGTGCTGCCTCGGATCGCTCCCCTCGGCTGTCACTGTGCCCTGCTTTGGGGCCCGCCCTCCCCTCAGGGCTGCCTCTGACTGGCCCCAGGGCTCAGGCTGCCCAGGTGCCCCTGAGGTGATGCTCTCTGGGATTGGCCGCCTGCTGCGTGTGCTGCCCGCCCTCCCCTGAGGCGATGTTTCCTCCGATTGGCTGCCTGAGACTGCTCCTCCCATCCGGCGATGGGTCAGGCGGCTCATCAGTCAGCTGTGCTCTGCTCTTGCCAGCTGTGATTGGTGGAGCGGGCATGCCCCGCCTCCAACCAGCACCCCCCCACACACCCCGGCAGGGTGCCCAGCTTTTGCCCCTCTTGCCGCCTTTCCTGCAGGCCTCGAAGCTTGACTGGTGGGTTACCTGTCCATCACATGCCTTGCCCCCGCCTCCTCAAACGCGATTGGCTGACTCCCCAGGGACTGCTGGGTGGAGGTTGCCAGGCAACGAACTCCACCTTTAGGGCTGAGCGCCTCAGCGTGGAGCTGCGGGCCCTGAGGAAAGGCAGGGGGTCATCAAAGGCGGGTTTGGACCCTAAAACCGAGGATTTCGGCCCGAAACAGGAGGCTCTGGGCACTACGAAGGATAGGCGCGATGCTACAGCTGACGCTGGGGACCCTGCGAAGGAGGGGAACCTCTTGGTTCCTCTGCCCTTTGCCCCAGGGTGCCGTGTATGGGGCAGGACTCTGGACTCGAGAGGGAAACTTCCTCTGGCTCGCGGGCCAGAGCAGAGCACGCAGGAGGTTGCCACCTCTGAAGACCGGGACGAAGGAAGACTGGCCAGCTTGGCCCTGGCCGGTGCCCCCGCCACAGCAGGAGCCCCCCTCAGCCTGCTGTTCAACCCAGAAAGGGGCTCCGTTCCCGCTTACATCCTCACCTTTACCAAGGAACACCTTTAGGAAGGACTGGGCAAGGCGGAAGCACGTGCTTCCTTTGAGCGAACTTTGCAGAGCGTTCCGTTTGGGTCACGCGTGTGGTGGGACCCGCGGGACAGGGGGCTGAGGCTCACGTGGGCTCGCAGCCGGGCCGGCGTGCACAGCAGCCCGAGGGACAAAACCACGTCTCTGCTGGTGGCCTCCCTGTGTGGAGCTGCCCCTGCCCCCTGCAGATGTGCAGAGGCTCGCTGGGGGTGAGGAACAGCACCAGCGGGGCCTGGGTTAACGGGCAGGGGTCTGATGGGCCAGCCAGATGCTACTCTCCGTCCCTCTGCTCGGCCCCTGTGCCACTGCTGACCCTTTATGTCCCCCCGCCATTCCCCACTCGTCCCCCAGTGCCCCCCTTCCGCCCCCTGCCCACACACCTGTAACCTCCTGTGACCCCCTCGGTTCCCCCCAGTGCCCCCTACTCCCCCCAGTGTGTCACTGGGCAGTGCCGTGGGGGGGCCCAGCGTGATGGGACACCGGGAGGGCGAAGCCTGCTGTGGCGATATGGTCGGGGCTCTCCCGGGCTGTTCCCTGCACCAGCGCGGGCTGGTGCTGGAGGTGGTCGTGCCACGGCGGGAGGGGTGGCGAGGGGATCCCCATGGGCAGTGGGAGGGCACGGCAAGGCCCCAGGACCCCACGGGGAGACCCCTGCTCTGGGGTCTGTCCCGGCATGACTCCATTGTCCCCAGCCCGGGAAGATCTGAGAGGGGCCCCACAGCTGGCAGCCCCCAGCCTCGGTGTCACCCACACGTTGTCTCACCAGCCGCCGGGGTGCTGTTAGGGAAAGAACAGATATACTCCCCTTTCGGTGTCTTTTGATGAGCTTTAATTAACTCTGTGGTGCTGGCTGGGGCCAGGTATTGCGGAGGGATTCCTCTAGCGCCTGCCTCGCTCGGAGGTCCCTGTCGTCCTGCGGTCCCGAGAGATCTGGAACAACACCACAGGCAGCGCCGTGGGGACCTGGTCCCGGCCAGGTGCTCCCCTGGCCACCCCGCTCCAGGGACCCGTTCGCCGGGGATCTTCCCACAAAAAAAGACATCCCAAGCAGCAGTATCTCAGTAAAAGTCCTCTGACCCCTTCCTTCCCCATCTCCTGCCTTACCTCAGCAAAGAAAGCTGTAGCTGTCATCGCAGTTGAACTGAGCAGGAATTCAGCCACAGCAAGAGGTTCTTCACCAGACCGGGGGAGATGACCCCAGTGTGGAGCAGTAAGCTGCGCAGGGGTCACAAGCGAGGGACACAGTTACCCAGGAAGGCCACAGGCCGGGCCTCCAAAATTCACTTGTGCTGATGCAGACACTACTCTTCAGCTCCCGACGGCTTCCCAGGCACACCGGGAGGGTTCCAGCGGCCATTTCCCTGGGCACAGCCCTGCAGGAGTTGGCCAGATGCATCCCTGGGGCTCTTACCTGATCAGGAGACGCACCCCCTGAGGGTGAGCCACGGGGTCTTCCAGGCGAGCCCACACTCCCCAAATCTCGAGCAGCTGCATCCATCTCTGCCCCATGCATTTGCCCAGCACCAACTTTATAGCTGAAAGGAAAATCCTGGCAAAAGAAACAAAGCGCAAAATAAACAAACCCAATCAAACAAAACAAGTCCAAATAGCACCACTGCCAGAAACCCCAAGAACTCTCAAATGGCAGCAGGTTAGGGGAAGACTGATCTGCAGCAGAGCTAAATACCCCTGGAAAGATGCTTCACAGCCTTTCAGACTGCAGCTAACGACACTGGCATTTTCTTCATGCCCCAGACCCACCGAAGCAGAAGAAAACCCACGCCTCTAGACTGACTCCACGCTAGGTGTCAACCAAGGCCAACACCTCATACCTCTTCCCACCAGCCTTTGGCCAAGAATGACACCAGGGCCCGCAAGAGTCACTTCTCCAGCGGGGGTCCATTGAGGGAGTGCAATGCTATTGTGCACACAAGGGTATGCAGGAGGCAAGAGGACGGCCGTCCGCAGTATGAGCTGCGTAAGACCTTCCTGCCTGGGAGCTGGAGTTTCTCCATGAAGGAACAGAAGTAAAACCAACCACGACGACCGCTTTCCACATCTAGGAAGTGGGGCAGGCGAAGCCCTCCCTCAGCCCCACAAAGGCACATGCCTTGGCACGGGGAACTGAAGCCAGCCCCTCCATCTGCCCCTTCGGCTCTTTACCTGCACGGCTTCTCCACATGCAGTTGTTTCCAGCTGGTCATGAGCAAAAGCTGCCTCTCCCCACCCAGCATTTCACTGGCCCACCTGAGCAGGCTGGGAAGGAGGTGGGGAAGCAGTTGCATGAGCTCCTCCGTGCTCCTCAGGTCAAACACCACCTCGGAGATGGCACGGGTGATCTGCAGAGAAACATGACCAAGAACCACCTGTTCAGGGAAGGCCTTTTCCCACCAGCCTGGTTCCCCCGCCTGCCCGGGGTGGGGGGTCACTGTCCACACTTGTCACTCCTGCGACAGCCTTGTGGCTCAGGAGTACCAAACTGCCCTGGCTCCCCACACTCCTTGAGGCCGGCCCAGCACAGCGCCCTGCGAATCTCCACAGGCACCCGCAAAGGGCACCTGACTCCCTTGCGCCCAAGTGTGAGTTAGCAAGCAGATGCCGAGCTGCAGAAACGTGTCTGCCGTTGAACGTACCTTCAGAGTCTCCAGAGCAGTCTGACAGCTGTGCTGCTCACAAGTGGAGGAGTCCGTCCCCAGGCGGTCGTTTCCTGCTCTGTTTAATTTCTCCACTAAGCACCTCAGGATCTGAATGCCGAGGATGCTTCTCCCCAGGCTCCTCCACAGCTCCACCGTGTCACTGCAAGGGAAGAGACGTTCACCCCTGAGCCCGTATCCTTGCGGTCCTGCGGTGCCCTCAAACTTCCTCACCTGCAATGGGGCTTACAATGCCCCACTCACAGCAGAGACACAAGCATGCAGTCTTGCAACACTCCAGACTGCTTGGGCAGAAAAAAAAGACCTGCTTCTCAACCGGACCCCCCCAGGGCAAGGAAGCTGCAGGGTCCCTGTTTGACTACAGTGGGGAGGTGGGTAGTGCCCGTACCTGTCCATGAGCAGACTCTTCTGGAGGAGACTGCTGATTACAGGCTCCTGGTGAAAGCGGGTGAGGAGAAACACTGCACGGAGCACGAAGGGCCTGTGGGTGCTCTGCTGCACGTAGCTGTAAAGGGTGCTCAGGATTTTTGGCACCTGAATGGAAGAAGAGGAGAAAGAAGGGCTCCTTTACCCCCTCCTGTGGGGCCCAGACACAGTCATTCGGCAGACAAGCGATGCCTGCTGCCTCGACACAGAGTCCAGATCCAGCTCGAAACCTCACGCCTTCCACCCTGCCTGACCCTGGCTCACATCTGGAGCCCAGTGTGCTCTTGGCAATCGTGCACCTGCATGCACACACGCACACGCATGCACACGCTCACATGCACAGCCTCGGTCGCTGCACGTGCCGGGGCCCAACCCTATGAGCAGCTGCGTGCCCTGTGTGCACACAGAGGACACGGACCCATTTCACGCTCAACGCTTGGCTAACTCTCCCCATGTGTCCATAGCGATGCAAGACCACGACCAAACACGCTCTTTGAGACCCCGCAGATGCCTTGCAGGGCCTCTGCAAGCGCACGTGTCTCCTTCCAGAGGAACCCCGTTCTCCAGGGACGCTTTTCCTTGCCTCCACCCTCCTGAGACTGAGTTAGTCTGCACTGCTTGAGCCACTGGTGGCCCTAGAGCCCAAGCGGAGCGCAGCAGAGCGTGAGCGGAGGAGAACAGGAGCCTTGAAAGGGCAGGCACAGCACGAGGCCAGAGGCTCCCAGGCTACAGATGGGCAGCAACTAGTGGCTAAAGGAAGGGCACCTCACAGGCTGGGTAACACCACAGTCGGGGAAAGCAATGAGAGCAATGAACAGCGATGCAACCTGTGGAAAACCTAGCGTGCCCAGCAAAGCTCAGAGTAGATGGAATTGGGGACCAGTGAAGAAAGAGAAGGGTGAGGTGGGTCCCTGGGCAGGGAGGACTGACAGTGACCCCAGAGGAAGGGGAGGAATGGCAAGGCTGGTGCCTCCCAGTGCCTCACTCATGGGAAGGACCCAGACCAATGGCAGACTTTGGACAAGAAGTGCCCATAGCCTTGTCACCAGCTGGAGCAGGCGCCAGCAGCGGGTGCTAATGCACGACTCGGACCATCAGTAGCCCCTTGGCTCGGCACACAGGCGGCATTTCTTGAGCCCATGCCAACTGCACAGGGTGTAGTGCAACAGCCAACAGGAGAAAAGACAAAGTCTAATGGCAAAAAAGCTCTCCTTTACCTCCTGGACTATCTCCTCTCTGCATTCCACCAGGAAGATGAACACCCACTTTCCCACTGCTCTTGCACGTGGGCGCGTGACATGCAGCAAGCTGTCCAGGATGGCAGTCAGAAAGTCCACAGCCTGTGCTGCAGGGATGCACCTGCAAACAGCCTGGAGAGAAGTCAGGAACAGGAGAGCCCGCATCACAGCTCTGCCCCAGCGATTCGGAAAGGAAAGGCAACTTGACGGGACTGTTAGTTCAGCAGTCATGGAGGGGCCAGTCTCTTGGCCCTCCTGCTGTGCCTACAGTGCTGTTTACATCTGGTGCAGCTAACCGATTTGGAAGTGTCTACCCCCTTGTTGTTTGCTTATATACCAAATTGGTATTCTGACAAGAGCACTCACGCACACACACGTGTGTGCAAACACACACATCACGGTGTCTGCTCCAGCGTGCCTAAAGGACGGTCTTGCCTCAGAGCCTCCTGCTACTTGCTAACAACAGCTGTCCTGGACAGCCCGCTCTGGAGACAGAGACTCTGGAGGGGAGCAGGGAGACGTGCAGGAGCCCAGGAGCTGGGCCCCCACCCCACTGTTTCGGGGCCAGTTACCTTTGTTATTTGGGTACAGGTCTCCGCAACAGTCTCGGTGTCCGGGCTGTTCAGCTCCTCATAAAGGCACCGGATCTCATCTGCCTGCGGCACCTTCATGCTCTTGGCTGGAACAAACAGCAGGAGAGAAGAGGAGTCACGTCTACAGAAAGCCAACCTCTGGCCCCAGATACCAGTAAAGGAGAACCCCCCGTGGTGGCAGGGAAGGCCACAGGGAAAGCCAGGGCTCTCCTGAACTTGGGGCAGCGGGATTTCCTGAGCCCGATAAATGGCTGACAAATCCCGGGCTGGAAAGAGCCCTCTTCCTCCTTAAACCATTTGCTGGGGCTTCAGGGTTTCAGCAGCCTCTGCTCCTAGCAGCTGCGTCCCCTATTCCCACACAGGCCACCATCGTCTCTGGGAGGCAGGAAACCTCCCTGTGACTTCCCCAGCACAGGCAGACCCTGCTGCCTGAAGAGGAAAGGGTGCAAACACAACCCTTTGCAGCACGCTCTGGGCCTGCAGCTCAGATCCCTCCTCCCTGCCCAGTTTGCTCTGGGCAGCAAATTGGCTTCCCCTCTTGTGCTCCACAGGAGATTTCTTCCCTGCCAGGGATGACTTTGGAGACTGCCTGGGTAGCTGCCTGTCTCTCCAGGCTGAAGGCAGGGAGCGAGGGGGCAGGCACCCTCTGAAACGTCGGGGACCTCATCCGAGCGAGTTGTCTGACCACCCTCTGTCTCTCCTGGACCGTGGAGAGGGACAGACGTGGAGGGGGACAGTCCCCAGCACTGGTGACGATGTCCTGCTCTCAGACAGCAGTGAGGGATGGCCCTGACCACCCAACCTCACGCACGCCCCGGGGAGGTGGGACTCGGCAACACTCTCTCAGGGATCCTTCCTGAGATGGGCAGGGGGGCAGAGGGCTAACAGGGTGGGGGCACAAAACCAGCCGAGCACGTTGCCTCCCCCTTCCCTCCACGGGACCCCGGTGGCGCCAGGCCAGGAAGGGAGGGAGGGAGGATTGGGCTGAGCAAGGCTGGGAAGCGCCTGCTCTCCTCACCTTGCATTTGGAGAAGGTAGTCAAGGCAGACCCATGCCCTCTGATGGCACGTGTCCAGGCAGTCGCTGGTCAGAGACCCCAGCAGTCCCACCAGGGAGCCGAACTGCTTGTAGGAACATCCTCTCTGCAGGGGACAGCAGCAGGAAAAAGGTTGCAGGCAGCCCCAGCGCCCGCTCGCCTCTACTGCCCAGCCTGCTCCCTGGGCAGCGACCAGGCAGAAGGGCAGGCAGAAGGGCTGCCCCATAATCCCAGGGGCCCCGAAAGCCAGCACCCAGCTGGGCAGGGCTCCTTTCCAGGGCCACGAATGGTGGCAAAGGGGCACCAGGGCACGCGGAGGGTCCCTACTCACCGTGAGCTCACATCGCTCCTTGCAAGCGCCCAGCACGTGGGTGCAAACCTGCAGGGCTCTCTCCCGCTCCCCTTCTTTGGCTGAGGTGAGCCAGCCCTTCAGGACCTGGGGCAGGGGGCATCTCTCTCGCAACAGGAATCTTTCTCTCCCCGAGATCCCTCTCCCTCTCCCTTCTTCTCTGGCCCCTTCCTGGTGCATCCCCCGCCCCACCAAGCACCGGCCCTGCAGCCTTCACCGCCTCGCGCTCTGCAGCCGCCTCTGCCCTGCCCTCGGTCTTGCTTCCCTGCTGGCGTCTCCCTGCTCCGGCCTTCCCCCCAGGGCTGCTCTCGCCCAGCTCAGGGCTGGCTCTTGGCTTTCCCTCCACCAGGGCCCACTTCGCTGCCTGTCCTGGGGCTGCAGTGGCCGGGCGCTCCTGACCCCCAGCCCCGGCCAGATGCACAGCCCCAGAGCAAGGAGCCAAAGCCCCATTTGTCTGGAGGAAAGGTATCCACCTCCTATCACCCACTAAGGTCTCGATTCTCTGCCCTGGCAACGCTTTCCCTGTTGCCCCGTGGCTACTCACGTGGAACGCTTTGCAAAAGCAGGCAGAGGTCGCCTCAGCCTCCAGAATGGTTTCTATGAGGTGGCCCAGATCTTCCATGCCTCTCCTGCGCAGAAGCTAAAAGCAGCAAAGGAGAGCTGAGGCTATGCATCATGGGGGCTGCCAGCGCGTGCTGAGGTGGGATCCTGACCCAGAGGTGGGCAGGCACTGGCCGGTGGGTACCTCCATGTTCGCAGCTGCCCTCACACTCTTCCTTCCCTTTTTCATCTGCTCCTTGGAAGGATGGGACAAAACACTCTGGCAGCACACTGCCAGCAGGTTGCCATTTTCCTTCCTGCTCAGAGGCGGCCTCAGCTTGCTGGCCAGAGGAAGAAGGGAGACAAAACAGAAAGGGGATTTACTAGCCCTCTCCAGGGTGGTTTAAACCACAACTGAGTCCCTCCTAATCGAGGGCCCCAAATCCAACCCCCCCAGCCCATGCCAGCGAGCACTGCCTTCAGCTCCAGCAATTCCTACCTCCTCCCAGGCAGCAGGCAACCCCCCCCACCAGGTTAAGGAACCCCTGGGGCTCCCTTCTTCTGGGAGACACCTGGAATGGGGAACACCCTCCCACTCCACAGCCCCAGCAGCTCCTGGCCCCATGCTCAAGCTGGGCTGGGGCACACTGGGAGTGCCCAGAGCCTGGGGAACAGACCTCACCTCAACTCCTCCAGGGCCTGAAACACTCCATACACCAGGGAGTCCCAGGGCTCCCTCTTTATCCAGTCCTGCAAGTCCCAGAGACAAGTGCAGAGTTGGCAGCGGGCAGGGACACCGGACAGCCCTCCCGCCGCCCCGGGGACAGGCTCTGCTGCCAGGCCTGGGCAGACGCTGCCCCATCTCCCCCACGGAACCCCAAAGGCACTGCAGGAGGGACCCTGCTCCTCAGCCACAGCCACCCAGTACCAGCACCCAAGGGCCCCACCAGCTGCGGACACAGCTCCAGGAGCTCACGTGAAGCCGAGAGGCCATCGTGCCTCTGGGGAAACCAGGCTGATGGCGCAGCCCAAAACTCCCCCGTGTGACGGCTCCAGCTACGGACACTCACCAGCAGGGTCCGCATCGCCTCCTGCTTTAAGGAGAGCTCAAAGCTGCCGCAGTCGCCCGCAGCCTGGATGGCACAACTGACCTCGGTGATGCTCTGCACCAGGGCGAGCTTGAGCTGCAAGTCCTGAGGCCAAAGAGAGCAAAGCACCCCTTGAACTCTTTGAAGGGCTGAGAGGTGGAAGAGGAGCATGGGCAGGGGGAACCCACGGAGGGCTTGCATCTGCACGTTGAGGACAAACCCCTCCTTGGGAGGTCTTTAGGAAGAGACCGCCCATCTCGGTAGACCCCAGCCCCGAGGGTCCGGAGCTGGGGCACCCGGGCATCCCCACCCTACGCGCCCTGTGCTCCTACCCTCTCTTTATCTCTGGAGAGCCTCAGGATGTTGCCCATGATTTCTTTATCCACACAGGTGAGCAGCTGCTCCTTGGGGGCATGCAGCGCAATGCCGCTGTAGGTGCGCATGAGAGCAGCACGAATGGTCCGGGTTCGCTCCATCTTCCGCCGCCGCTGTACCTGTGTCGACAGAAGTGCCCTGAGACATCAGCCCCGGGACTCCTGCGGCGGGCTCCTGCGGCAGGCCCTGCCCCGCACCCTCGCCAGCTCCTTGTTTCCCCCAGCACCTCCCAGCAGCTCCCCGAGCTGCGAGTGCTGGGGCTGGGAGTTGTTCCCACCCCGCAGCTTGAGTTCTCTCCCTCGGAGAGGGAGGAGGTGCAGCCAGCATCGCACACGCTGCTGGCTGTTACACCACTGACTCGAGAGGTCGAGGAGCTGTCTGGAACCTTTCTGCGGACAGGTACCCGACATAGCCTGTCACGGTCCTGCTCAGAGCCGTGCAGCCTGTGCGGGTCAGTGGCGCAGATGAGCCTGGTCTGCTCACCTCCCCAGGCCAGGCTGCACTGCTCTCTCTGCAGGGCCCTGCCCTGCCCAGAAAGGCTTCCCCACAGCCCCCAGGTGGGGAGCAGAGCCAACGAGACCTCACCAGGCTCCTGCTCCCAGCCCTCAGCTTTGAGGAAGGGGCAGAGTGTCACACTGTGCCCACCCCCTTGTCACCAGCTCCTGCTGAAGTTAAGTCAGGGCAATGTGGCTGCGAGCAAGCGAGCAAGCAAGCAACTGCTGCAGCTGCCCCAGCTGGGTGGCTCTGATCCACCAGGTGCCAAACCCCATCCTCTCCAAAGACACCTCAGGGGCCCCAAGGCCAGGATGTCCCCTCTGAAACACAGGTCTCGGGTAGCTCTTCCAAGAAGGTTAATCTAAAGGCAGCTGCCACAGGGTGGCTGCTGCAGGTGTAGAAGTGGAAAGAAGGCCAAAAAAGGAAAGCCAACCAGCAAGCCCCTCATTCCCTTACCTCCCAGCCCGTGGAAGCCTGGCGGGACCAGTCTTTGGTGAAAGCGGCAGAGAACATAGTCACCGTGCCCAAGACCAGGTGGAAGTGGCTCTCGGCAGCGTGGGACACAACAGAAATCATTCCCTGCAACCACGGAGAAACGGGGAGTCGGTTCCAGTCCAGGCATTCAGCCGTGGCCAGCGACAGTGGCCAGGCAGGACGTTGCAGCAAGCAGGAAACAGCAGCAACGGGGAAAGGAAGGAGGTCTGGAGCTGGCCCAGGAGCAGCCCTCCCTCTCCCCCAGGAAAATCCAGGGGATGCTCAGGACAGGAGCATCACCCCACCTTGGCCTCAGACAGCTCCACAGGGTTTGTCTCCTGGAGGAACCTCAGCACCTGCCCTTGGACGTGTCTGAGGTCCTGACAAGCTGCCAGCACCGTCCCAAGAGCCTTGTACAGGAAAAGCTGAAAGAGAAGAAGCCGAGCCCGAGATGCAGTCATGGCCCGGCCCGTCAGGAGAGGGCTGGCCCCAGATGGACCCCACCACCTCCGGGAGCAGGCAGAGCCGGCCACAATGCCAGGCTGTGGCCAGCCGCTGGGGCAGCCCAGGGGAAACGCCTTTTGGGGACGAGGGAAAGGAAAGCAGTGAAATCTGCCTGCGTGGGCAGAGCACCAGCGCCAGCTCCAGCCCCAGTGCCGGGCAGGACACACACCTTCTCCCAGGAGCCGGCAGCAGAGCTGCCCAGCCGCTGGCTCAGCTCCTGGCTCAGGCCTACGGTCCAGGCCTTGTCCTCCACGGGCTCCAGCGACGCTCGCAGAAACTGGTGTGAACGGGAAAGGAAGCGAGTGTTCCCCGGACCTTGGCCAGGGCCCTTTCCACGCTCACGTGTCCCGGGATGCTGCGGGGGAGAGCTGCCGGGAACGGCAGTCTCTTCCCTCACCCCACCCAACCCTCTTTTCACCAGCTTCCCTCTTCTCCTAACGCCTCATGTGAGACCCCCCGGCAGGCCGGACTTAGAGGAGGAGGCAGTGCTAAGGCGCGTGCCACAGCGTTAGAGGGCATTAGCCATCAGCCGTGGCACGTGTGCAGGCAGCAGCTCCTCTTGAGTGGGCCGGCACCTACTGCCGGGGGAGGCGCAGGGTGCTCAGGAGGTGCCCCCACCTCCTGGTGCCTACACAGGCAGCCCCGAGCTTCCTCCCACAACTTTGCTCCCTCTTCTCCCCCCTCGATTTGTGACACCCCCGCAAGGATGCTGTACCTTAAGCACACGGCGCTCCCACTCTGCAGAGGCCAGGGAGCTCTCAGTTCTGCCTAGGAAGCAAGAGGAAGCAAAAGCTCTCGCAGCTATTTAAGCTCACGCCAAAGACGAGTCCGGCGCTCTCCTCTGCAGTCCGACCTCCCAAAAGTCCCAGGCCATCAGGCTAGAGAGGGCCTACGCGAAAGCCCTTGCGAGGCCAAAGACACAGGAGGGATCCCAGGGGCGGCCGTCAGAGGCATTGACTCAATCTGGGGAAGGACGCACTGGCCGCAGCAGATCCCCACGGAGCGACTGCAGCTCCCACAACAACTCCAACCACCCGGTCCCAACACACATTTTCTCCCGAACCACCCATTGCCTTTTGCCCATTTCCAGCCCTTCTCCCAGGCTACTGCCGAGGACAGCTGCTGCAAACCTCGCCTGGCCTGGGGACTTGGTCCTCCAAAGCCGAGGGCTGCACCCCCTCCAGGAGCACCAGTCCTGTCCCTCTCCCAGACACCATCCTTGGGTGATGCCAAGACCTGCCCTCCGAGGGGACATCAACGGCCCCGTCCATCCCCTGGGCCGAACTGATGCCAGGGGACAGCTGCCCCCAGCCTCAGCACCGGCTCCCTGGAAGGGGAAAGGCAGCAGAGCAAGTGCTGGAGAACTGGGGACAATTGCCCTCCGTCGCGCCGGGCAGCTGCGTTTTCCTGCCCCCCTCCCTCCCCTCCAGCCTCTCCCTCCCCACCTGCACTTTACCTTCCAGGTACTGCAGCAGGAGGGGGATCTCGGTCGCCCACGCCGCCCCCAAGCCTCTGTGGATCCTGCCGTGGAGGGCCTGCAGCAGCTGCAAGGCAGCGACTGCGCGTTCGCGGCTCGGGTAAGGAGCTGCCGCCACCACCTAGAGGAGGGCAGGAGAGAAGGGTC
The DNA here is from genome assembly GCF_964188355.1 of Buteo buteo. NCBI lineage: Eukaryota > Metazoa > Chordata > Aves > Accipitriformes > Accipitridae > Buteo > Buteo buteo. The sequence goes on along the minus strand of NC_134174.1, from coordinate 27,392,236 downwards.
GCTCCTGCCGCCAGAGCCACAGCTTCTCCCAGGAGGGAGCTCGGGAGGGAGCTCGCTGCCGCTTGGCTGGCAGCAGGCAGCCGATGGCTTCACCCAGGGTGCTGCCAGCCCTGAGAACGGAGTGGGATCCCTGATGGGCTCGGGCATGCTGCCTCCTCCTTGGGGGCTCCCGGCACTGGCCTCAACAGCATCTCCACCCCGGGATCTCCCACCACCCCTGGCCAGAAAAGCTCTTTCCCCAGGGCCCCGCTACTCACCAGCAGTCGAGCCAGCAGGGCCTGGGGAGCCGGCAGCCGGGCTGTGGGGAGGCAGAAAGGCCGGGTGAGCTGACGAGCCTCACGCCTCCGATAGCCCCACACAGGGCTGAGGGCTGAGAGCAGCTGCGCTGCAATAGCGCTGGCTGGGGGGCTCCCCAGGGCTGCCCAGCAGGAGATGAAGGCAGCTCCAGCACGGCCAGGAGCGAGCCCCGGCTCACCAGGAGAGCGCTGCGAGCAGGAGAGCCAGGCCTCTGCGCCGGGCAAGGGGCCACGCAGGGCAGAGCCCCTCGTGCCCAGCAGCAGAGCCTGTCTCTGCCCTTTGCTTTTCCTGGGCTCCTGCTCAGGGCTGGTGGGGCGCAGGGAGACGCGGGCTGGCCTGACCCCTGGCCAAACCCAGCAGCAGCACTCGCTGGGGCTCCTACCTTGCTCCTGGGAGTCCATGGCATCCGGCTCCTCCTCCTCCTCCTCGCACCCCGCTCTCTCCCGTCTCTCAACCAGGGCTCGGAGGCAGCGGGAGAGCGGGATCAGCATGCCGCTGTACTGGGCTGGCACCACGTACTGCAGCAGCCTCGGCCACAGGAGCTGCAGAGAAGAACCGGGCAATTCGCCACACTGGCATTTCCGCTCAGCGCGAAGACGAAAAGGACGGTCTGCGTTTCCCTGAGCCTGGTGCGCTTCAGCGCAGGAGGGGACAGGTTCAGGGCACGGGGGAGCACACGGAAAAATGTCCTGAAGGCAAGGAGTGGCCACAGCAGCAGGACAGAGGGCAACTTACTTTGGTCATCCCTCTCAGAGTGACGTCCAGTGAGCCCACGATGTCCAGGCACAGGGCTCGAATTGCTCCATCCTCTGGGTTTTCCCAGGCAAAAGGGCCTCCTGCCACCTGTAAGACAGAGTTGGCAAACCCCCAATTACCTTCAGCTCCCAGCTGATGAGGCTCAGGCACGCCTCACCAGTGCTCCTCTTGCTCCCGTGCCTGCCTCCCTCCCGATGGCCAGACGGACCCAGCTCGAGGACCGGGTCCCAGACCCTGGGAAGGACTGGGAAGCCTGGGAGCAGACAGTGCCGCTGCTTGTCTACTCGGTCCCCTGGGGCCCAAATGCTGCTGTCGTGCCACCAAAGCAGAGGTGAGGAACGTGCCCTTCAGCAAGGCTGTGCTCAGTGCCAGCCCTGGAGGCAGCACACCCAGCCCGACGGATGTGGAGGAGCACCCAGAAGCCCTTTCCTTTGCCCTGCTCCCAAAGCAGAGCCTCCCCGAGCCTCAGAGCGACGCACGTGGATCTCCCAGCTAGAGGGAAGGTGCGGCCAGAGGGAATGTCCTCGGCGAGTCAGCGGGAGGCTCGGCCATCCCCAGCTTTCACCTCCTGGGCACCCAGCTGAATGCTGGGAAATGCTCACCACAGGGACTGCCAAACAGCCCGTCCCCTTGCCAGAAGGGATGTGGGCCCCCAGACTGTTACTGGATGGGCAGGGTGTGCTTTGGAGGGCCAGAGCACGAGAACACCACAGAAAGCTCCTCTAGCCAGGCCCACCTGTCTGCACTGGCTGTGTTTTGCTCACCGTCCACCAGCATTTAAGGATGGAAGATGTCCTGCCCCTACGAGACCCTCCCTTTGCAAGGCGGCTTTGCCGAAGGCGCCTGTGGGCACAGCTCGGCACCACAGTGCCGGGTGGCATGACGAGGTGTAAACCCACATCATCCACTGACATCTCCACCAACATCGGCACAGACACCCACGGGGAACGGCCATTCGGAAGCGGCTCTGACGGCAGTGCCAGCGCCGATGGCTCTGCAGCATGGAGCTCTCCAAGGCCGAGGCCGCCGGCAGGAGCTCTCAGCACGGTCCAGGCACTGGTCAAAAAAACCAGCCCTGGGTGTCCTGCTCTGCCCTTACCAGTCTGCCCGAGGTCCGGCTGAACTCGCTGAAGATGTGCCCCACCACATCCCATGGCCAGCAGCTCTGGGATCCGGAGCTGAGCCGCTCCCTGCTGAACTCCAGAACTGCCCTCCGCACCTGCCAGGGGAGAGTGTGGTTATGACCCTCCTGTTCAAAACCCAGAGGGTTTGCGCCTTTGTGGCTCGCAGAGAGGTGGCGAGGCCACGGCAGAAGCTTTCGCTCCTGGCGTCAGGGCTGGGCTTCAGCACCAGGCTGGATGGGCATTTGCCCCACAGAGCGCAGAGACCTCCCTGCTCTGCCCTGCCAGCTCTCCCCAGGGATGAGCCATCAGCCACCACCTGGGCAACGCGCCAGCACTTCCCCAGGCCCCCTGGCTCTGTCCCACGGGAAAGGGTTTCTCTGCCTCCCCTGGCGGCACCCTCCCTTCCCAAGCCAGTTCACCTGGGCACTGGGGTCACTGCACAAGGAGCGCGTGGCCTCCACCAGCTGGGGCAGCTTCTCTCTCACCGCAGGTGCTGGAAGAGATACGGAGAGGTGTGCATTGAGGCAGAGCCCCAGTGGCAGAAAGGATCCCCTGAAGCTTCCAATGGGACAGAAGAGCGGGGCCTGACTGGCTTCACGGGAAGCAGCGGCGTAGCCGGAGCAACCCCACTTCCAGAGGCTATTTTACAGGGACCGAAGGCTATGGCAACAGAGAGAACAAGAGAAGCAGCACGGGTACGAGCAGCTCCTGTGCAAAGCAGCCCACCTGCCCGCCCACCAGCCTGCCCGTGTTACAGAGCTTGGAGCGTCGTCCCTGGTGTGCCGGCATTTCTAACTGCCGGGGGAGAGCCCTGCTGCGGGGCGTCAGCTCGGCTGGGGGACCCGCTCTTCGCAGCTCCCTTTGGGTGCGGGTGCCCCACTTTCGGCCCGTTCCTGCTGTCAGCCCAGCAGCCCCAACCCCTGCCTTGCGTCCCTGGTCTGTGGCACTGACCGTCAGCGCGGGCCAGCACTCCCAGCAGGCCCAGGGCTGCCACGCGACCGGCCTCGCTCCCACCGCTCAGCTGGGAGTGCAGAAACATGACTGTCTCCTCGGGGCGCATTCGTGCTGCGGGGAAGAAAGCGCATTCTGCATCAGCAGGCAGCTGTCCCCAACAGCCAAGGACAGGGAGAGAGCTGCCACGGCACGGCGGGCCATCGCCCAGTCTCCTCTCCTTACCCTGCAGCATGATGCAGCGGGACAGCACTGCCTTCTGGGCCGGGCCAGGCTCCTCGGTCACATCAGGGAGCTGTGGGAACAAGATCCATTTTAGAGAAAGTGGCATCAGTGCTGAGAGGGACTGAAAAGTAATGGTGCTCTCCGTTCTCCTCTCCCTGGGCACTCTGGGCATGGGACCCACAGCCGAAACCCAGCCCACCCCACGGTGGCCCCGGGCACACACAGAGGTTTGCGGCAGCCCAGGCTGCCCAGGAGCTGAGGCTGAGCAGCGCTGAAAGGCTGCCCTCAGGGTGCTGGCGCTCCAGAGTCCTCCTGCGACTTGGCCGAGAGGGAAATGGCTGTGGGAACCGGGCTGCCGCTCAGGCCCGTGCCAAACAGCCAGGATCAGGCCTCCTGCAGCCTTAAGATGGCACCCGGATCGAAGTCCTGGCATGCTCCAGGCCTGCAGGAAGGTCCCAGTGGAGGAACGCCCTGCTCTGCCCTGCCAGCCGGCAGGTCCTTCCCCTCCGTGGCAATCACGGGTGCAGGCCCCAGGCTTGCGGCAGGGCGCAGGGCTCCCCTTACCTGGCGGCGCACAGCGGTGCCGGTGGCAAGAGCCGTGCCCTGTGGCATTGGGGTCTGAACTCCCTCCAGTATCTCCAGGACATAGCTGAGGCTCTACAAGAGAACGGGGGGGAAGAGGAGGCTAAAGCCACCTAAAGGCACTTGGGAAGGGAGAAACCCAGCACATCTGGGATAAGGGGAGCCCCAAACATCAGCTCCCAGGGAAAAGCCCGACGAGCAGAGCAGCATCAAGAGGGTCTCTTTCCTCGGAACGGAGCCCGGGCTTGACAACTCAGTTTCCCACTCATCAGACCTCGCCAGTCGCCGCATGGGACTGGACATGGCCCTGGGCGTTCGGGCAAAGCTCTTCCTGCACACAGAGCCTCAGGGAGCTGGCAATGCCTCCCTTCCCAAGCAGTTGAGCCCCAGGGACTCTTGCCTCCCTCCCGCCCTGCCCCGGGTTTCTCCTCTTCTGCCCAAAGAGCCCAGGAAACCTCAGGCCTCCTCTGCTCTTCCTGTTCCTTCTCTAAGGGCTTCCCAGCTCCTCCTGGCACCCCACAGCTCCCCAGTGCCTCTTAGCACTCGCGCAGACCCACCCCAGCAGCCACGCCAGGCCCTGCGCAACATCTCACCTTGGTGAGCCGGGAGTTGTCTCGGACCTCCTGGCATTGCAGCAGGAGCCAGAGGAGCGGCTCCCAGGTCTGCTCTCGGTACTGCTCCTCATGCAGAAGGACCCCCAGCATGGCAGCCACTGCCCCGAGGACAGCCTGCTTGTCCTGAAGAGGGAAGGGAGAGGCTCCGCTTGGAGGGCCGAAGGTCTGCCTAGTGCTCAGCATCCCCTGGACACCGGTCTGCCCTTCCCAGTGGGAAGGAGTTTCCCTTTCCCTTCTGCCCTGCAGAAGAAGGGCTCACTCCAGAGGAGAGAGAGCACTTCCCCACCCTGCTACCCCAGCCCTCCCTGCAGAAAGGCCCCAAGGCTCGGCTGCTTCCCGTCGGGAAGCCCCCCTCCCCTCGGCCCTCTGCTCGCACCCCACTGGGCACAGACGGACCCAGCGCCACGGTCATCCCTGCTGCAGCCCCGGGCGTGGAAAGCAGCACTTCTCACCTCTTCCTCCTTGCAGTCCAGCCAATTTGCCACCACATAGCGGAAGAGCGGGTAAATGGCTTCACAGAACTGTGCTACCCCCTTGCGAGGGAAGGGGCATTGCTCCCAGCTGCAGAGGTATGTACTGACTCCTTTCGACCATTGCTCCAGGACTGCACCAGGACAAAGGAAAAGGGAGCATGTGAGAGTCTGCAGCAGGGACGGTACCTTGCGTTCACGCCCAAGCCTGCTTTAAGGACGGTCCCAGGCTCGGCAGGGCTCAGCCCAGCACTAGATCTGGATCCGAGGGCAAGCCGTGCTCTTGAGGTGCCTGGGTTCAAACACCCCACCGTTTCTCTCCTCCTCACACCCATCGCACCTTCTCCTCCTCAGCGGCCCCTTCCCCTCCAGCATTTCCAGCTGCACACCCTTCCCTTCCCTTTTCCCTTCCCTTTTCCCCTCCCTTTTCCCTTCCCTTTTCTTTTCCCTTCCCTTCCCTCATACTCGCCCTTTCAGAGCAGGGAGTTTAATCCCGGAGGGAAGCGGGGGAACAGAAACCATGGGAAGGGACCCAGGAGTTTCTCCGTGCAGCGCTGCCGCGTCCCGCCCACAGAAACCTCCTGGCCTTCTCCCGCTTCTCCTACCCACTCGCTGCAGTTTGGGATTGCCCCGGGCTCACACCCACCACGTTCCCTCTGAGATCACATGGAGGCATCGAAGGCCGCCCCTGCCCCTAGGACCCCAGCCAAGGAGCCGACACTCACCGCTGCAGACGGCATGCAGGACCTCGCCGCTCCCCACCCGGGTCAGCACGGCGCGCAGGGCGAGCAGCGTCATTCCCACAAAGGGGATGCACCGCAGGGCTGCAGAGGAGGCAGGGACAGAGGGACCGAGAGGGTCGGTGAGAGACACGGGAGACTGGGGTCCATCCCTGCCAGGGCTGGGGCTGCTGGGCCACGCAGGACGTGCCGGAGGGCGTGGGACGGGCTGCCTTCGCCAGGGGGGAAGCCCTTTGGGGAAATGGGGAGGACGGTGGGGGGCCAAGACCCTGCGGGTTTGTCTCCAACAGGTTCCCACCCTTTGGGAACTGGGATCGGGCTGATAAGGCAGAGCTGCCAACTGGCCCTGGCGCGGAACAAGGAGGCACGGCAACTCCGTAGCCCCCCAGTTCAACACAGGGCGTTTAGGGAGGGGGAGGATCCCTTCTCCTTGTTATCACAGATCTCTACCCAAGGCCCAGGGTGCCATACCATATCTGCGGGCCATTTTGCCCAAGGTGAGGAGCACAATCTCATCAGGGACCTTCCTCATGGCCTTCAGGTGGCTCTGGAGCTCGGACATGACAAAGTGGAAGTGGGAGCGGGCCAGAGCTACCAGGACGTCACTAGCGGCCATCTTCACGTCACCTGTCACACCCTGCAAAAGCGTCACGGGTTAAACACTCCGGAGAAAAAGGCTGAGGCACTAGGGCAGGCTGAATGACCCCATCTCCTCTGCGAGACCCCTCGGGACAGCTGTGCTCGGGGCCGAGCGGCTGCTGCCTCTTGTACCCTGGGATAGGCGAGCAGTTCCCTGGCGAGATGAGGGAGGCTTTGCCCCAGAACAGCCCTGTGCTGCTGCCCCCTCTCCCTCTCCATGCAGATGCCAGGATCAAACTGCCGCAGACTCAGGACCCCCCTGGGACCTCTCCGTGGGGCTGGTGGGTTGCCACGGCTCTTCCTCAAAGCAGGACAAACAGTGTTGAGCTTGAACCCAGCTGTCGCTCAGTTAGAAACAGCCCCGAGTCCGCTTCTCTGCACAGTTCCCTGCCTCCCTGTGGAGTGACTGCTAGAAGTGACTTATCAGTGTGTTCCCCGCACCCCCTTGAGGGAAGGCAAAACCTCCAGGGTGGAATGCAGTGGACACGCAAGGAATCGGTTCCCTAATAATTCTCTGTGCAACGTAACCTGCAACCTTAGATGTTAGCAACACCAAGGGAGTTTGGTGTGCTGACCCTAAGAGAAGTAACACGGAGGGTGGAGTGGAGCGGAGACGCCACGGCCAGTCTCTGTGATATTATCACAGGGATAGGGAACTGGAACGATAGGAACGGTAGGTCCCTGCATTGAATCCACGGAAGCAAGGAGGTAAAATCATGGGGGTTCTGTCGATCTACCGCCCTACTTCTGATTTATCTCCTAAGTGCCCTGTCCTGGGGTACTGACACGCAACATCACGTCCTCTGGGTGAACTTTGCTCATTATAATACCAAAACACACCTCCATCCCAAAAGCTACCCGCCTCCAAAGTGCAACCACCCCTCACTGAGCCTGCGCTCTGAATTTTTTTCTAGCATGTCCTTTTAAAAGCAAGGCGAGAGAACTTAATACCAATCAAAGTAAAGGCATGCATGACTTGAGTCACTCGAGCTCCACCTAAATAGGAAAATAGTATAAAAAGGCCCAAAGAGAGGGGGACTACTAGGGAAGATACCATCGTGGACAAGTTGGGAGGACATCACTGCCTTCTGGGGTCAGTCGACAGGCTGAACCTCTCTTCCCCCCAGAGGGACACCTCTTGGGTGAGATTCGAACACTCGGCTGTACCGAGTGCTTTCCCGGGAAACTTAGAATTCTTTAGAGCTCTTTTTCTTCCATAATTGAATGCGCTTGTAGTCGACTGTATTATTATTTGCACGTGCCTTGCAGACAGTGTATTTATCATCGGCAATCCAAAAGAACCTGTACTCCTGTTGCTTTAACAAACTGTACTATTCATTAAAATCTAGCCATGATAGTTCATTGAACGCAACCAAGCTCCTTAAGTCTGGCTGTGATAGTTCATTGAACGCGACTAAACTGAAAGTACAGTGCGCTATTTGTGCGTCCATAATCGTGATAGTTCAACACATTGAACGCGACCGGACTTACAGTGCTGAATTGGGCATCACCCAGAATCTAAGCCTAGCCGCCCCCAGCCCCTCTGACATCTAAAGACAAGCTGGAACGCAAGGGGGGTTATTTTCTGCCAGAAGTCTTTACCCTTTAACACAACACTCCCCTCTCCAAATTCCCTGTCATGACGAGTCCCCAGAGCCTCTCCCTTAGGACCTCTGCTGGGTCTGAACAACCGAGGAACATCTCTGCGCCACTCTGTATTTCCCCCAAAACCAGGGGCAGAGGCAGGCTGCTTGGGTGGCCTTGAAAGAGAACAAGCTCACCTGGGCTGCTCGCATGTCACTCAACGCCTCTGCTATCAGGCGGTTCACAACGCCACTCGTCAAACAGCCGTCGTCTCCCCACAAGACGCTCTCCAGCTCCCGGTACGTCTCCACTCGGTCACCCTGGGGACGGACCACAAAGGGGAGTGATGGGACTTGCTTTGCCCTTGTTCCCAGGGAGCCACGACAGAGACCTGCTGCCCCCCAAATCATCTGCGTGACACAGGCACGAGGGACGAGTTGCAGGCATCGGTCAGGACAGCCACGGGGAACAGCAGGATCTTCCACGGCGCCTCTGACACGAGCAGAGAGTCAGACAGGGAGATCGACTCCACCGGGGCAAAAGGCCACATGGGAGCCTGGGCGGTCACTCCTGAAAACGGGGGATGGCGGAGGTCAGGGGGAAAGTGCCGGACAAGGAAGGGTGTGACTGTTCACTCAACTCCTGCCTAGATTTTGGCTAACCCAGCTCCTGCTAAGGCCTGGTGTATGCTGGGAGCAGCACCATTAGGTCAAAGCGAGAGCACCGCGTAGGCAGGACGGGTGGCCAGAGAGAGCTAAAGGGCCATGATGCAGCCACTACCAGCTGCGGATGGCTGTCTCCGGCAGCCATTACCTTTTGTCTGGTAGTTTCCTCAGAATCCACTAATGTACGGAAATGGTATAGACCCAGCCTCCAAGCTGGAGGGTATAAAACATCAGCTTACTCAAAAAGCTTTTGAAGCAGATCCAACAGCAGCTGAACTGCTGAGGCTTTCATGCTTCCCGGTGCGACACAGGGGACGCCCACACCGTGATGGAGGAGGAAGGGTGAGCGCTCTCTCAGTTGGCTCATAGGTTCATAGCAAAAAAATTCTTTTTTTTGCTCATACGTGCGCGATATTAAGAGTTACAGATTATAAGTTATGAAACCTTACGACTTGACTGGTGAAGGAGTGAATTCACGTGATAGACGAGTCTGGGAGAAGGGAATTGAGCCCCTGTCATGGTTTTTTATTGTATTTCTGACTGAGCTCATGAAATAAAGTTGAAATCACAGCGTATGTTGTCCTGTACATTTGAGAGATCCCAATGGACCGTGACAAAGGGGAAGGCATGGGAACGAGACCATGCCCCGAGGAGGGGAAGCCGTGAGCACCCTGCGCCTTGGGGCCCAGTGTTGCTCCTCGCATGGGCAGGAGCCCCAGCACTGGGAGCTCCCGGGGAAAGGAGTGGGGAGCAATGGCATTAGTCCAGCTTGAGCAGCAGGATCGGCGCCTGGGGACAAAGCGCCTGCAGGAGGGCAGAGGTGCTGTCAGGTGAGACGCCCCTCTGCCACGGCACCCGGGGAAGCCAGGGGCATGGAGGGGAGCCCTCAACCCCCACCTCACCTCATGGTCTTGCAGTCGCTTTAGCAGAGAAGTCCCGACGGCCACAAAGGTAGTGACGGCCGCAGGGACGGTCCCCGTCACCCCGCCTCTGTCCTCAGAACGCGCAGGTCTGGACTGGGAACGCACGCATGAGCAGAGAGCTGCAAGAAAAGAAAGAAATGGCTTTGCTGGCTGCGGGGCTTCGCGCCAGGGAGGGGTGAGGATCTTCCCAGACTGCCCCAGCACTATCAGCCTGTGCTGGGCTGTACTGGCAAGAGGGAAGTCAGTGGGATGAGGGGAGGGAGTCTTCCCCTCACCGCGGCAGTGGGAAGACCATCTTGGGGGACTGGGCCCGTCCCGGGCTCCTCAGTGACAGAACGGCAGCAATGCGCTGGAGCGAGTCCAGCACAGGGGCCCTGAGCTGGCCAGGGGACGGACATGGGCTCCGCAAGGAGAGGCCGGCAGGGCTGGGGCTGGGCAGCCCTGACAAGAGCCGGCCAGCCCAAGTCACCTCGGAGCGGCCCCCAGCTGCCTCACGGTGGCCAGGGAGAGGATGGAGCCAGGACCCTCCGGGACGTGCCTGGCAGCAGGATGAGAGGTGATGGGAGGCAGCCCCCAGCACCCGGCTGGGACAGACACTGCCCCCAGCACGTATCAGACCCCAGCCTCCCACCAGCCCCTCACCTCTGAGCGCTCTCATCCTCCGCATGGGCAACAGGATCCCACGGATCGACACGCTGCTCCTCCACGCAAAAGCCATGAGAAACTGGGGCAGCACCAGCCCCAGGAGGAAGATGTAGAGCCCAACCACTGTGACCTCACAGAGGGCTCCGGTGACATGGGGACATGTGCTGGGGACGCAGCAGCACCCTGGGGACCCCCCCAGGCCCAGAAATGCAGGATTTTCCATCACTTGAATTTGCTCATGCTCCTCAAACAGTTTTAGCAAAGACTTGCTCCAGACAGCCCTTCCCAGCTCTGTCCCTGGGAAGACTGGGACTTCTTTTCTCTCTCAGAAGAGAAGACTTTTCCTTCGGCAGGGGACTGATACTGGTGGGGTGTCCCAGGCTGAAGGCAGGAGTCTGGAGAAGAACAAGCAGCAGTGGATGGGGATCAAGTCAGGTGAAAGGCAGAACATTCAAGCAATTAAGTTTACTAAGAGTAAAGAAATGAGTCTAATGACCATCAAGAAAAAGGAGAAATGTTTGTAGAGCACGCTACTGTTAGTGTCTTTAGAGAAATGTGATGGGTTGACCCTGGCTGAACGCCCAGAGATAAGGACAGGAGAGATCATTCACTAATTACCGTCCCAGGCAAAACAGACTCAGCTTAGGGAAAATTAGCTCAGTTTATTACAAATCAGCCAGAGTAAGGTAATGAGAAATAAAACGAAATCTCAGAACACCTTCCCACCCCCCTCCCTTCTTCCCGGGCACAACTTCACTCCCGGATTTCTCCACCAAGCCCCCCCAGCGGCACAAGGGGGACAGGGATGGGGTTTACGGTCATCACACGTTATTTTCTGCCGCTTCACCTCCTCAGGGTGAGGGCTGATCACACTCTTCCCCCGCTCCAGCGTGGGGTCCCACCCACGGGGTCAGTCCTCCACGAACTTCTCCAACGTGGGCCATTCCCACGGGCTGCAGCTCTTCACGAACTGCTCCAGCATGGGTCCTTTCCACGGTGTGCAGTCCGTCAGGAGCACACTGCTCCAGCGCGGGTCCCCCACGGGGGCACAAGTCCTGCCAGAAAACCTGCTCCACGGGCTCCTCTCTCCGCAGATCCGCGGGTCCTGCCAGGAACCTGCTCCAGCGCGGGGTTCCCACGGGGTCACAGCCTCCTTCGGGAACCCACCTGCTCCGGCGTGGGGTCCTCCACGGGCTGCAGGTGGAGATCTGCTCCACCGTGGACCTCCCTGGACTGCAGGGGGACAGCCTGCCTCACCAGGGTCTTCACCACGGGCTGCAGGGGAATCTTCGCTCCGGCGCCTGGAGCATCTCCTCCCCCTCCTTCTTCACTGACCTTGGTGTCCGCAGGCTTGTTTCTCTTACATGTTCTCACTCCTCTCTCGGGCGGCTGTTCCAGAGGCGTTACCACTATCACTGAGTGGCTCGGCCTTGGCCGGCGGCGGGTCCGTCTTAGAGCCGGCTGGTATGGGCTCGCTCTCTCTCAAACACAGGGGAAGCTTCCAGCAGCTTCTTACAGAAGCCACCCCTGTAACCCCCCCCCGCTACCAAAACCTCTGTGTATCACATTTTTAAGAACGGTCATTAAAATCTACATTCATCACACAAAATCTTCACTCACATCAACAAAAAGAATTCCCCACTTATCAAGCAGCTCTTAACTCTCTAGCTGCGTTCAGTCCATGTTTTGCCCGTTACCTCTCTCAGTTACTATCCTTATCTCAAATTCCTCACACTGCCCGCATTCTCCACCAAAAAGACTGTGATGGGTTGACCCTGGCTGAACGCCAGGTGCCCACCAAAGCCGTTCTATCACTCCCCCATCCTCAGCTACAAGAAAGTAGAACTAAGGCAAATTATGTGGTGGGTTGAGCTCAGGTGGGAGCTAAGCCCTGCTCCCCAAGCTGGGCAGGCAAATCAGAATAAGGAACTGGTGCTATCAGTTTTCTTTCCTTCCTCTGGCTTTGCTGAGGGGACTGAAGAGCCTGTGTTTTTTTCTAGAGCCATAGGCTGCTTTGGGTTGGAAGGGAACTTAAACAAGGCTAGCACACTGTGGCATAGGCAGGCAGGACGGGAGAGGCGTCCCTGGGTGGGCTCGAACCACCAACCTTTCGGTTAACAGCCGAACGCGCTAACCGATTGCGCCACAGAGACTCCCGAAGGGAGCTCCCCGGGGCTTCCCAAGGGCAGGCAGATGTTTGGCCATTGCCAGGGAAGCAGAGCTTCCTCACGTGGAATGGGGACCTGGGAAGAGAAGCACCACAACCCTCAGGGCCCACCCTTCATCCTTGTCTCCCTGAGCGACGGACCTCCCCTCCCACGGCATTCCTGCGAGCAGGCCTGTCCCATTCCCTGCCCGCTGCAGGCCACCCACCTGCAGTTAGCAAAGGCGGGCACCAAATCAACTCCTCCTGGAGCCTTGCACAAGTGCTTCGACTTCAAGAAGCACAAGAAGAAGCGGGAGGGCAAGACGGGTTCCCTCCGAGCGCCCCTCGTCCAAATGCCTGCCGCTGGAGAACGCCCAGCTCAGCCGCTTGCCCTGCGCCTGGCACACTCAGCTCCCAGGACTGCCGGAGCCCTCGGCACTGCAGGTGCCTACAGGAACCTCCTGGCCCCATGAGAAGGCCCCACCTTCTTCTCCCATGGGTCAGCACCGCTGGGGAGGGCTGCCAGTCTCCTCCCTTCAGGCGGTGCTGCCTCGGATCGCTCCCCTCGGCTGTCACTGTGCCCTGCTTTGGGGCCCGCCCTCCCCTCAGGGCTGCCTCTGACTGGCCCCAGGGCTCAGGCTGCCCAGGTGCCCCTGAGGTGATGCTCTCTGGGATTGGCCGCCTGCTGCGTGTGCTGCCCGCCCTCCCCTGAGGCGATGTTTCCTCCGATTGGCTGCCTGAGACTGCTCCTCCCATCCGGCGATGGGTCAGGCGGCTCATCAGTCAGCTGTGCTCTGCTCTTGCCAGCTGTGATTGGTGGAGCGGGCATGCCCCGCCTCCAACCAGCACCCCCCCACACACCCCGGCAGGGTGCCCAGCTTTTGCCCCTCTTGCCGCCTTTCCTGCAGGCCTCGAAGCTTGACTGGTGGGTTACCTGTCCATCACATGCCTTGCCCCCGCCTCCTCAAACGCGATTGGCTGACTCCCCAGGGACTGCTGGGTGGAGGTTGCCAGGCAACGAACTCCACCTTTAGGGCTGAGCGCCTCAGCGTGGAGCTGCGGGCCCTGAGGAAAGGCAGGGGGTCATCAAAGGCGGGTTTGGACCCTAAAACCGAGGATTTCGGCCCGAAACAGGAGGCTCTGGGCACTACGAAGGATAGGCGCGATGCTACAGCTGACGCTGGGGACCCTGCGAAGGAGGGGAACCTCTTGGTTCCTCTGCCCTTTGCCCCAGGGTGCCGTGTATGGGGCAGGACTCTGGACTCGAGAGGGAAACTTCCTCTGGCTCGCGGGCCAGAGCAGAGCACGCAGGAGGTTGCCACCTCTGAAGACCGGGACGAAGGAAGACTGGCCAGCTTGGCCCTTGCCGGTGCCCCCGCCACAGCAGGAGCCCCCCTCAGCCTGCTGTTCAACCCAGAAAGGGGCTCCGTTCCCGCTTACATCCTCACCTTTACCAAGGAACACCTTTAGGAAGGACTGGGCAAGGCGGAAGCACGTGCTTCCTTTGAGCGAACTTTGCAGAGCGTTCCGTTTGGGTCACGCGTGTGGTGGGACCCGCGGGACAGGGGGCTGAGGCTCACGTGGGCTCGCAGCCGGGCCGGCGTGCACAGCAGCCCGAGGGACAAAACCACGTCTCTGCTGGTGGCCTCCCTGTGTGGAGCTGCCCCTGCCCCCTGCAGATGTGCAGAGGCTCGCTGGGGGTGAGGAACAGCACCAGCGGGGCCTGGGTTAACGGGCAGGGGTCTGATGGGCCAGCCAGATGCTACTCTCCGTCCCTCTGCTCGGCCCCTGTGCCACTGCTGACCCTTTATGTCCCCCCGCCATTCCCCACTCGTCCCCCAGTGCCCCCCTTCCGCCCCCTGCCCACACACCTGTAACCTCCTGTGACCCCCTCGGTTCCCCCCAGTGCCCCCTACTCCCCCCAGTGTGTCACTGGGCAGTGCCGTGGGGGGGCCCAGCGTGATGGGACACCGGGAGGGCGAAGCCTGCTGTGGCGATATGGTCGGGGCTCTCCCGGGCTGTTCCCTGCACCAGCGCGGGCTGGTGCTGGAGGTGGTCGTGCCACGGCGGGAGGGGTGGCGAGGGGATCCCCATGGGCAGTGGGAGGGCACGGCAAGGCCCCAGGACCCCACGGGGAGACCCCTGCTCTGGGGTCTGTCCCGGCATGACTCCATTGTCCCCAGCCCGGGAAGATCTGAGAGGGGCCCCACAGCTGGCAGCCCCCAGCCTCGGTGTCACCCACACGTTGTCTCACCAGCCGCCGGGGTGCTGTTAGGGAAAGAACAGATATACTCCCCTTTCGGTGTCTTTTGATGAGCTTTAATTAACTCTGTGGTGCTGGCTGGGGCCAGGTATTGCGGAGGGATTCCTCTAGCGCCTGCCTCGCTCGGAGGTCCCTGTCGTCCTGCGGTCCCGAGAGATCTGGAACAACACCACAGGCAGCGCCGTGGGGACCTGGTCCCGGCCAGGTGCTCCCCTGGCCACCCCGCTCCAGGGACCCGTTCGCCGGGGATCTTCCCACAAAAAAAGACATCCCAAGCAGCAGTATCTCAGTAAAAGTCCTCTGACCCCTTCCTTCCCCATCTCCTGCCTTACCTCAGCAAAGAAAGCTGTAGCTGTCATCGCAGTTGAACTGAGCAGGAATTCAGCCACAGCAAGAGGTTCTTCACCAGACCGGGGGAGATGACCCCAGTGTGGAGCAGTAAGCTGCGCAGGGGTCACAAGCGAGGGACACAGTTACCCAGGAAGGCCACAGGCCGGGCCTCCAAAATTCACTTGTGCTGATGCAGACACTACTCTTCAGCTCCCGACGGCTTCCCAGGCACACCGGGAGGGTTCCAGCGGCCATTTCCCTGGGCACAGCCCTGCAGGAGTTGGCCAGATGCATCCCTGGGGCTCTTACCTGATCAGGAGACGCACCCCCTGAGGGTGAGCCACGGGGTCTTCCAGGCGAGCCCACACTCCCCAAATCTCGAGCAGCTGCATCCATCTCTGCCCCATGCATTTGCCCAGCACCAACTTTATAGCTGAAAGGAAAATCCTGGCAAAAGAAACAAAGCGCAAAATAAACAAACCCAATCAAACAAAACAAGTCCAAATAGCACCACTGCCAGAAACCCCAAGAACTCTCAAATGGCAGCAGGTTAGGGGAAGACTGATCTGCAGCAGAGCTAAATACCCCTGGAAAGATGCTTCACAGCCTTTCAGACTGCAGCTAACGACACTGGCATTTTCTTCATGCCCCAGACCCACCGAAGCAGAAGAAAACCCACGCCTCTAGACTGACTCCACGCTAGGTGTCAACCAAGGCCAACACCTCATACCTCTTCCCACCAGCCTTTGGCCAAGAATGACACCAGGGCCCGCAAGAGTCACTTCTCCAGCGGGGGTCCATTGAGGGAGTGCAATGCTATTGTGCACACAAGGGTATGCAGGAGGCAAGAGGACGGCCGTCCGCAGTATGAGCTGCGTAAGACCTTCCTGCCTGGGAGCTGGAGTTTCTCCATGAAGGAACAGAAGTAAAACCAACCACGACGACCGCTTTCCACATCTAGGAAGTGGGGCAGGCGAAGCCCTCCCTCAGCCCCACAAAGGCACATGCCTTGGCACGGGGAACTGAAGCCAGCCCCTCCATCTGCCCCTTCGGCTCTTTACCTGCACGGCTTCTCCACATGCAGTTGTTTCCAGCTGGTCATGAGCAAAAGCTGCCTCTCCCCACCCAGCATTTCACTGGCCCACCTGAGCAGGCTGGGAAGGAGGTGGGGAAGCAGTTGCATGAGCTCCTCCGTGCTCCTCAGGTCAAACACCACCTCGGAGATGGCACGGGTGATCTGCAGAGAAACATGACCAAGAACCACCTGTTCAGGGAAGGCCTTTTCCCACCAGCCTGGTTCCCCCGCCTGCCCGGGGTGGGGGGTCACTGTCCACACTTGTCACTCCTGCGACAGCCTTGTGGCTCAGGAGTACCAAACTGCCCTGGCTCCCCACACTCCTTGAGGCCGGCCCAGCACAGCGCCCTGCGAATCTCCACAGGCACCCGCAAAGGGCACCTGACTCCCTTGCGCCCAAGTGTGAGTTAGCAAGCAGATGCCGAGCTGCAGAAACGTGTCTGCCGTTGAACGTACCTTCAGAGTCTCCAGAGCAGTCTGACAGCTGTGCTGCTCACAAGTGGAGGAGTCCGTCCCCAGGCGGTCGTTTCCTGCTCTGTTTAATTTCTCCACTAAGCACCTCAGGATCTGAATGCCGAGGATGCTTCTCCCCAGGCTCCTCCACAGCTCCACCGTGTCACTGCAAGGGAAGAGACGTTCACCCCTGAGCCCGTATCCTTGCGGTCCTGCGGTGCCCTCAAACTTCCTCACCTGCAATGGGGCTTACAATGCCCCACTCACAGCAGAGACACAAGCATGCAGTCTTGCAACACTCCAGACTGCTTGGGCAGAAAAAAAAGACCTGCTTCTCAACCGGACCCCCCCAGGGCAAGGAAGCTGCAGGGTCCCTGTTTGACTACAGTGGGGAGGTGGGTAGTGCCCGTACCTGTCCATGAGCAGACTCTTCTGGAGGAGACTGCTGATTACAGGCTCCTGGTGAAAGCGGGTGAGGAGAAACACTGCACGGAGCACGAAGGGCCTGTGGGTGCTCTGCTGCACGTAGCTGTAAAGGGTGCTCAGGATTTTTGGCACCTGAATGGAAGAAGAGGAGAAAGAAGGGGGGCTCCTTTACCCCCTCCTGTGGGGCCCAGACACAGTCATTCGGCAGACAAGCGATGCCTGCTGCCTCGACACAGAGTCCAGATCCAGCTCGAAACCTCACGCCTTCCACCCTGCCTGACCCTGGCTCACATCTGGAGCCCAGTGTGCTCTTGGCAATCGTGCACCTGCATGCACACACGCACACGCATGCACACGCTCACATGCACAGCCTCGGTCGCTGCACGTGCCGGGGCCCAACCCTATGAGCAGCTGCGTGCCCTGTGTGCACACAGAGGACACGGACCCATTTCACGCTCAACGCTTGGCTAACTCTCCCCATGTGTCCATAGCGATGCAAGACCACGACCAAACACGCTCTTTGAGACCCCGCAGATGCCTTGCAGGGCCTCTGCAAGCGCACGTGTCTCCTTCCAGAGGAACCCCGTTCTCCAGGGACGCTTTTCCTTGCCTCCACCCTCCTGAGACTGAGTTAGTCTGCACTGCTTGAGCCACTGGTGGCCCTAGAGCCCAAGCGGAGCGCAGCAGAGCGTGAGCGGAGGAGAACAGGAGCCTTGAAAGGGCAGGCACAGCACGAGGCCAGAGGCTCCCAGGCTACAGATGGGCAGCAACTAGTGGCTAAAGGAAGGGCACCTCACAGGCTGGGTAACACCACAGTCGGGGAAAGCAATGAGAGCAATGAACAGCGATGCAACCTGTGGAAAACCTAGCGTGCCCAGCAAAGCTCAGAGTAGATGGAATTGGGGACCAGTGAAGAAAGAGAAGGGTGAGGTGGGTCCCAGGGCAGGGAGGACTGACAGTGACCCCAGAGGAAGGGGAGGAATGGCAAGGCTGGTGCCTCCCAGTGCCTCACTCATGGGAAGGACCCAGACCAATGGCAGACTTTGGACAAGAAGTGCCCATAGCCTTGTCACCAGCTGGAGCAGGCGCCAGCAGCGGGTGCTAATGCACGACTCGGACCATCAGTAGCCCCTTGGCTCGGCACACAGGCGGCATTTCTTGAGCCCATGCCAACTGCACAGGGTGTAGTGCAACAGCCAACAGGAGAAAAGACAAAGTCTAATGGCAAAAAAGCTCTCCTTTACCTCCTGGACTATCTCCTCTCTGCATTCCACCAGGAAGATGAACACCCACTTTCCCACTGCTCTTGCACGTGGGCGCGTGACATGCAGCAAGCTGTCCAGGATGGCAGTCAGAAAGTCCACAGCCTGTGCTGCAGGGATGCACCTGCAAACAGCCTGGAGAGAAGTCAGGAACAGGAGAGCCCGCATCACAGCTCTGCCCCAGCGATTCGGAAAGGAAAGGCAACTTGACGGGACTGTTAGTTCAGCAGTCATGGAGGGGCCAGTCTCTTGGCCCTCCTGCTGTGCCTACAGTGCTGTTTACATCTGGTGCAGCTAACCGATTTGGAAGTGTCTACCCCCTTGTTGTTTGCTTATATACCAAATTGGTATTCTGACAAGAGCACTCACGCACACACACGTGTGTGCAAACACACACATCACGGTGTCTGCTCCAGCGTGCCTAAAGGACGGTCTTGCCTCAGAGCCTCCTGCTACTTGCTAACAACAGCTGTCCTGGACAGCCCGCTCTGGAGACAGAGACTCTGGAGGGGAGCAGGGAGACGTGCAGGAGCCCAGGAGCTGGGCCCCCACCCCACTGTTTCGGGGCCAGTTACCTTTGTTATTTGGGTACAGGTCTCCGCAACAGTCTCGGTGTCCGGGCTGTTCAGCTCCTCATAAAGGCACCGGATCTCATCTGCCTGCGGCACCTTCATGCTCTTGGCTGGAACAAACAGCAGGAGAGAAGAGGAGTCACGTCTACAGAAAGCCAACCTCTGGCCCCAGATACCAGTAAAGGAGAACCCCCCGTGGTGGCAGGGAAGGCCACAGGGAAAGCCAGGGCTCTCCTGAACTTGGGGCAGCGGGATTTCCTGAGCCCGATAAATGGCTGACAAATCCCGGGCTGGAAAGAGCCCTCTTCCTCCTTAAACCATTTGCTGGGGCTTCAGGGTTTCAGCAGCCTCTGCTCCTAGCAGCTGCGTCCCCTATTCCCACACAGGCCACCATCGTCTCTGGGAGGCAGGAAACCTCCCTGTGACTTCCCCAGCACAGGCAGACCCTGCTGCCTGAAGAGGAAAGGGTGCAAACACAACCCTTTGCAGCACGCTCTGGGCCTGCAGCTCAGATCCCTCCTCCCTGCCCAGTTTGCTCTGGGCAGCAAATTGGCTTCCCCTCTTGTGCTCCACAGGAGATTTCTTCCCTGCCAGGGATGACTTTGGAGACTGCCTGGGTAGCTGCCTGTCTCTCCAGGCTGAAGGCAGGGAGCGAGGGGGCAGGCACCCTCTGAAACGTCGGGGACCTCATCCGAGCGAGTTGTCTGACCACCCTCTGTCTCTCCTGGACCGTGGAGAGGGACAGACGTGGAGGGGGACAGTCCCCAGCACTGGTGACGATGTCCTGCTCTCAGACAGCAGTGAGGGATGGCCCTGACCACCCAACCTCACGCACGCCCCGGGGAGGTGGGACTCGGCAACACTCTCTCAGGGATCCTTCCTGAGATGGGCAGGGGGGCAGAGGGCTAACAGGGTGGGGGCACAAAACCAGCCGAGCACGTTGCCTCCCCCTTCCCTCCACGGGACCCCGGTGGCGCCAGGCCAGGAAGGGAGGGAGGGAGGATTGGGCTGAGCAAGGCTGGGAAGCGCCTGCTCTCCTCACCTTGCATTTGGAGAAGGTAGTCAAGGCAGACCCATGCCCTCTGATGGCACGTGTCCAGGCAGTCGCTGGTCAGAGACCCCAGCAGTCCCACCAGGGAGCCGAACTGCTTGTAGGAACATCCTCTCTGCAGGGGACAGCAGCAGGAAAAAGGTTGCAGGCAGCCCCAGCGCCCGCTCGCCTCTACTGCCCAGCCTGCTCCCTGGGCAGCGACCAGGCAGAAGGGCAGGCAGAAGGGCTGCCCCATAATCCCAGGGGCCCCGAAAGCCAGCACCCAGCTGGGCAGGGCTCCTTTCCAGGGCCACGAATGGTGGCAAAGGGGCACCAGGGCACGCGGAGGGTCCCTACTCACCGTGAGCTCACATCGCTCCTTGCAAGCGCCCAGCACGTGGGTGCAAACCTGCAGGGCTCTCTCCCGCTCCCCTTCTTTGGCTGAGGTGAGCCAGCCCTTCAGGACCTGGGGCAGGGGGCATCTCTCTCGCAACAGGAATCTTTCTCTCCCCGAGATCCCTCTCCCTCTCCCTTCTTCTCTGGCCCCTTCCTGGTGCATCCCCCGCCCCACCAAGCACCGGCCCTGCAGCCTTCACCGCCTCGCGCTCTGCAGCCGCCTCTGCCCTGCCCTCGGTCTTGCTTCCCTGCTGGCGTCTCCCTGCTCCGGCCTTCCCCCCAGGGCTGCTCTCGCCCAGCTCAGGGCTGGCTCTTGGCTTTCCCTCCACCAGGGCCCACTTCGCTGCCTGTCCTGGGGCTGCAGTGGCCGGGCGCTCCTGACCCCCAGCCCCGGCCAGATGCACAGCCCCAGAGCAAGGAGCCAAAGCCCCATTTGTCTGGAGGAAAGGTATCCACCTCCTATCACCCACTAAGGTCTCGATTCTCTGCCCTGGCAACGCTTTCCCTGTTGCCCCGTGGCTACTCACGTGGAACGCTTTGCAAAAGCAGGCAGAGGTCGCCTCAGCCTCCAGAATGGTTTCTATGAGGTGGCCCAGATCTTCCATGCCTCTCCTGCGCAGAAGCTAAAAGCAGCAAAGGAGAGCTGAGGCTATGCATCATGGGGGCTGCCAGCGCGTGCTGAGGTGGGATCCTGACCCAGAGGTGGGCAGGCACTGGCCGGTGGGTACCTCCATGTTCGCAGCTGCCCTCACACTCTTCCTTCCCTTTTTCATCTGCTCCTTGGAAGGATGGGACAAAACACTCTGGCAGCACACTGCCAGCAGGTTGCCATTTTCCTTCCTGCTCAGAGGCGGCCTCAGCTTGCTGGCCAGAGGAAGAAGGGAGACAAAACAGAAAGGGGATTTACTAGCCCTCTCCAGGGTGGTTTAAACCACAACTGAGTCCCTCCTAATCGAGGGCCCCAAATCCAACCCCCCCAGCCCATGCCAGCGAGCACTGCCTTCAGCTCCAGCAATTCCTACCTCCTCCCAGGCAGCAGGCAACCCCCCCCACCAGGTTAAGGAACCCCTGGGGCTCCCTTCTTCTGGGAGACACCTGGAATGGGGAACACCCTCCCACTCCACAGCCCCAGCAGCTCCTGGCCCCATGCTCAAGCTGGGCTGGGGCACACTGGGAGTGCCCAGAGCCTGGGGAACAGACCTCACCTCAACTCCTCCAGGGCCTGAAACACTCCATACACCAGGGAGTCCCAGGGCTCCCTCTTTATCCAGTCCTGCAAGTCCCAGAGACAAGTGCAGAGTTGGCAGCGGGCAGGGACACCGGACAGCCCTCCCGCCGCCCCGGGGACAGGCTCTGCTGCCAGGCCTGGGCAGACGCTGCCCCATCTCCCCCACGGAACCCCAAAGGCACTGCAGGAGGGACCCTGCTCCTCAGCCACAGCCACCCAGTACCAGCACCCAAGGGCCCCACCAGCTGCGGACACAGCTCCAGGAGCTCACGTGAAGCCGAGAGGCCATCGTGCCTCTGGGGAAACCAGGCTGATGGCGCAGCCCAAAACTCCCCCGTGTGACGGCTCCAGCTACGGACACTCACCAGCAGGGTCCGCATCGCCTCCTGCTTTAAGGAGAGCTCAAAGCTGCCGCAGTCGCCCGCAGCCTGGATGGCACAACTGACCTCGGTGATGCTCTGCACCAGGGCGAGCTTGAGCTGCAAGTCCTGAGGCCAAAGAGAGCAAAGCACCCCTTGAACTCTTTGAAGGGCTGAGAGGTGGAAGAGGAGCATGGGCAGGGGGAACCCACGGAGGGCTTGCATCTGCACGTTGAGGACAAACCCCTCCTTGGGAGGTCTTTAGGAAGAGACCGCCCATCTCGGTAGACCCCAGCCCCGAGGGTCCGGAGCTGGGGCACCCGGGCATCCCCACCCTACGCGCCCTGTGCTCCTACCCTCTCTTTATCTCTGGAGAGCCTCAGGATGTTGCCCATGATTTCTTTATCCACACAGGTGAGCAGCTGCTCCTTGGGGGCATGCAGCGCAATGCCGCTGTAGGTGCGCATGAGAGCAGCACGAATGGTCCGGGTTCGCTCCATCTTCCGCCGCCGCTGTACCTGTGTCGACAGAAGTGCCCTGAGACATCAG
The DNA here is from genome assembly GCF_964188355.1 of Buteo buteo. Classification (NCBI taxonomy): domain Eukaryota; kingdom Metazoa; phylum Chordata; class Aves; order Accipitriformes; family Accipitridae; genus Buteo; species Buteo buteo. The sequence continues at coordinate 27,369,932 of NC_134174.1, read as the reverse complement.
CCCCGGGACTCCTGCGGCGGGCTCCTGCGGCAGGCCCTGCCCCGCACCCTCGCCAGCTCTTTGTTTCCCCCAGCACCTCCCAGCAGCTCCCCGAGCTGCGAGTGCTGGGGCTGGGAGTTGTTCCCACCCCGCAGCTTGAGTTCTCTCCCTCGGAGAGGGAGGAGGTGCAGCCAGCATCGCACACGCTGCTGGCTGTTACACCACTGACTCGAGAGGTCGAGGAGCTGTCTGGAACCTTTCTGCGGACAGGTACCCGACATAGCCTGTCACGGTCCTGCTCAGAGCCGTGCAGCCTGTGCGGGTCAGTGGCGCAGATGAGCCTGGTCTGCTCACCTCCCCAGGCCAGGCTGCACTGCTCTCTCTGCAGGGCCCTGCCCTGCCCAGAAAGGCTTCCCCACAGCCCCCAGGTGGGGAGCAGAGCCAACGAGACCTCACCAGGCTCCTGCTCCCAGCCCTCAGCTTTGAGGAAGGGGCAGAGTGTCACACTGTGCCCACCCCCTTGTCACCAGCTCCTGCTGAAGTTAAGTCAGGGCAATGTGGCTGCGAGCAAGCGAGCAAGCAAGCAACTGCTGCAGCTGCCCCAGCTGGGTGGCTCTGATCCACCAGGTGCCAAACCCCATCCTCTCCAAAGACACCTCAGGGGCCCCAAGGCCAGGATGTCCCCTCTGAAACACAGGTCTCGGGTAGCTCTTCCAAGAAGGTTAATCTAAAGGCAGCTGCCACAGGGTGGCTGCTGCAGGTGTAGAAGTGGAAAGAAGGCCAAAAAAGGAAAGCCAACCAGCAAGCCCCTCATTCCCTTACCTCCCAGCCCGTGGAAGCCTGGCGGGACCAGTCTTTGGTGAAAGCGGCAGAGAACATAGTCACCGTGCCCAAGACCAGGTGGAAGTGGCTCTCGGCAGCGTGGGACACAACAGAAATCATTCCCTGCAACCACGGAGAAACGGGGAGTCGGTTCCAGTCCAGGCATTCAGCCGTGGCCAGCGACAGTGGCCAGGCAGGACGTTGCAGCAAGCAGGAAACAGCAGCAACGGGGAAAGGAAGGAGGTCTGGAGCTGGCCCAGGAGCAGCCCTCCCTCTCCCCCAGGAAAATCCAGGGGATGCTCAGGACAGGAGCATCACCCCACCTTGGCCTCAGACAGCTCCACAGGGTTTGTCTCCTGGAGGAACCTCAGCACCTGCCCTTGGACGTGTCTGAGGTCCTGACAAGCTGCCAGCACCGTCCCAAGAGCCTTGTACAGGAAAAGCTGAAAGAGAAGAAGCCGAGCCCGAGATGCAGTCATGGCCCGGCCCGTCAGGAGAGGGCTGGCCCCAGATGGACCCCACCACCTCCGGGAGCAGGCAGAGCCGGCCACGATGCCAGGCTGTGGCCAGCCGCTGGGGCAGCCCAGGGGAAACGCCTTTTGGGGACGAGGGAAAGGAAAGCAGTGAAATCTGCCTGCGTGGGCAGAGCACCAGCGCCAGCTCCAGCCCCAGTGCCGGGCAGGACACACACCTTCTCCCAGGAGCCGGCAGCAGAGCTGCCCAGCCGCTGGCTCAGCTCCTGGCTCAGGCCTACGGTCCAGGCCTTGTCCTCCACGGGCTCCAGCGACGCTCGCAGAAACTGGTGTGAACGGGAAAGGAAGCGAGTGTTCCCCGGACCTTGGCCAGGGCCCTTTCCACGCTCACGTGTCCCGGGATGCTGCGGGGGAGAGCTGCCGGGAACGGCAGTCTCTTCCCTCACCCCACCCAACCCTCTTTTCACCAGCTTCCCTCTTCTCCTAACGCCTCATGTGAGACCCCCCGGCAGGCCGGACTTAGAGGAGGAGGCAGTGCTAAGGCGCGTGCCACAGCGTTAGAGGGCATTAGCCATCAGCCGTGGCACGTGTGCAGGCAGCAGCTCCTCTTGAGTGGGCCGGCACCTACTGCCGGGGGAGGCGCAGGGTGCTCAGGAGGTGCCCCCACCTCCTGGTGCCTACACAGGCAGCCCCGAGCTTCCTCCCACAACTTTGCTCCCTCTTCTCCCCCCTCGATTTGTGACACCCCCGCAAGGATGCTGTACCTTAAGCACACGGCGCTCCCACTCTGCAGAGGCCAGGGAGCTCTCAGTTCTGCCTAGGAAGCAAGAGGAAGCAAAAGCTCTCGCAGCTATTTAAGCTCACGCCAAAGACGAGTCCGGCGCTCTCCTCTGCAGTCCGACCTCCCAAAAGTCCCAGGCCATCAGGCTAGAGAGGGCCTACGCGAAAGCCCTTGCGAGGCCAAAGACACAGGAGGGATCCCAGGGGCGGCCGTCAGAGGCATTGACTCAATCTGGGGAAGGACGCACTGGCCGCAGCAGATCCCCACTGAGCGACTGCAGCTCCCACAACAACTCCAACCACCCGGTCCCAACACACATTTTCTCCCGAACCACCCATTGCCTTTTGCCCATTTCCAGCCCTTCTCCCAGGCTACTGCCGAGGACAGCTGCTGCAAACCTCGCCTGGCCTGGGGACTTGGTCCTCCAAAGCCGAGGGCTGCACCCCCTCCAGGAGCACCAGTCCTGTCCCTCTCCCAGACACCATCCTTGGGTGATGCCAAGACCTGCCCTCCGAGGGGACATCAACGGCCCCGTCCATCCCCTGGGCCGAACTGATGCCAGGGGACAGCTGCCCCCAGCCTCAGCACCGGCTCCCTGGAAGGGGAAAGGCAGCAGAGCAAGTGCTGGAGAACTGGGGACAATTGCCCTCCGTCGCGCCGGGCAGCTGCGTTTTCCTGCCCCCCTCCCTCCCCTCCAGCCTCTCCCTCCCCACCTGCACTTTACCTTCCAGGTACTGCAGCAGGAGGGGGATCTCGGTCGCCCACGCCGCCCCCAAGCCTCTGTGGATCCTGCCGTGGAGGGCCTGCAGCAGCTGCAAGGCAGCGACTGCGCGTTCGCGGCTCGGGTAAGGAGCTGCCGCCACCACCTAGAGGAGGGCAGGAGAGAAGGGTCGCTCCTGCCGCCAGAGCCACAGCTTCTCCCAGGAGGGAGCTCGGGAGGGAGCTCGCTGCCGCTTGGCTGGCAGCAGGCAGCCGATGGCTTCACCCAGGGTGCTGCCAGCCCTGAGAACGGAGTGGGATCCCTGATGGGCTCGGGCATGCTGCCTCCTCCTTGGGGGCTCCCGGCACTGGCCTCAACAGCATCTCCACCCCGGGATCTCCCACCACCCCTGGCCAGAAAAGCTCTTTCCCCAGGGCCCCGCTACTCACCAGCAGTCGAGCCAGCAGGGCCTGGGGAGCCGGCAGCCGGGCTGTGGGGAGGCAGAAAGGCTGGGTGAGCTGACGAGCCTCACGCCTCCGATAGCCCCACACAGGGCTGAGGGCTGAGAGCAGCTGCGCTGCAATAGCGCTGGCTGGGGGGCTCCCCAGGGCTGCCCAGCAGGAGATGAAGGCAGCTCCAGCACGGCCAGGAGCGAGCCCCGGCTCACCAGGAGAGCGCTGCGAGCAGGAGAGCCAGGCCTCTGCGCCGGGCAAGGGGCCACGCAGGGCAGAGCCCCTCGTGCCCAGCAGCAGAGCCTGTCTCTGCCCTTTGCTTTTCCTGGGCTCCTGCTCAGGGCTGGTGGGGCGCAGGGAGACGCGGGCTGGCCTGACCCCTGGCCAAACCCAGCAGCAGCACTCGCTGGGGCTCCTACCTTGCTCCTGGGAGTCCATGGCATCCGGCTCCTCCTCCTCCTCCTCGCACCCCGCTCTCTCCCGTCTCTCAACCAGGGCTCGGAGGCAGCGGGAGAGCGGGATCAGCATGCCGCTGTACTGGGCTGGCACCACGTACTGCAGCAGCCTCGGCCACAGGAGCTGCAGAGAAGAACCGGGCAATTCGCCACACTGGCATTTCCGCTCAGCGCGAAGACGAAAAGGACGGTCTGCGTTTCCCTGAGCCTGGTGCGCTTCAGCGCAGGAGGGGACAGGTTCAGGGCACGGGGGAGCACACGGAAAAATGTCCTGAAGGCAAGGAGTGGCCACAGCAGCAGGACAGAGGGCAACTTACTTTGGTCATCCCTCTCAGAGTGACGTCCAGTGAGCCCACGATGTCCAGGCACAGGGCTCGAATTGCTCCATCCTCTGGGTTTTCCCAGGCAAAAAGGCCTCCTGCCACCTGTAAGACAGAGTTGGCAAACCCCCAATTACCTTCAGCTCCCAGCTGATGAGGCTCAGGCACGCCTCACCAGTGCTCCTCTTGCTCCCGTGCCTGCCTCCCTCCCGATGGCCAGACGGACCCAGCTCGAGGACCGGGTCCCAGACCCTGGGAAGGACTGGGAAGCCTGGGAGCAGACAGTGCCGCTGCTTGTCTACTCGGTCCCCTGGGGCCCAAATGCTGCTGTCGTGCCACCAAAGCAGAGGTGAGGAACGTGCCCTTCAGCAAGGCTGTGCTCAGTGCCAGCCCTGGAGGCAGCACACCCAGCCCGACGGATGTGGAGGAGCACCCAGAAGCCCTTTCCTTTGCCCTGCTCCCAAAGCAGAGCCTCCCCGAGCCTCAGAGCGACGCACGTGGATCTCCCAGCTAGAGGGAAGGTGCGGCCAGAGGGAATGTCCTCGGCGAGTCAGCGGGAGGCTCGGCCATCCCCAGCTTTCACCTCCTGGGCACCCAGCTGAATGCTGGGAAATGCTCACCACAGGGACTGCCAAACAGCCCGTCCCCTTGCCAGAAGGGATGTGGGCCCCCAGACTGTTACTGGATGGGCAGGGTGTGCTTTGGAGGGCCAGAGCACGAGAACACCACAGAAAGCTCCTCTAGCCAGGCCCACCTGTCTGCACTGGCTGTGTTTTGCTCACCGTCCACCAGCATTTAAGGATGGAAGATGTCCTGCCCCTACGAGACCCTCCCTTTGCAAGGCGGCTTTGCCGAAGGCGCCTGTGGGCACAGCTCGGCACCACAGTGCCGGGTGGCATGACGAGGTGTAAACCCACATCATCCACTGACATCTCCACCAACATCGGCACAGACACCCACGGGGAACGGCCATTCGGAAGCGGCTCTGACGGCAGTGCCAGCGCCGATGGCTCTGCAGCATGGAGCTCTCCAAGGCCGAGGCCGCCGGCAGGAGCTCTCAGCACGGTCCAGGCACTGGTCAAAAAAACCAGCCCTGGGTGTCCTGCTCTGCCCTTACCAGTCTGCCCGAGGTCCGGCTGAACTCGCTGAAGATGTGCCCCACCACATCCCATGGCCAGCAGCTCTGGGATCCGGAGCTGAGCCGCTCCCTGCTGAACTCCAGAACTGCCCTCCGCACCTGCCAGGGGAGAGTGTGGTTATGACCCTCCTGTTCAAAACCCAGAGGGTTTGCGCCTTTGTGGCTCGCAGAGAGGTGGCGAGGCCACGGCAGAAGCTTTCGCTCCTGGCGTCAGGGCTGGGCTTCAGCACCAGGCTGGATGGGCATTTGCCCCACAGAGCGCAGAGACCTCCCTGCTCTGCCCTGCCAGCTCTCCCCAGGGATGAGCCATCAGCCACCACCTGGGCAACGCGCCAGCACTTCCCCAGGCCCCCTGGCTCTGTCCCACGGGAAAGGGTTTCTCTGCCTCCCCTGGCGGCACCCTCCCTTCCCAAGCCAGTTCACCTGGGCACTGGGGTCACTGCACAAGGAGCGCGTGGCCTCCACCAGCTGGGGCAGCTTCTCTCTCACCGCAGGTGCTGGAAGAGATACGGAGAGGTGTGCATTGAGGCAGAGCCCCAGTGGCAGAAAGGATCCCCTGAAGCTTCCAATGGGACAGAAGAGCGGGGCCTGACTGGCTTCACGGGAAGCAGCGGCGTAGCCGGAGCAACCCCACTTCCAGAGGCTATTTTACAGGGACCGAAGGCTATGGCAACAGAGAGAACAAGAGAAGCAGCACGGGTACGAGCAGCTCCTGTGCAAAGCAGCCCACCTGCCCGCCCACCAGCCTGCCCGTGTTACAGAGCTTGGAGCGTCGTCCCTGGTGTGCCGGCATTTCTAACTGCCGGGGGAGAGCCCTGCTGCGGGGCGTCAGCTCGGCTGGGGGACCCGCTCTTCGCAGCTCCCTTTGGGTGCGGGTGCCCCACTTTCGGCCCGTTCCTGCTGTCAGCCCAGCAGCCCCAACCCCTGCCTTGCGTCCCTGGTCTGTGGCACTGACCGTCAGCGCGGGCCAGCACTCCCAGCAGGCCCAGGGCTGCCACGCGACCGGCCTCGCTCCCACCGCTCAGCTGGGAGTGCAGAAACATGACTGTCTCCTCGGGGCGCATTCGTGCTGCGGGGAAGAAAGCGCATTCTGCATCAGCAGGCAGCTGTCCCCAACAGCCAAGGACAGGGAGAGAGCTGCCACGGCACGGCGGGCCATCGCCCAGTCTCCTCTCCTTACCCTGCAGCATGATGCAGCGGGACAGCACTGCCTTCTGGGCCGGGCCAGGCTCCTCGGTCACATCAGGGAGCTGTGGGAACAAGATCCATTTTAGAGAAAGTGGCATCAGTGCTGAGAGGGACTGAAAAGTAATGGTGCTCTCCGTTCTCCTCTCCCTGGGCACTCTGGGCATGGGACCCACAGCCGAAACCCAGCCCACCCCACGGTGGCCCCGGGCACACACAGAGGTTTGCGGCAGCCCAGGCTGCCCAGGAGCTGAGGCTGAGCAGCGCTGAAAGGCTGCCCTCAGGGTGCTGGCGCTCCAGAGTCCTCCTGCGACTTGGCCGAGAGGGAAATGGCTGTGGGAACCGGGCTGCCGCTCAGGCCCGTGCCAAACAGCCAGGATCAGGCCTCCTGCAGCCTTAAGATGGCACCCGGATCGAAGTCCTGGCATGCTCCGGGCCTGCAGGAAGGTCCCAGTGGAGGAACGCCCTGCTCTGCCCTGCCAGCCGGCAGGTCCTTCCCCTCCGTGGCAATCACGGGTGCAGGCCCCAGGCTTGCGGCAGGGCGCAGGGCTCCCCTTACCTGGCGGCGCACAGCGGTGCCGGTGGCAAGAGCCGTGCCCTGTGGCATTGGGGTCTGAACTCCCTCCAGTATCTCCAGGACATAGCTGAGGCTCTACAAGAGAACGGGGGGGAAGAGGAGGCTAAAGCCACCTAAAGGCACTTGGGAAGGGAGAAACCCAGCACATCTGGGATAAGGGGAGCCCCAAACATCAGCTCCCAGGGAAAAGCCCGACGAGCAGAGCAGCATCAAGAGGGTCTCTTTCCTCGGAACGGAGCCCGGGCTTGACAACTCAGTTTCCCACTCATCAGACCTCGCCAGTCGCCGCATGGGACTGGACATGGCCCTGGGCGTTCGGGCAAAGCTCTTCCTGCACACAGAGCCTCAGGGAGCTGGCAATGCCTCCCTTCCCAAGCAGTTGAGCCCCAGGGACTCTTGCCTCCCTCCCGCCCTGCCCCGGGTTTCTCCTCTTCTGCCCAAAGAGCCCAGGAAACCTCAGGCCTCCTCTGCTCTTCCTGTTCCTTCTCTAAGGGCTTCCCAGCTCCTCCTGGCACCCCACAGCTCCCCAGTGCCTCTTAGCACTCGCGCAGACCCACCCCAGCAGCCACGCCAGGCCCTGCGCAACATCTCACCTTGGTGAGCCGGGAGTTGTCTCGGACCTCCTGGCATTGCAGCAGGAGCCAGAGGAGCGGCTCCCAGGTCTGCTCTCGGTACTGCTCCTCATGCAGAAGGACCCCCAGCATGGCAGCCACTGCCCCGAGGACAGCCTGCTTGTCCTGAAGAGGGAAGGGAGAGGCTCCGCTTGGAGGGCCGAAGGTCTGCCTAGTGCTCAGCATCCCCTGGACACCGGTCTGCCCTTCCCAGTGGGAAGGAGTTTCCCTTTCCCTTCTGCCCTGCAGAAGAAGGGCTCGCTCCAGAGGAGAGAGAGCACTTCCCCACCCTGCTACCCCAGCCCTCCCTGCAGAAAGGCCCCAAGGCTCGGCTGCTTCCCGTCGGGAAGCCCCCCTCCCCTCGGCCCTCTGCTCGCACCCCACTGGGCACAGACGGACCCAGCGCCACGGTCATCCCTGCTGCAGCCCCGGGCGTGGAAAGCAGCACTTCTCACCTCTTCCTCCTTGCAGTCCAGCCAATTTGCCACCACATAGCGGAAGAGCGGGTAAATGGCTTCACAGAACTGTGCTACCCCCTTGCGAGGGAAGGGGCATTGCTCCCAGCTGCAGAGGTATGTACTGACTCCTTTCGACCATTGCTCCAGGACTGCACCAGGACAAAGGAAAAGGGAGCATGTGAGAGTCTGCAGCAGGGACGGTACCTTGCGTTCACGCCCAAGCCTGCTTTAAGGACGGTCCCAGGCTCGGCAGGGCTCAGCCCAGCACTAGATCTGGATCCGAGGGCAAGCCGTGCTCTTGAGGTGCCTGGGTTCAAACACCCCACCGTTTCTCTCCTCCTCACACCCATCGCACCTTCTCCTCCTCAGCGGCCCCTTCCCCTCCAGCATTTCCAACTGCACACCCTTCCCTTCCCTTTTCCCTTCCCTTTTCCCCTCCCTTTTCCCTTCCCTTTTCTTTTCCCTTCCCTTCCCTCATACTCGCCCTTTCAGAGCAGGGAGTTTAATCCCGGAGGGAAGCGGGGGAACAGAAACCATGGGAAGGGACCCAGGAGTTTCTCCGTGCAGCGCTGCCGCGTCCCGCCCACAGAAACCTCCTGGCCTTCTCCCGCTTCTCCTACCCACTCGCTGCAGTTTGGGATTGCCCCGGGCTCACACCCACCACGTTCCCTCTGAGATCACATGGAGGCATCGAAGGCCGCCCCTGCCCCTAGGACCCCAGCCAAGGAGCCGACACTCACCGCTGCAGACGGCATGCAGGACCTCGCCGCTCCCCACCCGGGTCAGCACGGCGCGCAGGGCGAGCAGCGTCATTCCCACAAAGGGGATGCACCGCAGGGCTGCAGAGGAGGCAGGGACAGAGGGACCGAGAGGGTCGGTGAGAGACACGGGAGACTGGGGTCCATCCCTGCCAGGGCTGGGGCTGCTGGGCCACGCAGGACGTGCCGGAGGGCGTGGGACGGGCTGCCTTCGCCAGGGGGGAAGCCCTTTGGGGAAATGGGGAGGACGGTGGGGGGCCAAGACCCTGCGGGTTTGTCTCCAACAGGTTCCCACCCTTTGGGAACTGGGATCGGGCTGATAAGGCAGAGCTGCCAACTGGCCCTGGCGCGGAACAAGGAGGCACGGCAACTCCGTAGCCCCCCAGTTCAACACAGGGCGTTTAGGGAGGGGGAGGATCCCTTCTCCTTGTTATCACAGATCTCTACCCAAGGCCCAGGGTGCCATACCATATCTGCGGGCCATTTTGCCCAAGGTGAGGAGCACAATCTCATCAGGGACCTTCCTCATGGCCTTCAGGTGGCTCTGGAGCTCGGACATGACAAAGTGGAAGTGGGAGCGGGCCAGAGCTACCAGGACGTCACTAGCGGCCATCTTCACGTCACCTGTCACACCCTGCAAAAGCGTCACGGGTTAAACACTCCGGAGAAAAAGGCTGAGGCACTAGGGCAGGCTGAATGACCCCATCTCCTCTGCGAGACCCCTCGGGACAGCTGTGCTCGGGGCCGAGCGGCTGCTGCCTCTTGTACCCTGGGATAGGCGAGCAGTTCCCTGGCGAGATGAGGGAGGCTTTGCCCCAGAACAGCCCTGTGCTGCTGCCCCCTCTCCCTCTCCATGCAGATGCCAGGATCAAACTGCCGCAGACTCAGGACCCCCCTGGGACCTCTCCGTGGGGCTGGTGGGTTGCCACGGCTCTTCCTCAAAGCAGGACAAACAGTGTTGAGCTTGAACCCAGCTGTCGCTCAGTTAGAAACAGCCCCGAGTCCGCTTCTCTGCACAGTTCCCTGCCTCCCTGTGGAGTGACTGCTAGAAGTGACTTATCAGTGTGTTCCCCGCACCCCCTTGAGGGAAGGCAAAACCTCCAGGGTGGAATGCAGTGGACACGCAAGGAATCGGTTCCCTAATAATTCTCTGTGCAACGTAACCTGCAACCTTAGATGTTAGCAACACCAAGGGAGTTTGGTGTGCTGACCCTAAGAGAAGTAACACGGAGGGTGGAGTGGAGTGGAGCGGAGACGCCACGGCCAGTCTCTCTGTGGGCCAGTCCCTATCACAGGGATAGGGAACTGGAATGATAGGAACGGTAGGTCCCTGCATTGAATCCACGGAAGCAAGGAGGTAAAATCATGGGGGTTCTGTCGATCTACCGCCCTACTTCTGATTTATCTCCTAAGTGCCCTGTCCTGGGGTACTGACACGCAACTTCACGTCCTCTGGGTGAACTTTGCTCATTATAATACCAAAACACACCTCCATCCCAAAAGCTACCCGCCTCCAAAGTGCAACCACCCCTCACTGAGCCTGCGCTCTGAATTTTTTTCTAGCATGTCCTTTTAAAAGCAAGGCGAGAGAACTTAATACCAATCAAAGTAAAGGCATGCATGACTTGAGTCACTCGAGCTCCACCTAAATAGGAAAATAGTATAAAAAGGCCCAAAGAGAGGGGGACTACTAGGGAAGATACCATCGTGGACAAGTTGGGAGGACATCACTGCCTTCTGGGGTCAGTCGACAGGCTGAACCTCTCTTCCCCCCAGAGGGACACCTCTTGGGTGAGATTCGAACACTCGGCTGTACCGAGTGCTTTCCCGGGAAACTTAGAATTCTTTAGAGCTCTTTTTCTTCCATAATTGAATGCGCTTGTAGTCGACTGTATTATTATTTGCACGTGCCTTGCAGACAGTGTATTTATCATCGGCAATCCAAAAGAACCTGTACTCCTGTTGCTTTAACAAACTGTACTATTCATTAAAATCTAGCCATGATAGTTCATTGAACGCAACCAAGCTCCTTAAGTCTGGCTGTGATAGTTCATTGAACGCGACTAAACTGAAAGTACAGTGCGCTATTTGTGCGTCCATAATCGTGATAGTTCAACACATTGAACGCGACCGGACTTACAGTGCTGAATTGGGCATCACCCAGAATCTAAGCCTAGCCGCCCCCAGCCCCTCTGACATCTAAAGACAAGCTGGAACGCAAGGGGGGTTATTTTCTGCCAGAAGTCTTTACCCTTTAACACAACACTCCCCTCTCCAAATTCCCTGTCATGACGAGTCCCCAGAGCCTCTCCCTTAGGACCTCTGCTGGGTCTGAACAACCGAGGAACATCTCTGCGCCACTCTGTATTTCCCCCAAAACCAGGGGCAGAGGCAGGCTGCTTGGGTGGCCTTGAAAGAGAACAAGCTCACCTGGGCTGCTCGCATGTCACTCAACGCCTCTGCTATCAGGCGGTTCACAACGCCACTCGTCAAACAGCCGTCGTCTCCCCACAAGACGCTCTCCAGCTCCCGGTACGTCTCCACTCGGTCACCCTGGGGAGGGACCACAAAGGGGAGTGATGGGACTTGCTTTGCCCTTGTTCCCAGGGAGCCACGACAGAGACCTGCTGCCCCCCAAATCATCTGCGTGACACAGGCACGAGGGACGAGTTGCAGGCATCGGTCAGGACAGCCACGGGGAACAGCAGGATCTTCCACGGCGCCTCTGACACGAGCAGAGAGTCAGACAGGGAGATCGACTCCACCGGGGCAAAAGGCCACATGGGAGCCTGGGCGGTCACTCCTGAAAACGGGGGATGGCGGAGGTCAGGGGGAAAGTGCCGGACAAGGAAGGGTGTGACTGTTCACTCAACTCCTGCCTAGATTTTGGCTAACCCAGCTCCTGCTAAGGCCTGGTGTATGCTGGGAGCAGCACCATTAGGTCAAAGCGAGAGCACCGCGTAGGCAGGACGGGTGGCCAGAGAGAGCTAAAGGGCCATGATGCAGCCACTACCAGCTGCGGATGGCTGTCTCCGGCAGCCATTACCTTTTGTCTGGTAGTTTCCTCAGAATCCACTAATGTACGGAAATGGTATAGACCCAGCCTCCAAGCTGGAGGGTATAAAACATCAGCTTACTCAAAAAGCTTTTGAAGCAGATCCAACAGCAGCTGAACTGCTGAGGCTTTCATGCTTCCCGGTGCGACACAGGGGACGCCCACACCGTGATGGAGGAGGAAGGGTGAGCGCTCTCTCAGTTGGCTCATAGGTTCATAGCAAAAAAATTCTTTTTTTTGCTCATACGTGCGCGATATTAAGAGTTACAGATTATAAGTTATGAAACCTTACGACTTGACTGGTGAAGGAGTGAATTCACGTGATAGACGAGTCTGGGAGAAGGGAATTGAGCCCCTGTCATGGTTTTTTATTGTATTTCTGACTGAGCTCATGAAATAAAGTTGAAATCACAGCGTATGTTGTCCTGTACATTTGAGAGATCCCAATGGACCGTGACAAAGGGGAAGGCATGGGAACGAGACCATGCCCCGAGGAGGGGAAGCCGTGAGCACCCTGCGCCTTGGGGCCCAGTGTTGCTCCTCGCATGGGCAGGAGCCCCATCACTGGGAGCTCCCGGGGAAAGGAGTGGGGAGCAATGGCATTAGTCCAGCTTGAGCAGCAGGATCGGCGCCTGGGGACAAAGCGCCTGCAGGAGGGCAGAGGTGCTGTCAGGTGAGACGCCCCTCTGCCACGGCACCCGGGGAAGCCAGGGGCATGGAGGGGAGCCCTCAACCCCCACCTCACCTCATGGTCTTGCAGTCGCTTTAGCAGAGAAGTCCCGACGGCCACAAAGGTAGTGACGGCCGCAGGGACGGTCCCCGTCACCCCGCCTCTGTCCTCAGAACGCGCAGGTCTGGACTGGGAACGCACGCATGAGCAGAGAGCTGCAAGAAAAGAAAGAAATGGCTTTGCTGGCTGCGGGGCTTCGCGCCAGGGAGGGGTGAGGATCTTCCCAGACTGCCCCAGCACTATCAGCCTGTGCTGGGCTGTACTGGCAAGAGGGAAGTCAGTGGGATGAGGGGAGGGAGTCTTCCCCTCACCGCGGCAGTGGGAAGACCATCTTGGGGGACTGGGCCCGTCCCGGGCTCCTCAGTGACAGAACGGCAGCAATGCGCTGGAGCGAGTCCAGCACAGGGGCCCTGAGCTGGCCAGGGGACGGACATGGGCTCCGCAAGGAGAGGCCGGCAGGGCTGGGGCTGGGCAGCCCTGACAAGAGCCGGCCAGCCCAAGTCACCTCGGAGCGGCCCCCAGCTGCCTCACGGTGGCCAGGGAGAGGATGGAGCCAGGACCCTCCGGGACGTGCCTGGCAGCAGGATGAGAGGTGATGGGAGGCAGCCCCCAGCACCCGGCTGGGACAGACACTGCCCCCAGCACGTATCAGACCCCAGCCTCCCACCAGCCCCTCACCTCTGAGCGCTCTCATCCTCCGCATGGGCAACAGGATCCCACGGATCGACACGCTGCTCCTCCACGCAAAAGCCATGAGAAACTGGGGCAGCACCAGCCCCAGGAGGAAGATGTAGAGCCCAACCACTGTGACCTCACAGAGGGCTCCGGTGACATGGGGACATGTGCTGGGGACGCAGCAGCACCCTGGGGACCCCCCCAGGCCCAGAAATGCAGGATTTTCCATCACTTGAATTTGCTCATGCTCCTCAAACAGTTTTAGCAAAGACTTGCTCCAGACAGCCCTTCCCAGCTCTGTCCCTGGGAAGACTGGGACTTCTTTTCTCTCTCAGAAGAGAAGACTTTTCCTTCGGCAGGGGACTGATACTGGTGGGGTGTCCCAGGCTGAAGGCAGGAGTCTGGAGAAGAACAAGCAGCAGTGGATGGGGATCAAGTCAGGTGAAAGGCGAACATTAAAGCAATTAAGTTTACTAAGAGTAAAGAAATGAGTCTAATGACCATCAAGAAAAAGGAGAAATGTTTGTAGAGCACGCTACTGTTAGTGTCTTTAGAGAAATGTGATGGGTTGACCCTGGCTGAACGCCCAGAGATAAGGACAGGAGAGATCATTCACTAATTACCGTCACAGGCAAAACAGACTCAGCTTAGGGAAAATTAGCTCAGTTTATTACAAATCAGCCAGAGTAAGGTAATGAGAAATAAAACGAAATCTCAGAACACCTTCCCACCCCCCTCCCTTCTTCCCGGGCACAACTTCACTCCCGGATTTCTCCACCAAGCCCCCCCAGCGGCACAAGGGGGACAGGGATGGGGTTTACGGTCATCACACGTTATTTTCTGCCGCTTCACCTCCTCAGGGTGAGGGCTGATCACACTCTTCCCCCGCTCCAGCGTGGGGTCCCACCCACGGGGTCAGTCCTCCACGAACTTCTCCAACGTGGGCCATTCCCACGGGCTGCAGCTCTTCACGAACTGCTCCAGCATGGGTCCTTTCCACGGTGTGCAGTCCGTCAGGAGCACACTGCTCCAGCGCGGGTCCCCCACGGGGTCACAAGTCCTGCCAGAAAACCTGCTCCACGGGCTCCTCTCTCCGCAGATCCGCGGGTCCTGCCAGGAACCTGCTCCAGCGCGGGGTTCCCACGGGGTCACAGCCTCCTTCGGGAACCCACCTGCTCCGGCGTGGGGTCCTCCACGGGCTGCAGGTGGAGATCTGCTCCACCGTGGACCTCCCTGGACTGCAGGGGGACAGCCTGCCTCACCAGGGTCTTCACCACGGGCTGCAGGGGAATCTTCGCTCCGGCGCCTGGAGCATCTCCTCCCCCTCCTTCTTCACTGACCTTGGTGTCCGCAGGCTTGTTTCTCTTACATGTTCTCACTCCTCTCTCGGGCGGCTGTTCCAGAGGCGTTACCACTATCACTGATTGGCTCGGCCTTGGCCGGCGGCGGGTCCGTCTTAGAGCCGGCTGGTATGGGCTCGCTCTCTCTCAAACACAGGGGAAGCTTCCAGCAGCTTCTTACAGAAGCCACCCCTGTAACCCCCCCCCGCTACCAAAACCTCTGTGTATCACATTTTTAAGAACGATCATTAAAATCTACATTCATCACACAAAATCTTCACTCACATCAACAAAAAGAATTCCCCACTTATCAAGCAGCTCTTAACTCTCTAGCTGCGTTCAGTCCATGTTTTGCCCGTTACCTCTCTCAGTTACTATCCTTATCTCAAATTCCTCACACTGCCCACATTCTCCACCAAAAAGACTGTGATGGGTTGACCCTGGCTGAACACCAGGTGCCCACCAAAGCCGTTCTATCACTCCCCCATCCTCAGCTACAAGAAAGTAGAACTAAGGCAAATTATGTGGTGGGTTGAGCTCAGGTGGGAGCTAAGCCCTGCTCCCCAAGCTGGGCAGGCAAATCAGAATAAGGAACTGGTGCTATCAGTTTTCTTTCCTTCCTCTGGCTTTGCTGAGGGGACTGAAGAGCCTGTGTTTTTTTCTAGAGCCATAGGCTGCTTTGGGTTGGAAGGGAACTTAAACAAGGCTAGCACACTGTGGCATAGGCAGGCAGGAGGGCAGAGGCGTCCCTGGGTGGGCTCGAACCACCAACCTTTCGGTTAACAGCCGAACGCGCTAACCGATTGCGCCACAGAGACTCCCGAAGGGAGCTCCCCGGGGCTTCCCAAGGGCAGGCAGATGTTTGGCCATTGCCAGGGAAGCAGAGCTTCCTCACGTGGAATGGGGACCTGGGAAGAGAAGCACCACAACCCTCAAGGCCCACCCTTCATCCTTGTCTCCCTGAGCGACGGACCTCCCCTCCCACGGCATTCCTGCGAGCAGGCCTGTCCCATTCCCTGCCCGCTGCAGGCCACCCACCTGCAGTTAGCAAAGGCGGGCACCAAATCAACTCCTCCTGGAGCCTTGCACAAGTGCTTCGACTTCAAGAAGCACAAGAAGAAGCGGGAGGGCAAGACGGGTTCCCTCCGAGCGCCCCTCGTCCAAATGCCTGCCGCTGGAGAACGCCCAGCTCAGCCGCTTGCCCTGCGCCTGGCACACTCAGCTCCCAGGACTGCCGGAGCCCTCGGCACTGCAGGTGCCTACAGGAACCTCCTGGCCCCATGAGAAGGCCCCACCTTCTTCTCCCATGGGTCAGCACCGCTGGGGAGGGCTGCCAGTCTCCTCCCTTCAGGCGGTGCTGCCTCGGATCGCTCCCCTCGGCTGTCACTGTGCCCTGCTTTGGGGCCCGCCCTCCCCTCAGGGCTGCCTCTGACTGGCCCCAGGGCTCAGGCTGCCCAGGTGCCCCTGAGGTGATGCTCTCTGGGATTGGCCGCCTGCTGCGTGTGCTGCCCGCCCTCCCCTGAGGCGATGTTTCCTCCGATTGGCTGCCTGAGACTGCTCCTCCCATCCGGCGATGGGTCAGGCGGCTCATCAGTCAGCTGTGCTCTGCTCTTGCCAGCTGTGATTGGTGGAGCGGGCATGCCCCGCCTCCAACCAGCACCCCCCCACACACCCCGGCAGGGTGCCCAGCTTTTGCCCCTCTTGCCGCCTTTCCTGCAGGCCTCGAAGCTTGACTGGTGGGTTACCTGTCCATCACATGCCTTGCCCCCGCCTCCTCAAACGCGATTGGCTGACTCCCCAGGGACTGCTGGGTGGAGGTTGCCAGGCAACGAACTCCACCTTTAGGGCTGAGCGCCTCAGCGTGGAGCTGCGGGCCCTGAGGAAAGGCAGGGGAGCTGCTCCTGGGCAGAGCTGTCTCTCACAAAGCGCTGCCCACTTGCTGGGAGCTCCCTCCGTCCCAGGAGCCCGGCCCAGCTCAGGAGCAGAGGACCAGCCCAAGGCTTCACTTTCTCTGCCTCTTCTGGGCTCCCTGGAGATGTCTCAGCTCCTGAAAGGCAGCGGAGTCACCCTTGGGGAATGGACTTTTTAGCTGACTGCAGTAATCGCCAACTGTCCCTCTCTAAAGAGTGGAGAGAGAGCGATTCCAAAAGCATGGCTTGTCCTACCAGAGCGCAGATGTCTATGGGAGGTGTAGATGTTCCCCTCTGGGCATGGATATTCTTGGCCCATAACAAAAAGGACACACAGGCAGTGACAGGGAGGTGTTGGTTAAACGCTCTGGCTGGGCAGGGATTCAGCTGAAGCGATGCAGACATCTCATCGCCAGCTGGAAGCCCTGGGGATGAGGCAGGATTCAGATCCCCCCATGCATCCCACAGACCCACGGTGTTAAGGGATGTCAAGACTGGCCACCGCTTCCAGGCACTGCAGCCAAGGACCCCTCTTACCGTGCCCCTGTAGCCCAGTCCAGTACCACCAGTACAGTCCTGCCTGGCTGCTGGAGCCCAGCCTGGTGCCTGGGGATCTGGAGTCTTTGCCCAGGCTGAGGGATGCAGCTGCCACTTTTCCGCTTGCAGATGCAACTTCTAGCGAAGCTGAGCACGCATCCCAGAGATGCACACGCACAGACACACCTGCGGAGAGGACACTGACACGGCCAGTCACACAGACGAGGCGCTGCCGTCAACAGTACCCACGTGGAGGACTCACATAAAACACAGAGACAGCCAGGTCCCCTCCTCCTCTTGGGCTGCCAGAGACAGGAGGTCACTAGTGCAGGCACACACACAACACACTGTGCGTTCACAAGCACACGCATGTTCATGGATCCCCAGAGTACCGGCACAGCCTCTCTGCCCTGCCAGTACCCCTGCCTGGATTCCGGCCCTCTGACCCACCCCACGAGTCGCCTACTTGCTGACTGGTCCGTCTTGGTGGTCCCTGCAAACGTGCAGCACTCACACATTTGTGGTGCAGGAACCCCACAGCCACCCAGCACAGACCCTCTGCCCACCCGATATCCCAGCCAGGGCCCGGCTGCACTGGGACCCACGCCAGTAGCTGGCACCACAAGCCAGGGGTGCCTATGCCCCCCGGTTGACTCCAGTAGCTGGCACCCAGTCCACCCACGCCAAGCCCCCCAGTAGCTGGCACATAGTCCTTTCAGTACACATCCACACAGGATAGAGAGTGAGACTGTGCAGAGAGATCGTTAGGAAAAGATTTAATAAGAACATATAAGAAGACAGGACAGACATCATCTGGGTCCTGCTACCAATCACTTGTCTCTGGACAGCCTCCGGTGTCATCAGGTTGTCCGTCATCTGAAACTTCTTCAACAAGATTAGAGGGGACGAAGCCTCTTGTGCCGTTGGTCGGCTCTCCCACATACCAACCATCTTCATCCACGTCTCCAAAGATGTACACGTATTGCCCAGCAACTAGAGGAAGCTCTAGTTCAGGCCGCTCATTGGGACCACTGAAAGGATCGTAGCTGTATCGAGCTACGAATGCTCGCAGCTCCGCCGGTTGTTTTCTCATAGCCGCCAGGAGGATGGACTCCTTGTCTGCAGCCCCGTTAGCCTGGCGCGGCCTGGGAGTGATACGCTTGGATCTTTCTCTTTCCAGCCATTCAAGTTCCCCAAGTAGCTGCTGGTGTTGCTCGTTTAGCTTCTGATACCAAACCAGCTGGGCTCGAAACAGTTGCAGGGTTTCTTGGGGTTCCCTGGGTGCTTCTGCCTGAGCCCTCGGCAAACACTTGCCTTGCTCTTCTTTCCTCTGGAGCGCTAACTTTGTCTCCTCAAGTTCCTTCTCCAGCTGTTGACTCCGTTCTGCCATTTCTCTCATGGCTTCCAGTTTGCGCTCTGCCTCTTCCAGCTGGGTTTGAAGACAGACCTTCATTTGGATGGCAGCGTCTCACTCCGCTGCCACTCGTGCCAGTTGCCCTTTCAGGGCGGCATTTTCAGCTCGAACGTGTTCTGCCAAACCCATCTGCCCACGGAGGCGAGCGTTTTCTTCAGCCAGGCGGGCGTTTTCATTTGTCACCTCCGAGAGCTGCACCTCTAACTCCTCACCAGTTCAGCTGTGGGCGCTCACATGATCAGAGGCCTCTTCACCTGCAGCCACGTGGGCCTGAAGCTCCTCAGCTACCTTCTCTGAGAAGCCAGCAAAGCTCCAGCAGGCTCTCCCATTTCTCCACCCCTCTGCTGAGGAAGCGATGCCGTGCACAGTTCCTCAGTGGGGCTTTGGATGGGCAGTGGCACTTGAGTGTTGATCAGGCAATCAGTGGTCGCCTGCAGTTGCCTGCATCTTTCTCCCAGCTGCGAGGCGAGGGCAGCTAGGCGCGCATTTATCTACTGCAGCCTCTCTGCCTCCTTGCGCGCTTCTGGAGAGCCTTCCTTTCTCAGGAGGCGGTTCTCCATCTCAAGGGCACTCTGTTGCCTCTCCAGGTCTCCTAGAAGGCGCCGCAGGTGGCTGTTCTGCTTCAGGAGCACCAGGTCTTGCCCCTCTGGCACCTGGAGCCGAGCATCTGCCACAGCCTTGCATGTTGTTTGCTGCCCAGCGCTGCGGCTTTCCGGCGGTCTTTCCTGGGGTGCCGCCGGGGCCTGGGGCCCTTCTCTGCCAGAGGAGCAGGAGCTCTGCGTCTCCTGACGGCCCTGGTGCCCAGGAGGGCCTTCGGGCTGGGCCGTGCAGGGGGAGGCAGGCAGCTCGCCCTCGAACCGCTGCAGGATGTATTTGAGGAAGAGTCTCCTCTCCAGCTGCAGCTGGTTCTGGAGGTGGCGGATGCGGGCGGGCTGGTAGCCATCCGTCTCCCACCGTAGCTTGCTTCGGACCTCCTGGAGCTTGCTTCGGGCCTCCCTGCCGCTCTTGGTGGGCCTCACCATCTCCTCGGCCAGCTGCCGCTGCAGGTCCCGCGTCTGGTCGACGGCGGCAGTACATGCCTGCCGCAGCAGCTCCTGTCCCTCGCGGAGCTCGGCCTCCTTCCAGCGCAGCAGCTGGCGGGTCTCTGCCACCCGCTCCTGCTGGTTCAGCTCCTGCAGCCGCCGCACCTCCTGAGCCTGTCGCTGCTCCCACTCAGATCGGAGCCGCTCTGCCAGGAGCTGCCGCTCCCTCTCCAGGGCCGCCTTCAGCTCCCGGGTTTCGGCAGCGAAGCAGCGGCGCAGCTCTTGGGTGCGGAGCCGCTCTTCCTCCAGCTCGGCCTGTCGCGCTTCCCGCTCCCGCCTCTGCTCCTCCTTCTGCGCAAGGCTGCCGGGGGCTCGCGCCGGGCCCCGGCGGGGCAGGGGGTGGCTGCGCGCCACCGGCCCCCGTGCCGCAACGCCCCGCGCCATGGCGTCGGCCACCAAGCACTGCTGCCAAAGGTCACCGACCTGCCAAAAGTTGCGTTCCCTGGGTCTGCGAGGGGCGGCAGCCCCCCGACCCCGTTGCAGCTGCTGCCTCCCTTCCCTGTGCAGAAGCAAAGACAGCAACTGCCGCGGCCTGGGTGGCTGAGCGTGGCCTTATATACCTGTCCTGGTCCCCTGCTCACAATGAGGTGTGGGGCAGTATGGCCCTCTATGGCATGTCCTGGCCCCTGCTCACGAAGGAGGGGTGCAGCACTTTACGTAACAAAATGCCAAAAGACAAAGATGTCTCCGGAGACATGGGCAAGAGAACTTGACCAACTGACCTCTTCCGTAGAAGTGGGTTTGCTGCTAGAAGAAACCAGGCCAAACTGGCTGAAAGCGGCAAAGCGGCAGCAAAATTGTGCAAACTCAGCTAATAAACATGCATTAAGCACGCTTGCACGGGCGGGGTTGCGTGTACAAATGCTCGAAAGCGAGTGGTAACAGGCGATATCATGGCCAAAGCCAACAGTTTGTGTAAATTGTAAACAGGAACACGTGAGTAGTTTTAGGGTTGCGTATAAGGACTCGAGAGCTGTAGCACGGGGTCCTCCTCACGCTCCCAGCCGAGAGGCACCTTCATTGCCGGCAAGAAAAAGGGGCTACAACTAGTGTGCACTTCTGCTGCCTTCTTTCCGGTACTGGCACACGAACTAGAAGAGAAGAAAAAAATGCAAACAAATCCACTTTGGGAACACCTCTGAAGTCCTAACCCTGCAGC
Source organism: Buteo buteo (assembly GCF_964188355.1). Taxonomy (NCBI): domain Eukaryota; kingdom Metazoa; phylum Chordata; class Aves; order Accipitriformes; family Accipitridae; genus Buteo; species Buteo buteo. Next base: position 27,349,321 of record NC_134174.1, on the reverse strand, counting down.
AGAGAGCCTGGGAGCTCTGAGATCCCTCCCTCTGCTCTGCATTTGGGCCCTGGAGGTGAAATTACCCCCGTCAGAGGCGTTTTGATGTTCTTTACAGCCTAAAGCACCTCACAGAGCAGGGGCTACACTGGGACACCTCAGGAGGGATCACGCTCCTCTGGAGCAAAAGCTTCGGTGTTCCTAGGAATCTCAGGAGGCACGGCATGCCGATAGCTCCCTTTGTTCAGGGAACTGGTCAAATGACCTGTCTCCGTTTCCCTGATGGTGTCTGAGATGCCTGGCTCGTGTGCGCACTCTGTGGACGCTGAAATGCATTGAGCAACCTGGTCTGATGTCAGAGCTGACCCTGCTTTGAGCCCTAGGTTGCACTAGGGACCTCTGAAGCTCCCCTCCACCCTGAATTGTCCCATGAGGCTATGACTTAGATGCCATCTATTTTGAAAAGTAGGTACATGTTTAGATGTCTTCACGTCCCGCTGAATCCCTTTTCCTAAGGAACACTGCAGGAGCTTGCAACACAAGCTCATGGAAGTGGCTGGAAGGGCCTGGCTGGGGGTCTCTAGCTGAGCCTCCTGCCCAGAAGGAAACGATCACCCACCCTGGGATCAGGTTGGCCGCAACGCTCCAGAGTGAAAGCTGAAGACCTCCAAAGATGGAAATCACGGACACCCTCTGAGGGTCCAGTAGGTTTCTAGGGTGTCTTGGGACCACTTCTTCACACAGGTGCCCGGTAGGCCAACAAAGGTGATGCTCACCTGACTCTGGTCCTTGTAGAAGCGGGAGTGCTGATCAGGGTGTGAGAGACTGAATTGTGATCTCGAGCTGTTTGTCTCAAAGAGTGTTTGCTGCGAGAGACTGGACTGTCATCTCAAGCCATTCATCTCAAGGATTGTTTGCTGTGATGAGCCACTTATCCCAGAGATGGCTTGTTTAAGCAGGGCACTCCTCTGTCCAAAAGGAGGACTATCAGGCCACTGAGGCATCCAGGGGAGGAGACAGGCTGGAGCCGGCAAAGCATGCAGGAATGTGGAGACTATCATTGTCATGGAAACTGCAGTCTTTGAGATAAGGTACTGGTTCCTGGCGTTGATCACGCAAAGGTCATGTGATAGGTGAAACCTGCAGCGCATGAACCGTGCGTGAACAGTATGTATGCGCGTGCATCGGACTATGCCCTACAAAAAACCGCGGAGATAAGCCATGGTGTGCACCCATCACCGAAGAATTGAAGATTGAGGACCAACTGGATGCTGCTGGATCCATGGTGGTGACTATTCTTGCAACTCTATCCCGACTGCTTGCTTAATTTCTGCCTTTTCTTCCATTCTATCCTAGCGCTACTATTTTCTACTTTTGATAATAAAAGCTCTTTTGGGTATAGGGCATTTGACCTTGCTTGTGTCTTAATCTTGCTCTTGGGATCATATCGACACCTTCCCCGACATTGGATCGGGACACAGGGATGGAAAAAACATTGTCAGCCTTGGCTGTAGTGACCATGAAACAGCGGGTGAAGATTCTTGCCTCTTCCGGGGACTTTTGGTGGGAATCCCATGGGCAGCAGCACTCAAGGGCACCAGACCTCAGTACAGCTGGTCTTTCAGGCCTAGGGCCACCTCTGCCTTCCACTGAGGCACCCGGAGTAACCCCCTTGGAGGAGCTCTACATGTCTGCGGTCGGGACGTCCGTCCATGAGAGATCTTCAGCAGAAGGTCCCCTTCCATCCCATAGTGACCTGGGAAGCCAAGTCACCAGAGGCAGGGCTTGCTTTAGTCTTGTTTGCAGACCTTGCGCTTAGACAGCTCTCCAAACTCCTTGTTTCCGTATCATCCCTCTCTCCGCATCTGCCCTCTTGATTCAGCTAAGGATGTCATTCTCCAGCCTGAGGAGCAAAACAGGTCGACCACAACTCTCCTCCCTCCTCTGCCAGGCCCAGCCTTGGAAACCAGCTGGCAGCGTCGTGAGTGATAACAAGGGGTGGGAAGTTTAGGCAAGGGGCACGGGGAGGCATGGCCCTGGTGAAGGCTGGGGCCTGAGACAGCTTTCCCAGAAACAGTCATGGACATCCCTCCCCACACCTTCTCCTCCCTCCACCCCCAGACTAGGCAGGCAGCCCCAGCTCCAGCTGTGCTCCTCTAGCTCCAGCTGTGCTCTGCCCCTCGCCCTTCACCTTGAGGTGCAATGGGTGAGGAAGCCCCCATGTGTCCCAGAGCCTTCGGACCTTGGATGAGCAGGCTTCCCCTCAGCCCTCCTTCCTTGCCGGAAGGCCCCCACCCATCTCTGCTCCCTGGGGCTCAGCATGATGGGGCCAGACCATGGTGGGAAGGCAGGGAAATCTGCCGGCCGTTGCGGGGACACCCCAAGTGAGGTGGGGTTTGTCCTGGCCTCTGGAGGGATTTCTGCCTGAAGTTTTGAGAGCAGCAAGAGGGACAGCCACATCTGAGCGAGTCGCCCATGGTGCCTGTTCTGCTCCCAGAGCAGGGAACGTGCCACAGCCCAATCTCTGGGTCCCAGCACCCCAAGAGCCTGGCCCCAAAGTGTTGTCAAGCATTGGAGCAGGCTGCCCAGGGAGGGGGTTCAGTCACCATCCCTGGAGGTATTTAGTAGACGTGTAGAGGTGGCATGTGGGGACATGGCTTAGTGGTGGACTTTGCAGTTTTACGGTAGTGGTTGAATGTGACAATCTTAGGGTCTTTTCCAACCTCAATGATGCTATGATTCTGCAATTCTAACAAAACTACAACTGGATGTAAAATGAAATTCAAAGGTCCAGTTGCTGTTGGTGACCATCCAAGGAGGGTTTCCCACCAGTGATGTTCTCTGTCTTTCCTCACTTTTTCTAGGATGCAGTGTATCCTCTCTGCATTATGATGGATGATAGTCAGGGTTCTCTGTCCGTTGTTCCAAATTCGTTTTAGCAATTGACACGGGTCATCATGCTGCAACAGCTTTCTTACCAATGTGAGATTCATTCCAATGGGGGTAGGCAATAAATCTTGATACAATGTGTAGTTAGATGGCAGCAATTGGTGGGATGTGACAGGAGCTGGGTAGTTAAAGTTATATTCCATAATTTCAGTAAAACTACAAATACAGGTATTTGAGTGATTGCATATGCCTACAGTGGTGTTGTCTATAAATATGGAATCACAAAGGGTTCTCATACAAGCACATCCGTTTCCAACATACATGAGTACGGTTTCAGGGGTTTCATCAGGATGTATTTCAAAATGACGAATATTTTGTTCAGTGTCAAGACAAATGTCTTGGGTCCTAATGGTATTACTTTCACAGATAAATCCCTGTTGTTCCCATACAACACATGCATCAACATCAATGGTTTGCCATTTGTTCCCGTTTTGTTGGGCCCATACTCTGTGTTCTAACGGATAGAGTACAGTTCCATGGTGATTTCATCCCAGCGCAATGATTGTGTATATGGTCCACAGCGAAGCATTGTGTATTGCTAAAACAAAAGCTGTGGCTTTACTGTTGGTGGGATCATAAATGAAATTAACCAAATACCAGCAAGATTGGAAATCCTTTTCACATTGGGTTGCATTATCCCAAATTACCTTTTGAATCTCAGTGGGCAAGGTGTCCTCATCGCCTTCCCTTGTAATTGCTGCTACGGTAGTTTGCACCTGTAACTGAGCTTGGGTGCAGCTAAGAGCTGGAGACACATTATTCTGGGCAACGCCAAATGCATCTACAATTAGTTGGTGGTCTTTCTCATTAATTCTTTCCCACTTAGGCAACGTATCAGCTAAAAGCCATTGACTAGTTCCCAGTGCCGTCAAAGATCGTAATGGGTGTTCTGGTTTATGCAAATCACTTGTTGCCAAGCTTACTTTGTTTGCTAAAAATTCAGCGTCTGTGGTGCTTAATACTCCTTGTCCTGTCCGAGGGATGCCAGTCACATCTCTCCTTGATGATTTTGGGGAGGTGAGGGTTCCCCCATTCAACCATGCTAACCAGCCTGTATAAGATGTATTGAGGAATGGTGAGCAGGTATGTTTAATTGCAGAGATATTAACCTGCACTGATAGTTCCACTTGTCTGAGGGACCCTGGTGGATTAAATAGCACTTGTTGCTGGCCTGTATATTTGATGGCATAGGGTCCACCTTTAGAAGTCAGTGGGTATGTAGTTTGGTCGGTTGTGGGAGTAGATTGATAGTCCGTAGGGGTAGCTGTTGGAGTAGTGTGAGGTCTGGGAATAGGTGTTAGCATGATCTTTAAGGATAGTCCATTTCCATTATTTTTTCCTGTATCTGCCCACAGGGATACTGCTTCCACAGTTGTGTCACTAACAAAGAAGCTAACCATACAATAGGGGCGTGAGAAGTGGTTTGTTCTGCTTTTTGATCAAGCTTGATTTGTCCTTTTGATGACCACATAGGTATTTCCCTTTAAATAATTTGTTACGTTGCATTCAATAGAGATCTGTCACCTGGTGTAGCAGAAATAAGGTAACTTTTATTTGCTTTTACCATTATGTGATTACCAGTGATTGTCATTGTAAGATTTTGTTCTGGCATTTCCCGATATTCCTGTATTCGGGTCAAATGGAAACATGTATGGTGCAGAGTATATTACAGTTACCATACTGATCAGCACAAATAAAGGAGGTGAGGGTCTCCACCCCATGTGTCGAGCTTGTTGACATACAAGCTGAATTTGGCAGGGTTGGACCTGAAGTGGGTGAGGAGCAACCTTGCGGAGACGGGCCTGGGCATTATGAGGGATGCCATACAGGGCAGTGGTGTAAACATGAGTATGGCCATGTGCATACTGGTCTGCACTGGGAGGAGCGTGGCCACCCAGGCAAGGGGAGTTGTCACCCCCCTCCCTGCCCCCGACTGAGCACTGGTGTGGCCACATCTGGAATAGTGTGTCCCAGTGTGGGGGTCCCTGTTCTGGAGGAGCGGGGAGGAACTGGAGTGGGCCCATAGGAGGTCTGCCAAGATGGGATTAGGGACCGTGTGTGGAAAGGCTGAGACGTGGGGGCTTCATTGGCCTGGTGAAGTGGAGGCTCAGGCAAGTACAGCAGTAACTTGAGAAAGCTTGACGGTTAGTTTCAGAGTTGAGTGCGTGATATTTGGTAACGGGAGACAGCACGAGAAAGGAAAACCACAAGTAACGGCAGGTTTGGATGGCCAGATGGACATGAGGAGGAAGAAACGTCACTTGAAGGGTAGCGCTTTGATGCAACAGGTCACTCGGAGGGAGTCTGGGTTAGCCCATGATTTTGTGTTTGGAGGGACAGCCAGTGAGGATGGAGAGGTGTCAGTAAAGGTAGGGACATGCTGGGGGGAGAACAAGGTGGGGAAGTGTGCCAGATGTCTACAGCCTGCAGGGAAAGAGGCACATGGGACAGTGTATGGCAGCCTATGGTGGAGATGGCCAAGGGTGCCTGCAACGCTGACAGGCCCTGACAGAGCTGAGGTCTTTGTCCCCTCGGCATGGCTGATATCTCTGCCACCAAGGCCTAAGAGGAGACCCATTGTCCTCATGGCGCTGAGGTTACGTTGCCTCCTTGCACCTCCCCGGGCAGGCTGGGAGGTGTCGTACTGTTGTCCTTCACTTGGCATCACACCCCCTCGCAGCCCATGAAGAGCCCTGAGCCATGCGTGATGGACAGGATCTCTCTTCTGAGGGGCTGGGGTCAGGGCTTGGCATTTGGCTTGATAAAACACACCAAGGCTTTACTCAGCATCAGAGCCACCGGCACTTTGCCTTTGCCTGCCTGCCATCACTGCATCCAGTTTCCTGCTCTAACGAGTCCATGGGGAGGCTGTGTTGGTAATGGCCCTCAGTGGGGCTCATTAATACTCCAAGAAACTTCAGCACTTTCTTCTGACTTTGCTCCTTGAGCAGCTTGTGCAATCTCCTCTCAGCATTGCAGATCCATGGACTCAGCACCAAAACCATCATGGGGCTCATTACAAGGCAGAATCCCTCAGGTGCCTTGTCTCTTCCCATAGTTTTCTTCAAGTCTTCAAGACTTGTACAGCTAATTGGAGAGGTTTCAGGATGGTAGTTAAAGAGGAAGAGTTCAAGGAGCTTTTAAGATAAAAGGCTTTTTACTTTTAAAGGTAATTTTTTGTTGGTTTTCTTTGTTTACAGAAGAAGTGATGGCAGCATTCTCCAATTGATATTGATCCAGAGGGTCGCCTAAGCAGCTATGGGCAGGTAGGAAAAGCAATCCCTTGAGGCCAGACACTTTATGGACAGCCTTGCTCATCACCTCCCCAACCCCAGCGTTTTTCTGTTTGGACCTCTGGGCTTCGCATCACTTGTCCTTGCATCAGACCTCTTCACCGAAGTCTGCAGCTGGATGTTACAGCTCCTCGGCACCAACTCCCACCTGCTTTCCTCAGAGAACTGGCTGCACACAGGCACGGGAGGACTTCTCCTCATTGCCAAAACCCAAAAGTTACACATGATGCAATTTAATAAGCTTTAAAACACTCTCCTCAACTGTAGGCCAACTCCAGGCTGCAAGTGCAAGAGCTAGGAAAGGATAGATACAAACATACTTAAGGAGTTGACTCAAGAGTTGATTCAGCTTCTCAGAGATGGAGCAAGTTTCTAACTCCCTGAAGCTCAAAGCAGCAACCAGATAGTTTGGAGGTATCTGAATGATCAAAGAGCAAGGGGAGAGGGAAATCTGGAGAGATACAAGGGTGTGCATCCATATAGTCTGCTGAAAAGATGCCTTTAGAGATGGTCATTTGACCAGGAGAGGTGGGAACACCTGAAAGGTGAGGGAGATCAAACACACAGTGTAATAGAGTAGTGGTAACGCAAGTGCAGAAGGAGATCAATATTTCTTCTCCCATGATTAACGCGCTTCCCGGAAATCCCCTTTCTGGCACAGTGGGAAAACATTGCCATTTTATTAAAAGCCCTCAGGTGTTTCAGCCTGAGCTTGAACCAGCTGGATTTCAAAAACCTCCCAGGACAGAGACTGCACGGCCTATCTGGCTGACCTGTCCCAACAGCTGATTGAGCTGATGGTGAAAATTTTTTTCCTTATGTCTAGGCTGAACCTCTCCTCTTCCACCTTCCACCCATTGTTTTTGTCCTCCCACAATGCACCATCACGAAGAGCCTGGCTCTTTATTCTCTGTGACCTCCTCACAGGTGAGGCAGGCTGTGATGAGGTCTCCCTCAGCCTCCCTTGGCCTCTTGGCCACTTGGCGTCTGCTCACAGGCCCCCCCACCTGGGGGCCATTCACTGAACCCGCTCCAGCTTGCCAACGTCTTTCCCGTATTGAGGATCTGAAATATGGATGCAGTAACCTGGATAATCCCTCCCCTCGATCTCCTGGCCATGTTCCTGGTCATACAGCCGAGGACGCTGTTGGCCTGCCTTGCTTCGGGGAACACAGCTGCCTCCTGTCCAGATCGCTGACCACCAAGACCTTCTCCACAGAGCTGCTCCCCTGCCAGGATGCTCCCAGCCTGTGCCATTGCCAGGGTGAGTGCATTGCAGGGGCAGAAACCGGCATTTGTCCTTGTGGGGTTTCACGAGGTTCCTGCCAATACATGCTCTCCTCCTCCTTGAACCCTCTCCCTAACACAGGGTAGGGTCCCGGCGAGCTTTTCAGTAAAGATGAAGGCAAAGAAGGCATTGAGTCCCTCAGCCTCATCTGCGTCTGCTGTTACTAAATCACCGTCCCCATTCAGCAGCAGCCCTGCATTTTTCTTGTTCAGCCTTGGTCTCCAACGAGCGATCAAAGCTCGCTGTTTTCCTCTCGACTTTCCTTGCAACCAACTGCAGGTAAGCTTTGCCTGTGCCAAAGTCATACCTGCACAACGAAGGCAATGCACACGAATTCCTTGTTTGTACCTGTCTTTGCTGTCACCCTCTGGATGCTGCTTTGTGGCCCCGTCATCACCCTGTCCCTTGGATGGCCAAGCAACGGAGCTGCAAATATTGTTCCAGCCCAGCCCAGTCTCTCCTGTGCCTGCGTGTCTCGGCTCCCATCCACGAGCCCTGGCTGTGCACCACAACCCCCTGGTGTGAATCCTCACCCTGCATGGTCACACAGCTCAGCTAACGTTGGTGTTGTCCTCTCCCAACTTTCCAGCCCGGCCCAGTCCCTTCTTGGCTCTTCTCATCTTGCCGGCGAAAGAGCAGCCTGCCCCAAGCTGGTGCATGCAGAAGTAGGTTTCTCCTGGTCATTTATTCCCCCTGGAAGCACAGAGTTGCTCCTCTGCTCTTCCCCAGGGACACCCCTGTCCCAGAGAGCCTTTCCCCATGGGAGCGTGTCCGTGCTGGCCTGGCCGTCCACTCCTGCCCCCTCCTTGTGCTCCCCGCAGAGCCCTGAGGTGGTGCTGCTGCCCTGCAGACTGAGAGGGCTGTGGTGCCCGAAAACCATGGGGAGACAGTCCCAGGGAGATCCCTTCTGATCATTCACCATCTCCACGGGCACTGGTCACACAGCCCAGGCCTCCTTCCCCAACACATCGCTCCTTGCCCTCCTCCCCAGAGCCCATGGAGAACCCAAGCACCACACCATGTAGGGGCAATCTCTTCAGCCTGTTTTTGACTTCAGCTTTGGAAGAAGAGCCCAACCTCCAGACACTGGCACTGAGCCTTTTATTACAGAGATGCGACGCAGGAGACCAGCTGTAACATCATGCCAGAGACATGTACGAAGGTCTCTGGGTCGGACAGACTGGGTTCATGTCACTGGAGAAGTGGAGTGGATGCAGACATTCCTGGACAAACAGGATTATCACAAACCAAATCCCCAAAGCAGAGGAGGAACAGTTCCTGAGATGAACTGGAAATGACTTGTAAAGGTTATTGCTGCTGAAAGACAAGTGATTGAATCAGCTTCTTCAGCGTGTCTTTGAGCTCCTGGTTCCTCATGCTGTAGATGAGGGGGTTCATTGTTGGGGGCACCACCGTGTACAGAACCGCCACGACCAGATTCAAAGATGGTGAAGAGATGGAGGGGGGCTTCAGGTAGGCAAACATGCCAGTGCTGAGAAATAGAGAGACCACGGCCAGGTGAGGCAGGCACGTGGAAAAGGCTTTGTGGCGTCCCTGCTCAGAGGGGATCCTCAGCACAGCCCTGAAGATCTGCACGTAGGACAGCACAATGAAAACAAAACAGCCCCAAAATACGAGAGCACTAACCCCAAGAAGCCCAACTTCCCTGAGGGAGGAGTCTGAGCAGGAGAGCTTGAGGATCTGGGGGATTTCACAGAAGAACTGGTTCACGGCATTGCCTTGGCAGAGCGGCAGTGAAAATGTATTGGCAGTGTGCAGCACGGCATAGAGGAACCCACTGCCCCAGGCAGCTGCTGCCATGGGGGCACAAGCTCTGCTGCCCAGGAGGGTCCCGTAGTGCAGGGGTTTGCAGATGGCAACGTAGCGGTCGTAGGCCATGAGGGTGAGGAGATAAAACTCTGAGGACATCACAAAGACAAACAGAAAGACCTGGGTAGAACATCCTGCATAGGAAATGGCCCTGGTATCCAAAAGGGCATTGGCCATGGATTTGGGGACAGTGGTGGAGATGGAGCCCAGGTCAAGGAGGGAGAGGTTGAGGAGGAAGAAGTACATGGGGGTGTGGAGGTGCTGGTCACAGGCTATGGCGGTGATGGTGAGGGTGTTCCCCAGGAGGGCAGCCAGGTAGATGCCCAGGAAGAGCCAGAAGTGCAAGAGCTGCAGCTCCCGCGTGTCTGCGAATGCCAGGAGGAGGAACTGGGTGATGGAGCTGCTGTTGGGCATTTGCTGCTTCAGGGCACTGTTCAAGAGGGAAAAGGCAGTGAGAAAGTTAGAGAAGACTTCTCTGAGCAAAAAGGAAGGAATTTCTCATGGATTCTCCCCCTGCTACACACCGCCCCCTTTTCCTTTTCCAGGAGACCTTCCTTCACCTCCGTGGTTGGAGCTTTGGTTGCTGCTGGCTGAGTGCGCCGTGAGGAGCAGAGCCTCTGCTGACAGAGTGCCCAGGAGTCAGCCCTGCTCTGCAACAGCGGGTTCATGGGAATGGTAGGGGTGGGAGACATCGCCCTCATATGCTTCTCTGAAAAGCCACCAAGCAGTGCTGAGAGCAGAGGGATCCACTGCAGACCATTAAATGTCTCACCTCTTCTCAAGGTCTCAGCACCCCACCTCTAGCCAAGGACACACGTGGCTCATTTCACCAACCCAACAGCATTTCTTCAGTCGTAGCATCTCTGCGCTTCTCCATGGGGCTTTCAGATAACACAAAGGTGTTATTGGGCAGACTTGCACCCTGGAGGGCAGCTCGCAGCTTGGAAGGACCCCTCAAGGAGATAGCCAAGTGCCCTAACGATGGTATCTCATCAAGGGGTGACATCAACATTGGTGGGCAGCTGCTCTCGGCCTCTGTGCTCTTCAGAGGGAAATGGGCGAGATGCTGGAGAGCTGCGCCACGGCTCTGCTGCAGCTCTGGCTGCAGAGGAAGCGGTTCATGGTTCGGACCCCACAGCCCCGAGGGCAGAGGCTTTGCTGGGTGGGAGAGAGGCAAGGGTCTTGCTCAGAGGAAGGGATCTGCATTGGAGGGGATGATATGGACTTTTCTGAATTCTCCCTCCCATAACATTTCTGGTTTTAGTTTCCTCTCATTCTCTGATCGTATCCCTGCTGCCTGGAGATTTTCCTCCGGGGAGATGTTTCCCTGTCCCATGCCTTTGCCCTGTCAGGGCTCAGAGCTCCCATCCCAGCCTCTGTGCACTCGTCTTTGCTCCAAGAAACCTGCCTGTTTGCAGGGCACTGGCTGAGCACATGTTCATGCTTGCAGGTGGAAAAGGGCAGGTCAGAACAAACCTGATGGGTCCAGCAAAGCTGATGCTGGTGCTGTCCATAGGCAGAGGAGTGGCTGAAGGCACTTCAGGAGGCTCCTGGCAGATCTACTGATCACTCAAAGTTACAGTCCCGGAGTGTCAGTGACTTCTTCAAACCTAAGAGTTCCTTTTCCATTTCTTCCTCTCCCCCCACCTCGCAACCGTAGGAAACTAAAAAAACCCCTGACCCTTTAAAGCTCTTTAACTTTACAGTAATCCCTGCTTTGACTTTCCTCTCAAAAAGTCCCCCAGGAAATGTCCTGGGGTGATGCGGAGCCCCGAGCAGCCCTGGCCCACGCAGCACCCTCCCAACAGCAGAAAGACCTGCCCTGCCGGGGGTTGCTCCTTCCACCCACAGCTTCCCCCCAGAGAGCCGCGAGGAGCAGAGCCCCGGCACGCAGAGCCCTGGGGTGCGGGGACCCTGCTCTGAAGGACAGCCCTGGGCACCCCTGGGTGCACGCCCGGCTTCACAGCCCTGCAGTCAACCCCGGGAAAAGGGACCTCTCCCTCAGAGGGTGCCGCAGGGAAGCCCTGCTCTGCACCACATCCTCTTGCTCTACACTAGAGAAACTGTGAAAGTCCTCCTGGCAGAGGCCATAGGTTGTGGACAGCTTTAGGAGATCCCTCCAGGAGCAGCAGCTTCATTGCCCTGCACGCATAGACTTACCACGTGGAGGACTGTGACGATTTCTCCCCCAGCGAGCTCTCAGCATCCACCTACCCCACACTGCCTGTAACCTCTCCCTGCCTCGCTCCTCTCCCCTCGCTGCCTGCAGGCAGTGCCCTCAGCCCTGCTGCGCTTTGCAGGGGAGCTGCTCCTGGGCAGAGCTCTCTTTGTGCAGCGCTGCTCGTTTGCCACCAGCTCCCTCCGTCCCAGGAGCCCAGCTCAGCAGCAGAGGACCAGCCCAAGGCGTCACCTTCTCTGCTCCTTCTGGGCTCCCTCTGGGCGTCCCTGGGGCCCTACCGTGAACCAGGCTGAAGGAATCACTGATGTCTCCTGTCAGAGACAGGGCTGGGCGTGAGAATAATCTTTCTCATCCCATTATAAGACAGGACAGCCAGACAGTGACAGGCAGGGATCGCATTTGTCCAAGCAGAGGGAAGCGATTCAGCTGAGTCAATCAAGGCATCTCATTCTGGGTTTGTAGTCCTGGGGCTAGAAGGGGACTTTGCTCCCTCCCATGCCTGCCACAAACCCTCAGCAGGTGGGATTCCTCTCCTTAATTCAGGTGTGCACCTGTGTGTGAGCTGCTTGTTTCAGCTCCCATGCTAATTAATGGAAATGGAGGGTAGGAGTGAGCTGCTCAGATGAAAACACCTGGTGACATTTGAGATGCCAGAGGTTGTCCGAGGTATGTGCAGGACAGCTGAACCTGTCCCTGTTTCTTGTCTTCTGGGCAGCCTACACGGGTTTTCAGTTGACCAAGTCATGTCATGTACCATAGGGAGATCTCAGCTTGACTCTGTCTTCACCGTCAGCTGGGTTTTCTAGATCTCCTTTGACTATAATGACAGTTGTCTCATCAACATCCCCACATGGCCTAATGAAATTCAAAGCAGTTACTCTATTTATTGGCTAAATACAGACCTGTAGTGCTATGGGAGAGGGGTGGCTGGAGAGTAGCCCTGCAGAAAGGGCTCTGGGGGTGCTGGTCGACAGCAGGCTCAGTATGAGCCAGCAGTGTGCCCTGGCAGCCAAGAGGGCAAACCCCATCCTGGGGGGCATCAAACCCGGCATAACCAGCCGGTCAAAAGAGGTGATTATCCCACTGTATTCAGCGTTGGTGTGGCCTCACTTTGAATACTTTGTGCAGTGCTGGGCCCCACAATTTAAGAACGATGTGAAGGTCCTTGAGTGTGTCCACGGGAGGGCAACAAAGCTGATGAAAGGGCTGGAAGGAATGTCCTATGAGGAGTGGCTAAGGACTTTGGGCTTGTCTAGTTTGGAGACACGGAGGCTGAGGGGCGATGTCATCGCTCTCTACAGCTTCCAGAGGAGGGGAAGTGGAGAGGGAGGTGCTGACCTCTTCTCCCTAGTATCCGGTGATAGGATGCGTGGGAATGATTCAAAGCTGCACCAGGGGAGGTTTAGACTGGACATTAGGAAGCGTTTCTTTACCAAGAGAATGGTCAAACACTGGAATAGGCTTCCTAGAGAGGTAGTCATTGCCCCAAGCCTGTCAGAGTATAAGAGGCATTTGGACAATGCCCTTAAGAACGTGCTTTAACTTGGTCAGCCCTAAATCCGTCAGGCAGTTGGACTAGACGATCGTTGTAGGTCCCTTCCAACTGAAATAGTCTTGTCTCTTCTCTTCTCTTCTCTTCTCTTCTCTTCTCTTCTCTTCTCTTCTCTTCTCTTCTCTTCTCTTCTCTTCTCTTCTCTTCTCTTCTCTTTCCTCTCCGATGCCAAGGCTTTCCCAAAAAGCTTCATGTATCTGGCGGGGATTGCCTGGTTCAGCCAGGTAGCTGATGAGAGAAACGGTGGGGTTGGGGAGCAGGGACACAGACTGCCCATGGAGTGTCTGACATGAAGGTTACTGATTTCCCTACACATTCAGGCTCCATTAGGAGATGCTTAGGATCAATCTCAAGTGGAGATTGCTGACATCACTTAATCTGTAAGTACAAAAATGAAGAAAGCTGGAAAACAGAGAAGGCCTTTCTTAGTTTTAGTTACTATTGAAAAGTTTTCACTTTGGCTGCACTCCCGAAATCTCTCTGATCAACCAAAGAAGAACTGAGGAATTAAGGGAAATTACACCCAGAGACTTGGCTTGTTAGGGTGTTGTGCGTGTTAATGAGCCCTCTGGTGCCAAGCTCCTGAACTGCAGATACTGGAAGTTTGAAGAAGCCTCTAGAGAAGTAAAAGTCAAAAGCAAACATCCAGGTTTCTGAGGGTGTTAGCGGGCCTCACCGAGGGCCATCACTGAAGAGCCCATGGATGGAAGGACCAGACAGGTTGCCCACCCCTGGCGGCTGGTGAAGCAGGAAGTCGGCGGCACCGGTTACAGGTGGAAAATCAAATGTGGAGGTGGCTCTGAAAGCCTTCGATGTGTTTTGCCAAGCAAGACGGCCAAGCCTCGACCCTCATCCCCTGCAAAGCGGGAACCCTTCTCTTGACCCTCATCCCCTGCAAAGCAGGAACCCTTCTCTTGACCCTCATCCCCTGCAAAGCGGGAACCCTTCTCTTGACCCTCGTCCCCTACAAAGCGGGAATCCTTCTCTTGACCCTCGTCCCCTACAAAGCGGGAACCCTTCTCTTGACCCTCGTCCCCCGCAAAGCGGGAACCCTTCTCTCACGGGATGCTCAGGGCTCTTCCTGGGGGCAGTATGATGTGGGGGTGCGCGATGCTGAGGGGAGCACAGCTCTAGGACACCTCCCATGCTCCATGGTGGTGAGGAAGCAACGAGACCCTGGGGTTGTAAGGAACCGACGTCCTCTCCTGGGCCTCACTGGAAAAGACAACAGCCATAGCTGAGAGGACAAGGCCCTCAGTTCTGTTGGGAGTGGGTCTGGGCCCCACCAAGTCCCTTGGCTGTCCCTACCAAGTTGCCCTACACTACCCTACGCCTGCGCCCGTTTCCCTGCAGACTTCAACCCCCTCCCTTCACAGTAGGTTCCTCCGGAGCCCCAGGGACACGTGGAGGGAGCCCAGAGGGGTCAGAGAAAGAGCTGCCTTGGGCTGGTCCTCTGCTGCTGAGCTGGGCTCCTGGGACGGAGGGAGCTGGTGGCAAACGAGCGGCACTGCACAAAGACGGCTCTGCCCAGGAGCAGCTCCCCTGCAAAGCGCAGCACTGCCTGCAGGCAGGGAGAGGAGAGGCGAGGAGCAGGAGAGAGGTTACAGGCAGTGTGGAGCGGGAGGATGCTGAGAGCTCACTGGGGAAGAAATCATCACAGCTCATAACCCAGTAAGTCTCTGGCTGCAGGGCAATGTACCCGAGTTTCCTGGAGGGGTCTCCTAGAGCTGGCACATCCCAGGGCAGATAGGATCTGGCAGGGTGGCTCTCAGGGTTTCTTTCGCGTGGAGAAGGATGCGCAGCAGAGCAGGGCTTCCCTGCGGCACCCTCTGAGGGACAGGGCATCACAGGTCCCTTTTCCCGGGGTTGACTGCAGGGCTGTGAAGCCGGGCGTGCACCCAGGGGTGCCCAGGGCTGTCCTTCAGAGCAGGGTCCCTGCACCCCAGGGCTCTGCGTGCCGGGGCTCTGCTCCCCACGGCTCTCTGGGGGGAAGCTGTGGGTGGAAGGAGCAACCCCCGGCAGGGCAGGGTCCTTCTGCTGTTGGGAGGGTGCTGCAGGGATCAGGTCTGTTCGCAGATCCAGATCACCCCCAGGACATTTCTGAGGGCAGTTTTGAAGAGGAATGCCAAGGTGGTGATTAAATGAAAGGGAAGGAGTCTGTGCTTTGTGTTTCCTCCTCTTGGTTGTCTGGGCGGGCAGTGGGGGATAGGAATTTATTTCTCTATTCTGGAGAAGGCACTGAGACCCCAGCTCTCATTCGGACTTGTCTGAGCTGCTCCTCAGACCCTGCATACGCAGAAATGCCCCTGGGCAGTGTCCTGCTGCCAGGAGGCATCTGCAGGGCAGAGTTGAGCACGCAGTGGGTGGGATGGGGTCTGTGAGGGATGACATGACAGAGATGTGGGGACAGAGAAGCAGCTGCCAGCAGGGACTGCTCCAGGCAGCAGAGACACAAAGAGGGATGGAGAGTCAACTACTTGCAGAAACGCCGTGGGAGGTGGGTGATTCAAGCACCTGCCTGTCATCCCCTGTGGTGCAGACACCTTCTCCTGAGGAATCCTCTGGACTCCTCTCCCACTCAGCAGAGCCTCTGCTCCCAAGGCTGTGGGGTCCAGGGCATGAGACACCTCCTTGGCAGCTGGACCTCCAGAAGAGGAGAGCTGCGTGTGTCTTCCAACATGCTACACAACAACGTGGCTAAAAGCACCTGCCCGGGAGTGCCACTGTCTGTGAGGTGGTGAGTACAGGGAGGTAAGGAGAAGGCTTCGCTGCATGCCTGTCTGTCCTTGTCACTTTGCTTCATCTGGTGGGAGTACTGAGATATTCCTCCTTGTTTCTCCACATGTACGTGGTGCCCTTGGTCTCTGGGGTTTGGGTGGGTGTGCAGGTCAGCTTCTTGTCTGACAGTGACCCTGGAGGACCTGCCCTGGAGATGTCTTCAATGGGAACTAGGTGCTGATGCTCCATTTTTGTCAGAAGATTTTAGGGTTTTTTCCTTGAAGAATCTCTCAAAACTTCTCACTGCCTTTTCCTTCTTAAACAGACCCTGATGCCTAGAGGCAGCAAATGTCCAACAGCAGCTCCATCACCCAGTTCCTCCTCCTGGCATTTGCAGACACGCGGGAGCTGCAGCTCTTGCACTTCTGGCTCTTCCTGGGCATCTACCTGGCTGCCCTCCTGGGCAATGGCCTCATCATCATCGCTGTAGCCTGCGACCGGCACCTCCACACCCCCATGTACTTCTTCCTCCTCAACCTCTCCCTCCTCGACCTGGGCTCCATCTCTACCACTGTCCCCAAATCCATGGCCAACTCCCTCTGGGACACCAGGGATATTTCCTATGCAGGATGCACTGCTCAGGTCTTTTTCTTTCTCTTCTTGATGTCAGTGGAGTATTTTCTTCTCACCCTCATGGCCTACGACCGCTACGTTGCCATCTGCAAACCCCTGCACTACGGGACCCTCCTGGGCAGCAGAGCTTGTGCCCACATGGCAGCAGCTGCCTGGGGCAGTGGGTTCCTCTATGCCGTGCTGCACACTGCCAATACATTTTCACTGCCGCTCTGCCAAGGCAATGCCGTAGACCAGTTCTTCTGTGAAATCCCCCAGATCCTCAAGCTCTCCTGCTCAGACTCCTCCCTCAGGGAAGTTGGGCTTCTTGGGGTTAGTGCTCTCATATTTTGGGGCTGTTTTGTTTTCATTGTGCTGTCCTACGTGCAGATCTTCAGGGCTGTGCTGAGGATCCCCTCTGAGCAGGGACACCACAAAGTCTTTTCCACGTGCCTGCCTCACCTGGCCGTGGTCTCCCTGTATGTCAGTACTGCCACGTTTGCCTACCTGAAGCCCCCCTCTATCTCCTCGCATTCCCTCAATCTGGTGGTAGGAGTCCTGTACTCGGTGGTGCCTCCCGCAGTGAACCCCCTCATCTACAGCTTGAGGAACCAAGATCTCAAGGATGCCATTAGGAAAGTGTTTTAATGGACATTTTTCAGTAGTTACAAACTTCTCTTCTCTCTACACAAATGACTCCCATGGTATCCTATTGCAGGCATGTGCTTTGTTCGTTTATCATTGTTATTATTATTATTATTATCTGTAGAACATAAATATTTGGATTGACTTTACTGCTAAGGATGAATGTACCTTCTCTGTGTCACCTGACTCTCAGATGACAAATCTTTCTAAGACTGCATCACAGCTGCATCTCCCATAGCTTCCTCGTAATAAAATGGCATCTCCCCAGCGCGCTGCCTGAAGTCCGCGCTCTTCATCCAAAGCTGGCGACAAGAACAGGCATGAGCAAATGCTCCCCAAAGGGGCCTGTTGCTCCATGGATTCAGGAGCAAAAAAATCATTGTCCTACTGGTGCCTTTCAGAGACTGCAGGTTGGATTTGGGACTTACCCACTGGTGTCTAGTGACAGTGGAGATGGTGAGCAGTCACGGAGTCACTGAGGTACATGGCCTGGGCTGTGGCACATGTGACATGAGCATGATGTCCTTCAGGAAGAGAGTCTGGAGCTGCCTGGAGACCCCAGGGGTCTCCATGGACAGCGTGTGCCTCGGACGGGCAGTGACTGGAGCCCCACACAGTGGGAGATGGCCTGCAGTGGACTCACTCAAAGGAAAGTGCTAAACGCAGGCATCCAAAGGAAAAGAAGCGCTCTACAATCCCCGAGGAGGAAATGGGGAGCCAGCAGGCGCATGGAAGAGAGGCTGGAGAGTCATTCATGTCAGCTTCAGGCACAACTGAACATCTGCTCTCCTTGGAAATGTACCATATTCCCTTCAAGCACCTTCATCTCCACAGAGCCCCTGAGTGGGGCTTCGCGGCAATGATGCGCACCCAGCTCTGAGGGTCGGTGGGGAGCACAAGGAGAGGGCCAGGAATGACCAGAATGATCAGGAGGAGGTAATACGGGATCTGACCTGGGCTAGCGTTTGCATCGCAAAAAATGATGATGTTCAGCTCGTTCAAAACTGCTGCCAGACCGTGAATAACCTGAAGCACGCTCACAGTGCAGAGCCAGACATTCTTGGTCCGGTGCTTGGTTCCTGGTGCTCAGGAGGTCCGTCGCTCAGGGAGACAAGGATGAAGGGTGGGCCTTGAGGGTTGTGGTGCTTCTCTTCCCAGGTCCCCATTCCACGTGAGGAAGCTCTGCTTCCCTGGCAATGGCCAAACATCTGCCTGCCCTTGGGAAGCCCCGGGGAGCTCCCTTCGGGAGTCTCTGTGGCGCAATCGGTTAGCGCGTTCGGCTGTTAACCGAAAGGTTGGTGGTTCGAGCCCACCCAGGGACGCCTCTCCCCTCCTGCCTGCCTATGCCACAGTGTGCTAGCCTTGTTTAAGTTCCTTTCCAACCCAAAGCAGCCTATGGCTCTAGAAAAAAACACAGGCTCTTCAGTCCCCTCAGCAAAGCCAGAGGAAGGAAAGAGAACTGATAGTACCAGTTCCTTATTCTGATTTGCCTGCCCAGCTTGGGGAGCAGGGCTTAGCTCCCACCTGAGCTCAACCCACCACATAATTTGCCTTAGTTCTATGTTCACTAAAGACACTAACATGCTACCAAAACCTTGCCATACAAACCCACATCTCCAAAGGCATGATCCCACTTTGCCTGTGTCCTGGTTTCAGCTGGGGTAGAGTTAATTTTCTTCTTAGCAGCTGGTGCAGTGTGTTTTGGATTTAGTGTGAGAATAATGTTGTTAAAGCACTGATGGTTTAGTTGTTGCTAAGTAGCGCTTATCCTAAATTAAGGGTTTTTTAGTTTCCCATGCTCTGCCAGCAAGCAGGTGTACAAGAAGTTGGGAGGGACCATAGCCAGGACAGCTGGCCCGAACTAGCCAAAGGGATATTCCATACCATAGAACATCATGCTCAGTATATAAACTGGGGGGGGAATTGGCTGGGAGTGGTGGATCGCTGCTCAGGCATTGGTCAGCACGTGGTGAGCAATTGCATTGTGCATCACTTGTCATTTCTTGGGGTTTATTTTTCTTTAATTTTTTTTTAATTATAGTAATTATTATTATTGTTGTTGTTATATTTATTATTATTGTTGTTGTTAGTCGGAGTAGTATTGTTAGTAATGTTAGTATTACATTTTATTTTACATGAGTTATTAAATCGTTCTTATCTCAAACCCACGAGTTTTACTTTTTCTTTCTGATTCTCCTCCCCATCCCACTGGGGGGGGGGGGGGGAGTAAGTGAGCAGCTGCATGGTGCTTACTTGCTGGCTGGGCTTAAACCACAACACCTTCCTTGCTGTCAGGCCACATGGTTGCCTCCTGTCCAGCTCACTGGCCACCAAGACCATTCCCAGAGGGCTCTTCCCAGCCTGTGCCATTGCGAGGGTTAGTCCCCTTCCAGGGCAAAAACTGGCATTTGTCCTTACCAGATTTCACGAGCTTCCTGCCAATATGTGCTCTCCTCCTCCTTGAACGCTTTCACTGGGCACAGAGTCCTAGAGACCTTTTCAGTAGAGATTCAGGCAAAGAAGGAATTTAGTCCCTCAGCCCCATCTAAATCACCCTCCTTGTTCCGGAGCAGCCCTGCATTTTCCATCTTCAGCCTTGGTCTCCAACGCAATGATCAACGCTCTTCTTTTTCCTTTTGACTCCCCTTGCAACCACCAGCAATCTCAGGCTTTCCCAAAATCATACCTGGGCGGTGAAGGCAAAGCAGCTAAATGCCTTGTTTGTACCCGTCGTTGCTGTCGCTCCCTGGCAGCTGCTTTGTGGCCCCTGTCATTGCCCTGTCCCTGTGCTGGCCCAGCCCCGCTGCCCCACACAGGGTCCCACGGCCCTGCTCTGCGGGCACAGGGTATGTTTGGGGGTGTGGAATGGTCCCCCCGGCACAATGCCCAGGACAGCCCGTGGTGCCCTGTCCCCCCCATGGACCTCCTGCTAGGCAGCCTCTCCCAGCTCCCAGTCCCTGCCTTGCTCAGGACGTGCCCCACAAGAGGCTTCGCAGACAATCCTGCTCTGGGGTCTGGGACAGGAGAGAAGCTGGGAGGCCTGGCCGGTCCCCGGTACAGGCACTGATCCAGCAGGAGGATGGAGGTGGCTGCACAGACAAAACTAACCCATTAACTTTGGCATTTTCCTCTGCCAGGCACTTTCTAGCCCAGCCCTGCTTCTCCATTGCTCTCCACCACGACTTCTCCCCAGCGCAGCAGCCCAGTGTGGGCTGACCCCATGGCAGCGCCCACCACAGGGTGCTGCAGAGCTCTGGGCACTCACACGACAACACCGTCCCGTCTGAAGGGCACAGCAGGTCCTGGAGGGCAGAGAGGTGGGTTGTCTTCTGCATCAGCCCCGGCACTGGGGGCCAGCCATGGCATGAGGAGACAGAGGCCAGTGTCTCCCTGTGCATTGAGAAATAGGTTTCTCTTGGTCATTTTTTACTCCCTGGAAGCACAGAGTTGCTCCTCTGCTCTTTCTGGGGACATCCCTGCCCCAGGAGAGCCTTTCCCCATGGGACTGTGTCCATGCTGGCCTGGCCAGCCATTCCCACCCCCTCCCCATGCTCCCCGCAGGGCCCCGAGCTGGTGGGGTTGCTGTGCAGAGTGAGCAGGCTGTGATGCCTGAAAGCCACGGGAAGGCAGTCCCAGGCAGATCCCTTCTCCAGAGGAACGGGGCACCCAGCTTCTCAAAGGTTGTCTTAGCGAGGTCCATGACCATGCGACCTGCAAGACCATCTCATGGTTCTTGAAGTATGTGGTTCTTGAAAGGTGCCTTCATTGCCGGAGCACCAGATCCGGCATAGACTCCGCAGTACAGGTGATATTATTTCTCTGTGAAACCTCTCTTCCTGCACGTACCTGCAGGATGGAGATGGCCGGGGCAGCCGGGGCTCCCTGTGCGAAGAGGGAGGTGTAGGATCTGGGCTGAGCCTCCAGGTACAGCCACAGCGAGGTCTGGCTTCACACCAGGGCCAGCCAGCCAGCTTCGGGGAGACTTGTGGGTGAACCCTGCACCCAGAGAAACACTTCCCCGTGTCTGTGTGCTGACCACGTAGCTCCTGGTTTGCCTCCCTATGTGCCAGTGTCTTTGGAGGGGTGTTGAGCACCCAGCCCCTGTATGTCTTTCCCATGTGGCTCCTGACTTCATGGACCTCCAACCTGCCTCCTGCCCAGTCTATCCCTTGCACCGAAACCCTTCCCCACCCTTGCTGTCTTTTACCTGCCCCAGATCAGTCAGACCGTGCTTGATGGCAGCTTTTGGGGAGCAACGTAGAGACAAAGGCCAATGAGGATTTGAAGTGCCAGGGCAGGGATTTTCCTCAGGGAGCATGGGAGACAGGTTCCAGGATCTCCCACGGGCAAGGAGAAGGGACCCAGTAGAAGCAGCTGCTTCAGGAGACAGCAAGGACAATGACGGTGGGATATGGGGAGCTGCTGGCACCGTGCAGCAGTGG
The DNA here is from genome assembly GCF_964188355.1 of Buteo buteo. NCBI lineage: Eukaryota > Metazoa > Chordata > Aves > Accipitriformes > Accipitridae > Buteo > Buteo buteo. The sequence continues at coordinate 27,327,834 of NC_134174.1, read as the reverse complement.
CCACAGCCCTCTGCGAGAGATGGAAATGCCCTTCCCTGCTGAAAGGCTGATCTGCTGCAGCACGGCTTTCCCACGTGGCCGTGGCATCACCCTGCTCTCCTTGCTGCAATGGGCAATATTTGGGCTTCTTCAGGGAGACTTCAAGACCCACACACACACCTCCCCCACCTGTGTCCGTAAAAATGCCAAGCCAAGAGCCTTTCCAATGTCAGATCCAGGATCCACCCCCTCCCCCCATGCCAGAGTCCCCCCTTCCCTTTGCAAGTCACAGGTAGAGGGCAAGGTTGCCAGTGCCATGGGCAGAGGGAAGCCTGGATAGCTAGGTCCTGGGAGATGCCTGGTCTCAGGGGGCTCCAACGCGATTGCTGGGGCAGGCTGGCATTTCCAAACTCTGTGCCAAGAGGAGCCAAGCCTCTCATCCATCATTTCACAGATTTTTCCCGCAGCCATTCCTGCAAAGCAATTGTCAAAAGGCCCTGGAGAACCGGGTCTGCCTTTGAAGCTGGTGATGTTCTGAACAGGGCTTGGGAAGGCCCTTCCAGCTTCAGTTTCTCCACCCTTCTTCATGATGGTGGCACCACAGACAGGACACCGCAGGGTGGCACAGGCAGCCCCAGCCTGCTCCTCGCTGGCACCACTGCTGCCGGGTGGGAGCTGAACCCTGCAAATGAGCCAAGGACCACAAGAGGTCTGCAAACAGCCCCTGCAAAAACAAACTTCCTTGGGGAACTGCTCTGCAACTCCTTTATTGAGACCATTAACAGCATTATACCAGGAGTTAATGAAGAAGGACATAAAGCAAGGGAAGGACTTGCCTGGTTTAGTTTCAATTAACAGAAAGGAGAGGGTTTTCCTCCTGCAGTCTGTCAGGCTCTCACTGTTTGGGTGAAATGCTGATTCCTTCACCATCTCTTGCTTGGACCATTTTTGCAGAGGCTTCTTCCTTCCACAATCCATTTTTTGCATGAAAATGGGCTCAAGTCATTGCTGGTGGTGCCTGATTTACCCAGTGTCATGTGTAAAGCACTGCAGTGAAAATGTGGGTTTCTAAATTTAAAAAAAAATTGTGTTTCACTGAAAGTCAGGTTTCCAGACTCACTGTGACTCGAATTTGTTGATTGTTAATGTCAGGTTCTTAGCAGCCATGATTAGCTGTCATGTCATTCCTGAAAGCTTCTCTGTGAGCAAAAAAGGATGTACGGAAAAGGGGTGATGGTTTTTTGGAAGTTGTTGGCTGAAAATACCTGGTCAGGAAGCAGCTCATCTTAACCTCTTCACTGGAAAACTTTATGAGATAGTATATTTTTCCTGATTGCTTTTTGAAGAGCCATTTTGACATCCTTGTTCCTTAGGCTGTAAATCATAGGGTTGAGCAGGGGAGTGAGGATGGTATAAGTGACAGAGATCAGTGCATCCTGATCCGATGAGTAGCTGGAGTCGGGTCTCAGGTAGATGAAGGAGGCACAGCTGTAATGAACAATCACTACTATCAGGTGAGTGCTGCAGGTGGAGAAGGCTTAGTGCCTCCCTGCAGCTGAAGGGATCTGCAGGATGGCTAAGACAACAAAGAGGTATGAAATAAGGATCAGCATCAGTGGGATTGTAAGGACAGAGATACCCAGTGTGAAGATAATGGCCTCACTGAGGTTTGTGTGAGTAAAGGCCACCTGGAGGACAGGGGAGATGTCACAGAAGAAATGGTTGAGTTTCCTGGATGTCTGGAAAGGCAAACAAAATATCAAGGGGGTAACCACCTGGGCAACCAGAAAGCCGCTCAGAGCAGAAGCAACCACCAGCTGAGCACACACTCGCCAATTCAGGATTCTGTTGTAGTGCAGGGGGTGGCAGATGGCAACGCAGCGGTCGTAGCCCATGGCTGCCAGGAGGAAAGAGTGGGAGCACCCCAAGAAAAGGAAGAAGTACATTTGTACAGCACAGCCTAGGAAGGAAATGGTTTTTCTCTCTGCTATCAAGTCTACCAGCATCTTGGGGACAATGACAAAGGTGTAGCAAGTCTCGGAAAATGACAAGACGCAAAGGAAAAAGTACATGGGTGTGTGAAGGCTCCGATCAGCCCAAATGATAATCATTATAGTGGTATTCATGCTCAGAGTGACCAGGTACAGCAGCAAAAACACCACAAGAAGCAGCTTCTGCAGTTCCGCGAGGCTGGAGAAACCCAGGAAGATGAAGTCTGTGGCGAGGGTTTGGTTGTTGTTCTCCATGGAAATGAAAGGTTTTCTCTGGACATCAGGCAGCAAGAAAAACAGCACCCGGGTCACAGAAAGTACAAGGTGGCCTGCTGCTGTGACAAAGAGAATTTTTGCTTGAGTGTGCCTCACAAAACCCCTTTCCTGGCCTCTGTGCTTGCAGTGTTGGTTGTCCTCCTGGGACAACAAGTGTTGTGCGTTGGCTTGGGGCACGCAACGGCGGGTGGGCGCTGTGGGCAGCTCCTGGCCTTGCTGCAGCTCCTGAGAGCGCACAGGTAGCTCAGGGACACGTGGCTCCTTCTCTGTGATCTGGGGAGCTGTGATGGCACAGTGGCTGGAGCTCACCTAGAAAGCACCATCCCCTTCGGGGAAGTCCCATTTCTCATCTTCACAGTGGAGAAAGTGGCAACACCTACCTACGTGCAAGCATGCTGCAGGCAATCACTGCAAGGGCAGGAAAGTTACAGCCTGGAGATAGAGGGGTGGAGGAGGGTCTGTGAAGTCTTTCTTGTAAGCTGTGATTTTGGGAAAGTGACTGAAAGACCTCCTGAGACCTGCAAGGAAGGGAACATCATTTCAGAGCCTCTCACTCATACAAGGGTTGTGTTAGCTCTCAGTGACATGTGAAGAGCTGTATAAGCTGAAGCGCTGGAGCTGCTGGCAATGCTGCGCTGAGCGGATGGGGAAGAAAAGCAGGTAAAATAGGGTTTGAGCAGCACAGCTAACTGCCACTGCAAACCCATGGCAATCCTTGACCCCAAGTCAGGGTTATTCCAGCAAGGGGAGCTTGTGTAAACAGCTGCCGGTGCTGCAGTAGTTTCCAAGAGGAGACATGTGGAGAAGAGTCTTAGCTCTCCCCAGGAACGAGGGAACCATTTGCCCTGGGATAGTGGTGGACATAGACGGCATGTTTCCTTCCTCATACAAAGGGCAGTGATGCAAAGGGGTTTTGTATGCAACTCAGACCTTCTTCCTTCTGCAAGGGTTAATGCATGCCAGGACAGCAGGGCTGTGTGCAGGGTCCTGCTACAGGACCTCTCCCTCTCCTCCCCTCCAGTCCCCAGCACTGGAAAATAAGGATGCAGAAAGGAAAACTGTGGAGCCAGGAGAAAAATGAGCCAGAAACCATACCTGCACTGGCCAGAAGGATATTCAGGTGTGGAGCAGGCTTGCAGCCCTCGTGGCTGGAGGCATCACCAGCCTCTCTGATAGTCCTAGCCCTCCTGTCCTTTTAGGCAAGGGGCCAGCAGCTACCAGCTCTTATGGAGGGGGTGGTGCATATTCTTTAATCCACCTAGGGACTGCTGTGTCCACACCAGTGATAGGCATTGTTAATTGGTTGCAAGGGACATAATTAAGAGCTGATCTATTTCTCTTAGGCATGCCAAAAATACCATTGGCAATTGTCAGTAATGGATATGTGCTGAACTCAAGACTCAGGGATTTTTTCCTAAGCAATGACTAGGATCAATCAGGCACTTTTAGTTATTTCTTCCTTGCAGAGACTGAGGGGGAAAAAATATCTCTTCCTGTTCTGTTATCATTTACTGTTGCAGACAAAGTCCTCATCTGCCTTGGACTCAGTGGGCTTGCAGCACCCTCCACTGCTATCCTTTGCCCCTACTGTGGGAAGGGACAGTCAGGCTCAGGCTTTTTTGGAGGGATTGGTTTTGTGGCTATACCCCAAATCTTATAAAAGAATAATCGAATCATAGAATATCCTGAGTTGCAAGGAAACCATGAGGATCATTGAGTCCAACTCCCAACTCCACACAGGGCAACCTAAAGGTTAAACTACATATCCAAGAGCATTGTCCAAACACTTCTTGAACACTAACAGCTTGGGGCCATCACCACTTCCCTGGGGAGCTTGTTCCAGTGCTTGACCACCCTCTCAGTGACGAACTTTTTCCTAATATCTAATCTGAACTTTCCCTGAGTGTTAAGGCACTCCCTTGTGTCTTATCACTGGACACCAGAGAGAAGCAATCAGCACCTCTCTCTCCATCTCCCTCATGAGGAAGTTGTAGACAGCAGTGAGGACACCCCGCAGTCTCCTCTTTGCTAAGCTGAACAAACTTGGTCTCCTCAGCCACTCGTCATAAGTCATGCCCTCTAGTCCTTTCACCATCTTTGTTGCCCTCCTTTGGACACATGCTAATATTTTTATATCCTTCTTGTACTGTGGAGCCCAAAACTGCACGTAGGACTTGAGGTGAGGCCACACTGATGCTGAGTATAGTGGGACAATCACTTCTTTTGACTGGTTAGCTGTACAGTGCCTAATGCACCCCAGGACATGGTTGGCCCTTTTGGCCACCAGGGCACATTGTTGACTTATATTGAGCTTACCAGCAATCAAAACCCCCAGATCCCTTTCTACAGGGCTGCATTCCAGCCTCTTGTCCCCCAGTCTATATGCACCTCCAGTATTGCACCATCCCAGGTGCAGAATTGAGCATTTGCTCTTGTTGAATGTCATCTGGTTGGTGATTGCCCAGCACTCTAATCTATCAAGATGTCTCTATAAGGCCTCTCTACCACGGAGGGAATCAACAATTCTTCCTGCTTGCTGCCTCTCCTGGGATTGCAGAGTCCTCAATTCACGTTGCACACTTGGATTTAGTGCTTTCCCTTTTTAAGACTACACTTTGGATGGTTTCTCATTTTGTGAAGCTCCCTGCTCACCCCTGGGCTCACACGGTCCCTGCAGAGCCCCTGAGCTCTCCCGGTTCCTCTCCAGAAGGATGAGCGTCTGCGATTAGCTCTATAGCACGTGTGGCAGCTCAAGGCAGGTAACTATGAGACAATTGTCCAACTCTGTTTGTACTAGGCACTGACACCTGAGCGCTGGATCCAGACCTGGGTCCCCATCATATCACTCTGGGATGCTGAGCTCCTCCTTCAGGCCACTGGGGAACCAAAGCAAAGCCAGAGGATCTTTTTGGGTGCCATTTATTCCCTGTATTCTTTGCATGATCTTTGGAATTATAGCCCGGTCTTCAGGACCTGCCCTGAAGATCTCTGCAGTGAGATGACATTTTTTAAAGAGATAGTACTAGGGAGTCAGCTGTGACAATGTTGTAAACATACACAACATGCTTCGAGGTCAGACACAACAGGTTTATGCATTAGCAAAGTTGGGATGAATCCAGACATTTCTGTATGAACATGAGGATCACATAGACCACAAACAATAACAATGAACACCAAGCAGAATGCAGAGCTGACCTGAGATACCATGGGTGTCATGACTACACAGGGCTTAGCAAGTTATTACAGGTGAAAAATGGCTATGAAATCCATTTGCTCAGTGCATCCTTGAGCTCCTTCTCCAAAGAGCAGAGAGCAGCTAATTCCAGCAGTGTGATCTGGCTTATCAGAGAATGGGTACCAAAAAGAGATGGAGATTCTTCCTCTGTTAACCCCTACTTCTTTTACTTTTCTTGGCTGGACACCTAGGCAGTGGCAGCCAGAGGTACATTTTCCCTTGTGTAGGTGTTGTGGTTTAACTCCAGCCAGCAGCTAAGCACCACGCAGCCACTCACTCACTCCCCCCCCCCCCCCCCACCCCCCAGTGGGATGGGGAGGGGATCGGGAAAAAAAAGGTAAGACTTGTGGGTTGAGATAAGAACAGTTTAATAGAACAGAAAGGAAGAAACTAACAATAACAATAATAAAACGGCAATAATAATAAAAGGATTGGAATATGCAAGTGGTGCACAATGCAATTGCTCCCCACCCGCCAACCCACGCCCAGTTAGTCCCTAAGCGGTGATCCCCCCACCCCCACTCCCCCCAGTTTATATACTGGGCATGACGTCACATGGTATGGAATATCCCTTTGGCCAGCTGGGGTCAGCTGCCCTGATTGCGTCCTGTGCCAACTTCTTGTGCCCCTCCAGCTTTCTCACTGGCTGGGCATGAGAAGCTGAAAAATCCTTGACTTTAGACTAAACATGACTTAGCAACACCTGAAAACATCAGTGTGTTATCAATATTCTTCTATACTGAACCCAAACCACAACACTCTACCAGCTACTAGAAAGAAAATTAACTCTATCCCAGCTGAAACCAGGACAGTAGGGCAGTGGTTCAGCTGAGCCAAGGCAGATATCCTACCACTGGTTAGAAACCCTTGGCCTGGCTGGGTATTCAACTCCCCCCACGCACCCCACAGACCCACAGGAGCTGGGATTCCTCTTGCCGCAGTTCAAGTGTGCACAAAAGATCCCTCAGGCTCTCCAGGCAGCTCCAGTCACCCTCAAGAATGATGTCGTCTGCCAAGTCAATAGGGGAGAACCCCAAGTATGAAACACGGTGACCAGGCATTGCCTCCACTGTCACCAGACACTGATGGGTGAGTCCAAAATCCCTTCCTCAGCTGCTAACGGGTAACAATGTGACTGACAGGTTTTTGCTCCTACAGCCATGCAGAATCCTGACCAATGCCCTTCTGGGGGTGCAATCGCTCATGCCTACTCCTGACACCAGCATTGGAAGAAAAGCCCATGGCACACAGGACATCCCATTCCATTAGATGCTATGAGGGATTCAACTCTGACCCAGTGGTCGACACCTTTATACTGGCTCCAGGTGACAGAGAGCAAGTTCATGCCTCAATAGAAGAAAACAAACATTTCTGTAGTCACATTCTAAACAGAAATTATAATGATAAGAAGAAGAACAAGAAAAAGGTCAAGACTTCTATGGGATAGCCTGGAAGACATTTCTGGAGAGAGATGGGAAGTCTATCACTACTACAAAGGTGTTGATGAAATCAGTTTCCTAATGGCGTTCTTGAGTTCCTGGTTCCTCATGCTGTAGATGAGGGGGTTCATTGTTGGGGGCACCACCGTGTACAGAACTGCCATGACCAGGTCCAGGGATGGTGCAGAGATGGAGGGGGGCTTCAGGTTGGAAAACATGCCAGTGCTGAGAAATAGAGAGACCACGGCCAGGTGAGGCAGGCACGTGGAAAAGGCTTTGTGGCGTCCCTGCTCAGAGGGGATCCTCAGCACAGCCCTGAAGATCTGCACGTAGGACAGCACAATGAAAACAAAACAGCCCCAAAATACGAGAGCACTAACCCCAAGAAGCCCAACTTCCCTGAGGGAGGAGTCTGAGCAGGAGAGCTTGAGGATCTGGGGAAGTTCACAGAAGAACTGGTCTACGGCATTGCCTTGGCAGAGCGGCAGTGAAAATGTATTGGCAGTGTGCAGCACGGCATAGAGGAACCCACTGCCCCAGGCAGCTGCTGCCATGTGGGCACAAGCTCTGCTGCCCAGGAGGGTCCCGTAGTGCAGGGGTTTGCAGATGGCAACGTAGCGGTCGTAGGCCATGAGGGTGAGAAGAAAATACTCCACTGACATCAAGAAGAGAAAGAAAAAGACCTGAGCAGTGCATCCTGCATAGGAAATATCCCTGGTGTCCCAGAGGGAGTTGGCCATGGATTTGGGGACAGTGGTAGAGATGGAGCCCAGGTCGAGGAGGGAGAGGTTGAGGAGGAAGAAGTACATGGGGGTGTGGAGGTGCCGGTCGCAGGCTACAGCGATGATGATGAGGCCATTGCCCAGGAGGGCAGCCAGGTAGATGCCCAGGAAGAGCCAGAAGTGCAAGAGCTGCAGCTCCCGCGTGTCTGCGAATGCCAGGAGGAGGAACTGGGTGATGGAGCTGCTGTTGGACATTTGCTGCCTCTCAGATTTGGGTGCTGTACAAGGAGAAAAATACACGGAGAAGTCAGCGCAGGCTTCTCTGAGGAAAACCTGTTTCTCAGAGAAACTGCCCACATTGTTTCTGTCCTTCTCAAGAGGAACTTCATGCTGCTCCCCCCAGTCACAGAATCATAGAATCATTTAGGTTGGAAAAGATGATTAAGATCAGAGTCCAACCGTAAACCTAACACTGCCAAGTCCATCACTAAACCAGGTCCCTAAGCACCACATCTACACAGCTTTTAAATACATCCAGGGATGGTGACTCAACCACTTCCCTGGTGAGCCTGCTCCAATGCTTGACAACACTTTCAGTGAATGAATTTTTCCTAATATCCAATCTAAACCTCCCCTGGTCCAAATTCAGGCTGTTTCCTCTTGTCCTATCACTTATTTCCTGGGAAAAGAGAACGACCCCCACCTCGCTACAACCTCCTTTCAGATAGTTGTAGAGAGCGATAAGGTCTCCCCTCAGCCTCCTCTTCTCCACACTAAACAACCCCAGTTCCCTCAGCCGCTCCTCATAAGAATTGTTCTCTAGACCCTTCACCAGCTTCGTTGCCCTTCTCTGGATGCACTCCAGCACCTCAATGTCTTTCTTGTGTTGAAAGAACACTGAACACAGTATTTGAGGTGTGGTCTCACCAGTGCCCAGTACAAAGGGATGGCAGTTCTGATTTTGTTCTGATTTACTCTGGCTGACTGTGCCATGAGGAGGAGGAGCCTCATCCAATGGGCTCCTCAGGAGTCAGACCCGCTCTACAGCAGCTGGCAGACAGAAGCAGCAAAAGGCCCCGTATATCGGGGTGGTCACTGACAACAGACACCCTGGGCTGAGTGCAGGAGCCTGGATGAAATGCCCCCATGGGAATAGTCTCTACATCCTGAAGGCAGACATGACATTAGCACTTGGGCCACCTGCCTCTGGAAAGGTGCCCTGGGAGGGCTTTCCTTTTTCTGGTTTTACCCTTTTGAACAGAGGTGACCGGGTCTGAATCAGTCACCACTGAGACTGAACCTGCCTTCCAAACGATTGCCCTCCACCTGCCCTTTGGCTGCAGACGTGGTCATGACAGAGGGGCAGGGGGTGACTATCACTACATGCACATCCTCGCTCACCCGAGAGGAACCTGTCACAGGGGAAGGCTGCTCAGCATCTTCCTGCTCCGTGATTCTGTGATCTCCTTTCCCATCCCTCTCCTCTCCCCAGCCCTCAGCAGCAGTAGGAAACCGAAAGTGCAAAGCTCTTTGTCTTTGTAATAAATGCTGCATCAACAACTCTTATGAAAACTGCCCTCAGAAATGTCCTGGGGGTGATCTGGATCTGCGAACAGACCTGATCCCTGCAGCACCCTCCCAACAGCAGAAGGACCCTGCCCTGCCGGGGGTTGCTCCTTCCACCCACAGCTTCCCCCCAGAGAGCCGTGGGGAGCAGAGCCCCGGCACGCAGAGCCCTGGGGTGCAGGGACCCTGCTCTGAAGGACAGCCCTGGGCACCCCTGGGTGCACGCCCGGCTTCACAGCCCTGCAGTCAACCCCGGGAAAAGGGACCTGTGATGCCCTGTCCCTCAGAGGGTGCCGCAGGGAAGCCCTGCTCTGCTGCGCATCCTTCTCCACGCGAAAGAAACCCTGAGAGCCACCCTGCCAGATCCTATCTGCCCTGGGATGTGCCAGCTCTAGGAGACCCCTCCAGGAAACTCGGGTACATTGCCCTGCAGCCAGAGACTTACTGGGTTATGAGCTGTGATGATTTCTTCCCCAGTGAGCTCTCAGCATCCTCCCGCTCCACACTGCCTGTAACCTCTCTCCTGCTCCTCGCCTCTCCTCTCCCTGCCTGCAGGCAGTGCTGCGCTTTGCAGGGGAGCTGCTCCTGGGCAGAGCCGTCTTTGTGCAGTGCCGCTCGTTTGCCACCAGCTCCCTCCGTCCCAGGAGCCCAGCTCAGCAGCAGAGGACCAGCCCAAGGCAGCTCTTTCTCTGACCCCTCTGGGCTCCCTCCACGTGTCCCTGGGGCTCCGGAGGAACCTACTGTGAAGGGAGGGGGTTGAAGTCTGCAGGGAAACGGGCGCAGGCGTAGGGTAGTGTAGGGCAACTTGGTAGGGACAGCCAAGGGACTTGGTGGGGCCCAGACCCACTCCCAACAGAACTGAGGGCCTTGTCCTCTCAGCTATGGCTGTTGTCTTTTCCAGTGAGGCCCAGGAGAGGACGTCGGTTCCTTACAACCCCAGGGTCTCGTTGCTTCCTCACCACCATGGAGCATGGGAGGTGTCCTAGAGCTGTGCTCCCCTCAGCATCGCGCACCCCCACATCATACTGCCCCCAGGAAGAGCCCTGAGCATCCCGTGAGAGAAGGGTTCCCGCTTTGCGGGGGACGAGGGTCAAGAGAAGGGTTCCCGCTTTGTAGGGGACGAGGGTCAAGAGAAGGATTCCCGCTTTGTAGGGGACGAGGGTCAAGAGAAGGGTTCCCGCTTCGCAGGGGATGAGGGTCAAGAGAAGGGTTCCTGCTTTGCAGGGGATGAGGGTCAAGAGAAGGGTTCCCGCTTTGCAGGGGATGAGGGTCAAGGCTTGGCCGTCTTGCTTGGCAAAACACATCGAAGGCTTTCAGAGCCACCTCCACATTTGATTTTCCACCTGTAACCGGTGCCGCCGACTTCCTGCTTCACCAGCCGCCAGGGGTGGGCAACCTGTCTGGTCCTTCCATCCATGGGCTCTTCAGTGATGGCCCTCGGTGAGGCCCGCTAACACCCTCAGAAACCTGGATGTTTGCTTTTGACTTTTACTTCTCTAGAGGCTTCTTCAAACTTCCAGTATCTGCAGTTCAGGAGCTTGGCACCAGAGGGCTCATTAACACGCACAACACCCTAACAAGCCAAGTCTCTGGGTGTAATTTCCCTTAATTCCTCAGTTCTTCTTTGGTTGATCAGAGAGATTTCGGGAGTGCAGCCAAAGTGAAAACTTTTCAATAGTAACTAAAACTAAGAAAGGCCTTCTCTGTTTTCCAGCTTTCTTCATTTTTGTACTTACAGATTAAGTGATGTCAGCAATCTCCACTTGAGATTGATCCTAAGCATCTCCTAATGGAGCCTGAATGTGTAGGGAAATCAGTAACCTTCATGTCAGACACTCCATGGGCAGTCTGTGTCCCTGCTCCCCAACCCCACCGTTTCTCTCATCAGCTACCTGGCTGAACCAGGCAATCCCCGCCAGATACATGAAGCTTTTTGGGAAAGCCTTGGCATCGGAGAGGAAAGAGAAGAGAAGAGAAGAGAAGAGAAGAGAAGAGAAGAGAAGAGAAGAGAAGAGAAGAGAAGAGAAGAGAAGAGAAGAGAAGAGAAGAGAAGAGAAGAGACTATTTCAGTTGGAAGGGACCTACAACGATCGTCTAGTCCAACTGCCTGACGGATTTAGGGCTGACCAAGTTAAAGCACGTTCTTAAGGGCATTGTCCAAATGCCTCTTATACTCTGACAGGCTTGGGGCAATGACTACCTCTCTAGGAAGCCTATTCCAGTGTTTGACCATTCTCTTGGTAAAGAAACGCTTCCTAATGTCCAGTCTAAACCTCCCCTGGTGCAGCTTTGAATCATTCCCACGCATCCTATCACCGGATACTAGGGAGAAGAGGTCAGCACCTCCCTCTCCACTTCCCCTCCTCTGGAAGCTGTAGAGAGCGATGACATCGCCCCTCAGCCTCCGTGTCTCCAAACTAGACAAGCCCAAAGTCCTTAGCCACTCCTCATAGGACATTCCTTCCAGCCCTTTCATCAGCTTTGTTGCCCTCCCGTGGACACACTCAAGGACCTTCACATCGTTCTTAAATTGTGGGGCCCAGCACTGCACAAAGTATTCAAAGTGAGGCCACACCAACGCTGAATACAGTGGGATAATCACCTCTTTTGACCGGCTGGTTATGCCGGGTTTGATGCCCCCCAGGATGGGGTTTGCCCTCTTGGCTGCCAGGGCACACTGCTGGCTCATACTGAGCCTGCTGTCGACCAGCACCCCCAGAGCCCTTTCTGCAGGGCTACTCTCCAGCCACCCCTCTCCCATAGCACTACAGGTCTGTATTTAGCCAATAAATAGAGTAACTGCTTTGAATTTCATTAGGCCATGTGGGGATGTTGATGAGACAACTGTCATTATAGTCAAAGGAGATCTAGAAAACCCAGCTGACGGTGAAGACAGAGTCAAGCTGAGATCTCCCTATGGTACATGACATGACTTGGTCAACTGAAAACCCGTGTAGGCTGCCCAGAAGACAAGAAACAGGGACAGGTTCAGCTGTCCTGCACATACCTCGGACAACCTCTGGCATCTCAAATGTCACCAGGTGTTTTCATCTGAGCAGCTCACTCCTACCCTCCATTTCCATTAATTAGCATGGGAGCTGAAACAAGCAGCTCACACACAGGTGCACACCTGAATTAAGGAGAGGAATCCCACCTGCTGAGGGTTTGTGGCAGGCATGGGAGGGAGCAAAGTCCCCTTCTAGCCCCAGGACTACAAACCCAGAATGAGATGCCTTGATTGACTCAGCTGAATCGCTTCCCTCTGCTTGGACAAATGCGATCCCTGCCTGTCACTGTCTGGCTGTCCTGTCTTATAATGGGATGAGAAAGATTATTCTCACGCCCAGCCCTGTCTCTGACAGGAGACATCAGTGATTCCTTCAGCCTGGTTCACGGTAGGGCCCCAGGGACGCCCAGAGGGAGCCCAGAAGGAGCAGAGAAGGTGACGCCTTGGGCTGGTCCTCTGCTGCTGAGCTGGGCTCCTGGGACGGAGGGAGCTGGTGGCAAACGAGCAGCGCTGCACAAAGAGAGCTCTGCCCAGGAGCAGCTCCCCTGCAAAGCGCAGCAGGGCTGAGGGCACTGCCTGCAGGCAGCGAGGGGAGAGGAGCGAGGCAGGGAGAGGTTACAGGCAGTGTGGGGTAGGTGGATGCTGAGAGCTCGCTGGGGGAGAAATCGTCACAGTCCTCCACGTGGTAAGTCTATGCGTGCAGGGCAATGAAGCTGCTGCTCCTGGAGGGATCTCCTAAAGCTGTCCACAACCTATGGCCTCTGCCAGGAGGACTTTCACAGTTTCTCTAGTGTAGAGCAAGAGGATGTGGTGCAGAGCAGGGCTTCCCTGCGGCACCCTCTGAGGGAGAGGTCCCTTTTCCCGGGGTTGACTGCAGGGCTGTGAAGCCGGGCGTGCACCCAGGGGTGCCCAGGGCTGTCCTTCAGAGCAGGGTCCCCGCACCCCAGGGCTCTGCGTGCCGGGGCTCTGCTCCTCGCGGCTCTCTGGGGGGAAGCTGTGGGTGGAAGGAGCAACCCCCGGCAGGGCAGGTCTTTCTGCTGTTGGGAGGGTGCTGCGTGGGCCAGGGCTGCTCGGGGCTCCGCATCACCCCAGGACATTTCCTGGGGGACTTTTTGAGAGGAAAGTCAAAGCAGGGATTACTGTAAAGTTAAAGAGCTTTAAAGGGTCAGGGGTTTTTTTAGTTTCCTACGGTTGCGAGGTGGGGGGAGAGGAAGAAATGGAAAAGGAACTCTTAGGTTTGAAGAAGTCACTGACACTCCGGGACTGTAACTTTGAGTGATCAGTAGATCTGCCAGGAGCCTCCTGAAGTGCCTTCAGCCACTCCTCTGCCTATGGACAGCACCAGCATCAGCTTTGCTGGACCCATCAGGTTTGTTCTGACCTGCCCTTTTCCACCTGCAAGCATGAACATGTGCTCAGCCAGTGCCCTGCAAACAGGCAGGTTTCTTGGAGCAAAGACGAGTGCACAGAGGCTGGGATGGGAGCTCTGAGCCCTGACAGGGCAAAGGCATGGGACAGGGAAACATCTCCCCGGAGGAAAATCTCCAGGCAGCAGGGATACGATCAGAGAATGAGAGGAAACTAAAACCAGAAATGTTATGGGAGGGAGAATTCAGAAAAGTCCGTATCATCCCCTCCAATGCAGATCCCTTCCTCTGAGCAAGACCCTTGCCTCTCTCCCACCCAGCAAAGCCTCTGCCCTCGGGGCTGTGGGGTCCGAACCATGAACCGCTTCCTCTGCAGCCAGAGCTGCAGCAGAGCCGTGGCGCAGCTCTCCAGCATCTCGCCCATTTCCCTCTGAAGAGCACAGAGGCCGAGAGCAGCTGCCCACCAATGTTGATGTCACCCCTTGATGAGATACCATCGTTAGGGCACTTGGCTATCTCCTTGAGGGGTCCTTCCAAGCTGCGAGCTGCCCTCCAGGGTGCAAGTCTGCCCAATAACACCTTTGTGTTATCTGAAAGCCCCATGGAGAAGCGCAGAGATGCTACGACTGAAGAAATGCTGTTGGGTTGGTGAAATGAGCCACGTGTGTCCTTGGCTAGAGGTGGGGTGCTGAGACCTTGAGAAGAGGTGAGACATTTAATGGTCTGCAGTGGATCCCTCTGCTCTCAGCACTGCTTGGTGGCTTTTCAGAGAAGCATATGAGGGCGATGTCTCCCACCCCTACCATTCCCATGAACCCGCTGTTGCAGAGCAGGGCTGACTCCTGGGCACTCTGTCAGCAGAGGCTCTGCTCCTCACGGCGCACTCAGCCAGCAGCAACCAAAGCTCCAACCACGGAGGTGAAGGAAGGTCTCCTGGAAAAGGAAAAGGGGGCGGTGTGTAGCAGGGGGAGAATCCATGAGAAATTCCTTCCTTTTTGCTCAGAGAAGTCTTCTCTAACTTTCTCACTGCCTTTTCCCTCTTGAACAGTGCCCTGAAGCAGCAAATGCCCAACAGCAGCTCCATCACCCAGTTCCTCCTCCTGGCATTCGCAGACACGCGGGAGCTGCAGCTCTTGCACTTCTGGCTCTTCCTGGGCATCTACCTGGCTGCCCTCCTGGGGAACACCCTCACCATCACCGCCATAGCCTGTGACCAGCACCTCCACACCCCCATGTACTTCTTCCTCCTCAACCGCTCCCTCCTTGACCTGGGCTCCATCTCCACCACTGTCCCCAAATCCATGGCCAATGCCCTTTTGGATACCAGGGCCATTTCCTATGCAGGATGTTCTACCCAGGTCTTTCTGTTTGTCTTTGTGATGTCCTCAGAGTTTTATCTCCTCACCCTCATGGCCTACGACCGCTACGTTGCCATCTGCAAACCCCTGCACTACGGGACCCTCCTGGGCAGCAGAGCTTGTGCCCCCATGGCAGCAGCTGCCTGGGGCAGTGGGTTCCTCTATGCCGTGCTGCACACTGCCAATACATTTTCACTGCCGCTCTGCCAAGGCAATGCCGTGAACCAGTTCTTCTGTGAAATCCCCCAGATCCTCAAGCTCTCCTGCTCAGACTCCTCCCTCAGGGAAGTTGGGCTTCTTGGGGTTAGTGCTCTCGTATTTTGGGGCTGTTTTGTTTTCATTGTGCTGTCCTACGTGCAGATCTTCAGGGCTGTGCTGAGGATCCCCTCTGAGCAGGGACGCCACAAAGCCTTTTCCACGTGCCTGCCTCACCTGGCCGTGGTCTCTCTATTTCTCAGCACTGGCATGTTTGCCTACCTGAAGCCCCCCTCCATCTCTTCACCATCTTTGAATCTGGTCGTGGCGGTTCTGTACACGGCGGTGCCCCCAACAATGAACCCCCTCATCTACAGCATGAGGAACCAGGAGCTCAAAGACACGCTGAAGAAGCTGATTCAATCACTTGTCTTTCAGCAGCAATAACCTTTACAAGTCATTTCCAGTTCATCTCAGGAACTGTTCCTCCTCTGCTTTGGGGATTTGGTTTGTGATAATCCTGTTTGTCCAGGAATGTCTGCATCCACTCCACTTCTCCAGTGACATGAACCCAGTCTGTCCGACCCAGAGACCTTCGTACATGTCTCTGGCATGATGTTACAGCTGGTCTCCTGCGTCGCATCTCTGTAATAAAAGGCTCAGTGCCAGTGTCTGGAGGTTGGGCTCTTCTTCCAAAGCTGAAGTCAAAAACAGGCTGAAGAGATTGCCCCTACATGGTGTGGTGCTTGGGTTCTCCATGGGCTCTGGGGAGGAGGGCAAGGAGCGATGTGTTGGGGAAGGAGGCCTGGGCTGTGTGACCAGTGCCCGTGGAGATGGTGAATGATCAGAAGGGATCTCCCTGGGACTGTCTCCCCATGGTTTTCGGGCACCACAGCCCTCTCAGTCTGCAGGGCAGCAGCACCACCTCAGGGCTCTGCGGGGAGCACAAGGAGGGGGCAGGAGTGGACGGCCAGGCCAGCACGGACACGCTCCCATGGGGAAAGGCTCTCTGGGACAGGGGTGTCCCTGGGGAAGAGCAGAGGAGCAACTCTGTGCTTCCAGGGGGAATAAATGACCAGGAGAAACCTACTTCTGCATGCACCAGCTTGGGGCAGGCTGCTCTTTCGCCGGCAAGATGAGAAGAGCCAAGAAGGGACTGGGCCGGGCTGGAAAGTTGGGAGAGGACAACACCAACGTTAGCTGAGCTGTGTGACCATGCAGGGTGAGGATTCACACCAGGGGGTTGTGGTGCACAGCCAGGGCTCGTGGATGGGAGCCGAGACACGCAGGCACAGGAGAGACTGGGCTGGGCTGGAACAATATTTGCAGCTCCGTTGCTTGGCCATCCAAGGGACAGGGTGATGACGGGGCCACAAAGCAGCATCCAGAGGGTGACAGCAAAGACAGGTACAAACAAGGAATTCGTGTGCATTGCCTTCGTTGTGCAGGTATGACTTTGGCACAGGCAAAGCTTACCTGCAGTTGGTTGCAAGGAAAGTCGAGAGGAAAACAGCGAGCTTTGATCGCTCGTTGGAGACCAAGGCTGAACAAGAAAAATGCAGGGCTGCTGCTGAATGGGGACGGTGATTTAGTAACAGCAGACGCAGATGAGGCTGAGGGACTCAATGCCTTCTTTGCCTTCATCTTTACTGAAAAGCTCGCCGGGACCCTACCCTGTGTTAGGGAGAGGGTTCAAGGAGGAGGAGAGCATGTATTGGCAGGAACCTCGTGAAACCCCACAAGGACAAATGCCGGTTTCTGCCCCTGCAATGCACTCACCCTGGCAATGGCACAGGCTGGGAGCATCCTGGCAGGGGAGCAGCTCTGTGGAGAAGGTCTTGGTGGTCAGCGATCTGGACAGGAGGCAGCTGTGTTCCCCGAAGCAAGGCAGGCCAACAGCGTCCTCGGCTGTATGACCAGGAACATGGCCAGGAGATCGAGGGGAGGGATTATCCAGGTTACTGCATCCATATTTCAGATCCTCAATACGGGAAAGACGTTGGCAAGCTGGAGCGGGTTCAGTGAATGGCCCCCAGGTGGGGGGGCCTGTGAGCAGACGCCAAGTGGCCAAGAGGCCAAGGGAGGCTGAGGGAGACCTCATCACAGCCTGCCTCACCTGTGAGGAGGTCACAGAGAATAAAGAGCCAGGCTCTTCGTGATGGTGCATTGTGGGAGGACAAAAACAATGGGTGGAAGGTGGAAGAGGAGAGGTTCAGCCTAGACATAAGGAAAAAAATTTTCACCATCAGCTCAATCAGCTGTTGGGACAGGTCAGCCAGATAGGCCGTGCAGTCTCTGTCCTGGGAGGTTTTTGAAATCCAGCTGGTTCAAGCTCAGGCTGAAACACCTGAGGGCTTTTAATAAAATGGCAATGTTTTCCCACTGTGCCAGAAAGGGGATTTCCGGGAAGCGCGTTAATCATGGGAGAAGAAATATTGATCTCCTTCTGCACTTGCGTTACCACTACTCTATTACACTGTGTGTTTGATCTCCCTCACCTTTCAGGTGTTCCCACCTCTCCTGGTCAAATGACCATCTCTAAAGGCATCTTTTCAGCAGACTATATGGATGCACACCCTTGTATCTCTCCAGATTTCCCTCTCCCCTTGCTCTTTGATCATTCAGATACCTCCAAACTATCTGGTTGCTGCTTTGAGCTTCAGGGAGTTAGAAACTTGCTCCATCTCTGAGAAGCTGAATCAACTCTTGAGTCAACTCCTTAAGTATGTTTGTATCTATCCTTTCCTAGCTCTTGCACTTGCAGCCTGGAGTTGGCCTACAGTTGAGGAGAGTGTTTTAAAGCTTATTAAATTGCATCATGTGTAACTTTTGGGTTTTGGCAATGAGGAGAAGTCCTCCCGTGCCTGTGTGCAGCCAGTTCTCTGAGGAAAGCAGGTGGGAGTTGGTGCCGAGGAGCTGTAACATCCAGCTGCAGACTTCGGTGAAGAGGTCTGATGCAAGGACAAGTGATGCGAAGCCCAGAGGTCCAAACAGAAAAACGCTGGGGTTGGGGAGGTGATGAGCAAGGCTGTCCATAAAGTGTCTGGCCTCAAGGGATTGCTTTTCCTACCTGCCCATAGCTGCTTAGGCGACCCTCTGGATCAATATCAATTGGAGAATGCTGCCATCACTTCTTCTGTAAACAAAGAAAACCAACAAAAAATTACCTTTAAAAGTAAAAAGCCTTTTATCTTAAAAGCTCCTTGAACTCTTCCTCTTTAACTACCATCCTGAAACC
Organism: Buteo buteo; assembly: GCF_964188355.1. Lineage (NCBI taxonomy): Eukaryota > Metazoa > Chordata > Aves > Accipitriformes > Accipitridae > Buteo > Buteo buteo. Next base: position 27,309,461 of record NC_134174.1, on the reverse strand, counting down.
TCTCCAATTAGCTGTACAAGTCTTGAAGACTTGAAGAAAACTATGGGAAGAGACAAGGCACCTGAGGGATTCTGCCTTGTAATGAGCCCCATGATGGTTTTGGTGCTGAGTCCATGGATCTGCAATGCTGAGAGGAGATTGCACAAGCTGCTCAAGGAGCAAAGTCAGAAGAAAGTGCTGAAGTTTCTTGGAGTATTAATGAGCCCCACTGAGGGCCATTACCAACACAGCCTCCCCATGGACTCGTTAGAGCAGGAAACTGGATGCAGTGATGGCAGGCAGGCAAAGGCAAAGTGCCGGTGGCTCTGATGCTGAGTAAAGCCTTGGTGTGTTTTATCAAGCCAAATGCCAAGCCCTGACCCCAGCCCCTCAGAAGAGAGATCCTGTCCATCACGCATGGCTCAGGGCTCTTCATGGGCTGCGAGGGGGTGTGATGCCAAGTGAAGGACAACAGTACGACACCTCCCAGCCTGCCCGGGGAGGTGCAAGGAGGCAACGTAACCTCAGCGCCATGAGGACAATGGGTCTCCTCTTAGGCCTTGGTGGCAGAGATATCAGCCATGCCGAGGGGACAAAGACCTCAGCTCTGTCAGGGCCTGTCAGCGTTGCAGGCACCCTTGGCCATCTCCACCATAGGCTGCCATACACTGTCCCATGTGCCTCTTTCCCTGCAGGCTGTAGACATCTGGCACACTTCCCCACCTTGTTCTCCCCCCAGCATGTCCCTACCTTTACTGACACCTCTCCATCCTCACTGGCTGTCCCTCCAAACACAAAATCATGGGCTAACCCAGACTCCCTCCGAGTGACCTGTTGCATCAAAGCGCTACCCTTCAAGTGACGTTTCTTCCTCCTCATGTCCATCTGGCCATCCAAACCTGCCGTTACTTGTGGTTTTCCTTTCTCGTGCTGTCTCCCGTTACCAAATATCACGCACTCAACTCTGAAACTAACCGTCAAGCTTTCTCAAGTTACTGCTGTACTTGCCTGAGCCTCCACTTCACCAGGCCAATGAAGCCCCCACGTCTCAGCCTTTCCACACACGGTCCCTAATCCCATCTTGGCAGACCTCCTATGGGCCCACTCCAGTTCCTCCCCGCTCCTCCAGAACAGGGACCCCCACACTGGGACACACTATTCCAGATGTGGCCACACCAGTGCTCAGTCGGGGGCAGGGAGGGGGGTGACAACTCCCCTTGCCTGGGTGGCCACGCTCCTCCCAGTGCAGACCAGTATGCACATGGCCATACTCATGTTTACACCACTGCCCTGTATGGCATCCCTCATAATGCCCAGGCCCGTCTCCGCAAGGTTGCTCCTCACCCACTTCAGGTCCAACCCTGCCAAATTCAGCTTGTATGTCAACAAGCTCGACACATGGGGTGGAGACCCTCACCTCCTTTATTTGTGCTGATCAGTATGGTAACTGTAATATACTCTGCACCATACATGTTTCCATTTGACCCGAATACAGGAATATCGGGAAATGCCAGAACAAAATCTTACAATGACAATCACTGGTAATCACATAATGGTAAAAGCAAATAAAAGTTACCTTATTTCTGCTACACCAGGTGACAGATCTCTATTGAATGCAACGTAACAAATTATTTAAAGGGAAATACCTATGTGGTCATCAAAAGGACAAATCAAGCTTGATCAAAAAGCAGAACAAACCACTTCTCACGCCCCTATTGTATGGTTAGCTTCTTTGTTAGTGACACAACTGTGGAAGCAGTATCCCTGTGGGCAGATACAGGAAAAAATAATGGAAATGGACTATCCTTAAAGATCATGCTAACACCTATTCCCAGACCTCACACTACTCCAACAGCTACCCCTACGGACTATCAATCTACTCCCACAACCGACCAAACTACATACCCACTGACTTCTAAAGGTGGACCCTATGCCATCAAATATACAGGCCAGCAACAAGTGCTATTTAATCCACCAGGGTCCCTCAGACAAGTGGAACTATCAGTGCAGGTTAATATCTCTGCAATTAAACATACCTGCTCACCATTCCTCAATACATCTTATACAGGCTGGTTAGCATGGTTGAATGGGGGAACCCTCACCTCCCCAAAATCATCAAGGAGAGATGTGACTGGCATCCCTCGGACAGGACAAGGAGTATTAAGCACCACAGACGCTGAATTTTTAGCAAACAAAGTAAGCTTGGCAACAAGTGATTTGCATAAACCAGAACACCCATTACGATCTTTGACGGCACTGGGAACTAGTCAATGGCTTTTAGCTGATACGTTGCCTAAGTGGGAAAGAATTAATGAGAAAGACCACCAACTAATTGTAGATGCATTTGGCGTTGCCCAGAATAATGTGTCTCCAGCTCTTAGCTGCACCCAAGCTCAGTTACAGGTGCAAACTACCGTAGCAGCAATTACAAGGGAAGGCGATGAGGACACCTTGCCCACTGAGATTCAAAAGGTAATTTGGGATAATGCAACCCAATGTGAAAAGGATTTCCAATCTTGCTGGTATTTGGTTAATTTCATTTATGATCCCACCAACAGTAAAGCCACAGCTTTTGTTTTAGCAATACACAATGCTTCGCTGTGGACCATATACACAATCATTGCGCTGGGATGAAATCACCATGGAACTGTACTCTATCCGTTAGAACACAGAGTATGGGCCCAACAAAACGGGAACAAATGGCAAACCATTGATGTTGATGCATGTGTTGTATGGGAACAACAGGGATTTATCTGTGAAAGTAATACCATTAGGACCCAAGACATTTGTCTTGACACTGAACAAAATATTCGTCATTTTGAAATACATCCTGATGAAACCCCTGAAACCGTACTCATGTATGTTGGAAACGGATGTGCTTGTATGAGAACCCTTTGTGATTCCATATTTATAGACAACACCACTGTAGGCATATGCAATCACTCAAATACCTGTATTTGTAGTTTTACTGAAATTATGGAATATAACTTTAACTACCCAGCTCCTGTCACATCCCACCAATTGCTGCCATCTAACTACACATTGTATCAAGATTTATTGCCTACCCCCATTGGAATGAATCTCACATTGGTAAGAAAGCTGTTGCAGCATGATGACCCGTGTCAATTGCTAAAACGAATTTGGAACAACGGACAGAGAACCCTGACTATCATCCATCATAATGCAGAGAGGATACACTGCATCCTAGAAAAAGTGAGGAAAGACAGAGAACATCACTGGTGGGAAACCCTCCTTGGATGGTCACCAACAGCAACTGGACCTTTGAATTTCATTTTACATCCAGTTGTAGTTTTGTTAGAATTGCAGAATCATAGCATCATTGAGGTTGGAAAAGACCCTAAGATTGTCACATTCAACCACTACCGTAAAACTGCAAAGTCCACCACTAAGCCATGTCCCCACATGCCACCTCTACACGTCTACTAAATACCTCCAGGGATGGTGACTGAACCCCCTCCCTGGGCAGCCTGCTCCAATGCTTGACAACACTTTGGGGCCAGGCTCTTGGGGTGCTGGGACCCAGAGATTGGGCTGTGGCACGTTCCCTGCTCTGGGAGCAGAACAGGCACCATGGGCGACTCGCTCAGATGTGGCTGTCCCTCTTGCTGCTCTCAAAACTTCAGGCAGAAATCCCTCCAGAGGCCAGGACAAACCCCACCTCACTTGGGGTGTCCCCGCAACGGCCGGCAGATTTCCCTGCCTTCCCACCATGGTCTGGCCCCATCATGCTGAGCCCCAGGGAGCAGAGATGGGTGGGGGCCTTCCGGCAAGGAAGGAGGGCTGAGGGGAAGCCTGCTCATCCAAGGTCCGAAGGCTCTGGGACACATGGGGGCTTCCTCACCCATTGCACCTCAAGGTGAAGGGCGAGGGGCAGAGCACAGCTGGAGCTAGAGGAGCACAGCTGGAGCTGGGGCTGCCTGCCTAGTCTGGGGGTGGAGGGAGGAGAAGGTGTGGGGAGGGATGTCCATGACTGTTTCTGGGAAAGCTGTCTCAGGCCCCAGCCTTCACCAGGGCCATGCCTCCCCGTGCCCCTTGCCTAAACTTCCCACCCCTTGTTATCACTCACGACGCTGCCAGCTGGTTTCCAAGGCTGGGCCTGGCAGAGGAGGGAGGAGAGTTGTGGTCGACCTGTTTTGCTCCTCAGGCTGGAGAATGACATCCTTAGCTGAATCAAGAGGGCAGATGCGGAGAGAGGGATGATACGGAAACAAGGAGTTTGGAGAGCTGTCTAAGCGCAAGGTCTGCAAACAAGACTAAAGCAAGCCCTGCCTCTGGTGACTTGGCTTCCCAGGTCACTATGGGATGGAAGGGGACCTTCTGCTGAAGATCTCTCATGGACGGACGTCCCGACCGCAGACATGTAGAGCTCCTCCAAGGGGGTTACTCCGGGTGCCTCAGTGGAAGGCAGAGGTGGCCCTAGGCCTGAAAGACCAGCTGTACTGAGGTCTGGTGCCCTTGAGTGCTGCTGCCCATGGGATTCCCACCAAAAGTCCCCGGAAGAGGCAAGAATCTTCACCCGCTGTTTCATGGTCACTACAGCCAAGGCTGACAATGTTTTTTCCATCCCTGTGTCCCGATCCAATGTCGGGGAAGGTGTCGATATGATCCCAAGAGCAAGATTAAGACACAAGCAAGGTCAAATGCCCTATACCCAAAAGAGCTTTTATTATCAAAAGTAGAAAATAGTAGCGCTAGGATAGAATGGAAGAAAAGGCAGAAATTAAGCAAGCAGTCGGGATAGAGTTGCAAGAATAGTCACCACCATGGATCCAGCAGCATCCAGTTGGTCCTCAATCTTCAATTCTTCGGTGATGGGTGCACACCATGGCTTATCTCCGCGGTTTTTTGTAGGGCATAGTCCGATGCACGCGCATACATACTGTTCACGCACGGTTCATGCGCTGCAGGTTTCACCTATCACATGACCTTTGCGTGATCAACGCCAGGAACCAGTACCTTATCTCAAAGACTGCAGTTTCCATGACAATGATAGTCTCCACATTCCTGCATGCTTTGCCGGCTCCAGCCTGTCTCCTCCCCTGGATGCCTCAGTGGCCTGATAGTCCTCCTTTTGGACAGAGGAGTGCCCTGCTTAAACAAGCCATCTCTGGGATAAGTGGCTCATCACAGCAAACAATCCTTGAGATGAATGGCTTGAGATGACAGTCCAGTCTCTCGCAGCAAACACTCTTTGAGACAAACAGCTCGAGATCACAATTCAGTCTCTCACACCCTGATCAGCACTCCCGCTTCTACAAGGACCAGAGTCAGGTGAGCATCACCTTTGTTGGCCTACCGGGCACCTGTGTGAAGAAGTGGTCCCAAGACACCCTAGAAACCTACTGGACCCTCAGAGGGTGTCCGTGATTTCCATCTTTGGAGGTCTTCAGCTTTCACTCTGGAGCGTTGCGGCCAACCTGATCCCAGGGTGGGTGATCGTTTCCTTCTGGGCAGGAGGCTCAGCTAGAGACCCCCAGCCAGGCCCTTCCAGCCACTTCCATGAGCTTGTGTTGCAAGCTCCTGCAGTGTTCCTTAGGAAAAGGGATTCAGCGGGACGTGAAGACATCTAAACATGTACCTACTTTTCAAAATAGATGGCATCTAAGTCATAGCCTCATGGGACAATTCAGGGTGGAGGGGAGCTTCAGAGGTCCCTAGTGCAACCTAGGGCTCAAAGCAGGGTCAGCTCTGACATCAGACCAGGTTGCTCAATGCATTTCAGCGTCCACAGAGTGCGCACACGAGCCAGGCATCTCAGACACCATCAGGGAAACGGAGACAGGTCATTTGACCAGTTCCCTGAACAAAGGGAGCTATCGGCATGCCGTGCCTCCTGAGATTCCTAGGAACACCGAAGCTTTTGCTCCAGAGGAGCGTGATCCCTCCTGAGGTGTCCCAGTGTAGCCCCTGCTCTGTGAGGTGCTTTAGGCTGTAAAGAACATCAAAACGCCTCTGACGGGGGTAATTTCACCTCCAGGGCCCAAATGCAGAGCAGAGGGAGGGATCTCAGAGCTCCCAGGCTCTCTGCTGCAGGGTTAGGACTTCAGAGGTGTTCCCAAAGTGGATTTGTTTGCATTTTTTTCTTCTCTTCTAGTTCGTGTGCCAGTACCGGAAAGAAGGCAGCAGAAGTGCACACTAGTTGTAGCCCCTTTTTCTTGCCGGCAATGAAGGTGCCTCTCGGCTGGGAGCGTGAGGAGGACCCCGTGCTACAGCTCTCGAGTCCTTATACGCAACCCTAAAACTACTCACGTGTTCCTGTTTACAATTTACACAAACTGTTGGCTTTGGCCATGATATCGCCTGTTACCACTCGCTTTCGAGCATTTGTACACGCAACCCCGCCCGTGCAAGCGTGCTTAATGCATGTTTATTAGCTGAGTTTGCACAATTTTGCTGCCGCTTTGCCGCTTTCAGCCAGTTTGGCCTGGTTTCTTCTAGCAGCAAACCCACTTCTACGGAAGAGGTCAGTTGGTCAAGTTCTCTTGCCCATGTCTCCGGAGACATCTTTGTCTTTTGGCATTTTGTTACGTAAAGTGCTGCACCCCTCCTTCGTGAGCAGGGGCCAGGACATGCCATAGAGGGCCATACTGCCCCACACCTCATTGTGAGCAGGGGACCAGGACAGGTATATAAGGCCACGCTCAGCCACCCAGGCCGCGGCAGTTGCTGTCTTTGCTTCTGCACAGGGAAGGGAGGCAGCAGCTGCAACGGGGTCGGGGGGCTGCCGCCCCTCGCAGACCCAGGGAACGCAACTTTTGGCAGGTCGGTGACCTTTGGCAGCAGTGCTTGGTGGCCGACGCCATGGCGCGGGGCGTTGCGGCACGGGGGCCGGTGGCGCGCAGCCACCCCCTGCCCCGCCGGGGCCCGGCGCGAGCCCCCGGCAGCCTTGCGCAGAAGGAGGAGCAGAGGCGGGAGCGGGAAGCGCGACAGGCCGAGCTGGAGGAAGAGCGGCTCCGCACCCAAGAGCTGCGCCGCTGCTTCGCTGCCGAAACCCGGGAGCTGAAGGCGGCCCTGGAGAGGGAGCGGCAGCTCCTGGCAGAGCGGCTCCGATCTGAGTGGGAGCAGCGACAGGCTCAGGAGGTGCGGCGGCTGCAGGAGCTGAACCAGCAGGAGCGGGTGGCAGAGACCCGCCAGCTGCTGCGCTGGAAGGAGGCCGAGCTCCGCGAGGGACAGGAGCTGCTGCGGCAGGCATGTACTGCCGCCGTCGACCAGACGCGGGACCTGCAGCGGCAGCTGGCCGAGGAGATGGTGAGGCCCACCAAGAGCGGCAGGGAGGCCCGAAGCAAGCTCCAGGAGGTCCGAAGCAAGCTACGGTGGGAGACGGATGGCTACCAGCCCGCCCGCATCCGCCACCTCCAGAACCAGCTGCAGCTGGAGAGGAGACTCTTCCTCAAATACATCCTGCAGCGGTTCGAGGGCGAGCTGCCTGCCTCCCCCTGCACGGCCCAGCCCGAAGGCCCTCCTGGGCACCAGGGCCGTCAGGAGACGCAGAGCTCCTGCTCCTCTGGCAGAGAAGGGCCCCAGGCCCCGGCGGCACCCCAGGAAAGACCGCCGGAAAGCCGCAGCGCTGGGCAGCAAACAACATGCAAGGCTGTGGCAGATGCTCGGCTCCAGGTGCCAGAGGGGCAAGACCTGGTGCTCCTGAAGCAGAACAGCCACCTGCGGCGCCTTCTAGGAGACCTGGAGAGGCAACAGAGTGCCCTTGAGATGGAGAACCGCCTCCTGAGAAAGGAAGGCTCTCCAGAAGCGCGCAAGGAGGCAGAGAGGCTGCAGTAGATAAATGCGCGCCTAGCTGCCCTCGCCTCGCAGCTGGGAGAAAGATGCAGGCAACTGCAGGCGACCACTGATTGCCTGATCAACACTCAAGTGCCACTGCCCATCCAAAGCCCCACTGAGGAACTGTGCACGGCATCGCTTCCTCAGCAGAGGGGTGGAGAAATGGGAGAGCCTGCTGGAGCTTTGCTGGCTTCTCAGAGAAGGTAGCTGAGGAGCTTCAGGCCCACGTGGCTGCAGGTGAAGAGGCCTCTGATCATGTGAGCGCCCACAGCTGAACTGGTGAGGAGTTAGAGGTGCAGCTCTCGGAGGTGACAAATGAAAACGCCCGCCTGGCTGAAGAAAACGCTCGCCTCCGTGGGCAGATGGGTTTGGCAGAACACGTTCGAGCTGAAAATGCCGCCCTGAAAGGGCAACTGGCACGAGTGGCAGCGGAGTGAGACGCTGCCATCCAAATGAAGGTCTGTCTTCAAACCCAGCTGGAAGAGGCAGAGCGCAAACTGGAAGCCATGAGAGAAATGGCAGAACGGAGTCAACAGCTGGAGAAGGAACTTGAGGAGACAAAGTTAGCGCTCCAGAGGAAAGAAGAGCAAGGCAAGTGTTTGCCGAGGGCTCAGGCAGAAGCACCCAGGGAACCCCAAGAAACCCTGCAACTGTTTCGAGCCCAGCTGGTTTGGTATCAGAAGCTAAATGAGCAACACCAGCAGCTACTTGGGGAACTTGAATGGCTGGAAAGAGAAAGATCCAAGCGTATCACTCCCAGGCCGCGCCAGGCTAACGGGGCTGCAGACAAGGAGTCCATCCTCCTGGCGGCTATGAGAAAACAACCGGCGGAGCTGCGAGCATTCGTAGCTCGATACAGCTACGATCCTTTCAGTGGTCCCAATGAGCGGCCTGAACTAGAGCTTCCTCTAGTTGCTGGGCAATACGTGTACATCTTTGGAGACGTGGATGAAGATGGTTGGTATGTGGGAGAGCCGACCAACGGCACAAGAGGCTTCGTCCCCTCTAATCTTGTTGAAGAAGTTTCAGATGACGGACAACCTGATGACACCGGAGGCTGTCCAGAGACAAGTGATTGGTAGCAGGACCCAGATGATGTCTGTCCTGTCTTCTTATATGTTCTTATTAAATCTTTTCCTAACGATCTCTCTGCACAGTCTCACTCTCTATCCTGTGTGGATGTGTACTGAAAGGACTATGTGCCAGCTACTGGGGGGCTTGGCGTGGGTGGACTGGGTGCCAGCTACTGGAGTCAACCGGGGGGCATAGGCACCCCTGGCTTGTGGTGCCAGCTACTGGCGTGGGTCCCAGTGCAGCCGGGCCCTGGCTGGGATATCGGGTGGGCAGAGGGTCTGTGCTGGGTGGCTGTGGGGTTCCTGCACCACAAATGTGTGAGTGCTGCACGTTTGCAGGGACCACCAAGACGGACCAGTCAGCAAGTAGGCGACTCGTGGGGTGGGTCAGAGGGCCGGAATCCAGGCAGGGGTACTGGCAGGGCAGAGAGGCTGTGCCGGTACTCTGGGGATCCATGAACATGCGTGTGCTTGTGAACGCACAGTGTGTTGTGTGTGTGCCTGCACTAGTGACCTCCTGTCTCTGGCAGCCCAAGAGGAGGAGGGGACCTGGCTGTCTCTGTGTTTTATGTGAGTCCTCCACGTGGGTACTGTTGACGGCAGCGCCTCGTCTGTGTGACTGGCCGTGTCAGTGTCCTCTCCGCAGGTGTGTCTGTGCGTGTGCATCTCTGGGATGCGTGCTCAGCTTCGCTAGAAGTTGCATCTGCAAGCGGAAAAGTGGCAGCTGCATCCCTCAGCCTGGGCAAAGACTCCAGATCCCCAGGCACCAGGCTGGGCTCCAGCAGCCAGGCAGGACTGTACTGGTGGTACTGGACTGGGCTACAGGGGCACGGTAAGAGGGGTCCTTGGCTGCAGTGCCTGGAAGCGGTGGCCAGTCTTGACATCCCTTAACACCGTGGGTCTGTGGGATGCATGGGGGGATCTGAATCCTGCCTCATCCCCAGGGCTTCCAGCTGGCGATGAGATGTCTGCATCGCTTCAGCTGAATCCCTGCCCAGCCAGAGCGTTTAACCAACACCTCCCTGTCACTGCCTGTGTGTCCTTTTTGTTATGGGCCAAGAATATCCATGCCCAGAGGGGAACATCTACACCTCCCATAGACATCTGCGCTCTGGTAGGACAAGCCATGCTTTTGGAATCGCTCTCTCTCCACTCTTTAGAGAGGGACAGTTGGCGATTACTGCAGTCAGCTAAAAAGTCCATTCCCCAAGGGTGACTCCGCTGCCTTTCAGGAGCTGAGACATCTCCAGGGAGCCCAGAAGAGGCAGAGAAAGTGAAGCCTTGGGCTGGTCCTCTGCTCCTGAGCTGGGCCGGGCTCCTGGGACGGAGGGAGCTCCCAGCAAGTGGGCAGCGCTTTGTGAGAGACAGCTCTGCCCAGGAGCAGCTCCCCTGCCTTTCCTCAGGGCCCGCAGCTCCACGCTGAGGCGCTCAGCCCTAAAGGTGGAGTTCGTTGCCTGGCAACCTCCACCCAGCAGTCCCTGGGGAGTCAGCCAATCGCGTTTGAGGAGGCGGGGGCAAGGCATGTGATGGACAGGTAACCCACCAGTCAAGCTTCGAGGCCTGCAGGAAAGGCGGCAAGAGGGGCAAAAGCTGGGCACCCTGCCGGGGTGTGTGGGGGGGTGCTGGTTGGAGGCGGGGCATGCCCGCTCCACCAATCACAGCTGGCAAGAGCAGAGCACAGCTGACTGATGAGCCGCCTGACCCATCGCCGGATGGGAGGAGCAGTCTCAGGCAGCCAATCGGAGGAAACATCGCCTCAGGGGAGGGCGGGCAGCACACGCAGCAGGCGGCCAATCCCAGAGAGCATCACCTCAGGGGCACCTGGGCAGCCTGAGCCCTGGGGCCAGTCAGAGGCAGCCCTGAGGGGAGGGCGGGCCCCAAAGCAGGGCACAGTGACAGCCGAGGGGAGCGATCCGAGGCAGCACCGCCTGAAGGGAGGAGACTGGCAGCCCTCCCCAGCGGTGCTGACCCATGGGAGAAGAAGGTGGGGCCTTCTCATGGGGCCAGGAGGTTCCTGTAGGCACCTGCAGTGCCGAGGGCTCCGGCAGTCCTGGGAGCTGAGTGTGCCAGGCGCAGGGCAAGCGGCTGAGCTGGGCGTTCTCCAGCGGCAGGCATTTGGACGAGGGGCGCTCGGAGGGAACCCGTCTTGCCCTCCCGCTTCTTCTTGTGCTTCTTGAAGTCGAAGCACTTGTGCAAGGCTCCAGGAGGAGTTGATTTGGTGCCCGCCTTTGCTAACTGCAGGTGGGTGGCCTGCAGCGGGCAGGGAATGGGACAGGCCTGCTCGCAGGAATGCCGTGGGAGGGGAGGTCCGTCGCTCAGGGAGACAAGGATGAAGGGTGGGCCTTGAGGGTTGTGGTGCTTCTCTTCCCAGGTCCCCATTCCACGTGAGGAAGCTCTGCTTCCCTGGCAATGGCCAAACATCTGCCTGCCCTTGGGAAGCCCCGGGGAGCTCCCTTCGGGAGTCTCTGTGGCGCAATCGGTTAGCGCGTTCGGCTGTTAACCGAAAGGTTGGTGGTTCGAGCCCACCCAGGGACGCCTCTCCCGTCCTGCCTGCCTATGCCACAGTGTGCTAGCCTTGTTTAAGTTCCTTTCCAACCCAAAGCAGCCTATGGCTCTAGAAAAAAACACAGGCTCTTCAGTCCCCTCAGCAAAGCCAGAGGAAGGAAAGAAAACCGATAGCACCAGTTCCTTATTCTGATTTGCCTGCCCAGCTTGGGGAGCAGGGCTTAGCTCCCACCTGAGCTCAACCCACCACATAATTTGCCTTAGTTCTACTTTCTTGTAGCTGAGGATGGGGGAGTGATAGAACGGCTTTGGTGGGCACCTGGCGTTCAGCCAGGGTCAACCCATCACAGTCTTTTTGGTGGAGAATGCGGGCAGTGTGAGGAATTTGAGATAAGGATAGTAACTGAGAGAGGTAACGGGCAAAACATGGACTGAACGCAGCTAGAGAGTTAAGAGCTGCTTGATAAGTGGGGAATTCTTTTTGTTGATGTGAGTGAAGATTTTGTGTGATGAATGTAGATTTTAATGACCGTTCTTAAAAATGTGATACACAGAGGTTTTGGTAGCGGGGGGGGGTTACAGGGGTGGCTTCTGTAAGAAGCTGCTGGAAGCTTCCCCTGTGTTTGAGAGAGAGCGAGCCCATACCAGCCGGCTCTAAGACGGACCCGCCGCCGGCCAAGGCCGAGCCACTCAGTGATAGTGGTAACGCCTCTGGAACAGCCGCCCGAGAGAGGAGTGAGAACATGTAAGAGAAACAAGCCTGCGGACACCAAGGTCAGTGAAGAAGGAGGGGGAGGAGATGCTCCAGGCGCCGGAGCGAAGATTCCCCTGCAGCCCGTGGTGAAGACCCTGGTGAGGCAGGCTGTCCCCCTGCAGTCCAGGGAGGTCCACGGTGGAGCAGATCTCCACCTGCAGCCCGTGGAGGACCCCACGCCGGAGCAGGTGGGTTCCCGAAGGAGGCTGTGACCCCGTGGGAACCCCGCGCTGGAGCAGGTTCCTGGCAGGACCCGCGGATCTGCGGAGAGAGGAGCCCGTGGAGCAGGTTTTCTGGCAGGACTTGTGACCCCGTGGGGGACCCGCGCTGGAGCAGTGTGCTCCTGACGGACTGCACACCGTGGAAAGGACCCATGCTGGAGCAGTTCGTGAAGAGCTGCAGCCCGTGGGAATGGCCCACGTTGGAGAAGTTCGTGGAGGACTGACCCCGTGGGTGGGACCCCACGCTGGAGCGGGGGAAGAGTGTGATCAGCCCTCACCCTGAGGAGGTGAAGCGGCAGAAAATAACGTGTGATGACCGTAAACCCCATCCCTGTCCCCCTTGTGCCGCTGGGGGGGCTTGGTGGAGAAATCCGGGAGTGAAGTTGTGCCCGGGAAGAAGGGAGGGGGGTGGGAAGGTGTTCTGAGATTTCGTTTTATTTCTCATTACCTTACTCTGGCTGATTTGTAATAAACTGAGCTAATTTTCCCTAAGCTGAGTCTGTTTTGCCTGGGACGGTAATTAGTGAATGATCTCTCCTGTCCTTATCTCTGGGCGTTCAGCCAGGGTCAACCCATCACATTTCTCTAAAGACACTAACAGTAGCGTGCTCTACAAACATTTCTCCTTTTTCTTGATGGTCATTAGACTCATTTCTTTACTCTTAGTAAACTTAATTGCTTTAATGTTCTGCCTTTCACCTGACTTGATCCCCATCCACTGCTGCTTGTTCTTCTCCAGACTCCTGCCTTCAGCCTGGGACACCCCACCAGTATCAGTCCCCTGCCGAAGGAAAAGTCTTCTCTTCTGAGAGAGAAAAGAAGTCCCAGTCTTCCCAGGGACAGAGCTGGGAAGGGCTGTCTGGAGCAAGTCTTTGCTAAAACTGTTTGAGGAGCATGAGCAAATTCAAGTGATGGAAAATCCTGCATTTCTGGGCCTGGGGGGGTCCCCAGGGTGCTGCTGCGTCCCCAGCACATGTCCCCATGTCACCGGAGCCCTCTGTGAGGTCACAGTGGTTGGGCTCTACATCTTCCTCCTGGGGCTGGTGCTGCCCCAGTTTCTCATGGCTTTTGCGTGGAGGAGCAGCGTGTCGATCCGTGGGATCCTGTTGCCCATGCGGAGGATGAGAGCGCTCAGAGGTGAGGGGCTGGTGGGAGGCTGGGGTCTGATACGTGCTGGGGGCAGTGTCTGTCCCAGCCGGGTGCTGGGGGCTGCCTCCCATCACCTCTCATCCTGCTGCCAGGCACGTCCCGGAGGGTCCTGGCTCCATCCTCTCCCTGGCCACCGTGAGGCAGCTGGGGGCCGCTCCGAGGTGACTTGGGCTGGCCGGCTCTTGTCAGGGCTGCCCAGCCCCAGCCCTGCCGGCCTCTCCTTGCGGAGCCCATGTCCGTCCCCTGGCCAGCTCAGGGCCCCTGTGCTGGACTCGCTCCAGCGCATTGCTGCCGTTCTGTCACTGAGGAGCCCGGGACGGGCCCAGTCCCCCAAGATGGTCTTCCCACTGCCGCGGTGAGGGGAAGACTCCCTCCCCTCAGCCCACTGACTTCCCTCTTGCCAGTACAGCCCAGCACAGGCTGATAGTGCTGGGGCAGTCTGGGAAGATCCTCACCCCTCCCTGGCGCGAAGCCCCGCAGCCAGCAAAGCCATTCCTTTCTTTTCTTGCAGCTCTCTGCTCATGCGTGCGTTCCCAGTCCAGACCTGCGCGTTCTGAGGACAGAGGCGGGGTGACGGGGACCGTCCCTGCGGCCGTCACTACCTTTGTGGCCGTCGGGACTTCTCTGCTAAAGCGACTGCAAGACCATGAGGTGAGGTGGGGGTTGAGGGCTCCCCTCCATGCCCCTGGCTTCCCCGGGTGCCGTGGCAGAGGGGCGTCTCACCTGACAGCACCTCTGCCCTCCTGCAGGCGCTTTGTCCCCAGGCGCCGATCCTGCTGCTCAAGCTGGACTAATGCCATTGCTCCCCACTCCTTTCCCCGGGAGCTCCCAGTGCTGGGGCTCCTGCCCATGCGAGGAGCAACACTGGGCCCCAAGGCGCAGGGTGCTCACGGCTTCCCCTCCTCGGGGCATGGTCTCGTTCCCATGCCTTCCCCTTTGTCACGGTCCATTGGGATCTCTCAAATGTACAGGACAACATACGCTGTGATTTCAACTTTATTTCATGAGCTCAGTCAGAAATACAATAAAAAACCATGACAGGGGCTCAATTCCCTTCTCCCAGACTCGTCTATCACGTGAATTCACTCCTTCACCAGTCAAGTCGTAAGGTTTCATAACTTATAATCTGTAACTCTTAATATCGCGCACGTATGAGCAAAAAAAAGAATTTTTTTGCTATGAACCTATGAGCCAACTGAGAGAGCGCTCACCCTTCCTCCTCCATCACGGTGTGGGCGTCCCCTGTGTCGCACCGGGAAGCATGAAAGCCTCAGCAGTTCAGCTGCTGTTGGATCTGCTTCAAAAGCTTTTTGAGTAAGCTGATGTTTTATACCCTCCAGCTTGGAGGCTGGGTCTATACCATTTCCGTACATTAGTGGATTCTGAGGAAACTACCAGACAAAAGGTAATGGCTGCCGGAGACAGCCATCCGCAGCTGGTAGTGGCTGCATCATGGCCCTTTAGCTCTCTCTGGCCACCCGTCCTGCCTACGCGGTGCTCTCGCTTTGACCTAATGGTGCTGCTCCCAGCATACACCAGGCCTTAGCAGGAGCTGGGTTAGCCAAAATCTAGGCAGGAGTTGAGTGAACAGTCACACCCTTCCTTGTCCGGCACTTTCCCCCTGACCTCCGCCATCCCCCGTTTTCAGGAGTGACCGCCCAGGCTCCCATGTGGCCTTTTGCCCCGGTGGAGTCGATCTCCCTGTCTGACTCTCTGCTCGTGTCAGAGGCGCCGTGGAAGATCCTGCTGTTCCCCGTGGCTGTCCTGACCGATGCCTGCAACTCGTCCCTCGTGCCTGTGTCACGCAGATGATTTGGGGGGCAGCAGGTCTCTGTCGTGGCTCCCTGGGAACAAGGGCAAAGCAAGTCCCATCACTCCCCTTTGTGGTCCGTCCCCAGGGTGACCGAGTGGAGACGTACCGGGAGCTGGAGAGCGTCTTGTGGGGAGACGACGGCTGTTTGACGAGTGGCGTTGTGAACCGCCTGATAGCAGAGGCGTTGAGTGACATGCGAGCAGCCCAGGTGAGCTTGTTCTCTTTCAAGGCCACCCAAGCAGCCTGCCTCTGCCCCTGGTTTTGGGGGAAATACAGAGTGGCGCAGAGATGTTCCTCGGTTGTTCAGACCCAGCAGAGGTCCTAAGGGAGAGGCTCTGGGGACTCGTCATGACAGGGAATTTGGAGAGGGGAGTGTTGTGTTAAAGGGTAAAGACTTCTGGCAGAAAATAACCCCCCTTGCGTTCCAGCTTGTCTTTAGATGTCAGAGGGGCTGGGGGCGGCTAGGCTTAGATTCTGGGTGATGCCCAATTCAGCACTGTAAGTCCGGTCGCGTTCAATGTGTTGAACTATCACGATTATGGACGCACAAATAGCGCACTGTACTTTCAGTTTAGTCGCGTTCAATGAACTATCACAGCCAGACTTAAGGAGCTTGGTTGCGTTCAATGAACTATCATGGCTAGATTTTAATGAATAGTACAGTTTGTTAAAGCAACAGGAGTACAGGTTCTTTTGGATTGCCGATGATAAATACACTGTCTGCAAGGCACGTGCAAATAATAATACAGTCGACTACAAGCGCATTCAATTATGGAAGAAAAAGAGCTCTAAAGAATTCTAAGTTTCCCGGGAAAGCACTCGGTACAGCCGAGTGTTCGAATCTCACCCAAGAGGTGTCCCTCTGGGGGGAAGAGAGGTTCAGCCTGTCGACTGACCCCAGAAGGCAGTGATGTCCTCCCAACTTGTCCACGATGGTATCTTCCCTAGTAGTCCCCCTCTCTTTGGGCCTTTTTATACTATTTTCCTATTTAGGTGGAGCTCGAGTGACTCAAGTCATGCATGCCTTTACTTTGATTGGTATTAAGTTCTCTCGCCTTGCTTTTAAAAGGACATGCTAGAAAAAAATTCAGAGCGCAGGCTCAGTGAGGGGTGGTTGCACTTTGGAGGCGGGTAGCTTTTGGGATGGAGGTGTGTTTTGGTATTATAATGAGCAAAGTTCACCCAGAGGACGTGATGTTGCGTGTCAGTACCCCAGGACAGGGCACTTAGGAGATAAATCAGAAGTAGGGCGGTAGATCGACAGAACCCCCATGATTTTACCTCCTTGCTTCCGTGGATTCAATGCAGGGACCTACCGTTCCTATCGTTCCAGTTCCCTATCCCTGTGATAATATCACAGAGACTGGCCGTGGCGTCTCCGCTCCACTCCACCCTCCGTGTTACTTCTCTTAGGGTCAGCACACCAAACTCCCTTGGTGTTGCTAACATCTAAGGTTGCAGGTTACGTTGCACAGAGAATTATTAGGGAACCGATTCCTTGCGTGTCCACTGCATTCCACCCTGGAGGTTTTGCCTTCCCTCAAGGGGGTGCGGGGAACACACTGATAAGTCACTTCTAGCAGTCACTCCACAGGGAGGCAGGGAACTGTGCAGAGAAGCGGACTCGGGGCTGTTTCTAACTGAGCGACAGCTGGGTTCAAGCTCAACACTGTTTGTCCTGCTTTGAGGAAGAGCCGTGGCAACCCACCAGCCCCACGGAGAGGTCCCAGGGGGGTCCTGAGTCTGCGGCAGTTTGATCCTGGCATCTGCATGGAGAGGGAGAGGGGGCAGCAGCACAGGGCTGTTCTGGGGCAAAGCCTCCCTCATCTCGCCAGGGAACTGCTCGCCTATCCCAGGGTACAAGAGGCAGCAGCCGCTCGGCCCCGAGCACAGCTGTCCCGAGGGGTCTCGCAGAGGAGATGGGGTCATTCAGCCTGCCCTAGTGCCTCAGCCTTTTTCTCCGGAGTGTTTAACCCGTGACGCTTTTGCAGGGTGTGACAGGTGACGTGAAGATGGCCGCTAGTGACGTCCTGGTAGCTCTGGCCCGCTCCCACTTCCACTTTGTCATGTCCGAGCTCCAGAGCCACCTGAAGGCCATGAGGAAGGTCCCTGATGAGATTGTGCTCCTCACCTTGGGCAAAATGGCCCGCAGATATGGTATGGCACCCTGGGCCTTGGGTAGAGATCTGTGATAACAAGGAGAAGGGATCCTCCCCCTCCCTAAACGCCCTGTGTTGAACTGGGGGGCTACGGAGTTGCCGTGCCTCCTTGTTCCGCGCCAGGGCCAGTTGGCAGCTCTGCCTTATCAGCCCGATCCCAGTTCCCAAAGGGTGGGAACCTGTTGGAGACAAACCCGCAGGGTCTTGGCCCCCCACCGTCCTCCCCATTTCCCCAAAGGGCTTCCCCCCTGGCGAAGGCAGCCCGTCCCACGCCCTCCGGCACGTCCTGCGTGGCCCAGCAGCCCCAGCCCTGGCAGGGATGGACCCCAGTCTCCCGTGTCTCTCACCGACCCTCTCGGTCCCTCTGTCCCTGCCTCCTCTGCAGCCCTGCGGTGCATCCCCTTTGTGGGAATGACGCTGCTCGCCCTGCGCGCCGTGCTGACCCGGGTGGGGAGCGGCGAGGTCCTGCATGCCGTCTGCAGCGGTGAGTGTCGGCTCCTTGGCTGGGGTCCTAGGGGCAGGGGCGGCCTTCGATGCCTCCATGTGATCTCAGAGGGAACGTGGTGGGTGTGAGCCCGGGGCAATCCCAAACTGCAGCGAGTGGGTAGGAGAAGCGGGAGAAGGCCAGGAGGTTTCTGTGGGCGGGACGCGGCAGCGCTGCACGGAGAAACTCCTGGGTCCCTTCCCATGGTTTCTGTTCCCCCGCTTCCCTCCGGGATTAAACTCCCTGCTCTGAAAGGGCGAGTATGAGGGAAGGGAAGGGAAAAGAAAAGGGAAGGGAAAAGGGAGGGGAAAAGGGAAGGGAAAAGGGAAGGGAAGGGTGTGCAGTTGGAAATGCTGGAGGGGAAGGGGCCGCTGAGGAGGAGAAGGTGCGATGGGTGTGAGGAGGAGAGAAACGGTGGGGTGTTTGAACCCAGGCACCTCAAGAGCACGGCTTGCCCTCGGATCCAGATCTAGTGCTGGGCTGAGCCCTGCCGAGCCTGGGACCGTCCTTAAAGCAGGCTTGGGCGTGAACGCAAGGTACCGTCCCTGCTGCAGACTCTCACATGCTCCCTTTTCCTTTGTCCTGGTGCAGTCCTGGAGCAATGGTCGAAAGGAGTCAGTACATACCTCTGCAGCTGGGAGCAATGCCCCTTCCCTCGCAAGGGGGTAGCACAGTTCTGTGAAGCCATTTACCCGCTCTTCCGCTATGTGGTGGCAAATTGGCTGGACTGCAAGGAGGAAGAGGTGAGAAGTGCTGCTTTCCACGCCCGGGGCTGCAGCAGGGATGACCGTGGCGCTGGGTCCGTCTGTGCCCAGTGGGGTGCGAGCAGAGGGCCGAGGGGAGGGGGGCTTCCCGACGGGAAGCAGCCGAGCCTTGGGGCCTTTCTGCAGGGAGGGCTGGGGTAGCAGGGTGGGGAAGTGCTCTCTCTCCTCTGGAGCGAGCCCTTCTTCTGCAGGGCAGAAGGGAAAGGGAAACTCCTTCCCACTGGGAAGGGCAGACCGGTGTCCAGGGGATGCTGAGCACTAGGCAGACCTTCGGCCCTCCAAGCGGAGCCTCTCCCTTCCCTCTTCAGGACAAGCAGGCTGTCCTCGGGGCAGTGGCTGCCATGCTGGGGGTCCTTCTGCATGAGGAGCAGTACCGAGAGCAGACCTGGGAGCCGCTCCTCTGGCTCCTGCTGCAATGCCAGGAGGTCCGAGACAACTCCCGGCTCACCAAGGTGAGATGTTGCGCAGGGCCTGGCGTGGCTGCTGGGGTGGGTCTGCGCGAGTGCTAAGAGGCACTGGGGAGCTGTGGGGTGCCAGGAGGAGCTGGGAAGCCCTTAGAGAAGGAACAGGAAGAGCAGAGGAGGCCTGAGGTTTCCTGGGCTCTTTGGGCAGAAGAGGAGAAACCCGGGGCAGGGCGGGAGGGAGGCAAGAGTCCCTGGGGCTCAACTGCTTGGGAAGGGAGGCATTGCCAGCTCCCTGAGGCTCTGTGTGCAGGAAGAGCTTTGCCCGAACGCCCAGGGCCATGTCCAGTCCCATGCGGCGACTGGCGAGGTCTGATGAGTGGGAAACTGAGTTGTCAAGCCCGGGCTCCGTTCCGAGGAAAGAGACCCTCTTGATGCTGCTCTGCTCGTCGGGCTTTTCCCTGGGAGCTGATGTTTGGGGCTCCCCTTATCCCAGATGTGCTGGGTTTCTCCCTTCCCAAGTGCCTTTAGGTGGCTTTAGCCTCCTCTTCCCCCCCGTTCTCTTGTAGAGCCTCAGCTATGTCCTGGAGATACTGGAGGGAGTTCAGACCCCAATGCCACAGGGCACGGCTCTTGCCACCGGCACCGCTGTGCGCCGCCAGGTAAGGGGAGCCCTGCGCCCTGCCGCAAGCCTGGGGCCTGCACCCGTGATTGCCACGGAGGGGAAGGACCTGCCGGCTGGCAGGGCAGAGCAGGGCGTTCCTCCACTGGGACCTTCCTGCAGGCCCGGAGCATGCCAGGACTTCGATCCGGGTGCCATCTTAAGGCTGCAGGAGGCCTGATCCTGGCTGTTTGGCACGGGCCTGAGCGGCAGCCCGGTTCCCACAGCCATTTCCCTCTCGGCCAAGTCGCAGGAGGACTCTGGAGCGCCAGCACCCTGAGGGCAGCCTTTCAGCGCTGCTCAGCCTCAGCTCCTGGGCAGCCTGGGCTGCCGCAAACCTCTGTGTGTGCCCGGGGCCACCGTGGGGTGGGCTGGGTTTCGGCTGTGGGTCCCATGCCCAGAGTGCCCAGGGAGAGGAGAACGGAGAGCACCATTACTTTTCAGTCCCTCTCAGCACTGATGCCACTTTCTCTAAAATGGATCTTGTTCCCACAGCTCCCTGATGTGACCGAGGAGCCTGGCCCGGCCCAGAAGGCAGTGCTGTCCCGCTGCATCATGCTGCAGGGTAAGGAGAGGAGACTGGGCGATGGCCCGCCGTGCCGTGGCAGCTCTCTCCCTGTCCTTGGCTGTTGGGGACAGCTGCCTGCTGATGCAGAATGCGCTTTCTTCCCCGCAGCACGAATGCGCCCCGAGGAGACAGTCATGTTTCTGCACTCCCAGCTGAGCGGTGGGAGCGAGGCCGGTCGCGTGGCAGCCCTGGGCCTGCTGGGAGTGCTGGCCCGCGCTGACGGTCAGTGCCACAGACCAGGGACGCAAGGCAGGGGTTGGGGCTGCTGGGCTGACAGCAGGAACGGGCCGAAAGTGGGGCACCCGCACCCAAAGGGAGCTGCGAAGAGCGGGTCCCCCAGCCGAGCTGACGCCCCGCAGCAGGGCTCTCCCCCGGCAGTTAGAAATGCCGGCACACCAGGGACGACGCTCCAAGCTCTGTAACACGGGCAGGCTGGTGGGCGGGCAGGTGGGCTGCTTTGCACAGGAGCTGCTCGTACCCGTGCTGCTTCTCTTGTTCTCTCTGTTGCCATAGCCTTCGGTCCCTGTAAAATAGCCTCTGGAAGTGGGGTTGCTCCGGCTACGCCGCTGCTTCCCGTGAAGCCAGTCAGGCCCCGCTCTTCTGTCCCATTGGAAGCTTCAGGGGATCCTTTCTGCCACTGGGGCTCTGCCTCAATGCACACCTCTCCGTATCTCTTCCAGCACCTGCGGTGAGAGAGAAGCTGCCCCAGCTGGTGGAGGCCACGCGCTCCTTGTGCAGTGACCCCAGTGCCCAGGTGAACTGGCTTGGGAAGGGAGGGTGCCGCCAGGGGAGGCAGAGAAACCCTTTCCCGTGGGACAGAGCCAGGGGGCCTGGGGAAGTGCTGGCGCGTTGCCCAGGTGGTGGCTGATGGCTCATCCCTGGGGAGAGCTGGCAGGGCAGAGCAGGGAGGTCTCTGCGCTCTGTGGGGCAAATGCCCATCCAGCCTGGTGCTGAAGCCCAGCCCTGACGCCAGGAGCGAAAGCTTCTGCCGTGGCCTCGCCACCTCTCTGCGAGCCACAAAGGCGCAAACCCTCTGGGTTTTGAACAGGAGGGTCATAACCACACTCTCCCCTGGCAGGTGCGGAGGGCAGTTCTGGAGTTCAGCAGGGAGCGGCTCAGCTCCGGATCCCAGAGCTGCTGGCCATGGGATGTGGTGGGGCACATCTTCAGCGAGTTCAGCCGGACCTCGGGCAGACTGGTAAGGGCAGAGCAGGACACCCAGGGCTGGTTTTTTTGACCAGTGCCTGGACCGTGCTGAGAGCTCCTGCCGGCGGCCTCGGCCTTGGAGAGCTCCATGCTGCAGAGCCATCGGCGCTGGCACTGCCGTCAGAGCCGCTTCCGAATGGCCGTTCCCCGTGGGTGTCTGTGCCGATGTTGGTGGAGATGTCAGTGGATGATGTGGGTTTACACCTCGTCATGCCACCCGGCACTGTGGTGCCGAGCTGTGCCCACAGGCGCCTTCGGCAAAGCCGCCTTGCAAAGGGAGGGTCTCGTAGGGGCAGGACATCTTCCATCCTTAAATGCTGGTGGACGGTGAGCAAAACACAGCCAGTGCAGACAGGTGGGCCTGGCTAGAGGAGCTTTCTGTGGTGTTCTCGTGCTCTGGCCCTCCAAAGCACACCCTGCCCATCCAGTAACAGTCTGGGGGCCCACATCCCTTCTGGCAAGGGGACGGGCTGTTTGGCAGTCCCTGTGGTGAGCATTTCCCAGCATTCAGCTGGGTGCCCAGGAGGTGAAAGCTGGGGATGGCCGAGCCTCCCGCTGACTCGCCGAGGACATTCCCTCTGGCCGCACCTTCCCTCTAGCTGGGAGATCCACGTGCGTCGCTCTGAGGCTCGGGGAGGCTCTGCTTTGGGAGCAGGGCAAAGGAAAGGGCTTCTGGGTGCTCCTCCACATCCGTCGGGCTGGGTGTGCTGCCTCCAGGGCTGGCACTGAGCACAGCCTTGCTGAAGGGCACGTTCCTCACCTCTGCTTTGGTGGCACGACAGCAGCATTTGGGCCCCAGGGGACCGAGTAGACAAGCAGCGGCACTGTCTGCTCCCAGGCTTCCCAGTCCTTCCCAGGGTCTGGGACCCGGTCCTTGAGCTGGGTCCGTCTGGCCATCGGGAGGGAGGCAGGCACGGGAGCAAGAGGAGCACTGGTGAGGCGTGCCTGAGCCTCATCAGCTGGGAGCTGAAGGTAATTGGGGGTTTGCCAACTCTGTCTTACAGGTGGCAGGAGGCCTTTTTGCCTGGGAAAACCCAGAGGATGGAGCAATTCGAGCCCTGTGCCTGGACATTGTGGGCTCACTGGACGTCACTCTGAGAGGGATGACCAAAGTAAGTTGCCCTCTGTCCTGCTGCTGTGGCCACTCCTTGCCTTCAGGACATTTTTCCGTGTGCTCCCCCGTGCCCTGAACCTGTCCCCTCCTGCGCTGAAGCGCACCAGGCTCAGGGAAACGCAGACCGTCCTTTTCGTCTTCGCGCTGAGCGGAAATGCCAGTGTGGCGAATTGCCCGGTTCTTCTCTGCAGCTCCTGTGGCCGAGGCTGCTGCAGTACGTGGTGCCAGCCCAGTACAGCGGCATGCTGATCCCGCTCTCCCGCTGCCTCCGAGCCCTGGTTGAGAGACGGGAGAGAGCGGGGTGCGAGGAGGAGGAGGAGGAGCCGGATGCCATGGACTCCCAGGAGCAAGGTAGGAGCCCCAGCGAGTGCTGCTGCTGGGTTTGGCCAGGGGTCAGGCCAGCCCGCGTCTCCCTGCGCCCCACCAGCCCTGAGCAGGAGCCCAGGAAAAGCAAAGGGCAGAGACAGGCTCTGCTGCTGGGCACGAGGGGCTCTGCCCTGCGTGGCCCCTTGCCCGGCGCAGAGGCCTGGCTCTCCTGCTCGCAGCGCTCTCCTGGTGAGCCGGGGCTCGCTCCTGGCCGTGCTGGAGCTGCCTTCATCTCCTGCTGGGCAGCCCTGGGGAGCCCCCCAGCCAGCGCTATTGCAGCGCAGCTGCTCTCAGCCCTCAGCCCTGTGTGGGGCTATCGGAGGCGTGAGGCTCGTCAGCTCACCCAGCCTTTCTGCCTCCCCACAGCCCGGCTGCCGGCTCCCCAGGCCCTGCTGGCTCGACTGCTGGTGAGTAGCGGGGCCCTGGGGAAAGAGCTTTTCTGGCCAGGGGTGGTGGGAGATCCCGGGGTGGAGATGCTGTTGAGGCCAGTGCCGGGAGCCCCCAAGGAGGAGGCAGCATGCCCGAGCCCATCAGGGATCCCACTCCGTTCTCAGGGCTGGCAGCACCCTGGGTGAAGCCATCGGCTGCCTGCTGCCAGCCAAGCGGCAGCGAGCTCCCTCCCGAGCTCCCTCCTGGGAGAAGCTGTGGCTCTGGCGGCAGGAGCGACCCTTCTCTCCTGCCCTCCTCTAGGTGGTGGCGGCAGCTCCTTACCCGAGCCGCGAACGCGCAGTCGCTGCCTTGCAGCTGCTGCAGGCCCTCCACGGCAGGATCCACAGAGGCTTGGGGGCGGCGTGGGCGACCGAGATCCCCCTCCTGCTGCAGTACCTGGAAGGTAAAGTGCAGGTGGGGAGGGAGAGGCTGGAGGGGAGGGAGGGGGGCAGGAAAACGCAGCTGCCCGGCGCGACGGAGGGCAATTGTCCCCAGTTCTCCAGCACTTGCTCTGCTGCCTTTCCCCTTCCAGGGAGCCGGTGCTGAGGCTGGGGGCAGCTGTCCCCTGGCATCAGTTCGGCCCAGGGGATGGACGGGGCCGTTGATGTCCCCTCGGAGGGCAGGTCTTGGCATCACCCAAGGATGGTGTCTGGGAGAGGGACAGGACTGGTGCTCCTGGAGGGGGTGCAGCCCTCGGCTTTGGAGGACCAAGTCCCCAGGCCAGGCGAGGTTTGCAGCAGCTGTCCTCGGCAGTAGCCTGGGAGAAGGGCTGGAAATGGGCAAAAGGCAATGGGTGGTTCGGGAGAAAATGTGTGTTGGGACCGGGTGGTTGGAGTTGTTGTGGGAGCTGCAGTCGCTCCGTGGGGATCTGCTGCGGCCAGTGCGTCCTTCCCCAGATTGAGTCAATGCCTCTGACGGCCGCCCCTGGGATCCCTCCTGTGTCTTTGGCCTCGCAAGGGCTTTCGCGTAGGCCCTCTCTAGCCTGATGGCCTGGGACTTTTGGGAGGTCGGACTGCAGAGGAGAGCGCCGGACTCGTCTTTGGCGTGAGCTTAAATAGCTGCGAGAGCTTTTGCTTCCTCTTGCTTCCTAGGCAGAACTGAGAGCTCCCTGGCCTCTGCAGAGTGGGAGCGCCGTGTGCTTAAGGTACAGCATCCTTGCGGGGGTGTCACAAATCGAGGGGGGAGAAGAGGGAGCAAAGTTGTGGGAGGAAGCTCGGGGCTGCCTGTGTAGGCACCAGGAGGTGGGGGCACCTCCTGAGCACCCTGCGCCTCCCCCGGCAGTAGGTGCCGGCCCACTCAAGAGGAGCTGCTGCCTGCACACGTGCCACGGCTGATGGCTAATGCCCTCTAACGCTGTGGCACGCGCCTTAGCACTGCCTCCTCCTCTAAGTCCGGCCTGCCGGGGGGTCTCACATGAGGCGTTAGGAGAAGAGGGAAGCTGGTGAAAAGAGGGTTGGGTGGGGTGAGGGAAGAGACTGCCGTTCCCGGCAGCTCTCCCCCGCAGCATCCCGGGACACGTGAGCGTGGAAAGGGCCCTGGCCAAGGTCCGGGGAACACTCGCTTCCTTTCCCGTTCACACCAGTTTCTGCGAGCGTCGCTGGAGCCCGTGGAGGACAAGGCCTGGACCGTAGGCCTGAGCCAGGAGCTGAGCCAGCGGCTGGGCAGCTCTGCTGCCGGCTCCTGGGAGAAGGTGTGTGTCCTGCCCGGCACTGGGGCTGGAGCTGGCGCTGGTGCTCTGCCCACGCAGGCAGATTTCACTGCTTTCCTTTCCCTCGTCCCCAAAAGGCGTTTCCCCTGGGCTGCCCCAGCGGCTGGCCACAGCCTGGCATCGTGGCCGGCTCTGCCTGCTCCCGGAGGTGGTGGGGTCCATCTGGGGCCAGCCCTCTCCTGACGGGCTGGGCCATGACTGCATCTCGGGCTCGGCTTCTTCTCTTTCAGCTTTTCCTGTACAAGGCTCTTGGGACGGTGCTGGCAGCTTGTCAGGACCTCAGACACGTCCAAGGGCAGGTGCTGAGGTTCCTCCAGGAGACAAACCCTGTGGAGCTGTCTGAGGCCAAGGTGGGGTGATGCTCCTGTCCTGAGCATCCCCTGGATTTTCCTGGGGGAGAGGGAGGGCTGCTCCTGGGCCAGCTCCAGACCTCCTTCCTTTCCCCGTTGCTGCTGTTTCCTGCTTGCTGCAACGTCCTGCCTGGCCACTGTCGCTGGCCACGGCTGAATGCCTGGACTGGAACCGACTCCCCGTTTCTCCGTGGTTGCAGGGAATGATTTCTGTTGTGTCCCACGCTGCCGAGAGCCACTTCCACCTGGTCTTGGGCACGGTGACTATGTTCTCTGCCGCTTTCACCAAAGACTGGTCCCGCCAGGCTTCCACGGGCTGGGAGGTAAGGGAATGAGGGGCTTGCTGGTTGGCTTTCCTTTTTTGGCCTTCTTTCCACTTCTACACCTGCAGCAGCCACCCTGTGGCAGCTGCCTTTAGATTAACCTTCTTGGAAGAGCTACCCGAGACCTGTGTTTCAGAGGGGACATCCTGGCCTTGGGGCCCCTGAGGTGTCTTTGGAGAGGATGGGGTTTGGCACCTGGTGGATCAGAGCCACCCAGCTGGGGCAGCTGCAGCAGTTGCTTGCTTGCTCGCTTGCTCGCAGCCACATTGCCCTGACTTAACTTCAGCAGGAGCTGGTGACAAGGGGGTGGGCACAGTGTGACACTCTGCCCCTTCCTCAAAGCTGAGGGCTGGGAGCAGGAGCCTGGTGAGGTCTCGTTGGCTCTGCTCCCCACCTGGGGGCTGTGGGGAAGCCTTTCTGGGCAGGGCAGGGCCCTGCAGAGAGAGCAGTGCAGCCTGGCCTGGGGAGGTGAGCAGACCAGGCTCATCTGCGCCACTGACCCGCACAGGCTGCACGGCTCTGAGCAGGACCGTGACAGGCTATGTCGGGTACCTGTCCGCAGAAAGGTTCCAGACAGCTCCTCGACCTCTCGAGTCAGTGGTGTAACAGCCAGCAGCGTGTGCGATGCTGGCTGCACCTCCTCCCTCTCCGAGGGAGAGAACTCAAGCTGCGGGGTGGGAACAACTCCCAGCCCCAGCACTCGCAGCTCGGGGAGCTGCTGGGAGGTGCTGGGGGAAACAAGGAGCTGGCGAGGGTGCGGGGCAGGGCCTGCCGCAGGAGCCCGCCGCAGGAGTCCCGGGGCTGATGTCTCAGGGCACTTCTGTCGACACAGGTACAGCGGCGGCGGAAGATGGAGCGAACCCGGACCATTCGTGCTGCTCTCATGCGCACCTACAGCGGCATTGCGCTGCATGCCCCCAAGGAGCAGCTGCTCACCTGTGTGGATAAAGAAATCATGGGCAACATCCTGAGGCTCTCCAGAGATAAAGAGAGGGTAGGAGCACAGGGCGCGTAGGGTGGGGATGCCCGGGTGCCCCAGCTCCGGACCCTCGGGGCTGGGGTCTACCGAGATGGGCGGTCTCTTCCTAAAGACCTCCCAAGGAGGGGTTTGTCCTCAACGTGCAGATGCAAGCCCTCCGTGGGTTCCCCCTGCCCATGCTCCTCTTCCACCTCTCAGCCCTTCAAAGAGTTCAAGGGGTGCTTTGCTCTCTTTGGCCTCAGGACTTGCAGCTCAAGCTCGCCCTGGTGCAGAGCATCACCGAGGTCAGTTGTGCCATCCAGGCTGCGGGCGACTGCGGCAGCTTTGAGCTCTCCTTAAAGCAGGAGGCGATGCGGACCCTGCTGGTGAGTGTCCGTAGCTGGAGCCGTCACACGGGGGAGTTTTGGGCTGCGCCATCAGCCTGGTTTCCCCAGAGGCACGATGGCCTCTCGGCTTCACGTGAGCTCCTGGAGCTGTGTCCGCAGCTGGTGGGGCCCTTGGGTGCTGGTACTGGGTGGCTGTGGCTGAGGAGCAGGGTCCCTCCTGCAGTGCCTTTGGGGTTCCGTGGGGGAGATGGGGCAGCGTCTGCCCAGGCCTGGCAGCAGAGCCTGTCCCCGGGGCGGCGGGAGGGCTGTCCGGTGTCCCTGCCCGCTGCCAACTCTGCACTTGTCTCTGGGACTTGCAGGACTGGATAAAGAGGGAGCCCTGGGACTCCCTGGTGTATGGAGTGTTTCAGGCCCTGGAGGAGTTGAGGTGAGGTCTGTTCCCCAGGCTCTGGGCACTCCCAGTGTGCCCCAGCCCAGCTTGAGCATGGGGCCAGGAGCTGCTGGGGCTGTGGAGTGGGAGGGTGTTCCCCATTCCAGGTGTCTCCCAGAAGAAGGGAGCCCCAGGGGTTCCTTAACCTGGTGGGGGGGGTTGCCTGCTGCCTGGGAGGAGGTAGGAATTGCTGGAGCTGAAGGCAGTGCTCGCTGGCATGGGCTGGGGGGGTTGGATTTGGGGCCCTCGATTAGGAGGGACTCAGTTGTGGTTTAAACCACCCTGGAGAGGGCTAGTAAATCCCCTTTCTGTTTTGTCTCCCTTCTTCCTCTGGCCAGCAAGCTGAGGCCGCCTCTGAGCAGGAAGGAAAATGGCAACCTGCTGGCAGTGTGCTGCCAGAGTGTTTTGTCCCATCCTTCCAAGGAGCAGATGAAAAAGGGAAGGAAGAGTGTGAGGGCAGCTGCGAACATGGAGGTACCCACCGGCCAGTGCCTGCCCACCTCTGGGTCAGGATCCCACCTCAGCACGCGCTGGCAGCCCCCATGATGCATAGCCTCAGCTCTCCTTTGCTGCTTTTAGCTTCTGCGCAGGAGAGGCATGGAAGATCTGGGCCACCTCATAGAAACCATTCTGGAGGCTGAGGCGACCTCTGCCTGCTTTTGCAAAGCGTTCCACGTGAGTAGCCACGGGGCAACAGGGAAAGCGTTGCCAGGGCAGAGAATCGAGACCTTAGTGGGTGATAGGAGGTGGATACCTTTCCTCCAGACAAATGGGGCTTTGGCTCCTTGCTCTGGGGCTGTGCATCTGGCCGGGGCTGGGGGTCAGGAGCGCCCGGCCACTGCAGCCCCAGGACAGGCAGCGAAGTGGGCCCTGGTGGAGGGAAAGCCAAGAGCCAGCCCTGAGCTGGGCGAGAGCAGCCCTGGGGGGAAGGCCGGAGCAGGGAGACGCCAGCAGGGAAGCAAGACCGAGGGCAGGGCAGAGGCGGCTGCAGAGCGCGAGGCGGTGAAGGCTGCAGGGCCGGTGCTTGGTGGGGCGGGGGATGCACCAGGAAGGGGCCAGAGAAGAAGGGAGAGGGAGAGGGATCTCGGGGAGAGAAAGATTCCTGTTGCGAGAGAGATGCCCCCTGCCCCAGGTCCTGAAGGGCTGGCTCACCTCAGCCAAAGAAGGGGAGCGGGAGAGAGCCCTGCAGGTTTGCACCCACGTGCTGGGCGCTTGCAAGGAGCGATGTGAGCTCACGGTGAGTAGGGACCCTCCGCGTGCCCTGGTGCCCCTTTGCCACCATTCGTGGCCCTGGAAAGGAGCCCTGCCCAGCTGGGTGCTGGCTTTCGGGGCCCCTGGGATTATGGGGCAGCCCTTCTGCCTGCCCTTCTGCCTGGTCGCTGCCCAGGGAGCAGGCTGGGCAGTAGAGGCGAGCGGGCGCTGGGGCTGCCTGCAACCTTTTTCCTGCTGCTGTCCCCTGCAGAGAGGATGTTCCTACAAGCAGTTCGGCTCCCTGGTGGGACTGCTGGGGTCTCTGACCAGCGACTGCCTGGACACGTGCCATCAGAGGGCATGGGTCTGCCTTGACTACCTTCTCCAAATGCAAGGTGAGGAGAGCAGGCGCTTCCCAGCCTTGCTCAGCCCAATCCTCCCTCCCTCCCTTCCTGGCCTGGCGCCACCGGGGTCCCGTGGAGGGAAGGGGGAGGCAACGTGCTCGGCTGGTTTTGTGCCCCCACCCTGTTAGCCCTCTGCCCCCCTGCCCATCTCAGGAAGGATCCCTGAGAGAGTGTTGCCGAGTCCCACCTCCCCGGGGCGTGCGTGAGGTTGGGTGGTCAGGGCCATCCCTCACTGCTGTCTGAGAGCAGGACATCGTCACCAGTGCTGGGGACTGTCCCCCTCCACGTCTGTCCCTCTCCACGGTCCAGGAGAGACAGAGGGTGGTCAGACAACTCGCTCGGATGAGGTCCCCGACGTTTCAGAGGGTGCCTGCCCCCTCGCTCCCTGCCTTCAGCCTGGAGAGACAGGCAGCTACCCAGGCAGTCTCCAAAGTCATCCCTGGCAGGGAAGAAATCTCCTGTGGAGCACAAGAGGGGAAGCCAATTTGCTGCCCAGAGCAAACTGGGCAGGGAGGAGGGATCTGAGCTGCAGGCCCAGAGCGTGCTGCAAAGGGTTGTGTTTGCACCCTTTCCTCTTCAGGCAGCAGGGTCTGCCTGTGCTGGGGAAGTCACAGGGAGGTTTCCTGCCTCCCAGAGACGATGGTGGCCTGTGTGGGAATAGGGGACGCAGCTGCTAGGAGCAGAGGCTGCTGAAACCCTGAAGCCCCAGCAAATGGTTTAAGGAGGAAGAGGGCTCTTTCCAGCCCGGGATTTGTCAGCCATTTATCGGGCTCAGGAAATCCCGCTGCCCCAAGTTCAGGAGAGCCCTGGCTTTCCCTGTGGCCTTCCCTGCCACCACGGGGGGTTCTCCTTTACTGGTATCTGGGGCCAGAGGTTGGCTTTCTGTAGACGTGACTCCTCTTCTCTCCTGCTGTTTGTTCCAGCCAAGAGCATGAAGGTGCCGCAGGCAGATGAGATCCGGTGCCTTTATGAGGAGCTGAACAGCCCGGACACCGAGACTGTTGCGGAGACCTGTACCCAAATAACAAAGGTAACTGGCCCCGAAACAGTGGGGTGGGGGCCCAGCTCCTGGGCTCCTGCACGTCTCCCTGCTCCCCTCCAGAGTCTCTGTCTCCAGAGCGGGCTGTCCAGGACAGCTGTTGTTAGCAAGTAGCAGGAGGCTCTGAGGCAAGACCGTCCTTTAGGCACGCTGGAGCAGACACCGTGATGTGTGTGTTTGCACACACGTGTGTGTGCGTGAGTGCTCTTGTCAGAATACCAATTTGGTATATAAGCAAACAACAAGGGGGTAGACACTTCCAAATCGGTTAGCTGCACCAGATGTAAACAGCACTGTAGGCACAGCAGGAGGGCCAAGAGACTGGCCCCTCCATGACTGCTGAACTAACAGTCCCGTCAAGTTGCCTTTCCTTTCCGAATCGCTGGGGCAGAGCTGTGATGCGGGCTCTCCTGTTCCTGACTTCTCTCCAGGCTGTTTGCAGGTGCATCCCTGCAGCACAGGCTGTGGACTTTCTGACTGCCATCCTGGACAGCTTGCTGCATGTCACGCGCCCACGTGCAAGAGCAGTGGGAAAGTGGGTGTTCATCTTCCTGGTGGAATGCAGAGAGGAGATAGTCCAGGAGGTAAAGGAGAGCTTTTTTGCCATTAGACTTTGTCTTTTCTCCTGTTGGCTGTTGCACTACACCCTGTGCAGTTGGCATGGGCTCAAGAAATGCCGCCTGTGTGCCGAGCCAAGGGGCTACTGATGGTCCGAGTCGTGCATTAGCACCCGCTGCTGGCGCCTGCTCCAGCTGGTGACAAGGCTATGGGCACTTCTTGTCCAAAGTCTGCCATTGGTCTGGGTCCTTCCCATGAGTGAGGCACTGGGAGGCACCAGCCTTGCCATTCCTCCCCTTCCTCTGGGGTCACTGTCAGTCCTCCCTGCCCTGGGACCCACCTCACCCTTCTCTTTCTTCACTGGTCCCCAATTCCATCTACTCTGAGCTTTGCTGGGCACGCTAGGTTTTCCACAGGTTGCATCGCTGTTCATTGCTCTCATTGCTTTCCCCGACTGTGGTGTTACCCAGCCTGTGAGGTGCCCTTCCTTTAGCCACTAGTTGCTGCCCATCTGTAGCCTGGGAGCCTCTGGCCTCGTGCTGTGCCTGCCCTTTCAAGGCTCCTGTTCTCCTCCGCTCACGCTCTGCTGCGCTCCGCTTGGGCTCTAGGGCCACCAGTGGCTCAAGCAGTGCAGACTAACTCAGTCTCAGGAGGGTGGAGGCAAGGAAAAGCGTCCCTGGAGAACGGGGTTCCTCTGGAAGGAGACACGTGCGCTTGCAGAGGCCCTGCAAGGCATCTGCGGGGTCTCAAAGAGCGTGTTTGGTCGTGGTCTTGCATCGCTATGGACACATGGGGAGAGTTAGCCAAGCGTTGAGCGTGAAATGGGTCCGTGTCCTCTGTGTGCACACAGGGCACGCAGCTGCTCATAGGGTTGGGCCCCGGCACGTGCAGCGACCGAGGCTGTGCATGTGAGCGTGTGCATGCGTGTGCGTGTGTGCATGCAGGTGCACGATTGCCAAGAGCACACTGGGCTCCAGATGTGAGCCAGGGTCAGGCAGGGTGGAAGGCGTGAGGTTTCGAGCTGGATCTGGACTCTGTGTCGAGGCAGCAGGCATCGCTTGTCTGCCGAATGACTGTGTCTGGGCCCCACAGGAGGGGGTAAAGGAGCCCTTCTTTCTCCTCTTCTTCCATTCAGGTGCCAAAAATCCTGAGCACCCTTTACAGCTACGTGCAGCAGAGCACCCACAGGCCCTTCGTGCTCCGTGCAGTGTTTCTCCTCACCCGCTTTCACCAGGAGCCTGTAATCAGCAGTCTCCTCCAGAAGAGTCTGCTCATGGACAGGTACGGGCACTACCCACCTCCCCACTGTAGTCAAACAGGGACCCTGCAGCTTCCTTGCCCTGGGGGGGTCCGGTTGAGAAGCAGGTCTTTTTTTTCTGCCCAAGCAGTCTGGAGTGTTGCAAGACTGCATGCTTGTGTCTCTGCTGTGAGTGGGGCATTGTAAGCCCCATTGCAGGTGAGGAGGTTTGAGGGCACCGCAGGACCGCAAGGATACGGGCTCAGGGGTGAACGTCTCTTCCCTTGCAGTGACACGGTGGAGCTGTGGAGGAGCCTGGGGAGAAGCATCCTCGGCATTCAGATCCTGAGGTGCTTAGTGGAGAAATTAAACAGAGCAGGAAACGACCGCCTGGGGACGGACTCCTCCACTTGTGAGCAGCACAGCTGTCAGACTGCTCTGGAGACTCTGAAGGTACGTTCAACGGCAGACACGTTTCTGCAGCTCGGCATCTGCTTGCTAACTCACACTTGGGCGCAAGGGAGTCAGGTGCCCTTTGCGGGTGCCTGTGGAGATTCGCAGGGCGCTGTGCTGGGCCGGCCTCAAGGAGTGTGGGGAGCCAGGGCAGTTTGGTACTCCTGAGCCACAAGGCTGTCGCAGGAGTGACAAGTGTGGACAGTGACCCCCCACCCCGGGCAGGCGGGGGAACCAGGCTGGTGGGAAAAGGCCTTCCCTGAACAGGTGGTTCTTGGTCATGTTTCTCTGCAGATCACCCGTGCCATCTCCGAGGTGGTGTTTGACCTGAGGAGCACGGAGGAGCTCATGCAACTGCTTCCCCACCTCCTTCCCAGCCTGCTCAGGTGGGCCAGTGAAATGCTGGGTGGGGAGAGGCAGCTTTTGCTCATGACCAGCTGGAAACAACTGCATGTGGAGAAGCCGTGCAGGTAAAGAGCCGAAGGGGCAGATGGAGGGGCTGGCTTCAGTTCCCCGTGCCAAGGCATGTGCCTTTGTGGGGCTGAGGGAGGGCTTCGCCTGCCCCACTTCCTAGATGTGGAAAGCGGTCGTCGTGGTTGGTTTTACTTCTGTTCCTTCATGGAGAAACTCCAGCTCCCAGGCAGGAAGGTCTTACGCAGCTCATACTGCGGACGGCCGTCCTCTTGCCTCCTGCATACCCTTGTGTGCACAATAGCATTGCACTCCCTCAATGGACCCCCGCTGGAGAAGTGACTCTTGCGGGCCCTGGTGTCATTCTTGGCCAAAGGCTGGTGGGAAGAGGTATGAGGTGTTGGCCTTGGTTGACACCTAGCGTGGAGTCAGTCTAGAGGCGTGGGTTTTCTTCTGCTTCGGTGGGTCTGGGGCATGAAGAAAATGCCAGTGTCGTTAGCTGCAGTCTGAAAGGCTGTGAAGCATCTTTCCAGGGGTATTTAGCTCTGCTGCAGATCAGTCTTCCCCTAACCTGCTGCCATTTGAGAGTTCTTGGGGTTTCTGGCAGTGGTGCTATTTGGACTTGTTTTGTTTGATTGGGTTTGTTTATTTTGCGCTTTGTTTCTTTTGCCAGGATTTTCCTTTCAGCTATAAAGTTGGTGCTGGGCAAATGCATGGGGCAGAGATGGATGCAGCTGCTCGAGATTTGGGGAGTGTGGGCTCGCCTGGAAGACCCCGTGGCTCACCCTCAGGGGGTGCGTCTCCTGATCAGGTAAGAGCCCCAGGGATGCATCTGGCCAACTCCTGCAGGGCTGTGCCCAGGGAAATGGCCGCTGGAACCCTCCCGGTGTGCCTGGGAAGCCGTCGGGAGCTGAAGAGTAGTGTCTGCATCAGCACAAGTGAATTTTGGAGGCCCGGCCTGTGGCCTTCCTGGGTAACTGTGTCCCTCGCTTGTGACCCCTGCGCAGCTTACTGCTCCACACTGGGGTCATCTCCCCCGGTCTGGTGAAGAACCTCTTGCTGTGGCTGAATTCCTGCTCAGTTCAACTGCGATGACAGCTACAGCTTTCTTTGCTGAGGTAAGGCAGGAGATGGGGAAGGAAGGGGTCAGAGGACTTTTACTGAGATACTGCTGCTTGGGATGTCTTTTTTTGTGGGAAGATCCCCGGCGAACGGGTCCCTGGAGCGGGGTGGCCAGGGGAGCACCTGGCCGGGACCAGGTCCCCACGGCGCTGCCTGTGGTGTTGTTCCAGATCTCTCGGGACCGCAGGACGACAGGGACCTCCGAGCGAGGCAGGCGCTAGAGGAATCCCTCCGCAATACCTGGCCCCAGCCAGCACCACAGAGTTAATTAAAGCTCATCAAAAGACACCGAAAGGGGAGTATATCTGTTCTTTCCCTAACAGCACCCCGGCGGCTGGTGAGACAACGTGTGGGTGACACCGAGGCTGGGGGCTGCCAGCTGTGGGGCCCCTCTCAGATCTTCCCGGGCTGGGGACAATGGAGTCATGCCGGGACAGACCCCAGAGCAGGGGTCTCCCCGTGGGGTCCTGGGGCCTTGCCGTGCCCTCCCACTGCCCATGGGGATCCCCTCGCCACCCCTCCCGCCGTGGCACGACCACCTCCAGCACCAGCCCGCGCTGGTGCAGGGAACAGCCCGGGAGAGCCCCGACCATATCGCCACAGCAGGCTTCGCCCTCCCGGTGTCCCATCACGCTGGGCCCCCCCACGGCACTGCCCAGTGACACACTGGGGGGAGTAGGGGGCACTGGGGGGAACCGAGGGGGTCACAGGAGGTTACAGGTGTGTGGGCAGGGGGCGGAAGGGGGGCACTGGGGGACGAGTGGGGAATGGCGGGGGGACATAAAGGGTCAGCAGTGGCACAGGGGCCGAGCAGAGGGACGGAGAGTAGCATCTGGCTGGCCCATCAGACCCCTGCCCGTTAACCCAGGCCCCGCTGGTGCTGTTCCTCACCCCCAGCGAGCCTCTGCACATCTGCAGGGGGCAGGGGCAGCTCCACACAGGGAGGCCACCAGCAGAGACGTGGTTTTGTCCCTCGGGCTGCTGTGCACGCCGGCCCGGCTGCGAGCCCACGTGAGCCTCAGCCCCCTGTCCCGCGGGTCCCACCACACGCGTGACCCAAACGGAACGCTCTGCAAAGTTCGCTCAAAGGAAGCACGTGCTTCCGCCTTGCCCAGTCCTTCCTAAAGGTGTTCCTTGGTAAAGGTGAGGATGTAAGCGGGAACGGAGCCCCTTTCTGGGTTGAACAGCAGGCTGAGGGGGGCTCCTGCTGTGGCGGGGGCACCGGCAAGGGCCAAGCTGGCCAGTCTTCCTTCGTCCCGGTCTTCAGAGGTGGCAACCTCCTGCGTGCTCTGCTCTGGCCCGCGAGCCAGAGGAAGTTTCCCTCTCGAGTCCAGAGTCCTGCCCCATACACGGCACCCTGGGGCAAAGGGCAGAGGAACCAAGAGGTTCCCCTCCTTCGCAGGGTCCCCAGCGTCAGCTGTAGCATCGCGCCTATCCTTCGTAGTGCCCAGAGCCTCCTGTTTCGGGCCGAAATCCTCGGTTTTAGGGTCCAAACCCGCCTTTGATGACCCCCTGCCTTTCCTCAGGGCCCGCAGCTCCACGCTGAGGCGCTCAGCCCTAAAGGTGGAGTTCGTTGCCTGGCAACCTCCACCCAGCAGTCCCTGGGGAGTCAGCCAATCGCGTTTGAGGAGGCGGGGGCAAGGCATGTGATGGACAGGTAACCCACCAGTCAAGCTTCGAGGCCTGCAGGAAAGGCGGCAAGAGGGGCAAAAGCTGGGCACCCTGCCGGGGTGTGTGGGGGGGTGCTGGTTGGAGGCGGGGCATGCCCGCTCCACCAATCACAGCTGGCAAGAGCAGAGCACAGCTGACTGATGAGCCGCCTGACCCATCGCCGGATGGGAGGAGCAGTCTCAGGCAGCCAATCGGAGGAAACATCGCCTCAGGGGAGGGCGGGCAGCACACGCAGCAGGCGGCCAATCCCAGAGAGCATCACCTCAGGGGCACCTGGGCAGCCTGAGCCCTGGGGCCAGTCAGAGGCAGCCCTGAGGGGAGGGCGGGCCCCAAAGCAGGGCACAGTGACAGCCGAGGGGAGCGATCCGAGGCAGCACCGCCTGAAGGGAGGAGACTGGCAGCCCTCCCCAGCGGTGCTGACCCATGGGAGAAGAAGGTGGGGCCTTCTCATGGGGCCAGGAGGTTCCTGTAGGCACCTGCAGTGCCGAGGGCTCCGGCAGTCCTGGGAGCTGAGTGTGCCAGGCGCAGGGCAAGCGGCTGAGCTGGGCGTTCTCCAGCGGCAGGCATTTGGACGAGGGGCGCTCGGAGGGAACCCGTCTTGCCCTCCCGCTTCTTCTTGTGCTTCTTGAAGTCGAAGCACTTGTGCAAGGCTCCAGGAGGAGTTGATTTGGTGCCCGCCTTTGCTAACTGCAGGTGGGTGGCCTGCAGCGGGCAGGGAATGGGACAGGCCTGCTCGCAGGAATGCCGTGGGAGGGGAGGTCCGTCGCTCAGGGAGACAAGGATGAAGGGTGGGCCTTGAGGGTTGTGGTGCTTCTCTTCCCAGGTCCCCATTCCACGTGAGGAAGCTCTGCTTCCCTGGCAATGGCCAAACATCTGCCTGCCCTTGGGAAGCCCCGGGGAGCTCCCTTCGGGAGTCTCTGTGGCGCAATCGGTTAGCGCGTTCGGCTGTTAACCGAAAGGTTGGTGGTTCGAGCCCACCCAGGGACGCCTCTCCCGTCCTGCCTGCCTATGCCACAGTGTGCTAGCCTTGTTTAAGTTCCTTTCCAACCCAAAGCAGCCTATGGCTCTAGAAAAAAACACAGGCTCTTCAGTCCCCTCAGCAAAGCCAGAGGAAGGAAAGAAAACCGATAGCACCAGTTCCTTATTCTGATTTGCCTGCCCAGCTTGGGGAGCAGGGCTTAGCTCCCACCTGAGCTCAACCCACCACATAATTTGCCTTAGTTCTACTTTCTTGTAGCTGAGGATGGGGGAGTGATAGAACGGCTTTGGTGGGCACCTGGCGTTCAGCCAGGGTCAACCCATCACAGTCTTTTTGGTGGAGAATGCGGGCAGTGTGAGGAATTTGAGATAAGGATAGTAACTGAGAGAGGTAACGGGCAAAACATGGACTGAACGCAGCTAGAGAGTTAAGAGCTGCTTGATAAGTGGGGAATTCTTTTTGTTGATGTGAGTGAAGATTTTGTGTGATGAATGTAGATTTTAATGACCGTTCTTAAAAATGTGATACACAGAGGTTTTGGTAGCGGGGGGGGGTTACAGGGGTGGCTTCTGTAAGAAGCTGCTGGAAGCTTCCCCTGTGTTTGAGAGAGAGCGAGCCCATACCAGCCGGCTCTAAGACGGACCCGCCGCCGGCCAAGGCCGAGCCACTCAGTGATAGTGGTAACGCCTCTGGAACAGCCGCCCGAGAGAGGAGTGAGAACATGTAAGAGAAACAAGCCTGCGGACACCAAGGTCAGTGAAGAAGGAGGGGGAGGAGATGCTCCAGGCGCCGGAGCGAAGATTCCCCTGCAGCCCGTGGTGAAGACCCTGGTGAGGCAGGCTGTCCCCCTGCAGTCCAGGGAGGTCCACGGTGGAGCAGATCTCCACCTGCAGCCCGTGGAGGACCCCACGCCGGAGCAGGTGGGTTCCCGAAGGAGGCTGTGACCCCGTGGGAACCCCGCGCTGGAGCAGGTTCCTGGCAGGACCCGCGGATCTGCGGAGAGAGGAGCCCGTGGAGCAGGTTTTCTGGCAGGACTTGTGACCCCGTGGGGGACCCGCGCTGGAGCAGTGTGCTCCTGACGGACTGCACACCGTGGAAAGGACCCATGCTGGAGCAGTTCGTGAAGAGCTGCAGCCCGTGGGAATGGCCCACGTTGGAGAAGTTCGTGGAGGACTGACCCCGTGGGTGGGACCCCACGCTGGAGCGGGGGAAGAGTGTGATCAGCCCTCACCCTGAGGAGGTGAAGCGGCAGAAAATAACGTGTGATGACCGTAAACCCCATCCCTGTCCCCCTTGTGCCGCTGGGGGGGCTTGGTGGAGAAATCCGGGAGTGAAGTTGTGCCCGGGAAGAAGGGAGGGGGGTGGGAAGGTGTTCTGAGATTTCGTTTTATTTCTCATTACCTTACTCTGGCTGATTTGTAATAAACTGAGCTAATTTTCCCTAAGCTGAGTCTGTTTTGCCTGGGACGGTAATTAGTGAATGATCTCTCCTGTCCTTATCTCTGGGCGTTCAGCCAGGGTCAACCCATCACATTTCTCTAAAGACACTAACAGTAGCGTGCTCTACAAACATTTCTCCTTTTTCTTGATGGTCATTAGACTCATTTCTTTACTCTTAGTAAACTTAATTGCTTGAATGTTCTGCCTTTCACCTGACTTGATCCCCATCCACTGCTGCTTGTTCTTCTCCAGACTCCTGCCTTCAGCCTGGGACACCCCACCAGTATCAGTCCCCTGCCGAAGGAAAAGTCTTCTCTTCTGAGAGAGAAAAGAAGTCCCAGTCTTCCCAGGGACAGAGCTGGGAAGGGCTGTCTGGAGCAAGTCTTTGCTAAAACTGTTTGAGGAGCATGAGCAAATTCAAGTGATGGAAAATCCTGCATTTCTGGGCCTGGGGGGGTCCCCAGGGTGCTGCTGCGTCCCCAGCACATGTCCCCATGTCACCGGAGCCCTCTGTGAGGTCACAGTGGTTGGGCTCTACATCTTCCTCCTGGGGCTGGTGCTGCCCCAGTTTCTCATGGCTTTTGCGTGGAGGAGCAGCGTGTCGATCCGTGGGATCCTGTTGCCCATGCGGAGGATGAGAGCGCTCAGAGGTGAGGGGCTGGTGGGAGGCTGGGGTCTGATACGTGCTGGGGGCAGTGTCTGTCCCAGCCGGGTGCTGGGGGCTGCCTCCCATCACCTCTCATCCTGCTGCCAGGCACGTCCCGGAGGGTCCTGGCTCCATCCTCTCCCTGGCCACCGTGAGGCAGCTGGGGGCCGCTCCGAGGTGACTTGGGCTGGCCGGCTCTTGTCAGGGCTGCCCAGCCCCAGCCCTGCCGGCCTCTCCTTGCGGAGCCCATGTCCGTCCCCTGGCCAGCTCAGGGCCCCTGTGCTGGACTCGCTCCAGCGCATTGCTGCCGTTCTGTCACTGAGGAGCCCGGGACGGGCCCAGTCCCCCAAGATGGTCTTCCCACTGCCGCGGTGAGGGGAAGACTCCCTCCCCTCATCCCACTGACTTCCCTCTTGCCAGTACAGCCCAGCACAGGCTGATAGTGCTGGGGCAGTCTGGGAAGATCCTCACCCCTCCCTGGCGCGAAGCCCCGCAGCCAGCAAAGCCATTTCTTTCTTTTCTTGCAGCTCTCTGCTCATGCGTGCGTTCCCAGTCCAGACCTGCGCGTTCTGAGGACAGAGGCGGGGTGACGGGGACCGTCCCTGCGGCCGTCACTACCTTTGTGGCCGTCGGGACTTCTCTGCTAAAGCGACTGCAAGACCATGAGGTGAGGTGGGGGTTGAGGGCTCCCCTCCATGCCCCTGGCTTCCCCGGGTGCCGTGGCAGAGGGGCGTCTCACCTGACAGCACCTCTGCCCTCCTGCAGGCGCTTTGTCCCCAGGCGCCGATCCTGCTGCTCAAGCTGGACTAATGCCATTGCTCCCCACTCCTTTCCCCGGGAGCTCCCAGTGCTGGGGCTCCTGCCCATGCGAGGAGCAACACTGGGCCCCAAGGCGCAGGGTGCTCACGGCTTCCCCTCCTCGGGGCATGGTCTCGTTCCCATGCCTTCCCCTTTGTCACGGTCCATTGGGATCTCTCAAATGTACAGGACAACATACGCTGTGATTTCAACTTTATTTCATGAGCTCAGTCAGAAATACAATAAAAAACCATGACAGGGGCTCAATTCCCTTCTCCCAGACTCGTCTATCACGTGAATTCACTCCTTCACCAGTCAAGTCGTAAGGTTTCATAACTTATAATCTGTAACTCTTAATATCGCGCACGTATGAGCAAAAAAAAGAATTTTTTTGCTATGAACCTATGAGCCAACTGAGAGAGCGCTCACCCTTCCTCCTCCATCACGGTGTGGGCGTCCCCTGTGTCGCACCGGGAAGCATGAAAGCCTCAGCAGTTCAGCTGCTGTTGGATCTGCTTCAAAAGCTTTTTGAGTAAGCTGATGTTTTATACCCTCCAGCTTGGAGGCTGGGTCTATACCATTTCCGTACATTAGTGGATTCTGAGGAAACTACCAGACAAAAGGTAATGGCTGCCGGAGACAGCCATCCGCAGCTGGTAGTGGCTGCATCATGGCCCTTTAGCTCTCTCTGGCCACCCGTCCTGCCTACGCGGTGCTCTCGCTTTGACCTAATGGTGCTGCTCCCAGCATACACCAGGCCTTAGCAGGAGCTGGGTTAGCCAAAATCTAGGCAGGAGTTGAGTGAACAGTCACACCCTTCCTTGTCCGGCACTTTCCCCCTGACCTCCGCCATCCCCCGTTTTCAGGAGTGACCGCCCAGGCTCCCATGTGGCCTTTTGCCCCGGTGGAGTCGATCTCCCTGTCTGACTCTCTGCTCGTGTCAGAGGCGCCGTGGAAGATCCTGCTGTTCCCCGTGGCTGTCCTGACCGATGCCTGCAACTCGTCCCTCGTGCCTGTGTCACGCAGATGATTTGGGGGGCAGCAGGTCTCTGTCGTGGCTCCCTGGGAACAAGGGCAAAGCAAGTCCCATCACTCCCCTTTGTGGTCCGTCCCCAGGGTGACCGAGTGGAGACGTACCGGGAGCTGGAGAGCGTCTTGTGGGGAGACGACGGCTGTTTGACGAGTGGCGTTGTGAACCGCCTGATAGCAGAGGCGTTGAGTGACATGCGAGCAGCCCAGGTGAGCTTGTTCTCTTTCAAGGCCACCCAAGCAGCCTGCCTCTGCCCCTGGTTTTGGGGGAAATACAGAGTGGCGCAGAGATGTTCCTCGGTTGTTCAGACCCAGCAGAGGTCCTAAGGGAGAGGCTCTGGGGACTCGTCATGACAGGGAATTTGGAGAGGGGAGTGTTGTGTTAAAGGGTAAAGACTTCTGGCAGAAAATAACCCCCCTTGCGTTCCAGCTTGTCTTTAGATGTCAGAGGGGCTGGGGGCGGCTAGGCTTAGATTCTGGGTGATGCCCAATTCAGCACTGTAAGTCCGGTCGCGTTCAATGTGTTGAACTATCACGATTATGGACGCACAAATAGCGCACTGTACTTTCAGTTTAGTCGCGTTCAATGAACTATCACAGCCAGACTTAAGGAGCTTGGTTGCGTTCAATGAACTATCATGGCTAGATTTTAATGAATAGTACAGTTTGTTAAAGCAACAGGAGTACAGGTTCTTTTGGATTGCCGATGATAAATACACTGTCTGCAAGGCACGTGCAAATAATAATACAGTCGACTACAAGCGCATTCAATTATGGAAGAAAAAGAGCTCTAAAGAATTCTAAGTTTCCCGGGAAAGCACTCGGTACAGCCGAGTGTTCGAATCTCACCCAAGAGGTGTCCCTCTGGGGGGAAGAGAGGTTCAGCCTGTCGACTGACCCCAGAAGGCAGTGATGTCCTCCCAACTTGTCCACGATGGTATCTTCCCTAGTAGTCCCCCTCTCTTTGGGCCTTTTTATACTATTTTCCTATTTAGGTGGAGCTCGAGTGACTCAAGTCATGCATGCCTTTACTTTGATTGGTATTAAGTTCTCTCGCCTTGCTTTTAAAAGGACATGCTAGAAAAAAATTCAGAGCGCAGGCTCAGTGAGGGGTGGTTGCACTTTGGAGGCGGGTAGCTTTTGGGATGGAGGTGTGTTTTGGTATTATAATGAGCAAAGTTCACCCAGAGGACGTGATGTTGCGTGTCAGTACCCCAGGACAGGGCACTTAGGAGATAAATCAGAAGTAGGGCGGTAGATCGACAGAACCCCCATGATTTTACCTCCTTGCTTCCGTGGATTCAATGCAGGGACCTACCGTTCCTATCGTTCCAGTTCCCTATCCCTGTGATAATATCACAGAGACTGGCCGTGGCGTCTCCGCTCCACTCCACCCTCCGTGTTACTTCTCTTAGGGTCAGCACACCAAACTCCCTTGGTGTTGCTAACATCTAAGGTTGCAGGTTACGTTGCACAGAGAATTATTAGGGAACCGATTCCTTGCGTGTCCACTGCATTCCACCCTGGAGGTTTTGCCTTCCCTCAAGGGGGTGCGGGGAACACACTGATAAGTCACTTCTAGCAGTCACTCCACAGGGAGGCAGGGAACTGTGCAGAGAAGCGGACTCGGGGCTGTTTCTAACTGAGCGACAGCTGGGTTCAAGCTCAACACTGTTTGTCCTGCTTTGAGGAAGAGCCGTGGCAACCCACCAGCCCCACGGAGAGGTCCCAGGGGGGTCCTGAGTCTGCGGCAGTTTGATCCTGGCATCTGCATGGAGAGGGAGAGGGGGCAGCAGCACAGGGCTGTTCTGGGGCAAAGCCTCCCTCATCTCGCCAGGGAACTGCTCGCCTATCCCAGGGTACAAGAGGCAGCAGCCGCTCGGCCCCGAGCACAGCTGTCCCGAGGGGTCTCGCAGAGGAGATGGGGTCATTCAGCCTGCCCTAGTGCCTCAGCCTTTTTCTCCGGAGTGTTTAACCCGTGACGCTTTTGCAGGGTGTGACAGGTGACGTGAAGATGGCCGCTAGTGACGTCCTGGTAGCTCTGGCCCGCTCCCACTTCCACTTTGTCATGTCCGAGCTCCAGAGCCACCTGAAGGCCATGAGGAAGGTCCCTGATGAGATTGTGCTCCTCACCTTGGGCAAAATGGCCCGCAGATATGGTATGGCACCCTGGGCCTTGGGTAGAGATCTGTGATAACAAGGAGAAGGGATCCTCCCCCTCCCTAAACGCCCTGTGTTGAACTGGGGGGCTACGGAGTTGCCGTGCCTCCTTGTTCCGCGCCAGGGCCAGTTGGCAGCTCTGCCTTATCAGCCCGATCCCAGTTCCCAAAGGGTGGGAACCTGTTGGAGACAAACCCGCAGGGTCTTGGCCCCCCACCGTCCTCCCCATTTCCCCAAAGGGCTTCCCCCCTGGCGAAGGCAGCCCGTCCCACGCCCTCCGGCACGTCCTGCGTGGCCCAGCAGCCCCAGCCCTGGCAGGGATGGACCCCAGTCTCCCGTGTCTCTCACCGACCCTCTCGGTCCCTCTGTCCCTGCCTCCTCTGCAGCCCTGCGGTGCATCCCCTTTGTGGGAATGACGCTGCTCGCCCTGCGCGCCGTGCTGACCCGGGTGGGGAGCGGCGAGGTCCTGCATGCCGTCTGCAGCGGTGAGTGTCGGCTCCTTGGCTGGGGTCCTAGGGGCAGGGGCGGCCTTCGATGCCTCCATGTGATCTCAGAGGGAACGTGGTGGGTGTGAGCCCGGGGCAATCCCAAACTGCAGCGAGTGGGTAGGAGAAGCGGGAGAAGGCCAGGAGGTTTCTGTGGGCGGGACGCGGCAGCGCTGCACGGAGAAACTCCTGGGTCCCTTCCCATGGTTTCTGTTCCCCCGCTTCCCTCCGGGATTAAACTCCCTGCTCTGAAAGGGCGAGTATGAGGGAAGGGAAGGGAAAAGAAAAGGGAAGGGAAAAGGGAGGGGAAAAGGGAAGGGAAAAGGGAAGGGAAGGGTGTGCAGCTGGAAATGCTGGAGGGGAAGGGGCCGCTGAGGAGGAGAAGGTGCGATGGGTGTGAGGAGGAGAGAAACGGTGGGGTGTTTGAACCCAGGCACCTCAAGAGCACGGCTTGCCCTCGGATCCAGATCTAGTGCTGGGCTGAGCCCTGCCGAGCCTGGGACCGTCCTTAAAGCAGGCTTGGGCGTGAACGCAAGGTACCGTCCCTGCTGCAGACTCTCACATGCTCCCTTTTCCTTTGTCCTGGTGCAGTCCTGGAGCAATGGTCGAAAGGAGTCAGTACATACCTCTGCAGCTGGGAGCAATGCCCCTTCCCTCGCAAGGGGGTAGCACAGTTCTGTGAAGCCATTTACCCGCTCTTCCGCTATGTGGTGGCAAATTGGCTGGACTGCAAGGAGGAAGAGGTGAGAAGTGCTGCTTTCCACGCCCGGGGCTGCAGCAGGGATGACCGTGGCGCTGGGTCCGTCTGTGCCCAGTGGGGTGCGAGCAGAGGGCCGAGGGGAGGGGGGCTTCCCGACGGGAAGCAGCCGAGCCTTGGGGCCTTTCTGCAGGGAGGGCTGGGGTAGCAGGGTGGGGAAGTGCTCTCTCTCCTCTGGAGCGAGCCCTTCTTCTGCAGGGCAGAAGGGAAAGGGAAACTCCTTCCCACTGGGAAGGGCAGACCGGTGTCCAGGGGATGCTGAGCACTAGGCAGACCTTCGGCCCTCCAAGCGGAGCCTCTCCCTTCCCTCTTCAGGACAAGCAGGCTGTCCTCGGGGCAGTGGCTGCCATGCTGGGGGTCCTTCTGCATGAGGAGCAGTACCGAGAGCAGACCTGGGAGCCGCTCCTCTGGCTCCTGCTGCAATGCCAGGAGGTCCGAGACAACTCCCGGCTCACCAAGGTGAGATGTTGCGCAGGGCCTGGCGTGGCTGCTGGGGTGGGTCTGCGCGAGTGCTAAGAGGCACTGGGGAGCTGTGGGGTGCCAGGAGGAGCTGGGAAGCCCTTAGAGAAGGAACAGGAAGAGCAGAGGAGGCCTGAGGTTTCCTGGGCTCTTTGGGCAGAAGAGGAGAAACCCGGGGCAGGGCGGGAGGGAGGCAAGAGTCCCTGGGGCTCAACTGCTTGGGAAGGGAGGCATTGCCAGCTCCCTGAGGCTCTGTGTGCAGGAAGAGCTTTGCCCGAACGCCCAGGGCCATGTCCAGTCCCA
The DNA here is from genome assembly GCF_964188355.1 of Buteo buteo. NCBI lineage: Eukaryota > Metazoa > Chordata > Aves > Accipitriformes > Accipitridae > Buteo > Buteo buteo. Next base: position 27,264,760 of record NC_134174.1, on the reverse strand, counting down.
TGCGGCGACTGGCGAGGTCTGATGAGTGGGAAACTGAGTTGTCAAGCCCGGGCTCCGTTCCGAGGAAAGAGACCCTCTTGATGCTGCTCTGCTCGTCGGGCTTTTCCCTGGGAGCTGATGTTTGGGGCTCCCCTTATCCCAGATGTGCTGGGTTTCTCCCTTCCCAAGTGCCTTTAGGTGGCTTTAGCCTCCTCTTCCCCCCCGTTCTCTTGTAGAGCCTCAGCTATGTCCTGGAGATACTGGAGGGAGTTCAGACCCCAATGCCACAGGGCACGGCTCTTGCCACCGGCACCGCTGTGCGCCGCCAGGTAAGGGGAGCCCTGCGCCCTGCCGCAAGCCTGGGGCCTGCACCCGTGATTGCCACGGAGGGGAAGGACCTGCCGGCTGGCAGGGCAGAGCAGGGCGTTCCTCCACTGGGACCTTCCTGCAGGCCCGGAGCATGCCAGGACTTCGATCCGGGTGCCATCTTAAGGCTGCAGGAGGCCTGATCCTGGCTGTTTGGCACGGGCCTGAGCGGCAGCCCGGTTCCCACAGCCATTTCCCTCTCGGCCAAGTCGCAGGAGGACTCTGGAGCGCCAGCACCCTGAGGGCAGCCTTTCAGCGCTGCTCAGCCTCAGCTCCTGGGCAGCCTGGGCTGCCGCAAACCTCTGTGTGTGCCCGGGGCCACCGTGGGGTGGGCTGGGTTTCGGCTGTGGGTCCCATGCCCAGAGTGCCCAGGGAGAGGAGAACGGAGAGCACCATTACTTTTCAGTCCCTCTCAGCACTGATGCCACTTTCTCTAAAATGGATCTTGTTCCCACAGCTCCCTGATGTGACCGAGGAGCCTGGCCCGGCCCAGAAGGCAGTGCTGTCCCGCTGCATCATGCTGCAGGGTAAGGAGAGGAGACTGGGCGATGGCCCGCCGTGCCGTGGCAGCTCTCTCCCTGTCCTTGGCTGTTGGGGACAGCTGCCTGCTGATGCAGAATGCGCTTTCTTCCCCGCAGCACGAATGCGCCCCGAGGAGACAGTCATGTTTCTGCACTCCCAGCTGAGCGGTGGGAGCGAGGCCGGTCGCGTGGCAGCCCTGGGCCTGCTGGGAGTGCTGGCCCGCGCTGACGGTCAGTGCCACAGACCAGGGACGCAAGGCAGGGGTTGGGGCTGCTGGGCTGACAGCAGGAACGGGCCGAAAGTGGGGCACCCGCACCCAAAGGGAGCTGCGAAGAGCGGGTCCCCCAGCCGAGCTGACGCCCCGCAGCAGGGCTCTCCCCCGGCAGTTAGAAATGCCGGCACACCAGGGACGACGCTCCAAGCTCTGTAACACGGGCAGGCTGGTGGGCGGGCAGGTGGGCTGCTTTGCACAGGAGCTGCTCGTACCCGTGCTGCTTCTCTTGTTCTCTCTGTTGCCATAGCCTTCGGTCCCTGTAAAATAGCCTCTGGAAGTGGGGTTGCTCCGGCTACGCCGCTGCTTCCCGTGAAGCCAGTCAGGCCCCGCTCTTCTGTCCCATTGGAAGCTTCAGGGGATCCTTTCTGCCACTGGGGCTCTGCCTCAATGCACACCTCTCCGTATCTCTTCCAGCACCTGCGGTGAGAGAGAAGCTGCCCCAGCTGGTGGAGGCCACGCGCTCCTTGTGCAGTGACCCCAGTGCCCAGGTGAACTGGCTTGGGAAGGGAGGGTGCCGCCAGGGGAGGCAGAGAAACCCTTTCCCGTGGGACAGAGCCAGGGGGCCTGGGGAAGTGCTGGCGCGTTGCCCAGGTGGTGGCTGATGGCTCATCCCTGGGGAGAGCTGGCAGGGCAGAGCAGGGAGGTCTCTGCGCTCTGTGGGGCAAATGCCCATCCAGCCTGGTGCTGAAGCCCAGCCCTGACGCCAGGAGCGAAAGCTTCTGCCGTGGCCTCGCCACCTCTCTGCGAGCCACAAAGGCGCAAACCCTCTGGGTTTTGAACAGGAGGGTCATAACCACACTCTCCCCTGGCAGGTGCGGAGGGCAGTTCTGGAGTTCAGCAGGGAGCGGCTCAGCTCCGGATCCCAGAGCTGCTGGCCATGGGATGTGGTGGGGCACATCTTCAGCGAGTTCAGCCGGACCTCGGGCAGACTGGTAAGGGCAGAGCAGGACACCCAGGGCTGGTTTTTTTGACCAGTGCCTGGACCGTGCTGAGAGCTCCTGCCGGCGGCCTCGGCCTTGGAGAGCTCCATGCTGCAGAGCCATCGGCGCTGGCACTGCCGTCAGAGCCGCTTCCGAATGGCCGTTCCCCGTGGGTGTCTGTGCCGATGTTGGTGGAGATGTCAGTGGATGATGTGGGTTTACACCTCGTCATGCCACCCGGCACTGTGGTGCCGAGCTGTGCCCACAGGCGCCTTCGGCAAAGCCGCCTTGCAAAGGGAGGGTCTCGTAGGGGCAGGACATCTTCCATCCTTAAATGCTGGTGGACGGTGAGCAAAACACAGCCAGTGCAGACAGGTGGGCCTGGCTAGAGGAGCTTTCTGTGGTGTTCTCGTGCTCTGGCCCTCCAAAGCACACCCTGCCCATCCAGTAACAGTCTGGGGGCCCACATCCCTTCTGGCAAGGGGACGGGCTGTTTGGCAGTCCCTGTGGTGAGCATTTCCCAGCATTCAGCTGGGTGCCCAGGAGGTGAAAGCTGGGGATGGCCGAGCCTCCCGCTGACTCGCCGAGGACATTCCCTCTGGCCGCACCTTCCCTCTAGCTGGGAGATCCACGTGCGTCGCTCTGAGGCTCGGGGAGGCTCTGCTTTGGGAGCAGGGCAAAGGAAAGGGCTTCTGGGTGCTCCTCCACATCCGTCGGGCTGGGTGTGCTGCCTCCAGGGCTGGCACTGAGCACAGCCTTGCTGAAGGGCACGTTCCTCACCTCTGCTTTGGTGGCACGACAGCAGCATTTGGGCCCCAGGGGACCGAGTAGACAAGCAGCGGCACTGTCTGCTCCCAGGCTTCCCAGTCCTTCCCAGGGTCTGGGACCCGGTCCTTGAGCTGGGTCCGTCTGGCCATCGGGAGGGAGGCAGGCACGGGAGCAAGAGGAGCACTGGTGAGGCGTGCCTGAGCCTCATCAGCTGGGAGCTGAAGGTAATTGGGGGTTTGCCAACTCTGTCTTACAGGTGGCAGGAGGCCTTTTTGCCTGGGAAAACCCAGAGGATGGAGCAATTCGAGCCCTGTGCCTGGACATTGTGGGCTCACTGGACGTCACTCTGAGAGGGATGACCAAAGTAAGTTGCCCTCTGTCCTGCTGCTGTGGCCACTCCTTGCCTTCAGGACATTTTTCCGTGTGCTCCCCCGTGCCCTGAACCTGTCCCCTCCTGCGCTGAAGCGCACCAGGCTCAGGGAAACGCAGACCGTCCTTTTCGTCTTCGCGCTGAGCGGAAATGCCAGTGTGGCGAATTGCCCGGTTCTTCTCTGCAGCTCCTGTGGCCGAGGCTGCTGCAGTACGTGGTGCCAGCCCAGTACAGCGGCATGCTGATCCCGCTCTCCCGCTGCCTCCGAGCCCTGGTTGAGAGACGGGAGAGAGCGGGGTGCGAGGAGGAGGAGGAGGAGCCGGATGCCATGGACTCCCAGGAGCAAGGTAGGAGCCCCAGCGAGTGCTGCTGCTGGGTTTGGCCAGGGGTCAGGCCAGCCCGCGTCTCCCTGCGCCCCACCAGCCCTGAGCAGGAGCCCAGGAAAAGCAAAGGGCAGAGACAGGCTCTGCTGCTGGGCACGAGGGGCTCTGCCCTGCGTGGCCCCTTGCCCGGCGCAGAGGCCTGGCTCTCCTGCTCGCAGCGCTCTCCTGGTGAGCCGGGGCTCGCTCCTGGCCGTGCTGGAGCTGCCTTCATCTCCTGCTGGGCAGCCCTGGGGAGCCCCCCAGCCAGCGCTATTGCAGCGCAGCTGCTCTCAGCCCTCAGCCCTGTGTGGGGCTATCGGAGGCGTGAGGCTCGTCAGCTCACCCAGCCTTTCTGCCTCCCCACAGCCCGGCTGCCGGCTCCCCAGGCCCTGCTGGCTCGACTGCTGGTGAGTAGCGGGGCCCTGGGGAAAGAGCTTTTCTGGCCAGGGGTGGTGGGAGATCCCGGGGTGGAGATGCTGTTGAGGCCAGTGCCGGGAGCCCCCAAGGAGGAGGCAGCATGCCCGAGCCCATCAGGGATCCCACTCCGTTCTCAGGGCTGGCAGCACCCTGGGTGAAGCCATCGGCTGCCTGCTGCCAGCCAAGCGGCAGCGAGCTCCCTCCCGAGCTCCCTCCTGGGAGAAGCTGTGGCTCTGGCGGCAGGAGCGACCCTTCTCTCCTGCCCTCCTCTAGGTGGTGGCGGCAGCTCCTTACCCGAGCCGCGAACGCGCAGTCGCTGCCTTGCAGCTGCTGCAGGCCCTCCACGGCAGGATCCACAGAGGCTTGGGGGCGGCGTGGGCGACCGAGATCCCCCTCCTGCTGCAGTACCTGGAAGGTAAAGTGCAGGTGGGGAGGGAGAGGCTGGAGGGGAGGGAGGGGGGCAGGAAAACGCAGCTGCCCGGCGCGACGGAGGGCAATTGTCCCCAGTTCTCCAGCACTTGCTCTGCTGCCTTTCCCCTTCCAGGGAGCCGGTGCTGAGGCTGGGGGCAGCTGTCCCCTGGCATCAGTTCGGCCCAGGGGATGGACGGGGCCGTTGATGTCCCCTCGGAGGGCAGGTCTTGGCATCACCCAAGGATGGTGTCTGGGAGAGGGACAGGACTGGTGCTCCTGGAGGGGGTGCAGCCCTCGGCTTTGGAGGACCAAGTCCCCAGGCCAGGCGAGGTTTGCAGCAGCTGTCCTCGGCAGTAGCCTGGGAGAAGGGCTGGAAATGGGCAAAAGGCAATGGGTGGTTCGGGAGAAAATGTGTGTTGGGACCGGGTGGTTGGAGTTGTTGTGGGAGCTGCAGTCGCTCCGTGGGGATCTGCTGCGGCCAGTGCGTCCTTCCCCAGATTGAGTCAATGCCTCTGACGGCCGCCCCTGGGATCCCTCCTGTGTCTTTGGCCTCGCAAGGGCTTTCGCGTAGGCCCTCTCTAGCCTGATGGCCTGGGACTTTTGGGAGGTCGGACTGCAGAGGAGAGCGCCGGACTCGTCTTTGGCGTGAGCTTAAATAGCTGCGAGAGCTTTTGCTTCCTCTTGCTTCCTAGGCAGAACTGAGAGCTCCCTGGCCTCTGCAGAGTGGGAGCGCCGTGTGCTTAAGGTACAGCATCCTTGCGGGGGTGTCACAAATCGAGGGGGGAGAAGAGGGAGCAAAGTTGTGGGAGGAAGCTCGGGGCTGCCTGTGTAGGCACCAGGAGGTGGGGGCACCTCCTGAGCACCCTGCGCCTCCCCCGGCAGTAGGTGCCGGCCCACTCAAGAGGAGCTGCTGCCTGCACACGTGCCACGGCTGATGGCTAATGCCCTCTAACGCTGTGGCACGCGCCTTAGCACTGCCTCCTCCTCTAAGTCCGGCCTGCCGGGGGGTCTCACATGAGGCGTTAGGAGAAGAGGGAAGCTGGTGAAAAGAGGGTTGGGTGGGGTGAGGGAAGAGACTGCCGTTCCCGGCAGCTCTCCCCCGCAGCATCCCGGGACACGTGAGCGTGGAAAGGGCCCTGGCCAAGGTCCGGGGAACACTCGCTTCCTTTCCCGTTCACACCAGTTTCTGCGAGCGTCGCTGGAGCCCGTGGAGGACAAGGCCTGGACCGTAGGCCTGAGCCAGGAGCTGAGCCAGCGGCTGGGCAGCTCTGCTGCCGGCTCCTGGGAGAAGGTGTGTGTCCTGCCCGGCACTGGGGCTGGAGCTGGCGCTGGTGCTCTGCCCACGCAGGCAGATTTCACTGCTTTCCTTTCCCTCGTCCCCAAAAGGCGTTTCCCCTGGGCTGCCCCAGCGGCTGGCCACAGCCTGGCATCGTGGCCGGCTCTGCCTGCTCCCGGAGGTGGTGGGGTCCATCTGGGGCCAGCCCTCTCCTGACGGGCCGGGCCATGACTGCATCTCGGGCTCGGCTTCTTCTCTTTCAGCTTTTCCTGTACAAGGCTCTTGGGACGGTGCTGGCAGCTTGTCAGGACCTCAGACACGTCCAAGGGCAGGTGCTGAGGTTCCTCCAGGAGACAAACCCTGTGGAGCTGTCTGAGGCCAAGGTGGGGTGATGCTCCTGTCCTGAGCATCCCCTGGATTTTCCTGGGGGAGAGGGAGGGCTGCTCCTGGGCCAGCTCCAGACCTCCTTCCTTTCCCCGTTGCTGCTGTTTCCTGCTTGCTGCAACGTCCTGCCTGGCCACTGTCGCTGGCCACGGCTGAATGCCTGGACTGGAACCGACTCCCCGTTTCTCCGTGGTTGCAGGGAATGATTTCTGTTGTGTCCCACGCTGCCGAGAGCCACTTCCACCTGGTCTTGGGCACGGTGACTATGTTCTCTGCCGCTTTCACCAAAGACTGGTCCCGCCAGGCTTCCACGGGCTGGGAGGTAAGGGAATGAGGGGCTTGCTGGTTGGCTTTCCTTTTTTGGCCTTCTTTCCACTTCTACACCTGCAGCAGCCACCCTGTGGCAGCTGCCTTTAGATTAACCTTCTTGGAAGAGCTACCCGAGACCTGTGTTTCAGAGGGGACATCCTGGCCTTGGGGCCCCTGAGGTGTCTTTGGAGAGGATGGGGTTTGGCACCTGGTGGATCAGAGCCACCCAGCTGGGGCAGCTGCAGCAGTTGCTTGCTTGCTCGCTTGCTCGCAGCCACATTGCCCTGACTTAACTTCAGCAGGAGCTGGTGACAAGGGGGTGGGCACAGTGTGACACTCTGCCCCTTCCTCAAAGCTGAGGGCTGGGAGCAGGAGCCTGGTGAGGTCTCGTTGGCTCTGCTCCCCACCTGGGGGCTGTGGGGAAGCCTTTCTGGGCAGGGCAGGGCCCTGCAGAGAGAGCAGTGCAGCCTGGCCTGGGGAGGTGAGCAGACCAGGCTCATCTGCGCCACTGACCCGCACAGGCTGCACGGCTCTGAGCAGGACCGTGACAGGCTATGTCGGGTACCTGTCCGCAGAAAGGTTCCAGACAGCTCCTCGACCTCTCGAGTCAGTGGTGTAACAGCCAGCAGCGTGTGCGATGCTGGCTGCACCTCCTCCCTCTCCGAGGGAGAGAACTCAAGCTGCGGGGTGGGAACAACTCCCAGCCCCAGCACTCGCAGCTCGGGGAGCTGCTGGGAGGTGCTGGGGGAAACAAAGAGCTGGCGAGGGTGCGGGGCAGGGCCTGCCGCAGGAGCCCGCCGCAGGAGTCCCGGGGCTGATGTCTCAGGGCACTTCTGTCGACACAGGTACAGCGGCGGCGGAAGATGGAGCGAACCCGGACCATTCGTGCTGCTCTCATGCGCACCTACAGCGGCATTGCGCTGCATGCCCCCAAGGAGCAGCTGCTCACCTGTGTGGATAAAGAAATCATGGGCAACATCCTGAGGCTCTCCAGAGATAAAGAGAGGGTAGGAGCACAGGGCGCGTAGGGTGGGGATGCCCGGGTGCCCCAGCTCCGGACCCTCGGGGCTGGGGTCTACCGAGATGGGCGGTCTCTTCCTAAAGACCTCCCAAGGAGGGGTTTGTCCTCAACGTGCAGATGCAAGCCCTCCGTGGGTTCCCCCTGCCCATGCTCCTCTTCCACCTCTCAGCCCTTCAAAGAGTTCAAGGGGTGCTTTGCTCTCTTTGGCCTCAGGACTTGCAGCTCAAGCTCGCCCTGGTGCAGAGCATCACCGAGGTCAGTTGTGCCATCCAGGCTGCGGGCGACTGCGGCAGCTTTGAGCTCTCCTTAAAGCAGGAGGCGATGCGGACCCTGCTGGTGAGTGTCCGTAGCTGGAGCCGTCACACGGGGGAGTTTTGGGCTGCGCCATCAGCCTGGTTTCCCCAGAGGCACGATGGCCTCTCGGCTTCACGTGAGCTCCTGGAGCTGTGTCCGCAGCTGGTGGGGCCCTTGGGTGCTGGTACTGGGTGGCTGTGGCTGAGGAGCAGGGTCCCTCCTGCAGTGCCTTTGGGGTTCCGTGGGGGAGATGGGGCAGCGTCTGCCCAGGCCTGGCAGCAGAGCCTGTCCCCGGGGCGGCGGGAGGGCTGTCCGGTGTCCCTGCCCGCTGCCAACTCTGCACTTGTCTCTGGGACTTGCAGGACTGGATAAAGAGGGAGCCCTGGGACTCCCTGGTGTATGGAGTGTTTCAGGCCCTGGAGGAGTTGAGGTGAGGTCTGTTCCCCAGGCTCTGGGCACTCCCAGTGTGCCCCAGCCCAGCTTGAGCATGGGGCCAGGAGCTGCTGGGGCTGTGGAGTGGGAGGGTGTTCCCCATTCCAGGTGTCTCCCAGAAGAAGGGAGCCCCAGGGGTTCCTTAACCTGGTGGGGGGGGTTGCCTGCTGCCTGGGAGGAGGTAGGAATTGCTGGAGCTGAAGGCAGTGCTCGCTGGCATGGGCTGGGGGGGTTGGATTTGGGGCCCTCGATTAGGAGGGACTCAGTTGTGGTTTAAACCACCCTGGAGAGGGCTAGTAAATCCCCTTTCTGTTTTGTCTCCCTTCTTCCTCTGGCCAGCAAGCTGAGGCCGCCTCTGAGCAGGAAGGAAAATGGCAACCTGCTGGCAGTGTGCTGCCAGAGTGTTTTGTCCCATCCTTCCAAGGAGCAGATGAAAAAGGGAAGGAAGAGTGTGAGGGCAGCTGCGAACATGGAGGTACCCACCGGCCAGTGCCTGCCCACCTCTGGGTCAGGATCCCACCTCAGCACGCGCTGGCAGCCCCCATGATGCATAGCCTCAGCTCTCCTTTGCTGCTTTTAGCTTCTGCGCAGGAGAGGCATGGAAGATCTGGGCCACCTCATAGAAACCATTCTGGAGGCTGAGGCGACCTCTGCCTGCTTTTGCAAAGCGTTCCACGTGAGTAGCCACGGGGCAACAGGGAAAGCGTTGCCAGGGCAGAGAATCGAGACCTTAGTGGGTGATAGGAGGTGGATACCTTTCCTCCAGACAAATGGGGCTTTGGCTCCTTGCTCTGGGGCTGTGCATCTGGCCGGGGCTGGGGGTCAGGAGCGCCCGGCCACTGCAGCCCCAGGACAGGCAGCGAAGTGGGCCCTGGTGGAGGGAAAGCCAAGAGCCAGCCCTGAGCTGGGCGAGAGCAGCCCTGGGGGGAAGGCCGGAGCAGGGAGACGCCAGCAGGGAAGCAAGACCGAGGGCAGGGCAGAGGCGGCTGCAGAGCGCGAGGCGGTGAAGGCTGCAGGGCCGGTGCTTGGTGGGGCGGGGGATGCACCAGGAAGGGGCCAGAGAAGAAGGGAGAGGGAGAGGGATCTCGGGGAGAGAAAGATTCCTGTTGCGAGAGAGATGCCCCCTGCCCCAGGTCCTGAAGGGCTGGCTCACCTCAGCCAAAGAAGGGGAGCGGGAGAGAGCCCTGCAGGTTTGCACCCACGTGCTGGGCGCTTGCAAGGAGCGATGTGAGCTCACGGTGAGTAGGGACCCTCCGCGTGCCCTGGTGCCCCTTTGCCACCATTCGTGGCCCTGGAAAGGAGCCCTGCCCAGCTGGGTGCTGGCTTTCGGGGCCCCTGGGATTATGGGGCAGCCCTTCTGCCTGCCCTTCTGCCTGGTCGCTGCCCAGGGAGCAGGCTGGGCAGTAGAGGCGAGCGGGCGCTGGGGCTGCCTGCAACCTTTTTCCTGCTGCTGTCCCCTGCAGAGAGGATGTTCCTACAAGCAGTTCGGCTCCCTGGTGGGACTGCTGGGGTCTCTGACCAGCGACTGCCTGGACACGTGCCATCAGAGGGCATGGGTCTGCCTTGACTACCTTCTCCAAATGCAAGGTGAGGAGAGCAGGCGCTTCCCAGCCTTGCTCAGCCCAATCCTCCCTCCCTCCCTTCCTGGCCTGGCGCCACCGGGGTCCCGTGGAGGGAAGGGGGAGGCAACGTGCTCGGCTGGTTTTGTGCCCCCACCCTGTTAGCCCTCTGCCCCCCTGCCCATCTCAGGAAGGATCCCTGAGAGAGTGTTGCCGAGTCCCACCTCCCCGGGGCGTGCGTGAGGTTGGGTGGTCAGGGCCATCCCTCACTGCTGTCTGAGAGCAGGACATCGTCACCAGTGCTGGGGACTGTCCCCCTCCACGTCTGTCCCTCTCCACGGTCCAGGAGAGACAGAGGGTGGTCAGACAACTCGCTCGGATGAGGTCCCCGACGTTTCAGAGGGTGCCTGCCCCCTCGCTCCCTGCCTTCAGCCTGGAGAGACAGGCAGCTACCCAGGCAGTCTCCAAAGTCATCCCTGGCAGGGAAGAAATCTCCTGTGGAGCACAAGAGGGGAAGCCAATTTGCTGCCCAGAGCAAACTGGGCAGGGAGGAGGGATCTGAGCTGCAGGCCCAGAGCGTGCTGCAAAGGGTTGTGTTTGCACCCTTTCCTCTTCAGGCAGCAGGGTCTGCCTGTGCTGGGGAAGTCACAGGGAGGTTTCCTGCCTCCCAGAGACGATGGTGGCCTGTGTGGGAATAGGGGACGCAGCTGCTAGGAGCAGAGGCTGCTGAAACCCTGAAGCCCCAGCAAATGGTTTAAGGAGGAAGAGGGCTCTTTCCAGCCCGGGATTTGTCAGCCATTTATCGGGCTCAGGAAATCCCGCTGCCCCAAGTTCAGGAGAGCCCTGGCTTTCCCTGTGGCCTTCCCTGCCACCACGGGGGGTTCTCCTTTACTGGTATCTGGGGCCAGAGGTTGGCTTTCTGTAGACGTGACTCCTCTTCTCTCCTGCTGTTTGTTCCAGCCAAGAGCATGAAGGTGCCGCAGGCAGATGAGATCCGGTGCCTTTATGAGGAGCTGAACAGCCCGGACACCGAGACTGTTGCGGAGACCTGTACCCAAATAACAAAGGTAACTGGCCCCGAAACAGTGGGGTGGGGGCCCAGCTCCTGGGCTCCTGCACGTCTCCCTGCTCCCCTCCAGAGTCTCTGTCTCCAGAGCGGGCTGTCCAGGACAGCTGTTGTTAGCAAGTAGCAGGAGGCTCTGAGGCAAGACCGTCCTTTAGGCACGCTGGAGCAGACACCGTGATGTGTGTGTTTGCACACACGTGTGTGTGCGTGAGTGCTCTTGTCAGAATACCAATTTGGTATATAAGCAAACAACAAGGGGGTAGACACTTCCAAATCGGTTAGCTGCACCAGATGTAAACAGCACTGTAGGCACAGCAGGAGGGCCAAGAGACTGGCCCCTCCATGACTGCTGAACTAACAGTCCCGTCAAGTTGCCTTTCCTTTCCGAATCGCTGGGGCAGAGCTGTGATGCGGGCTCTCCTGTTCCTGACTTCTCTCCAGGCTGTTTGCAGGTGCATCCCTGCAGCACAGGCTGTGGACTTTCTGACTGCCATCCTGGACAGCTTGCTGCATGTCACGCGCCCACGTGCAAGAGCAGTGGGAAAGTGGGTGTTCATCTTCCTGGTGGAATGCAGAGAGGAGATAGTCCAGGAGGTAAAGGAGAGCTTTTTTGCCATTAGACTTTGTCTTTTCTCCTGTTGGCTGTTGCACTACACCCTGTGCAGTTGGCATGGGCTCAAGAAATGCCGCCTGTGTGCCAAGCCAAGGGGCTACTGATGGTCCGAGTCGTGCATTAGCACCCGCTGCTGGCGCCTGCTCCAGCTGGTGACAAGGCTATGGGCACTTCTTGTCCAAAGTCTGCCATTGGTCTGGGTCCTTCCCATGAGTGAGGCACTGGGAGGCACCAGCCTTGCCATTCCTCCCCTTCCTCTGGGGTCACTGTCAGTCCTCCCTGCCCTGGGACCCACCTCACCCTTCTCTTTCTTCACTGGTCCCCAATTCCATCTACTCTGAGCTTTGCTGGGCACGCTAGGTTTTCCACAGGTTGCATCGCTGTTCATTGCTCTCATTGCTTTCCCCGACTGTGGTGTTACCCAGCCTGTGAGGTGCCCTTCCTTTAGCCACTAGTTGCTGCCCATCTGTAGCCTGGGAGCCTCTGGCCTCGTGCTGTGCCTGCCCTTTCAAGGCTCCTGTTCTCCTCCGCTCACGCTCTGCTGCGCTCCGCTTGGGCTCTAGGGCCACCAGTGGCTCAAGCAGTGCAGACTAACTCAGTCTCAGGAGGGTGGAGGCAAGGAAAAGCGTCCCTGGAGAACGGGGTTCCTCTGGAAGGAGACACGTGCGCTTGCAGAGGCCCTGCAAGGCATCTGCGGGGTCTCAAAGAGCGTGTTTGGTCGTGGTCTTGCATCGCTATGGACACATGGGGAGAGTTAGCCAAGCGTTGAGCGTGAAATGGGTCCGTGTCCTCTGTGTGCACACAGGGCACGCAGCTGCTCATAGGGTTGGGCCCCGGCACGTGCAGCGACCGAGGCTGTGCATGTGAGCGTGTGCATGCGTGTGCGTGTGTGCATGCAGGTGCACGATTGCCAAGAGCACACTGGGCTCCAGATGTGAGCCAGGGTCAGGCAGGGTGGAAGGCGTGAGGTTTCGAGCTGGATCTGGACTCTGTGTCGAGGCAGCAGGCATCGCTTGTCTGCCGAATGACTGTGTCTGGGCCCCACAGGAGGGGGTAAAGGAGCCCTTCTTTCTCCTCTTCTTCCATTCAGGTGCCAAAAATCCTGAGCACCCTTTACAGCTACGTGCAGCAGAGCACCCACAGGCCCTTCGTGCTCCGTGCAGTGTTTCTCCTCACCCGCTTTCACCAGGAGCCTGTAATCAGCAGTCTCCTCCAGAAGAGTCTGCTCATGGACAGGTACGGGCACTACCCACCTCCCCACTGTAGTCAAACAGGGACCCTGCAGCTTCCTTGCCCTGGGGGGGTCCGGTTGAGAAGCAGGTCTTTTTTTTCTGCCCAAGCAGTCTGGAGTGTTGCAAGACTGCATGCTTGTGTCTCTGCTGTGAGTGGGGCATTGTAAGCCCCATTGCAGGTGAGGAGGTTTGAGGGCACCGCAGGACCGCAAGGATACGGGCTCAGGGGTGAACGTCTCTTCCCTTGCAGTGACACGGTGGAGCTGTGGAGGAGCCTGGGGAGAAGCATCCTCGGCATTCAGATCCTGAGGTGCTTAGTGGAGAAATTAAACAGAGCAGGAAACGACCGCCTGGGGACGGACTCCTCCACTTGTGAGCAGCACAGCTGTCAGACTGCTCTGGAGACTCTGAAGGTACGTTCAACGGCAGACACGTTTCTGCAGCTCGGCATCTGCTTGCTAACTCACACTTGGGCGCAAGGGAGTCAGGTGCCCTTTGCGGGTGCCTGTGGAGATTCGCAGGGCGCTGTGCTGGGCCGGCCTCAAGGAGTGTGGGGAGCCAGGGCAGTTTGGTACTCCTGAGCCACAAGGCTGTCGCAGGAGTGACAAGTGTGGACAGTGACCCCCCACCCCGGGCAGGCGGGGGAACCAGGCTGGTGGGAAAAGGCCTTCCCTGAACAGGTGGTTCTTGGTCATGTTTCTCTGCAGATCACCCGTGCCATCTCCGAGGTGGTGTTTGACCTGAGGAGCACGGAGGAGCTCATGCAACTGCTTCCCCACCTCCTTCCCAGCCTGCTCAGGTGGGCCAGTGAAATGCTGGGTGGGGAGAGGCAGCTTTTGCTCATGACCAGCTGGAAACAACTGCATGTGGAGAAGCCGTGCAGGTAAAGAGCCGAAGGGGCAGATGGAGGGGCTGGCTTCAGTTCCCCGTGCCAAGGCATGTGCCTTTGTGGGGCTGAGGGAGGGCTTCGCCTGCCCCACTTCCTAGATGTGGAAAGCGGTCGTCGTGGTTGGTTTTACTTCTGTTCCTTCATGGAGAAACTCCAGCTCCCAGGCAGGAAGGTCTTACGCAGCTCATACTGCGGACGGCCGTCCTCTTGCCTCCTGCATACCCTTGTGTGCACAATAGCATTGCACTCCCTCAATGGACCCCCGCTGGAGAAGTGACTCTTGCGGGCCCTGGTGTCATTCTTGGCCAAAGGCTGGTGGGAAGAGGTATGAGGTGTTGGCCTTGGTTGACACCTAGCGTGGAGTCAGTCTAGAGGCGTGGGTTTTCTTCTGCTTCGGTGGGTCTGGGGCATGAAGAAAATGCCAGTGTCGTTAGCTGCAGTCTGAAAGGCTGTGAAGCATCTTTCCAGGGGTATTTAGCTCTGCTGCAGATCAGTCTTCCCCTAACCTGCTGCCATTTGAGAGTTCTTGGGGTTTCTGGCAGTGGTGCTATTTGGACTTGTTTTGTTTGATTGGGTTTGTTTATTTTGCGCTTTGTTTCTTTTGCCAGGATTTTCCTTTCAGCTATAAAGTTGGTGCTGGGCAAATGCATGGGGCAGAGATGGATGCAGCTGCTCGAGATTTGGGGAGTGTGGGCTCGCCTGGAAGACCCCGTGGCTCACCCTCAGGGGGTGCGTCTCCTGATCAGGTAAGAGCCCCAGGGATGCATCTGGCCAACTCCTGCAGGGCTGTGCCCAGGGAAATGGCCGCTGGAACCCTCCCGGTGTGCCTGGGAAGCCGTCGGGAGCTGAAGAGTAGTGTCTGCATCAGCACAAGTGAATTTTGGAGGCCCGGCCTGTGGCCTTCCTGGGTAACTGTGTCCCTCGCTTGTGACCCCTGCGCAGCTTACTGCTCCACACTGGGGTCATCTCCCCCGGTCTGGTGAAGAACCTCTTGCTGTGGCTGAATTCCTGCTCAGTTCAACTGCGATGACAGCTACAGCTTTCTTTGCTGAGGTAAGGCAGGAGATGGGGAAGGAAGGGGTCAGAGGACTTTTACTGAGATACTGCTGCTTGGGATGTCTTTTTTTGTGGGAAGATCCCCGGCGAACGGGTCCCTGGAGCGGGGTGGCCAGGGGAGCACCTGGCCGGGACCAGGTCCCCACGGCGCTGCCTGTGGTGTTGTTCCAGATCTCTCGGGACCGCAGGACGACAGGGACCTCCGAGCGAGGCAGGCGCTAGAGGAATCCCTCCGCAATACCTGGCCCCAGCCAGCACCACAGAGTTAATTAAAGCTCATCAAAAGACACCGAAAGGGGAGTATATCTGTTCTTTCCCTAACAGCACCCCGGCGGCTGGTGAGACAACGTGTGGGTGACACCGAGGCTGGGGGCTGCCAGCTGTGGGGCCCCTCTCAGATCTTCCCGGGCTGGGGACAATGGAGTCATGCCGGGACAGACCCCAGAGCAGGGGTCTCCCCGTGGGGTCCTGGGGCCTTGCCGTGCCCTCCCACTGCCCATGGGGATCCCCTCGCCACCCCTCCCGCCGTGGCACGACCACCTCCAGCACCAGCCCGCGCTGGTGCAGGGAACAGCCCGGGAGAGCCCCGACCATATCGCCACAGCAGGCTTCGCCCTCCCGGTGTCCCATCACGCTGGGCCCCCCCACGGCACTGCCCAGTGACACACTGGGGGGAGTAGGGGGCACTGGGGGGAACCGAGGGGGTCACAGGAGGTTACAGGTGTGTGGGCAGGGGGCGGAAGGGGGGCACTGGGGGACGAGTGGGGAATGGCGGGGGGACATAAAGGGTCAGCAGTGGCACAGGGGCCGAGCAGAGGGACGGAGAGTAGCATCTGGCTGGCCCATCAGACCCCTGCCCGTTAACCCAGGCCCCGCTGGTGCTGTTCCTCACCCCCAGCGAGCCTCTGCACATCTGCAGGGGGCAGGGGCAGCTCCACACAGGGAGGCCACCAGCAGAGACGTGGTTTTGTCCCTCGGGCTGCTGTGCACGCCGGCCCGGCTGCGAGCCCACGTGAGCCTCAGCCCCCTGTCCCGCGGGTCCCACCACACGCGTGACCCAAACGGAACGCTCTGCAAAGTTCGCTCAAAGGAAGCACGTGCTTCCGCCTTGCCCAGTCCTTCCTAAAGGTGTTCCTTGGTAAAGGTGAGGATGTAAGCGGGAACGGAGCCCCTTTCTGGGTTGAACAGCAGGCTGAGGGGGGCTCCTGCTGTGGCGGGGGCACCGGCAAGGGCCAAGCTGGCCAGTCTTCCTTCGTCCCGGTCTTCAGAGGTGGCAACCTCCTGCGTGCTCTGCTCTGGCCCGCGAGCCAGAGGAAGTTTCCCTCTCGAGTCCAGAGTCCTGCCCCATACACGGCACCCTGGGGCAAAGGGCAGAGGAACCAAGAGGTTCCCCTCCTTCGCAGGGTCCCCAGCGTCAGCTGTAGCATCGCGCCTATCCTTCGTAGTGCCCAGAGCCTCCTGTTTCGGGCCGAAATCCTCGGTTTTAGGGTCCAAACCCGCCTTTGATGACCCCCTGCCTTTCCTCAGGGCCCGCAGCTCCACGCTGAGGCGCTCAGCCCTAAAGGTGGAGTTCGTTGCCTGGCAACCTCCACCCAGCAGTCCCTGGGGAGTCAGCCAATCGCGTTTGAGGAGGCGGGGGCAAGGCATGTGATGGACAGGTAACCCACCAGTCAAGCTTCGAGGCCTGCAGGAAAGGCGGCAAGAGGGGCAAAAGCTGGGCACCCTGCCGGGGTGTGTGGGGGGGTGCTGGTTGGAGGCGGGGCATGCCCGCTCCACCAATCACAGCTGGCAAGAGCAGAGCACAGCTGACTGATGAGCCGCCTGACCCATCGCCGGATGGGAGGAGCAGTCTCAGGCAGCCAATCGGAGGAAACATCGCCTCAGGGGAGGGCGGGCAGCACACGCAGCAGGCGGCCAATCCCAGAGAGCATCACCTCAGGGGCACCTGGGCAGCCTGAGCCCTGGGGCCAGTCAGAGGCAGCCCTGAGGGGAGGGCGGGCCCCAAAGCAGGGCACAGTGACAGCCGAGGGGAGCGATCCGAGGCAGCACCGCCTGAAGGGAGGAGACTGGCAGCCCTCCCCAGCGGTGCTGACCCATGGGAGAAGAAGGTGGGGCCTTCTCATGGGGCCAGGAGGTTCCTGTAGGCACCTGCAGTGCCGAGGGCTCCGGCAGTCCTGGGAGCTGAGTGTGCCAGGCGCAGGGCAAGCGGCTGAGCTGGGCGTTCTCCAGCGGCAGGCATTTGGACGAGGGGCGCTCGGAGGGAACCCGTCTTGCCCTCCCGCTTCTTCTTGTGCTTCTTGAAGTCGAAGCACTTGTGCAAGGCTCCAGGAGGAGTTGATTTGGTGCCCGCCTTTGCTAACTGCAGGTGGGTGGCCTGCAGCGGGCAGGGAATGGGACAGGCCTGCTCGCAGGAATGCCGTGGGAGGGGAGGTCCGTCGCTCAGGGAGACAAGGATGAAGGGTGGGCCTTGAGGGTTGTGGTGCTTCTCTTCCCAGGTCCCCATTCCACGTGAGGAAGCTCTGCTTCCCTGGCAATGGCCAAACATCTGCCTGCCCTTGGGAAGCCCCGGGGAGCTCCCTTCGGGAGTCTCTGTGGCGCAATCGGTTAGCGCGTTCGGCTGTTAACCGAAAGGTTGGTGGTTCGAGCCCACCCAGGGACGCCTCTCCCCTCCTGCCTGCCTATGCCACAGTGTGCTAGCCTTGTTTAAGTTCCTTTCCAACCCAAAGCAGCCTATGGCTCTAGAAAAAAACACAGGCTCTTCAGTCCCCTCAGCAAAGCCAGAGGAAGGAAAGAGAACCGATAGCACCAGTTCCTTATTCTGATTTGCCTGCCCAGCTTGGGGAGCAGGGCTTAGCTCCCACCTGAGCTCAACCCACCACATAATTTGCCTTAGTTCTATGTTCACTAAAGACACTAACATGCTACCAAAACCTTGCCATACAAACCCACATCTCCAAAGGCATGATCCCACTTTGCCTGTGTCCTGGTTTCAGCTGGGGTAGAGTTAATTTTCTTCTTAGCAGCTGGTGCAGTGTGTTTTGGATTTAGTGTGAGAATAATGTTGTTAAAGCACTGATGGTTTAGTTGTTGCTAAGTAGCGCTTATCCTAAATTAAGGGTTTTTTAGTTTCCCATGCTCTGCCAGCAAGCAGGTGTACAAGAAGTTGGGAGGGACCATAGCCAGGACAGCTGGCCCGAACTAGCCAAAGGGATATTCCATACCATAGAACATCATGCTCAGTATATAAACTGGGGGGGGAATTGGCTGGGAGTGGTGGATCGCTGCTCAGGCATTGGTCAGCACGTGGTGAGCAATTGCATTGTGCATCACTTGTCATTTCTTGGGGTTTATTTTTCTTTAATTTTTTTTTAATTATAGTAATTATTATTATTGTTGTTGTTATATTTATTATTATTGTTGTTGTTAGTCGGAGTAGTATTGTTAGTAATGTTAGTATTACATTTTATTTTACATGAGTTATTAAATCGTTCTTATCTCAAACCCACGAGTTTTACTTTTTCTTTCTGATTCTCCTCCCCATCCCACTTGGGGGAGTAAGTGAGCAGCTGCATGGTGCTTACTTGCTGGCTGGGCTTAAACCACAACACCTTCCTTGCTGTCAGGCCACATGGTTGCCTCCTGTCCAGCTCACTGGCCACCAAGACCATTCCCAGAGGGCTCTTCCCAGCCTGTGCCATTGCGAGGGTTAGTCCCCTTCCAGGGCAAAAACTGGCATTTGTCCTTACCAGATTTCACGAGCTTCCTGCCAATATGTGCTCTCCTCCTCCTTGAACGCTTTCACTGGGCACAGAGTCCTAGAGACCTTTTCAGTAGAGATTCAGGCAAAGAAGGAATTTAGTCCCTCAGCCCCATCTAAATCACCCTCCTTGTTCCGGAGCAGCCCTGCATTTTCCATCTTCAGCCTTGGTCTCCAACGCAATGATCAACGCTCTTCTTTTTCCTTTTGACTCCCCTTGCAACCACCAGCAATCTCAGGCTTTCCCAAAATCATACCTGGGCGGTGAAGGCAAAGCAGCTAAATGCCTTGTTTGTACCCGTCGTTGCTGTCGCTCCCTGGCAGCTGCTTTGTGGCCCCTGTCATTGCCCTGTCCCTGTGCTGGCCCAGCCCCGCTGCCCCACACAGGGTCCCACGGCCCTGCTCTGCGGGCACAGGGTATGTTTGGGGGTGTGGAATGGTCCCCCCGGCACAATGCCCAGGACAGCCCGTGGTGCCCTGTCCCCCCCATGGACCTCCTGCTAGGCAGCCTCTCCCAGCTCCCAGTCCCTGCCTTGCTCAGGACGTGCCCCACAAGAGGCTTCGCAGACAATCCTGCTCTGGGGTCTGGGACAGGAGAGAAGCTGGGAGGCCTGGCCGGTCCCCGGTACAGGCACTGATCCAGCAGGAGGATGGAGGTGGCTGCACAGACAAAACTAACCCATTAACTTTGGCATTTTCCTCTGCCAGGCACTTTCTAGCCCAGCCCTGCTTCTCCATTGCTCTCCACCACGACTTCTCCCCAGCGCAGCAGCCCAGTGTGGGCTGACCCCATGGCAGCGCCCACCACAGGGTGCTGCAGAGCTCTGGGCACTCACACGACAACACCGTCCCGTCTGAAGGGCACAGCAGGTCCTGGAGGGCAGAGAGGTGGGTTGTCTTCTGCATCAGCCCCGGCACTGGGGGCCAGCCATGGCATGAGGAGACAGAGGCCAGTGTCTCCCTGTGCATTGAGAAATAGGTTTCTCTTGGTCATTTTTTACTCCCTGGAAGCACAGAGTTGCTCCTCTGCTCTTTCTGGGGACATCCCTGCCCCAGGAGAGCCTTTCCCCATGGGACTGTGTCCATGCTGGCCTGGCCAGCCATTCCCACCCCCTCCCCATGCTCCCCGCAGGGCCCCGAGCTGGTGGGGTTGCTGTGCAGAGTGAGCAGGCTGTGATGCCTGAAAGCCACGGGAAGGCAGTCCCAGGCAGATCCCTTCTCCAGAGGAACGGGGCACCCAGCTTCTCAAAGGTTGTCTTAGCGAGGTCCATGACCATGCGACCTGCAAGACCATCTCATGGTTCTTGAAGTATGTGGTTCTTGAAAGGTGCCTTCATTGCCGGAGCACCAGATCCGGCATAGACTCCGCAGTACAGGTGATATTATTTCTCTGTGAAACCTCTCTTCCTGCACGTACCTGCAGGATGGAGATGGCCGGGGCAGCCGGGGCTCCCTGTGCGAAGAGGGAGGTGTAGGATCTGGGCTGAGCCTCCAGGTACAGCCACAGCGAGGTCTGGCTTCACACCAGGGCCAGCCAGCCAGCTTCGGGGAGACTTGTGGGTGAACCCTGCACCCAGAGAAACACTTCCCCGTGTCTGTGTGCTGACCACGTAGCTCCTGGTTTGCCTCCCTATGTGCCAGTGTCTTTGGAGGGGTGTTGAGCACCCAGCCCCTGTATGTCTTTCCCATGTGGCTCCTGACTTCATGGACCTCCAACCTGCCTCCTGCCCAGTCTATCCCTTGCACCGAAACCCTTCCCCACCCTTGCTGTCTTTTACCTGCCCCAGATCAGTCAGACCGTGCTTGATGGCAGCTTTTGGGGAGCAACGTAGAGACAAAGGCCAATGAGGATTTGAAGTGCCAGGGCAGGGATTTTCCTCAGGGAGCATGGGAGACAGGTTCCAGGATCTCCCACGGGCAAGGAGAAGGGACCCAGTAGAAGCAGCTGCTTCAGGAGACAGCAAGGACAATGACGGTGGGATATGGGGAGCTGCTGGCACCGTGCAGCAGTGGCCACAGCCCTCTGCGAGAGATGGAAATGCCCTTCCCTGCTGAAAGGCTGATCTGCTGCAGCACGGCTTTCCCACGTGGCCGTGGCATCACCCTGCTCTCCTTGCTGCAATGGGCAATATTTGGGCTTCTTCAGGGAGACTTCAAGACCCCCCCACACACCTCCCCCACCTGTGTCCGTAAAAATGCCAAGCCAAGAGCCTTTCCAATGTCAGATCCAGGATCCACCCCCTCCCCCCATGCCAGAGTCCCCCCTTCCCTTTGCAAGTCACAGGTAGAGGGCAAGGTTGCCAGTGCCATGGGCAGAGGGAAGCCTGGATAGCTAGGTCCTGGGAGATGCCTGGTCTCAGGGGGCTCCAACGCGATTGCTGGGGCAGGCTGGCATTTCCAAACTCTGTGCCAAGAGGAGCCAAGCCTCTCATCCATCATTTCACAGATTTTTCCCGCAGCCATTCCTGCAAAGCAATTGTCAAAAGGCCCTGGAGAACCGGGTCTGCCTTTGAAGCTGGTGATGTTCTGAACAGGGCTTGGGAAGGCCCTTCCAGCTTCAGTTTCTCCACCCTTCTTCATGATGGTGGCACCACAGACAGGACACCGCAGGGTGGCACAGGCAGCCCCAGCCTGCTCCTCGCTGGCACCACTGCTGCCGGGTGGGAGCTGAACCCTGCAAATGAGCCAAGGACCACAAGAGGTCTGCAAACAGCCCCTGCAAAAACAAACTTCCTTGGGGAACTGCTCTGCAACTCCTTTATTGAGACCATTAACAGCATTATACCAGGAGTTAATGAAGAAGGACATAAAGCAAGGGAAGGACTTGCCTGGTTTAGTTTCAATTAACAGAAAGGAGAGGGTTTTCCTCCTGCAGTCTGTCAGGCTCTCACTGTTTGGGTGAAATGCTGATTCCTTCACCATCTCTTGCTTGGACCATTTTTGCAGAGGCTTCTTCCTTCCACAATCCATTTTTTGCATGAAAATGGGCTCAAGTCATTGCTGGTGGTGCCTGATTTACCCAGTGTCATGTGTAAAGCACTGCAGTGAAAATGTGGGTTTCTAAATTTAAAAAAAAATTGTGTTTCACTGAAAGTCACGTTTCCAGACTCACTGTGACTCGAATTTGTTGATTGTTAATGTCAGGTTCTTAGCAGTCATGATTAGCTGTCATGTCATTCCTGAAAGCTTCTCTGTGAGCAAAAAAGGATGTACGGAAAAGGGGTGATGGTTTTTTGGAAGTTGTTGGCTGAAAATACCTGGTCAGGAAGCAGCTCATCTTAACCTCTTCACTGGAAAACTTTATGAGATAGTATATTTTTCCTGATTGCTTTTTGAAGAGCCATTTTGACATCCTTGTTCCTTAGGCTGTAAATCATAGGGTTGAGCAGGGGAGTGAGGATGGTATAAGTGACAGAGATCAGTGCATCCTGATCCGATGAGTAGCTGGAGTCGGGTCTCAGGTAGATGAAGGAGGCACAGCTGTAATGAACAATCACTACTATCAGGTGAGTGCTGCAGGTGGAGAAGGCTTTGTGCCTCCCTGCAGCTGAAGGGATCTGCAGGATGGCTAAGACAACAAAGAGGTATGAAATAAGGATCAGCATCAGTGGGATTGTAAGGACAGAGATACCCAGTGTGAAGATAATGGCCTCACTGAGGTTTGTGTGAGTAAAGGCCACCTGGAGGACAGGGGAGATGTCACAGAAGAAATGGTTGAGTTTCCTGGATGTCTGGAAAGGCAAACAAAATATCAAGGGGGTAACCACCTGGGCAACCAGAAAGCCGCTCAGAGCAGAAGCAACCACCAGCTGAACACACACTCGCCAATTCAGGATTCTGTTGTAGTGCAGGGGGTGGCAGATGGCAACGCAGCGGTCGTAGCCCATGGCTGCCAGGAGGAAAGAGTGGGAGCACCCCAAGAAAAGGAAGAAGTACATTTGTACAGCACAGCCTAGGAAGGAAATGGTTTTTCTCTCTGCTATCAAGTCTACCAGCATCTTGGGGACAATGACAAAGGTGTAGCAAGTCTCGGAAAATGACAAGACGCAAAGGAAAAAGTACATGGGTGTGTGAAGGCTCCGATCAGCCCAAATGATAATCATTATAGTGGTATTCATGCTCAGAGTGACCAGGTACAGCAGCAAAAACACCACAAGAAGCAGCTTCTGCAGTTCCGCGAGGCTGGAGAAACCCAGGAAGATGAAGTCTGTGGCGAGGGTTTGGTTGTTGTTCTCCATGGAAATGAAAGGTTTTCTCTGGACATCAGGCAGCAAGAAAAACAGCACCCGGGTCACAGAAAGTACAAGGTGGCCTGCTGCTGTGACAAAGAGAATTTTTGCTTGAGTGTGCCTCACAAAACCCCTTTCCTGGCCTCTGTGCTTGCAGTGTTGGTTGTCCTCCTGGGACAACAAGTGTTGTGCGTTGGCTTGGGGCACGCAACGGCGGGTGGGCGCTGTGGGCAGCTCCTGGCCTTGCTGCAGCTCCTGAGAGCGCACAGGTAGCTCAGGGACACGTGGCTCCTTCTCTGTGATCTGGGGAGCTGTGATGGCACAGTGGCTGGAGCTCACCTAGAAAGCACCATCCCCTTCGGGGAAGTCCCATTTCTCATCTTCACAGTGGAGAAAGTGGCAACACCTACCTACGTGCAAGCATGCTGCAGGCAATCACTGCAAGGGCAGGAAAGTTACAGCCTGGAGATAGAGGGGTGGAGGAGGGTCTGTGAAGTCTTTCTTGTAAGCTGTGATTTTGGGAAAGTGACTGAAAGACCTCCTGAGACCTGCAAGGAAGGGAACATCATTTCAGAGCCTCTCACTCATACAAGGGTTGTGTTAGCTCTCAGTGACATGTGAAGAGCTGTATAAGCTGAAGCGCTGGAGCTGCTGGCAATGCTGCGCTGAGCGGATGGGGAAGAAAAGCAGGTAAAATAGGGTTTGAGCAGCACAGCTAACTGCCACTGCAAACCCATGGCAATCCTTGACCCCAAGTCAGGGTTATTCCAGCAAGGGGAGCTTGTGTAAACAGCTGCCGGTGCTGCAGTAGTTTCCAAGAGGAGACATGTGGAGAAGAGTCTTAGCTCTCCCCAGGAACGAGGGAACCATTTGCCCTGGGATAGTGGTGGACATAGACGGCATGTTTCCTTCCTCATACAAAGGGCAGTGATGCAAAGGGGTTTTGTATGCAACTCAGACCTTCTTCCTTCTGCAAGGGTTAATGCATGCCAGGACAGCAGGGCTGTGTGCAGGGTCCTGCTACAGGACCTCTCCCTCTCCTCCCCTCCAGTCCCCAGCACTGGAAAATAAGGATGCAGAAAGGAAAACTGTGGAGCCAGGAGAAAAATGAGCCAGAAACCATACCTGCACTGGCCAGAAGGATATTCAGGTGTGGAGCAGGCTTGCAGCCCTCGTGGCTGGAGGCATCACCAGCCTCTCTGATAGTCCTAGCCCTCCTGTCCTTTTAGGCAAGGGGCCAGCAGCTACCAGCTCTTATGGAGGGGGTGGTGCATATTCTTTAATCCACCTAGGGACTGCTGTGTCCACACCAGTGATAGGCATTGTTAATTGGTTGCAAGGGACATAATTAAGAGCTGATCTATTTCTCTTAGGCATGCCAAAAATACCATTGGCAATTGTCAGTAATGGATATGTGCTGAACTCAAGACTCAGGGATTTTTTCCTAAGCAATGACTAGGATCAATCAGGCACTTTTAGTTATTTCTTCCTTGCAGAGACTGAGGGGGAAAAAATATCTCTTCCTGTTCTGTTATCATTTACTGTTGCAGACAAAGTCCTCATCTGCCTTGGACTCAGTGGGCTTGCAGCACCCTCCACTGCTATCCTTTGCCCCTACTGTGGGAAGGGACAGTCAGGCTCAGGCTTTTTTGGAGGGATTGGTTTTGTGGCTATACCCCAAATCTTATAAAAGAATAATCGAATCATAGAATATCCTGGGTTGCAAGGAAACCATGAGGATCATTGAGTCCAACTCCCAACTCCACACAGGGCAACCTAAAGGTTAAACTACATATCCAAGAGCATTGTCCAAACACTTCTTGAACACTAACAGCTTGGGGCCATCACCACTTCCCTGGGGAGCTTGTTCCAGTGCTTGACCACCCTCTCAGTGACGAACTTTTTCCTAATATCTAATCTGAACTTTCCCTGAGTGTTAAGGCACTCCCTTGTGTCTTATCACTGGACACCAGAGAGAAGCAATCAGCACCTCTCTCTCCATCTCCCTCATGAGGAAGTTGTAGACAGCAGTGAGGACACCCCGCAGTCTCCTCTTTGCTAAGCTGAACAAACTTGGTATCCTCAGCCACTCGTCATAAGTCATGCCCTCTAGTCCTTTCACCATCTTTGTTGCCCTCCTTTGGACACATGCTAATATTTTTATATCCTTCTTGTACTGTGGAGCCCAAAACTGCACGTAGGACTTGAGGTGAGGCCACACTGATGCTGAGTATAGTGGGACAATCACTTCTTTTGACTGGTTAGCTGTACAGTGCTTAATGCACCCCAGGACATGGTTGGCCCTTTTGGCCACCAGGGCACATTGTTGACTTATATTGAGCTTACCAGCAATCAAAACCCCCAGATCCCTTTCTACAGGGCTGCATTCCAGCCTCTTGTCCCCCAGTCTATATGCACCTCCAGTATTGCACCATCCCAGGTGCAGAATTGAGCATTTGCTCTTGTTGAATGTCATCTGGTTGGTGATTGCCCAGCACTCTAATCTATCAAGATGTCTCTATAAGGCCTCTCTACCACGGAGGGAATCAACAATTCTTCCTGCTTGCTGCCTCTCCTGGGATTGCAGAGTCCTCAATTCACGTTGCACACTTGGATTTAGTGCTTTCCCTTTTTAAGACTACACTTTGGATGGTTTCTCATTTTGTGAAGCTCCCTGCTCACCCCTGGGCTCACACGGTCCCTGCAGAGCCCCTGAGCTCTCCCGGTTCCCCTCCAGAAGGATGAGCGTCTGCGATTAGCTCTATAGCACGTGTGGCAGCTCAAGGCAGGTAACTATGAGACAATTGTCCAACTCTGTTTGTACTAGGCACTGACACCTGAGCCCTGGATCCAGACCTGGGTCCCCATCATATCACTCTGGGATGCTGAGCTCCTCCTTCAGGCCACTGGGGAACCAAAGCAAAGCCAGAGGATCTTTTTGGGTGCCATTTATTCCCTGTATTCTTTGCATGATCTTTGGAATTATAGCCCGGTCTTCAGGACCTGCCCTGAAGATCTCTGCAGTGAGATGACATTTTTTAAAGAGATAGTACTAGGGAGTCAGCTGTGACAATGTTGTAAACATACACAACATGCTTCGAGGTCAGACACAACAGGTTTATGCATTAGCAAAGTTGGGATGAATCCAGACATTTCTGTATGAACATGAGGATCACATAGACCACAAACAATAACAATGAACACCAAGCAGAATGCAGAGCTGACCTGAGATACCATGGGTGTCATGACTACACAGGGCTTAGCAAGTTATTACAGGTGAAAAATGGCTATGAAATCCATTTGCTCAGTGCATCCTTGAGCTCCTTCTCCAAAGAGCAGAGAGCAGCTAATTCCAGCAGTGTGATCTGGCTTATCAGAGAATGGGTACCAAAAAGAGATGGAGATTCTTCCTCTGTTAACCCCTACTTCTTTTACTTTTCTTGGCTGGACACCTAGGCAGTGGCAGCCAGAGGTACATTTTCCCTTGTGTAGGTGTTGTGGTTTAACTCCAGCCAGCAGCTAAGCACCACGCAGCCACTCACTCACTCCCCCCCCCCCCCCCCACCCCCCAGTGGGATGGGGAGGGGATCGGGAAAAAAAAGGTAAGACTTGTGGGTTGAGATAAGAACAGTTTAATAGAACAGAAAGGAAGAAACTAACAATAACAATAATAAAACGGCAATAATAATAAAAGGATTGGAATATGCAAGTGGTGCACAATGCAATTGCTCCCCACCCGCCAACCCACGCCCAGTTAGTCCCTAAGCGGTGATCCCCCCACCCCCACTCCCCCCAGTTTATATACTGGGCATGACGTCACATGGTATGGAATATCCCTTTGGCCAGCTGGGGTCAGCTGCCCTGATTGCGTCCTGTGCCAACTTCTTGTGCCCCTCCAGCTTTCTCACTGGCTGGGCATGAGAAGCTGAAAAATCCTTGACTTTAGACTAAACATGACTTAGCAACACCTGAAAACATCAGTGTGTTATCAATATTCTTCTATACTGAACCCAAACCACAACACTCTACCAGCTACTAGAAAGAAAATTAACTCTATCCCAGCTGAAACCAGGACAGTAGGGCAGTGGTTCAGCTGAGCCAAGGCAGATATCCTACCACTGGTTAGAAACCCTTGGCCTGGCTGGGTATTCAACTCCCCCCACGCACCCCACAGACCCACAGGAGCTGGGATTCCTCTTGCCGCAGTTCAAGTGTGCACAAAAGATCCCTCAGGCTCTCCAGGCAGCTCCAGTCACCCTCAAGAATGATGTCGTCTGCCAAGTCAATAGGGGAGAACCCCAAGTATGAAACACGGTGACCAGGCATTGCCTCCACTGTCACCAGACACTGATGGGTGAGTCCAAAATCCCTTCCTCAGCTGCTAACGGGTAACAATGTGACTGACAGGTTTTTGCTCCTACAGCCATGCAGAATCCTGACCAATGCCCTTCTGGGGGTGCAATCGCTCATGCCTACTCCTGACACCAGCATTGGAAGAAAAGCCCATGGCACACAGGACATCCCATTCCATTAGATGCTATGAGGGATTCAACTCTGACCCAGTGGTCGACACCTTTATACTGGCTCCAGGTGACAGAGAGCAAGTTCATGCCTCAATAGAAGAAAACAAACATTTCTGTAGTCACATTCTAAACAGAAATTATAATGATAAGAAGAAGAACAAGAAAAAGGTCAAGACTTCTATGGGATAGCCTGGAAGACATTTCTGGAGAGAGATGGGAAGTCTATCACTACTACAAAGGTGTTGATGAAATCAGTTTCCTAATGGCGTTCTTGAGTTCCTGGTTCCTCATGCTGTAGATGAGGGGGTTCATTGTTGGGGGCACCACCGTGTACAGAACTGCCATGACCAGGTCCAGGGATGGTGCAGAGATGGAGGGGGGCTTCAGGTTGGAAAACATGCCAGTGCTGAGAAATAGAGAGACCACGGCCAGGTGAGGCAGGCACGTGGAAAAGGCTTTGTGGCGTCCCTGCTCAGAGGGGATCCTCAGCACAGCCCTGAAGATCTGCACGTAGGACAGCACAATGAAAACAAAACAGCCCCAAAATACGAGAGCACTAACCCCAAGAAGCCCAACTTCCCTGAGGGAGGAGTCTGAGCAGGAGAGCTTGAGGATCTGGGGAAGTTCACAGAAGAACTGGTCTACGGCATTGCCTTGGCAGAGCGGCAGTGAAAATGTATTGGCAGTGTGCAGCACGGCATAGAGGAACCCACTGCCCCAGGCAGCTGCTGCCATGGGGGCACAAGCTCTGCTGCCCAGGAGGGTCCCGTAGTGCAGGGGTTTGCAGATGGCAACGTAGCGGTCGTAGGCCATGAGGGTGAGAGAAAAAAATTCTGCTGACATCAAAAAGAAAAAGAAAAAAACCTGTGCAGCACATCCTGAGAAGGAGATGACCCTGGTGTCCCAGAGAGAATTTGCCATGGATTTGGAGACAGTGGTAGAGATGGAGCCCAGGTCAAGGAGGGAGAGGTTGAGGAGGAAGAAGTACATGGGGGTGTGGAGGTGCCGGTCGCAGGCTACAGCGATGATGATGAGGCCGTTGCCCAGGAGGGCAGCCAGGTAGATGCCCAGGAAGAGCCAGAAGTGCAAGAGCTGCAGCTCCCGCGTGTCTGCGAATGCCAGGAGGAGGAACTGGGTGATGGAGCTGCTGTTGGACATTTGCTGCCTCTCGGATTTGGGTGCTGTACAAGGAGAAAAATACACGGAGAAGTCAGCGCAGGCTTCTCTGAGGAAAACCTGTTTCTCAGAGAAACTGCCCACATTGTTTCTGTCCTTCTCAAGAGGAACTTCATGCTGCTCCCCCCAGTCACAGAATCATAGAATCATTTAGGTTGGAAAAGATGATTAAGATCAGAGTCCAACCGTAAACCTAACACTGCCAAGTCCATCACTAAACCAGGTCCCTAAGCACCACATCTACACAGCTTTTAAATACATCCAGGGATGGTGACTCAACCACTTCCCTGGTGAGCCTGCTCCAATGCTTGACAACACTTTCAGTGAATGAATTTTTCCTAATATCCAATCTAAACCTCCCCTGGTCCAAATTCAGGCTGTTTCCTCTTGTCCTATCACTTATTTCCTGGGAAAAGAGAACGACCCCCACCTCGCTACAACCTCCTTTCAGATAGTTGTAGAGAGCGATAAGGTCTCCCCTCAGCCTCCTCTTCTCCACACTAAACAACCCCAGTTCCCTCAGCCGCTCCTCATAAGAATTGTTCTCTAGACCCTTCACCAGCTTCGTTGCCCTTCTCTGGATGCACTCCAGCACCTCAATGTCTTTCTTGTGTTGAAAGAACACTGAACACAGTATTTGAGGTGTGGTCTCACCAGTGCCCAGTACAAAGGGATGGCAGTTCTGATTTTGTTCTGATTTACTCTGGCTGACTGTGCCATGAGGAGGAGGAGCCTCATCCAATGGGCTCCTCAGGAGTCAGACCCGCTCTACAGCAGCTGGCAGACAGAAGCAGCAAAAGGCCCCGTATATCGGGGTGGTCACTGACAACAGACACCCTGGGCTGAGTGCAGGAGCCTGGATGAAATGCCCCCATGGGAATAGTCTCTACATCCTGAAGGCAGACATGACATTAGCACTTGGGCCACCTGCCTCTGGAAAGGTGCCCTGGGAGGGCTTTCCTTTTTCTGGTTTTACCCTTTTGAACAGAGGTGACCGGGTCTGAATCAGTCACCACTGAGACTGAACCTGCCTTCCAAACGATTGCCCTCCACCTGCCCTTTGGCTGCAGACGTGGTCATGACAGAGGGGCAGGGGGTGACTATCACTACATGCACATCCTCGCTCACCCGAGAGGAACCTGTCACAGGGGAAGGCTGCTCAGCATCTTCCTGCTCCGTGATTCTGTGATCTCCTTTCCCATCCCTCTCCTCTCCCCAGCCCTCAGCAGCAGTAGGAAACCGAAAGTGCAAAGCTCTTTGTCTTTGTAATAAATGCTGCATCAACAACTCTTATGAAAACTGCCCTCAGAAATGTCCTGGGGGTGATCTGGATCTGCGAACAGACCTGATCCCTGCAGCACCCTCCCAACAGCAGAAGGACCCTGCCCTGCCGGGGGTTGCTCCTTCCACCCACAGCTTCCCCCCAGAGAGCCGTGGGGAGCAGAGCCCCGGCACGCAGAGCCCTGGGGTGCAGGGACCCTGCTCTGAAGGACAGCCCTGGGCACCCCTGGGTGCACGCCCGGCTTCACAGCCCTGCAGTCAACCCCGGGAAAAGGGACCTGTGATGCCCTGTCCCTCAGAGGGTGCCGCAGGGAAGCCCTGCTCTGCTGCGCATCCTTCTCCACGCGAAAGAAACCCTGAGAGCCACCCTGCCAGATCCTATCTGCCCTGGGATGTGCCAGCTCTAGGAGACCCCTCCAGGAAACTCGGGTACATTGCCCTGCAGCCAGAGACTTACTGGGTTATGAGCTGTGATGATTTCTTCCCCAGTGAGCTCTCAGCATCCTCCCGCTCCACACTGCCTGTAACCTCTCTCCTGCTCCTCGCCTCTCCTCTCCCTGCCTGCAGGCAGTGCTGCGCTTTGCAGGGGAGCTGCTCCTGGGCAGAGCCGTCTTTGTGCAGTGCCGCTCGTTTGCCACCAGCTCCCTCCGTCCCAGGAGCCCAGCTCAGCAGCAGAGGACCAGCCCAAGGCAGCTCTTTCTCTGACCCCTCTGGGCTCCCTCCACGTGTCCCTGGGGCTCCGGAGGAACCTACTGTGAAGGGAGGGGGTTGAAGTCTGCAGGGAAACGGGCGCAGGCGTAGGGTAGTGTAGGGCAACTTGGTAGGGACAGCCAAGGGACTTGGTGGGGCCCAGACCCACTCCCAACAGAACTGAGGGCCTTGTCCTCTCAGCTATGGCTGTTGTCTTTTCCAGTGAGGCCCAGGAGAGGACGTCGGTTCCTTACAACCCCAGGGTCTCGTTGCTTCCTCACCACCATGGAGCATGGGAGGTGTCCTAGAGCTGTGCTCCCCTCAGCATCGCGCACCCCCACATCATACTGCCCCCAGGAAGAGCCCTGAGCATCCCGTGAGAGAAGGGTTCCCGCTTTGCGGGGGACGAGGGTCAAGAGAAGGGTTCCCGCTTTGTAGGGGACGAGGGTCAAGAGAAGGATTCCCGCTTTGTAGGGGACGAGGGTCAAGAGAAGGGTTCCCGCTTTGCAGGGGATGAGGGTCAAGAGAAGGGTTCCTGCTTTGCAGGGGATGAGGGTCAAGAGAAGGGTTCCCGCTTTGCAGGGGATGAGGGTCGAGGCTTGGCCGTCTTGCTTGGCAAAACACATCGAAGGCTTTCAGAGCCACCTCCACATTTGATTTTCCACCTGTAACCGGTGCCGCCGACTTCCTGCTTCACCAGCCGCCAGGGGTGGGCAACCTGTCTGGTCCTTCCATCCATGGGCTCTTCAGTGATGGCCCTCGGTGAGGCCCGCTAACACCCTCAGAAACCTGGATGTTTGCTTTTGACTTTTACTTCTCTAGAGGCTTCTTCAAACTTCCAGTATCTGCAGTTCAGGAGCTTGGCACCAGAGGGCTCATTAACACGCACAACACCCTAACAAGCCAAGTCTCTGGGTGTAATTTCCCTTAATTCCTCAGTTCTTCTTTGGTTGATCAGAGAGATTTCGGGAGTGCAGCCAAAGTGAAAACTTTTCAATAGTAACTAAAACTAAGAAAGGCCTTCTCTGTTTTCCAGCTTTCTTCATTTTTGTACTTACAGATTAAGTGATGTCAGCAATCTCCACTTGAGATTGATCCTAAGCATCTCCTAATGGAGCCTGAATGTGTAGGGAAATCAGTAACCTTCATGTCAGACACTCCATGGGCAGTCTGTGTCCCTGCTCCCCAACCCCACCGTTTCTCTCATCAGCTACCTGGCTGAACCAGGCAATCCCCGCCAGATACATGAAGCTTTTTGGGAAAGCCTTGGCATCGGAGAGGAAAGAGAAGAGAAGAGAAGAGAAGAGAAGAGAAGAGAAGAGAAGAGAAGAGAAGAGAAGAGAAGAGAAGAGAAGAGAAGAGAAGAGAAGAGAAGAGAAGAGACAAGACTATTTCAGTTGGAAGGGACCTACAACGATCGTCTAGTCCAACTGCCTGACGGATTTAGGGCTGACCAAGTTAAAGCACGTTCTTAAGGGCATTGTCCAAATGCCTCTTATACTCTGACAGGCTTGGGGCAATGACTACCTCTCTAGGAAGCCTATTCCAGTGTTTGACCATTCTCTTGGTAAAGAAACGCTTCCTAATGTCCAGTCTAAACCTCCCCTGGTGCAGCTTTGAATCATTCCCACGCATCCTATCACCGGATACTAGGGAGAAGAGGTCAGCACCTCCCTCTCCACTTCCCCTCCTCTGGAAGCTGTAGAGAGCGATGACATCGCCCCTCAGCCTCCGTGTCTCCAAACTAGACAAGCCCAAAGTCCTTAGCCACTCCTCATAGGACATTCCTTCCAGCCCTTTCATCAGCTTTGTTGCCCTCCCGTGGACACACTCAAGGACCTTCACATCGTTCTTAAATTGTGGGGCCCAGCACTGCACAAAGTATTCAAAGTGAGGCCACACCAACGCTGAATACAGTGGGATAATCACCTCTTTTGACCGGCTGGTTATGCCGGGTTTGATGCCCCCCAGGATGGGGTTTGCCCTCTTGGCTGCCAGGGCACACTGCTGGCTCATACTGAGCCTGCTGTCGACCAGCACCCCCAGAGCCCTTTCTGCAGGGCTACTCTCCAGCCACCCCTCTCCCATAGCACTACAGGTCTGTATTTAGCCAATAAATAGAGTAACTGCTTTGAATTTCATTAGGCCATGTGGGGATGTTGATGAGACAACTGTCATTATAGTCAAAGGAGATCTAGAAAACCCAGCTGACGGTGAAGACAGAGTCAAGCTGAGATCTCCCTATGGTACATGACATGACTTGGTCAACTGAAAACCCGTGTAGGCTGCCCAGAAGACAAGAAACAGGGACAGGTTCAGCTGTCCTGCACATACCTCGGACAACCTCTGGCATCTCAAATGTCACCAGGTGT
Organism: Buteo buteo; assembly: GCF_964188355.1. Taxonomy (NCBI): domain Eukaryota; kingdom Metazoa; phylum Chordata; class Aves; order Accipitriformes; family Accipitridae; genus Buteo; species Buteo buteo. The sequence goes on along the minus strand of NC_134174.1, from coordinate 27,232,212 downwards.
TTTCATCTGAGCAGCTCACTCCTACCCTCCATTTCCATTAATTAGCATGGGAGCTGAAACAAGCAGCTCACACACAGGTGCACACCTGAATTAAGGAGAGGAATCCCACCTGCTGAGGGTTTGTGGCAGGCATGGGAGGGAGCAAAGTCCCCTTCTAGCCCCAGGACTACAAACCCAGAATGAGATGCCTTGATTGACTCAGCTGAATCGCTTCCCTCAGCTTGGACAAATGCGATCCCTGCCTGTCACTGTCTGGCTGTCCTGTCTTATAATGGGATGAGAAAGATTATTCTCACGCCCAGCCCTGTCTCTGACAGGAGACATCAGTGATTCCTTCAGCCTGGTTCACGGTAGGGCCCCAGGGACGCCCAGAGGGAGCCCAGAAGGAGCAGAGAAGGTGACGCCTTGGGCTGGTCCTCTGCTGCTGAGCTGGGCTCCTGGGACGGAGGGAGCTGGTGGCAAACGAGCAGCGCTGCACAAAGAGAGCTCTGCCCAGGAGCAGCTCCCCTGCAAAGCGCAGCAGGGCTGAGGGCACTGCCTGCAGGCAGCGAGGGGAGAGGAGCGAGGCAGGGAGAGGTTACAGGCAGTGTGGGGTAGGTGGATGCTGAGAAATCGTCACAGTCCTCCACGTGGTAAGTCTGTGCGTGCAGGGCAATGAAGCTGCTGCTCCTGGAGGGATCTCCTAAAGCTGTCCACAACCTATGGCCTCTGCCAGGAGGACTTTCACAGTTTCTCTAGTGTAGAGCAAGAGGATGTGGTGCAGAGCAGGGCTTCCCTGCGGCACCCTCTGAGGGAGAGGTCCCTTTTCCCGGGGTTGACTGCAGGGCTGTGAAGCCGGGCGTGCACCCAGGGGTGCCCAGGGCTGTCCTTCAGAGCAGGGTCCCCGCACCCCAGGGCTCTGCGTGCCGGGGCTCTGCTCCCCGCGGCTCTCTGGGGGGAAGCTGTGGGTGGAAGGAGCAACCCCCGGCAGGGCAGGTCTTTCTGCTGTCGGGAGGGTGCTGCGTGGGCCAGGGCTGCTCGGGGCTCCGCATCACCCCAGGACATTTCCTGGGGGACTTTTTGAGAGGAAAGTCAAAGCAGGGATTACTGTAAAGTTAAAGAGCTTTAAAGGGTCAGGGGTTTTTTTAGTTTCCTACGGTTGCGAGGTGGGGGGAGAGGAAGAAATGGAAAAGGAACTCCTAGGTTTGAAGAAGTCACTGACACTCCGGGACTGTAACTTTGAGTGATCAGTAGATCTGCCAGGAGCCTCCTGAAGTGCCTTCAGCCACTCCTCTGCCTATGGACAGCACCAGCATCAGCTTTGCTGGACCCATCAGGTTTGTTCTGACCTGCCCTTTTCCACCTGCAAGCATGAACATGTGCTCAGCCAGTGCCCTGCAAAAGGCAGGTTTCTTGGAGCAAAGACGAGTGCACAGAGGCTGGGATGGGAGCTCTGAGCCCTGACAGGGCAAAGGCATGGGACAGGGAAACATCTCCCCGGAGGAAAATCTCCAGGCAGCAGGGATACGATCAGAGAATGAGAGGAAACTAAAACCAGAAATGTTATGGGAGGGAGAATTCAGAAAAGTCCGTATCATCCCCTCCAATGCAGATCCCTTCCTCTGAGCAAGACCCTTGCCTCTCTCCCACCCAGCAAAGCCTCTGCCCTCGGGGCTGTGGGGTCCGAACCATGAACCGCTTCCTCTGCAGCCAGAGCTGCAGCAGAGCCGTGGCGCAGCTCTCCAGCATCTCGCCCATTTCCCTCTGAAGAGCACAGAGGCCGAGAGCAGCTGCCCACCAATGTTGATGTCACCCCTTGATGAGATACCATCGTTAGGGCACTTGGCTATCTCCTTGAGGGGTCCTTCCAAGCTGCGAGCTGCCCTCCAGGGTGCAAGTCTGCCCAATAACACCTTTGTGTTATCTGAAAGCCCCATGGAGAAGCGCAGAGATGCTACGACTGAAGAAATGCTGTTGGGTTGGTGAAATGAGCCACGTGTGTCCTTGGCTAGAGGTGGGGTGCTGAGACCTTGAGAAGAGGTGAGACATTTAATGGTCTGCAGTGGATCCCTCTGCTCTCAGCACTGCTTGGTGGCTTTTCAGAGAAGCATATGAGGGCGATGTCTCCCACCCCTACCATTCCCATGAACCCGCTGTTGCAGAGCAGGGCTGACTCCTGGGCACTCTGTCAGCAGAGGCTCTGCTCCTCACGGCGCACTCAGCCAGCAGCAACCAAAGCTCCAACCACGGAGGTGAAGGAAGGTCTCCTGGAAAAGGAAAAGGGGGCGGTGTGTAGCAGGGGGAGAATCCATGAGAAATTCCTTCCTTTTTGCTCAGAGAAGTCTTCTCTAACTTTCTCACTGCCTTTTCCCTCTTGAACAGTGCCCTGAAGCAGCAAATGCCCAACAGCAGCTCCATCACCCAGTTCCTCCTCCTGGCATTCGCAGACACGCGGGAGCTGCAGCTCTTGCACTTCTGGCTCTTCCTGGGCATCTACCTGGCTGCCCTCCTGGGGAACACCCTCACCATCACCGCCATAGCCTGTGACCAGCACCTCCACACCCCCATGTACTTCTTCCTCCTCAACCTCTCCCTCCTTGACCTGGGCTCCATCTCCACCACTGTCCCCAAATCCATGGCCAATGCCCTTTTGGATACCAGGGCCATTTCCTATGCAGGATGTTCTACCCAGGTCTTTCTGTTTGTCTTTGTGATGTCCTCAGAGTTTTATCTCCTCACCCTCATGGCCTACGACCGCTACGTTGCCATCTGCAAACCCCTGCACTACGGGACCCTCCTGGGCAGCAGAGCTTGTGCCCCCATGGCAGCAGCTGCCTGGGGCAGTGGGTTCCTCTATGCCGTGCTGCACACTGCCAATACATTTTCACTGCCGCTCTGCCAAGGCAATGCCGTGAACCAGTTCTTCTGTGAAATCCCCCAGATCCTCAAGCTCTCCTGCTCAGACTCCTCCCTCAGGGAAGTTGGGCTTCTTGGGGTTAGTGCTCTCGTATTTTGGGGCTGTTTTGTTTTCATTGTGCTGTCCTACGTGCAGATCTTCAGGGCTGTGCTGAGGATCCCCTCTGAGCAGGGACGCCACAAAGCCTTTTCCACGTGCCTGCCTCACCTGGCCGTGGTCTCTCTATTTCTCAGCACTGGCATGTTTGCCTACCTGAAGCCCCCCTCCATCTCTTCACCATCTTTGAATCTGGTCGTGGCGGTTCTGTACACGGCGGTGCCCCCAACAATGAACCCCCTCATCTACAGCATGAGGAACCAGGAGCTCAAAGACACGCTGAAGAAGCTGATTCAATCACTTGTCTTTCAGCAGCAATAACCTTTACAAGTCATTTCCAGTTCATCTCAGGAACTGTTCCTCCTCTGCTTTGGGGATTTGGTTTGTGATAATCCTGTTTGTCCAGGAATGTCTGCATCCACTCCACTTCTCCAGTGACATGAACCCAGTCTGTCCGACCCAGAGACCTTCGTACATGTCTCTGGCATGATGTTACAGCTGGTCTCCTGCGTCGCATCTCTGTAATAAAAGGCTCAGTGCCAGTGTCTGGAGGTTGGGCTCTTCTTCCAAAGCTGAAGTCAAAAACAGGCTGAAGAGATTGCCCCTACATGGTGTGGTGCTTGGGTTCTCCATGGGCTCTGGGGAGGAGGGCAAGGAGCGATGTGTTGGGGAAGGAGGCCTGGGCTGTGTGACCAGTGCCCGTGGAGATGGTGAATGATCAGAAGGGATCTCCCTGGGACTGTCTCCCCATGGTTTTCGGGCACCACAGCCCTCTCAGTCTGCAGGGCAGCAGCACCACCTCAGGGCTCTGCGGGGAGCACAAGGAGGGGGCAGGAGTGGACGGCCAGGCCAGCACGGACACGCTCCCATGGGGAAAGGCTCTCTGGGACAGGGGTGTCCCTGGGGAAGAGCAGAGGAGCAACTCTGTGCTTCCAGGGGGAATAAATGACCAGGAGAAACCTACTTCTGCATGCACCAGCTTGGGGCAGGCTGCTCTTTCGCCGGCAAGATGAGAAGAGCCAAGAAGGGACTGGGCCGGGCTGGAAAGTTGGGAGAGGACAACACCAACGTTAGCTGAGCTGTGTGACCATGCAGGGTGAGGATTCACACCAGGGGGTTGTGGTGCACAGCCAGGGCTCGTGGATGGGAGCCGAGACACGCAGGCACAGGAGAGACTGGGCTGGGCTGGAACAATATTTGCAGCTCCGTTGCTTGGCCATCCAAGGGACAGGGTGATGACGGGGCCACAAAGCAGCATCCAGAGGGTGACAGCAAAGACAGGTACAAACAAGGAATTCGTGTGCATTGCCTTCGTTGTGCAGGTATGACTTTGGCACAGGCAAAGCTTACCTGCAGTTGGTTGCAAGGAAAGTCGAGAGGAAAACAGCGAGCTTTGATCGCTCGTTGGAGACCAAGGCTGAACAAGAAAAATGCAGGGCTGCTGCTGAATGGGGACGGTGATTTAGTAACAGCAGACGCAGATGAGGCTGAGGGACTCAATGCCTTCTTTGCCTTCATCTTTACTGAAAAGCTCGCCGGGACCCTACCCTGTGTTAGGGAGAGGGTTCAAGGAGGAGGAGAGCATGTATTGGCAGGAACCTCGTGAAACCCCACAAGGACAAATGCCGGTTTCTGCCCCTGCAATGCACTCACCCTGGCAATGGCACAGGCTGGGAGCATCCTGGCAGGGGAGCAGCTCTGTGGAGAAGGTCTTGGTGGTCAGCGATCTGGACAGGAGGCAGCTGTGTTCCCCGAAGCAAGGCAGGCCAACAGCGTCCTCGGCTGTATGACCAGGAACATGGCCAGGAGATCGAGGGGAGGGATTATCCAGGTTACTGCATCCATATTTCAGATCCTCAATACGGGAAAGACGTTGGCAAGCTGGAGCGGGTTCAGTGAATGGCCCCCAGGTGGGGGGGCCTGTGAGCAGACGCCAAGTGGCCAAGAGGCCAAGGGAGGCTGAGGGAGACCTCATCACAGCCTGCCTCACCTGTGAGGAGGTCACAGAGAATAAAGAGCCAGGCTCTTCGTGATGGTGCATTGTGGGAGGACAAAAACAATGGGTGGAAGGTGGAAGAGGAGAGGTTCAGCCTAGACATAAGGAAAAAAATTTTCACCATCAGCTCAATCAGCTGTTGGGACAGGTCAGCCAGATAGGCCGTGCAGTCTCTGTCCTGGGAGGTTTTTGAAATCCAGCTGGTTCAAGCTCAGGCTGAAACACCTGAGGGCTTTTAATAAAATGGCAATGTTTTCCCACTGTGCCAGAAAGGGGATTTCCGGGAAGCGCGTTAATCATGGGAGAAGAAATATTGATCTCCTTCTGCACTTGCGTTACCACTACTCTATTACACTGTGTGTTTGATCTCCCTCACCTTTCAGGTGTTCCCACCTCTCCTGGTCAAATGACCATCTCTAAAGGCATCTTTTCAGCAGACTATATGGATGCACACCCTTGTATCTCTCCAGATTTCCCTCTCCCCTTGCTCTTTGATCATTCAGATACCTCCAAACTATCTGGTTGCTGCTTTGAGCTTCAGGGAGTTAGAAACTTGCTCCATCTCTGAGAAGCTGAATCAACTCTTGAGTCAACTCCTTAAGTATGTTTGTATCTATCCTTTCCTAGCTCTTGCACTTGCAGCCTGGAGTTGGCCTACAGTTGAGGAGAGTGTTTTAAAGCTTATTAAATTGCATCATGTGTAACTTTTGGGTTTTGGCAATGAGGAGAAGTCCTCCCGTGCCTGTGTGCAGCCAGTTCTCTGAGGAAAGCAGGTGGGAGTTGGTGCCGAGGAGCTGTAACATCCAGCTGCAGACTTCGGTGAAGAGGTCCGATGCAAGGACAAGTGATGCGAAGCCCAGAGGTCCAAACAGAAAAACGCTGGGGTTGGGGAGGTGATGAGCAAGGCTGTCCATAAAGTGTCTGGCCTCAAGGGATTGCTTTTCCTACCTGCCCATAGCTGCTTAGGCGACCCTCTGGATCAATATCAATTGGAGAATGCTGCCATCACTTCTTCTGTAAACAAAGAAAACCAACAAAAAATTACCTTTAAAAGTAAAAAGCCTTTTATCTTAAAAGCTCCTTGAACTCTTCCTCTTTAACTACCATCCTGAAACCTCTCCAATTAGCTGTACAAGTCTTGAAGACTTGAAGAAAACTATGGGAAGAGACAAGGCACCTGAGGGATTCTGCCTTGTAATGAGCCCCATGATGGTTTTGGTGCTGAGTCCATGGATCTGCAATGCTGAGAGGAGATTGCACAAGCTGCTCAAGGAGCAAAGTCAGAAGAAAGTGCTGAAGTTTCTTGGAGTATTAATGAGCCCCACTGAGGGCCATTACCAACACAGCCTCCCCATGGACTCGTTAGAGCAGGAAACTGGATGCAGTGATGGCAGGCAGGCAAAGGCAAAGTGCCGGTGGCTCTGATGCTGAGTAAAGCCTTGGTGTGTTTTATCAAGCCAAATGCCAAGCCCTGACCCCAGCCCCTCAGAAGAGAGATCCTGTCCATCACGCATGGCTCAGGGCTCTTCATGGGCTGCGAGGGGGTGTGATGCCAAGTGAAGGACAACAGTACGACACCTCCCAGCCTGCCCGGGGAGGTGCAAGGAGGCAACGTAACCTCAGCGCCATGAGGACAATGGGTCTCCTCTTAGGCCTTGGTGGCAGAGATATCAGCCATGCTGAGGGGACAAAGACCTCAGCTCTGTCAGGGCCTGTCAGCGTTGCAGGCACCCTTGGCCATCTCCACCATAGGCTGCCATACACTGTCCCATGTGCCTCTTTCCCTGCAGGCTGTAGACATCTGGCACACTTCCCCACCTTGTTCTCCCCCCAGCATGTCCCTACCTTTACTGACACCTCTCCATCCTCACTGGCTGTCCCTCCAAACACAAAATCATGGGCTAACCCAGACTCCCTCCGAGTGACCTGTTGCATCAAAGCGCTACCCTTCAAGTGACGTTTCTTCCTCCTCATGTCCATCTGGCCATCCAAACCTGCCGTTACTTGTGGTTTTCCTTTCTCGTGCTGTCTCCCGTTACCAAATATCACGCACTCAACTCTGAAACTAACCGTCAAGCTTTCTCAAGTTACTGCTGTACTTGCCTGAGCCTCCACTTCACCAGGCCAATGAAGCCCCCACGTCTCAGCCTTTCCACACACGGTCCCTAATCCCATCTTGGCAGACCTCCTATGGGCCCACTCCAGTTCCTCCCCGCTCCTCCAGAACAGGGACCCCCACACTGGGACACACTATTCCAGATGTGGCCACACCAGTGCTCAGTCGGGGGCAGGGAGGGGGGTGACAACTCCCCTTGCCTGGGTGGCTACGCTCCTCCCAGTGCAGACCAGTATGCACATGGCCATACTCATGTTTACACCACTGCCCTGTATGGCATCCCTCATAATGCCCAGGCCCGTCTCCGCAAGGTTGCTCCTCACCCACTTCAGGTCCAACCCTGCCTTCATGTACGGGCTTGTTTTACCCCCTAATGTAGTGTCGTGGTTTAAGCCCAGCCAGCAACTAGGCACGACGCAGCCGCTCGCTCACCTCCCCCCACTCAGCGGGATCGGGGAGAGAATTGGGAAGAAAAAGTAAAACTCGTGGGTTGAGATAAGAACGGTTTAATAGGACAGAAAGGAAGAAAATAATAATGATAATAATAACAATAATAAAATGATAATGATAATAATAATAATAGAATTGGAATATACTAAACAAGTGATGCACAATGCAATTGCTCACCACTCGCCAACCGATGCCCAGTTAGTTCCCGAGCAGCGATCCACCCCCCCCAGCCAACTCCTCCCAGTTTATATGCTAGGCATGATGTTACATGGTATGGAATATTCCTTTGGCCAGTTGGGTCAGCTGCCCTGGCTGTGTCCCCTCCGGCCTTCTTGCTGCCTGGGCATGAGAAGCTGGAAAATCCTTGACCTTAGACTAAACACTACTTATCAACAAGTGAAAACATCAGTGTGTTATCAACGTTCTTCTCATACTGAACCCAAAACATAACACTATACCAGCTACTAGAAAGAAAATCTAGTGTATTATCAACATTCTTCTCATACTGAACCCAAAACATAGCACTATACCAGCTACTAGAAAGAAAATCCATCCCAGCCAAAACCAGGACACTGATACATCAGCAAAGAGGGTAAACAGTAGGTGGTGGTATAAAGCCACCACATTAGAAATAAGTAATAGAAGAAGGTGAAGGTAGTGCACAAGTAGGAGAATTAAGGGCAGTTGTTGTAGCAGCACAAAACGCAGCAAAAGTTATCTATGTCGACTCCTGTGCCAGGTGACACACAAGGGCTCTGTCAATGGGAAGCCCCAAACTGGGAATTTAGTAGATCCCCAGTTTGGATAACCGAAGACTGGCAATTACTGTTAGATACAGGGAGACAAGTGCCATTTAAACTAGGGTGGGTAAAAGCCCATGTAAACAATGATCAACCAGCCACAAAACGGAACCAAAAAGTGGATGAGTTAGCCAGAATTAGGGGAATAAAAACAGGAGGTACGCCAGATCCTGAATGGTACCGACTGGGAGAATGGCTGCATCGGAAATTAGGCCACACAGGCCGAGAATCACTTTATTTTGCAGCCCAAAGCCAAGGTTGGCCTCTAAATAGGAAAATATGTGAAACCATCTGTGCTGGTTTTGACTGGGGTAGAATTAATTGTCTTCACAGTAGCTAGTACGAGACTATGTTTTGGATTTGGGCTGAAAACAGTCTTGATAATGCCAAGATGTTTTCGTTATTGCTGAGCAGTGCTTACACAGAGCCAAGACCTTTTCTGCTTCTCGTACCACCCCACCAGCGAGTAGGCTGGGGGTGCACAAAAAGTTAGGATGAGACACAGCCGGGACAGCTGACCCCAACTGACCAAAGAGATATTCCAGACCATATGATGTCGTGCTTAGCATATAAATCTTGGGGGGAGATGTTTGGAGTGATGGCGTTTGTCTTCCCAAGTCACCATTACATGTGATAGAGCCCTGCTTTCCTGGAGATGGCTGAACACCTGCCTGCCCATGGGAAGTGCTGAATGAATTCCTTGTCTTGCTTTGCTTGTGTGCACAACTTCTGCTTTACCTATTAAACTGTCTTCATCTCAGCCCATGATCTTTCTCACTTTTACCCTTCCAATTCTCTCCCTCATCCCACCGGGGAGGAGGGAGCAAGCGGCTGCATCGTGCTTAGTTACTGGCTGGGGTTAAACCGCAACACCATCCTTACAGAATTCTCCCAATGTAAATTGAAATTGCAAACGGATCACCCTTCTAAAACACCACCCCTACACATTAATAAAGGAAAAACCCTATGGTCAACATGTCAAATTGATTACATTGGACCCTTTAAACCCTCCTCGGGATATGGGTACATTCTCACAGGAGTAGAGGTCACCTCAGGCCTAATTATGGCAACTAAATGTCAGAATGTTAATGGTCAGAGCACCATTAGAGGATTATCCTCTTGGTTTTCAGGCCTACCAACCCCTGATGTCATCCAAAGTGACAATGGCTCACATTTTTCCAGCAAGGAAGTGCAGGAATGGGCAAAGCAGGAAGAAATTTAATGGGTATTCCTTACCCTCTACTACCCTCAATCAAAGGGGATAGTAGAAAGAGCAAGTAAATGGACTATTAAAAAGAAGCCTTAAACCACATGAGCCCCACTGGTGCAGTCATATGTTTGAGCTACGGCCTAGTCGTGGTGATACTGCTCAGTTTAGGGCTAAACATGATGAGTTGACCTTTAAGGAGGACCAGTACTGGACAGCTTCACTATGCAAGCCTGATTACTTTGTATAAACAATGCGTGCTTTGCTGCCGACTATGCCCTTGAAGAAGGAACTAAAGACTGATAAAAGGAAACATCCTGCTCCAGAAGGCACCGAAGGCTGGATGATTGCCAAAGAAGCATGAACTAAGGGAAAGGGAAAGGCGGCAGGGGGAGATCATGACCACCAACTCAATTCAAGGCTGGAAGAACTTGCACCCCATGACTGCAAGGAGCATGTGTGCTAATTTACATAGCAAGTGAGGTTAATTTAAATATAACCGGGCAATACTAGATGAGATGGTGACTACTAACCAATGAACGTGAATTTAGGCAGGTTTTTACTAATCATGTAACAGAATAAATACCTTTTCTTTGGTGTGGTGTGCTAGCTTTGTGGAGTTACGACCTGGCACCTATCTCTGCGCAGACATGAAATAAATATCTCGGCTCTGTGTGTAGGATTGGCTTATTGCACACTGGGTACTGAACCCCACTTGTGGGACAACACTGGGATACCTGATTGCCTAAAGTGATTCACCAATTAAAGAATGGATACAGTCTAACAGGGAGCCCAGTGACTCGTGCATTCTTTCCATCAACATCTCACGGAGCACCCCATCAGATGAAAAGATACACCCCACTGCCCTTCAAGCACAGCAACCTGTTATGGTAGACTTACCACAAATTGGCACTGTTCCACTGACACCAACAAAACCCCACAGCCCTCCGGCCTAGGAAGCAGAAGACAACAATGGAGCTAAACATGGTATTGGCACCAGGTGGATACATCCTAGCCACTAACTAGAAGGGGAAACCAGTCCAGAAAAACCCCACCAAGACTTGTGTTGTTTTCTCTTTCCAGGAACGATACCGGGAATGATACCACACAGCACGCCTCCCCTGGAGATTGGGTCAACCATCGGAGGATTGCTTATCCTTCTCGCAGGAGCAAGCATCGCCAGCATGGACCAAATTCAGCTTGTATGTCAACAAGCTCGACACATGGGGTGGAGACCCTCACCTCCTTTATTTGTGCTAATCAATATGGTAACTGTAATATACTCTGCACCATACATGTTTCCATTTGACCCGAATACAGGAATATTGGGAAAAGCCAGCACAAAATCTTACAATGGCAATCACTGGTAATCACATAATGGTAAAAGCAAATAAAAGTTACCTTATTTCTGCTACACCAGGTGACAGATCTCTATTGAATGCAACGTAACAAATTATTTAAAGGGAAATACCTATGTGGTCATCAAAAGGACAAATCAAGCTTGATCAAAAAGCAGAACAAACCACTTCTCACGCCCCTATTGTATGGTTAGCTTCTTTGTTAGTGACACAACTGTGGAAGCAGTATCCCTGTGGGCAGATACAGGAAAAAATAATGGAAATGGACTATCCTTAAAGATCATGCTAACACCTATTCCCAGACCTCACACTACTCCAACAGCTACCCCTACGGACTATCAATCTACTCCCACAACCGACCAAACTACATACCCACTGACTTCTAAAGGTGGACCCTATGCCATCAAATATACAGGCCAGCAACAAGTGCTATTTAATCCACCAGGGTCCCTCAGACAAGTGGAACTATCAGTGCGGGTTAATATCTCTGCAATTAAACATACCTGCTCACCATTCCTCAATACATCTTATACAGGCTGGTTAGCATGGTTGAATGGGGGAACCCTCACCTCCCCAAAATCATCAAGGAGAGATGTGACTGGCATCCCTCGGACAGGACAAGGAGTATTAAGCACCACAGACGCTGAATTTTTAGCAAACAAAGTAAGCTTGGCAACAAGTGATTTGCATAAACCAGAACACCCATTACGATCTTTGACGGCACTGGGAACTAGTCAATGGCTTTTAGCTGATACGTTGCCTAAGTGGGAAAGAATTAATGAGAAAGACCACCAACTAATTGTAGATGCATTTGGCGTTGCCCAGAATAATGTGTCTCCAGCTCTTAGCTGCACCCAAGCTCAGTTACAGGTGCAAACTACCGTAGCAGCAATTACAAGGGAAGGCGATGAGGACACCTTGCCCACTGAGATTCAAAAGGTAATTTGGGATAATGCAACCCAATGTGAAAAGGATTTCCAATCTTGCTGGTATTTGGTTAATTTCATTTATGATCCCACCAACAGTAAAGCCACAGCTTTTGTTTTAGCAATACACAATGCTTCGCTGTGGACCATATACACAATCATTGCGCTGGGATGAAATCACCATGGAACTGTACTCTATCCGTTAGAACACAGAGTATGGGCCCAACAAAACGGGAACAAATGGCAAACCATTGATGTTGATGCATGTGTTGTATGGGAACAACAGGGATTTATCTGTGAAAGTAATACCATTAGGACCCAAGACATTTGTCTTGACACTGAACAAAATATTCGTCATTTTGAAATACATCCTGATGAAACCCCTGAAACCGTACTCATGTATGTTGGAAACGGATGTGCTTGTATGAGAACCCTTTGTGATTCCATATTTATAGACAACACCACTGTAGGCATATGCAATCACTCAAATACCTGTATTTGTAGTTTTACTGAAATTATGGAATATAACTTTAACTACCCAGCTCCTGTCACATCCCACCAATTGCTGCCATCTAACTACACATTGTATCAAGATTTATTGCCTACCCCCATTGGAATGAATCTCACATTGGTAAGAAAGCTGTTGCAGCATGATGACCCGTGTCAATTGCTAAAACGAATTTGGAACAATGGACAGAGAACCCTGACTATCATCCATCATAATGCAAAGAGGATACACTGCATCCTAGAAAAAGTGAGGAAAGACAGAGAACATCACTGGTGGGAAACCCTCCTTGGATGGTCACCAACAGCAACTGGACCTTTGAATTTCATTTTACATCCAGTTAGAATTGCAGAATCAGCATCACTGAGGTTGGAAAAGACCCTAAGATTGTCACATTCAACCATTACCGTAAAACTGCAAAGTCCACCACTAAGCCATGTCCCCACATGCCACCTCTACACGTCTTCTAAATACCTCCAGGGACGGTGACTCAACCCCTTCCCTGGGCAGGGTTTTCCAGTGCTTGACACACTTCCAGTGAATAAATTTTTCTTACTATCCAGTCTAAACCTCCCCTGGTGCAACTTGAGGCTATTTCCTCTCACCTTATCACTTTTCACTTGGAAGAAGAGACCAACCCCCACCTCCTTTCAGGTGGTTGTAGAGAGCGATAAGGTCTCCCTTCAACCTCCTCTTCTTCAGACTATAAAAACCCAGTTCCCTCAGCCACTCCTCATAAGACTTGTTCTCTAGACCCTTCACCAGCTTTGTTGCTCTTCTTTGGATGCTTAGGTTTGACTTTATTGTGTTTATTGCTTATAATCATTCTGTATATCAAAGTTCAGTGAAATACGAAACAAATTATGTCAATCCAACATGCAAAGCATATGCAATCAACTGATTCTGTATGTGAAATGGTATATAATTAGCATTAATTGTGACACTTAAGCTAAGCAATTTACTGAATAATTGTACCCTTACCACTGACCTGCAATATGCCACATATTTATGACATAAGGGCAAGAGGTAACCCTACTACCACTCTATCAATTGATGAAGTGGATTGACTGTAGTCACAGGGTGGAGTGTGACGGATGCAACTCGACTCAATGTGCGCTTGCAGTCCAGAAAGCAAATCGCATCCTGGGCTGCCTCAAAAGCAGCGTGACCAGCAGGTTGAGGGAGGGGATTCTCCCCCTCTGCTCCACTCTCATGAGACCCCAGTTGGAGTACTGCATTCAGCTCTGGGGCCCCCAACATGCTGCTAGGATCTCTTTTTCAGTCGGGGGGGTAGTAGGCTCCTGATCCTCAATACCCCTGGCTCCAAAACACTAATGGTCGGCCTCAGGTTTCTCCTGGTGTTTTCTGCCAGAGGTTCCAGGTGAGACCACGCTCCCCAGCTGCAGTGTGGAGCACATTTTGTACATCTGGTCCTGTCCGGACAGGCCCAAGAGCTACTGCACGAGCTATTTCCTTTCTGATAAGCTCAAAGGCTTGTTGTTGCTCAAGGCCCCACTCAAAATAGTTCTCCTTTCAGGTTACTCGATAGAGAGGGCTCACAAGCTGACTATAACCTGGAATATGCATTCTCCAGAACCCCACAAGGCCTAGGAAAGCTTGTGTTTCCTTCTTGTTAGCTGGTGGAGACATCATTGCTATCTTGTTGACCACATCCATACGCACTTGATGGCGCCCATCCTGCCATTTTATTCCTAAGAACTGAATCTTCTGCACAGGTCCCTTGACCTTGCTTTCCTTTATGGCGAAATGAGCTTTCAGAAGAATCTGTATTACTGTTTTTCCCTTCTCAAACATCTCTTCTGCCTTGTTGCCCCACACGATGATGGCATCTATGTATTATAGATGTTCAGGGGCATCACCCTGTTCCAGTGCAGTTTGGATTAGTCCATGACAAATGGTAGGGCTGTGCTTCCACCCCTGGGGCAGTGAATTCCAGGTGTATTGGACACCTCTCCACATGAAAGCAAAATGTGGCCTGCACTCTGCTGCCAAAGGAATTGAGAAAAATGCATTGGCAATGTCAATTGTAACATACCACGTGGCTGCCTTTGATGCCAGTTCATATTGGAGCTCTACCCTGTCTGGTACAGCAGCACTCAGTGGTGGTGTCACTTTGTTCAGGCCACGATAGTCTACTGTTAACCTCCACCCTTCATCAGACTTCTGCACCGACCGTATGGGACTATTAAAAGGTGAGTGAGTCTTGCTGATGACTCCTTGGCTCTCCAGTTGATGAATCAACTCATGGACGGGAGCCAGGGAGTCAGTTTGTGCAATATTGCCGCTGGCGCACCGTCCTGGTAGCGATTGGCACCTGCCGTTCTTCAACTCGCAGCAATTCCACAATGAAGGGAACTTCCGAGAGGCCGGGCAGGGTAGATAGCTGTTTGATCTTCTCTGTGTTTACAGTGGCTACACCAAAAGCCCATCGGTACCCCTTTGGGTCCTTGAAGTACCCTCTCTTGAGGTAGTCTATGCCAAGGATACAGGGGGCCTCTGGGCCGGTCACGATGGGGTGCTTTTCCCACTTGTCCCCTGTTAAGCTCACTTCAGCCTCCAACATAGCCAATTCTTGGCATCACCCTGTCACTCCCGAGATCCAGATGGGTTCTGTGCCCCTGGACCCTGATGGCACCAGGGTACACTGTGCACCAGTGTCTACCAAAGCCTTACACTTCGGTGGGTCTGACGTGCCAGGCCATTGAATCCACACAGTCCGGTATATCCAGTCATCCCTTTCCTCCTCCTGGCCGAAGGCAAGGATCATCTATTGCTGTTCCTCGTCAGAGTATTCACTGTCTGACCCTTGTGGTGCCAGACCAGAAATCCCCTCACCAGAATCAAGGGAGGTGGTTTCAGTTCTTCTATGCCTGGAAGATCGCTGATTGCTTTCTTGGGTCTCTACAGCAACTACGCTGACAGCCTTCTCTCGGGTGACCTCTTCTTAACAGCTGTCTTCCCTCTCAGTTCACGTACACAGGCTTCCAGCTTAAAGGTGGGTTCACCATCCCACTTCTTCATGTCCTCCCCTTGGTCACGCAGGAAGAATGAGAGTGCACCATGCAGCATACACCGCGGGCTCCCTTTCCCTCTGACCAGGGTGGGAGAGGACTGATTTCTTGGGGTGTCCCTAACAGCTAAGGCACTGTCCTGTAGGGATGAGGAGATATGGAGATTTTCTTCAAAGTTTTGGAGCCAAGACAACACTTCCTCCACTGTTGGTGTATCCATACCTGGGCAATACATTGCTGCCAAGCTGTTAGAATATGACGCTGGGGCACCTTGAATCACCTTCCTCCGCATGGCCCATGTGCACAGGACATCCTCTGGATCTTTGGAGACCTCATCATCATCTAGATCACTGTAGATGACTTTCAGCCCTGCTAACTCTCTCAGGTACTGGATGCCTTCCTCTGCAGTAGTCCACTTTCCTGAGGAGTTCACAAGATCTTCCTTGAATGGATATCTTGCCCCCACACTTTAGAGGAGCTGTCTCTAGAGACTGCAAATTGCTGCCTCTTCCCCAATTCCTGTCTCAATTCCCCAGTTTCTAGCAAGGGATCCCAGCTGTTGGGCTTTCTTACCTTCCAGTTGCTGACTGTCAGCATCCCAGCATCGGAGCAGCCAGGCAGCAATCCGTTCACCTGGCTGGCAGCTGTAATTTTTTTGCATGTCTCCAAGTTCTGAGGAGGTCACGGACCGGGTAGTTTCCGCTCCCTGGCTGAATTCTTTATCGAAGGACTGGCTTCTTGATCCAACCTTTCCTCATCTTCCTCTTCCCCTACTAATTGATGATATGGACCCATTGATCTCCTCGTCCACTGTTTCTTTTTCACTACTGGGGCAATTACTATAGTTGTTGTTGTTTGGGTCCCTATCTCAAGCATGGTGTCCTCAGATGCAGTTTGGGTCCCTGCATCAACCACAGTCCTCTGAGTACTGAACTGTGGCTCGATAGGCACAGGCCAGGCCCCAGTAGAGTGCGAGAAGCTGCTGGTTTTCACTGGGGTAGGCAAGGCACCCCTCTATCAGGTGGCACGTCAGTTTGTCAGGGTTGCTTGACTGTTCGGGTGTAAAGTCCCAGGTTATGAGAGATGATAACCATCCTAGGAATCTGCCCAACTCCTTCTATACACCCTGCCACCCAGGGACCAGCTGCTTGAGGGCACATTTCAGTATTGCCTCACCCAAAAGTTGTCTTCTCTTATACCAGGATGAGACCAGATTCCACAAACGCCATAATATGCGACCAGTATTAATTAGTAGTATTGAACAGCTCACGTAAGGGTGAACGAGGACCTCGGGAGCCTGCACAGTAAAACCATTCACATCAATGCCAGGTAGGGAGAGGGAGATGTATTCCCTCATCTCCTTCACAAGATAGCTCCCCCAGCACAGCAAGGCCACCAGTGCCAGGGTAAAACACATAGCCATTGTTTGTATTAGCACGTTCTCACGTTCCTTCATCCTCCCCGCAAAACAGCTCCCCCGGCCCAGCAAGGACATTAATTCCAGGGCAAAGCATATAGCCATTATTTGTATTACCATGTTCCCAAGCTCAGCAAAATAGAGATAAGCAAAGCAGCCAACAAACTCCCTGACCGGCATAGGAGCTTGCCGCTTAAAAACTACTATAGCTATAGCACGCTTAATGCAAAACTGCCGTTGTCGTATCCTGCCCATGACGCCCAAAAGGACTGTGGTAGGTTGACCCTGGCTGGATGCCAGGTGCCCACCAAAGCTGCTCTATCCCGCCCCCTCCTCAGCTGGACAGAGGAGAGAAAATATAATGAAAGGCTCGTGGGTGGAGATAAGGACAGTTTAATCAAGCAAAAGCAAAGGTCGCCTGCAAAAGCAAAGGAAAACAAAAGATTTTTTTCTCTATATCCCATCAGCAGGCGATGTCTGGCCACTTCCCAGGAAGCAGGGCTTCAGTACTCATAGCGGTTGCTCCGGAATACAAATGTAAAATAACGAATGCCCCCCCTCTTCCATCTCCCTTTACTGAGCTTTTACAGATGAGCTGACCACATGGTATGGAATATCTGTTTGGTCAGTTTACGTGAGCTGTCCTGGCTATGTCCCCTGCCAAGGTCTTGCCCAGCCCCAGCCTGCCATTGAGGGGGGGCAAAAAACGTTGGAGAGACAGCCTTGATGCTGTGCCAGCACTGCTCAGCAGTAGCCAAAACACTGGTGTGTTATCAACACCTTTCTAGCTACTGATGCACAGCACTAGGAGGGCTGCTGTGGGGAGAATTACCTCCATCTCAGCCAGACCCAATACAGCCACGAAGATGATCAGGAGGCTGGAGCACCTCTCCTATGAGGATAGGCTGGGACAGTTGGGGTTGTTCAGCCTGGAGAAGGCTCTGGGAGACCTTATAGAGGCCTTCCAGTACTTCAAGGGGGCCTACAGGAAAGATGGGGAGGGACTCTTTATCAGGGAGTTTAGTGATAGGATATGGGGTAATGGTTTTAAACTGAAAGAGGGTAGATTTAGTTTAGATATTAGGAAAAAAATCTTTGCTATGAGATCGGTGAGACACTGGAACAGGTTGCCCAGAGGGGTTGTGGATGCCCCCTCCCTGGAAGTGTTCAAGGCCAGGCTGGATGGGGCTTTGAGCAACCTGGTCTAGTGGAAGGTGTCCCTGCCCATGGAATGAGATGATCTTTAAGGTCCCTTCCAACTTAAACCATTCTATGATTCTGTGACTCCTTGACCAAACTAGTGGTAGTTTTGTTCAGGCTCCGATGGAGGTAAAGGTCTAAGCCATAACCGGGCCAAGAACTTTTTTAGCTCCAATCTGTTCTCTGAAACCCCCCAAAGAAATAGTGACGCAGTGAGTATCGATACATATGAGCTTGGAACACCGATCATGCAATTAACACATGAACAGCGAGCGGCTTTGCCAAGACTCATTTATCAAGGAACAAAGAAAATTGTGGGTACAAGGAGTCTCATGCATACTTTTTCCATCGCATGTAATTTGACTACAAGACAGCCACTTTATTCATAGAATTATAGAATCATTTAGGTTGGAAAAGACCCTTAAGATCATCAAGTCCAACCATAAACCTAACACTACCAACTCCACCACTAACCGTGTCCCCAGGCGCCACGTCTACGCGTCTTTTAAGTACCTCCGGGGATGGTGACTCAACCCCTTCCCTGAGCAGCCTGTTCCAGTGCCCAACAACCCTTTGGGTGAAGGAATTGTTCCCAATATCCCACCTAAACCTCCCAGGGTGCAACTTGAGGCCGTTTCCTCTCGTCCTGTCACCTGGGAGAACAGCCCGACCCCCACCTCACCACAACCTCCTTTCAGATAGTTGTAGGGAGCGAGGAGGTCTCCCCTTGGTCTCCTTTTCTCCAGGCTAAACCACCCCAGTTCCCTTAGCCCCTTCTCTTGTTCTCCAGACCCTTCACGAGCTTCATTGCTCTTCTCTGGACACGCTCTAGCACCTCAATGTCTTTCTTGTAGTGAGGGGCCCAAAACCGAACACGGTATTCAAGATGAGGCCTCACCAGTGCCGAGTGCAGGGGGACAATCCCTTCCCCAGTCCTGCTGGCCACACCATTTCTGATACAAGCCAGGATGCTGTTGGCCTTCTTGGCCACCTGGGCACGCTGCCGGCTCGTATTTAGGCAGCTGTTGACCAACACCCCCAGGTCCTTTTCTGCTGGGCAGCTTTCCAGCCACTCTTCCCCAAGCCTGTGGCGTTGTGTGGGGTTGTTGTGACTCAAGTGCAGGACCCGGTACGACAGCCTGAGTGAGCCACCCTTGAGCTCTCCCTGCGGAGCAGCTGGCTGTGTGGCAGTGCTCTCCCCTTGAGCTGGGACGCCTCTCAAGGTTGCTCCTCGAGGCAGAGACCTCTCACCAGCTGCAGATCTTTGGTAAGTGACCGATGTTGTGTATAATCTTGTATTACAGTGCACTAAGGTTTCATATTGGTAACTTTGATTTTGTCTTGGTAGTTCTGAATCATCGTTACATTCTTTTTGCAGTAGGTAATAGAGTGAACCTTGCCATTGAACTTTGATAAGTTGCGCTTTTACAACACCATATTTCAATAAAACCCACTTTTGCTGATACCTTTGGTGGTGATTCTTTAAGCGGTCTAAATCGCCCACCCACGACAAATTGGTGTGGTGGTTGGGATTCTAAATCTTATCTGATCAGGGCCACCAAGACGGTCAGGGGACTGATGCTTATAAAGCAGAAGAAGAGGCTGAGTGAAGTGGGTTTTCTCAGTCTTAGAAGGCAAAAGGCAGACCTCAATGCCATCTTCACTTAGTGGAAGGGGCAGAGAGGCGGCACGTGGAGCAGCATGGATGTAGACAGAGGCAGAGAGCCTTTACACTTCTCCATGTGATTTGGAGCAAACTTTGCTGTCTCAGTGAGCTTCATCTCACCTGCCTCAAACCACCAGAGCACCACTGGCCCACCTCTGCTGCCTTTCCGGATATTGGAGGTGCTTATGCTCGGGAAGAAGTCAAACAAGGCTGAGAGGAACCATGTTCATTTGCCTACGCTGGGGCGAAGCAGGACCTTGTGCCTCTCCTTTGCAGAAGCAAGGAATCCTAACCAGGAGGACATATCAGTAGATCAGCTCACCAGAGGTCCCCCCAAAACAGGCCTCTTTTTGCCTCAGGGAGGCATTTTGGTGCCCTCTCATTTCAGAAGGCAGAGCCTGAAGACACCTCAAGTCATACCACATCCCAGATCTCCGTGGTTTGGAGGAAATTCCTGCCTGCTGGCCCCAGGGGCGAGGGTGTGTGGAGGAGAGCACTGCTAATGCAGGTCAACAGTTGGCTGAAGAAATGATGTTGGCAAGGGGGTTTGGGGCTCTACGACCATGGGACCCGGTATGCAGATCAGCGTCTGCCTGGGAGAGACAGGATCCACCCCACCAAAGGGGCAGAGGAATCTTTGCTGATTGAATGGCTGACCTCGTAAGGGGGGCTTTAAACTAAGGATGAGAGGGAGGGAGTATCCAGCAGTGCTGTGAGGGAGTGACAGACAGGGTCAATGAGCAAAGGGCAGGGGGTGATGTGATGGGAAGGGATCACAAAATCAACAAAACAGACCTTAAGCGGGTCACTTCCAGCACTTGCGTGAAAGCAAGGCAGTGCCAACATGGCACCACGATGGAAAAATCCCCAAACCCTCTCCAGGAACTCAAGGTGCTGGGGTACTTCTCTAAAGTGTCTGTACATTAACGCACGTGGTATGGGGAATAAACACGAGGGGTTAGAGCTCTGCGTGCAGCTGCAGGGCTACGATCTTGTTGGGATCACGGACACGTGGTGGGATGGCTCCCAGGTCTGGAGCCTTGCGATGGAGGGACACAGGCTCTTATGGCGTGGGGGCTCAGGAGGGAAAGCAGCACCAGCACAATGGTACATGGAGGAACAGAGCTTGGGCTTTATCCTCAGGAGGTTCCCCAGCACCTTGCTGGGTGAGGAGGGGCTGTGCTCTGCAGACCTCCCCTGCAGGGGTGGAGTGCCCACACGTCAGGAAAGTCATTTCAGGAGCTAGTGCCACTGGAGTGACTGCCTTTGGACCAGCCCCTCTGTCCATAAAGAACTCAAAAACCTCCACGCCTTCACACTACTGGAACGGTTGGTGTTCCTGCTTCTTCTCATGGTGCTGCTGAAGATTTAATTCCCTGTAGGGAAGAGGGAAACCCCTTTGTCCACGAGTGTCATGGGTTAATCCTGTTAGACAGCTAAGCCCCACACATCTTGGGGGATGGAGGAGAGAATGGGAAGGCTACAAGTGAGACAACTCATAGGTTGAGATAAAGACAGTTTAATAGGTAAAACAAAAGCCGGGTGCACAAGCAAAGCAAAACAAGGAATTCATTCACCGCTTCCCATGGGCAGGCAGGTGTTCAGCCATCTCCAGGAAAGCAGGGCTCCAGCACGCGTAACAGTTACTTGGCAAGACAAAAGCCATCACTCCGAACGTGTCCCCCCCTTCCTCCAGCTTTTATTGCTTGAGCACAGTGTCATATGGTCTGGGATATTGCTTTGGTCAGTTGGGGTCAGCTGTGTCCCTTCCCAACTTCTTGCCCACCCCCCAGCCTACTCGCCGTGGGTGAGAAACAAAAAAGGTCTTGACGCTGGGCAGGCACTGTTCAGCAGCAGCTAAAACAGGGGGGTGTTATCAACACTGTTTTGGTCACAAATCCGAAACACAGAACCACACCAGCTGCTATGAAGACAATTAACTCTATCCCAGCCAAAGCCAGTGCAATGGGACACACACCTCCCATGAACCCTCTACAGCCATCTCCTGCTCTATCACCCCACGGGCACTTGGGGATCTCTTGGTCTGAAGGAAGGAAAGGGGGAGCAGCATGGAGATGGGGTGAGTGAGCAGAGAGCAGAACAGCCCTGTGGGGAGAACTTCCTCACGGCTTCAAAGTGAGAAGAGCCTTGCTAAGGACCAGGGTGGGAGTAGCTACATAGCAGAGGATGGCTTTCATCCACTGCTCCCTGGGTCATGGGCTCACTCCTTCTGGGTGACTCTGCCCAGGACTGATGCCAAGCAAACCAGGCAGCGCTCACCACGTGGATTCCTGGTTTACTCACAGCTTCCATGCTACTTCATGCTGCTGCAGGACAAGTGTGACCCCAGGACATGAGCTTAAAGCTCTCTTGGGCATGTTTCCCATAGCCCTGGTGAGGAGGTCTCTAGAAGAGGTGGGTTAGCTCTCCCAATGACATGTTCTGAGCATGGCAAAATGCTCCCAGACCCGCCTGCTGGCATTATGGCCTTTCTGCGCCCCAAGCCACCCTGGCTTTAGATGTTTCCCGTGCCTTCAGCTGAAGTGAGAGACCAGGTGCTCTGGGAGGGAAGAGGAGGATTTCTCCTGGAGGAGACACACATGAAAGCGCTAGGTGGTGCAGGACAAGTGAACGTGGAGGCCACTTTCATGGTCTATGGCAAGCATCTTCCAGGAAGGGCTTTCAAAATTTCACAGAATTGTATGTGGGGGCACTGCACACCTCTCTTACTTTGTTATTAGAGGGGTTATTAAAAAAATCTTAGTGTTCTAAAGCGAAATAGGACAGATACCAAGCCAAACAGTATCAATACCATTATGTTGATCCAGGTTGGCAACTCGCTCCTGGTGCTGCCATATTCCTGCTGCAGTCTAGAGGTTACCATGCGCAGGTGGGTGGCTTTATCACAGAAGCCATCTTTGAGCAACACAGCCTCCTCCTGTGAAGACAGTCAGGTTGTCGGCAAGGGCACAGTGTGTGCAGGGGGAGGGCCACAGAGACAAGAAGCAATGGGAGGGATCCAGCTGGGACCCCTTTGCCATTCCTGCCTGCTAGCCACATCTTGGCACCTGCACCCTCCCACTTGGTACCTTTGATTTATGTCTGATCATCTTCTGTTGCTCCTTCAGCTGCTTCTCACTGCAATTCTCCAGCTTCTTTCTCAGCTGAAGCACATGCTTTTCCCAGCTGCGTAACTGGTCCTCCAGCTTCTGTCTCTCTTCAGCCTCCTTCTGCCTCTGGACCGCCCTCTCCTGCTCAGCTCTCTCATGCTGCTCTTGCTTACCTGGTGACAGAGAAAGAGAGATGTTGCAAGGGCAGGAGCTGACCCCAAGGAGTCCTCTTGTCCCCCTCCATCAAGCTTGGCCCCCCACAGGCAGTGGCGTTTCTCCAGCCCAGAAGGTACTTTTTAGCTCCCTGTCCTTCTCCGTCAGGGAGCGGTCCGTGTTGAGGATGCTTTCGGCCAGAGTCTTTCTGCTCTGGAGGAACTCCTGCAGGACAGCATCAGCCTGTAGAACCACAGGTAGAAGAGGAGTCAAGGGGAGACACAGCATCTGCGGGGAAATGGTTTCCTGGGGGAAGGGGATGGGACACGGAGCCTCTCCCCTTGAAGAGGAGCTGCTCTCATTCCTACCTTCACCCCCTTGCCAGGCAGTTCCCAATATTTCTCCACCAGCGCTTGCTGGTCTTCTTTGAACAGCTCATAGCCCCCTGACACACTGTAGACACCATCACTGATTCGTTTCTCCAAGTCTTGGGAGAGGTCCCCGAGAGCAGCCTTGCACTTCTCATAGGACGCTTGCTCGTTGTCCTTGCAGAACTTTGCCTTGACTGCCTCTACCTGGCTCTGTCCGGAAAGATGCAGACGGAATGCATCAGCCCAGGCTGAGCTGCACCCGCCTTTCTCATGCTAGGCAAAAATCAAGCCAGGTCAACATGGGAATTGGGATCTCCAGTCTGTGGGGTAATCAGCTGGGAGGTGACGGGTGGGGAGGGCAGTCCATGCCCGTGGGCGTCTCTGGGCCAAGGTGCACAGGAACAGAGAGCACGCCAGGGACCACGGGCTCCACAAAACGCAGGGACAAGAATTGGTCAGCAGGACAGGGGAAGTGTGGAAGGCTACAGGCTTCCAGCCAGGGCAGAGACACCTCCGGGCTGCAGCGAGAGAGGGGCAGGGCTGAGCTTCGTCCCCATTGCAGCGCAGCTTCTGAACCTAGGGAGAAGGGGTAGTGCAGCAGGGACGACTGCCAGTCTGCAGAGCGTGAGAGCAGGCATTGGGACTGAGTCAGCTCTGGAGAGGGCACAGCGCTGTCCTCTGGCAGGAGGCAAGGAGACCCCTGTATCCCAGGACCAAAAGCTAAGGGGATGATGGTGTCCCTGGGGGAACCCTGGCTGGGCTGGGGAGCACCTACTATGAGATCTGCCTGGAAATGGCAGATGCCATCCTTGAACGCCCGCGCCATGAACAGCTCCAGCGCCTCCTGCTCGCACTGGCTGTGCAGCTCCAGCAGCTCCTGAATATTCTCTGTCGGCAGCTTTGCCCGCTGCGCCATCAGATCCTGGTACAACGTCACAGCCTCTTTCACTGCTGCTGCATTCTCAATCTCTGCCAGGGCGAGCACCGCACTCTCCAGGCACGGCACTGCCCCGCTCCGGATGGTCTCCACGTAGGTCGTTGCCAGTTTCCCCAGCACTGCCAAGGAGGACCAAGGATGAGAGATCTGCAGCCTGAACAAAACGCAGGCTCCCATTCGGCCCTGGGTCCTGCCATATCCCTGCTGCCTTCCTGCCAGAGTCTTCCTGAACATCTTTTCCTAATTGTTTCCCACCCCACCTGCAGCATCCAGAAGCTTCAAATCCAGAGGCAGGGACAGCAGCCAGCAGAAAATCTCTCCCTTTCCCCACCTGCATCATTTGACTCTGCATTTGCTCCTTCCCCAGACACAGTCCCAGGAGCTGCTGGCCATCCAACCCTCTGGGCAGGGTTTGGATAAACTCACGGTTTCCTGTTATGATGTGGCCACCGGGGATGGTCTTAGGCGGAGACTTTTCCCAGACGTGGCTGCAGAATTTCTCCACCTGCTGCTGGAATTCAGGATTGATCTCATCATCCTGAAGATCCTCCAAGCGGACCAGGTCCTTCCTGCTGGCCGGCTGCTCAAAAACAAAGCACTTGCGATCTGGAAAGAACTGGCGGATGCATTCCCGGGGCTGGTTGTAGCGTTGGGTCTCCTGGCTGCTACCTGTGGGGTAAGAGGACACGGAGCAAGTTGACCGGGCTTGGGCTGTTGTTGACTTACACTGAAATGCTGCTGTGTCTGGGGCTGGACATCTCCAGCAGCACAGCATCATTCCCTTACCAGCCTTTAACTTCAGTGCCTCCTCCAAGTATTCGTCCTCAGAGATTTCCTTCCCATCCTTCTTCAGATGCAGTGTGAAATCCCGGACAGCCCAGATCAAAGTAGGGAAGAAGAGGACAAATTTTTCTGAATCATCCAGTTCATCTTCACTCTCCTTGGGTGCTGCTTTCAACTTGACATGGTCAGTCAGCTTCACCACATAGCTAGGGAGCTGGCTAAGGAAACAGGGACCTCAGCTCTGAACGCAGGGGCATCGCCATCCTGCAACCCCTCAGCACTTCATGGGGAAGAGAGGAGACTCTGCGGGACAGAGAACAGCCGGCAACCGCCAGAAGGAGGAGGGAGAAAACCCCTCAGCCCCGAGGTCCACAACATGGGACTCCCAAGGACTCAAAGCACATCGCTGGGCACCACCAGAAGGTTCTGCAGCTGTCTGAGGAACTGCGATTTGTCAACCCCTAACCCACCACACAGGGGGAGGAGGGCATCCCTGGTGCTGCTGTCCCACCAAGGATACTGCAGCTGGTCCATGGCCAGCTGGTCAATGGTGCCTCTGCTGTTGTAGATCAGGGTGCTGGAGAGCAGTATGGTTAGCACAAAGATCCATGTGTCATTCTTGGTGTCGCCCTGGAACAACAACCCTCGGCTCTTATCAACAAGACCCCCTAAGAATGAGCAAAGCACCAAATCCCCAGACCTTGAATGCCCCTAACCAACAGGCCACGGCAAGACCAATTTTTGGAGGGACCCACCCCCATGCCATCACCATGTCTTTCTGTAGCTGGCCTTATCCTCAACTCTTTACTCTCAGGGTCCCACAGACCTCTATCAAAGTGCTCCCTGAGCTCGTCCTTCCCGTTTGCTGCTCTTTTCCAGAGAAGCAGAGGAATTTGGCAAATTGTCTACCCCGACCTCCTTCCCCATGGCCTCTGGCTCTTCCCAGCACACAGGCTGAAGGCCACCATAGGTGGTGGCGACACCTTGACTCTGGTCACCACGGCTGGGCCCTCAAGAGCTTCCACAAAGTGCTGGAATTGCACAAAGGGAGCTCCCATTTCTTCCACACCTTCTCCACGTCGCCCAGCCCTTCGGTGTCCAGCAGCACCAGAGTGTGTCCAGGCCGGCAGGGGTGAGGTACACACCACATCCAGATACCTTTGGTGTGGGACTGCACGGTGGAGCCCAGGGAGAAACCTGTGGGGAGGACACAAGGGTCTCCACGGTGTTAAATACAGAGTAGGAAAACGCAGGTACCTTGGCCACCCAGGGCTGGGACCTCCCTCACCTCTCCTCTGACCAGCCAGCCTGTTCATGAGGTAGGACTTGCCGGTGCGGTACAGCCCGGTGATGGCCACCACCACCACAGGCTGGGTGATCTTTGACAGCACCTGCAGAGCCTCCGGCCGGACCACCAGCCCCCTCGCCGGGGTGTTCTCAATGAGGCAGACAGGCACCGGCATGTGGGTTTCAGATGCCATTGCCGACAGCAAACGCAGCCTGCAGAGGAGATGGCGAGATGGGCTGGTTAACGAGGTGGGGGCACCACCCCACAGTCCAAACAAGGACAGTTATTATCATTCTACTTCATTTTTCCAAGCAAATCGTGCCTTGCACCCAATTCCTTCCACCACGCGTCCTCTTTTTGCCCCTCCCAAGTGATGCTGTGAAGACAACAGTGACACTTGGAAGAGGTGCACAACCCCTCCCCGTTTGCCCCACAGCAGAAATAGCTCAATTTCTGAAAGCCCGGTGGGATAGTGGGAGTACTCTGCATTATGTCCTGAACACCAATTTAAAGTTTGCTGAATGCTTAATTGTGCAAAAATGGGTGCGGGACATAGCAATGGCCTCAGGCGGGGCTCTGGGGCAGGAGGGATGACTGACGAGTGACACAGGCACTAAGGGAAGGATAGGTTAGGGGGGGGAAATTGAAGCTTAGGGGAGCTGCTTATGAATTTCTTCATTAATTTCTGATGCCTGACCTCATCAAAGCCCCTCTCACGCCCCTCTGTGCCTCTCACGGGCACATGCTTGGTGCTTGCCCTTGCGAGGCTCCCATCTCGCCTTTCCTCCTCTGTGCGTTGGTGGGTGACCCCCTCCACACACTCCAGTGCTCAGCCCCCGCCTCTCCTTGCCTTTCGCCCGGACGGTGAGACTGCCAGTGGCAGGGGGGCTTTCACCCAGTCCAGACCCTTCCCTTGCACAGCCCCAGCCATCACCCAGCCCCTGCCAGGTACCAGTAAACCCACGGACGTGGCGGCAGCACGATGGCTCATCCCATGCCCAGACCCAGAAGCTGCCCCACTGCAACCTCCCGGACACCCCGGGACTTGCTCCGGCAATGGCGAGCTCCACGGACACTGCCCGCTTCTGGGCTTCGAACCCTCTCTGAGGACCTCGCAAGCCCCGACCTCTCCCAGGAACATCAAGGGGGTTGCCAATCGGGGACAAGGGGCTGCCCCTCATGTCACAGGTACCCCCAGCACAGCAGGGAGGAGAGGAAAGCTTAGTGCACGGGCTCCAAGCTTCGGCGAGTCTTAACTTGCATGCAAAGCCTGGGGGGGTTGAACACAGGCTCCCAGCCACCCATTCCCCTTGCTCCATCCCGGAGCCTGAGCAGACCTTTGGAGCTCTTCCTCCTCCTCCCTGGTGGGATGCCTGTCACTTACTGGGCTCCCTGTTGTTTGCTGGGGTCAGATGGAAGGAGTCACTCTGCGGCCCCAGTGTCCAGGGCTGCTTGCATGGGGTGGGGAGGAGGGATTAGGGGAAGGGACTCACCGTTGTCTTCTTCTCCTGCCCTGGGCTGCAACTGCTTTGCTGCAATCGGGGTCCTGCCCTGCCTTTTGCCCTGTGCATACAGCCAGCCCTCTCCTCCTATTCTGGGAAATGGGTGAGTCAGAGACCGAAAGCGAAAGTCAGGTTCTGGGAGGTAGGAGGAAAACCCCAGCCATAGAGATGGCCTGTGAGTTGACCCTGGCCAGCAGCTAAGCAGTAAACTTGGAGGAGGTGAGATAAAGATGGTTTAATAAGTGAAAGAACAAGAACGAAAAACAAGCGATGCAAAAGCAAACACTCACCACCTCCCAGCTGCCCGGCCAGTTTCAGAGTTACACCCACCCTGGGAGATATCTTCTCACCCCTTCTTCTCTGATCCCGCTTTTTATTGCTGAGCATGAAGTTATCTAGTGGGGAGGGGTCTTGTTCCCAGCCGCCCTGTCCTGCCTGTCTCAGCTGGAGGATGATCACACTCCGAAGTCACTCTGAGAAAGGAACTGTGCAGAGCAGGGGTTTCCAGATCCAAAGTGCAGATCTCCAAACTCCTCTCTCTTGTTCTCAACCCAGACAGGCAGAGAGTGACACAGAAGTTGTGAGTCCTCACGCAGATGACCAGGCCAACACCCCACCACTCTGGGGGGTTGTGTCCACACCAGAGAGAGTCAGAGGTGGGTATGGACATCTTATTCCCGTGGAGACACCTCTGTGGAAGGATTCTCAGGGTCAGTGTCTGAACTACAGCTGAAGCTCCAACCCACAGAGAGCCTGCAAACAATATCAAAAACAGCGGCATGGGCAGATGTAGAAACATGGGGAAATACCATGACCCTCATGCTGAATAAGGCAAAGAGGCAGAGAAATACCCTGAAGAGCCATTACCTTACCGTGCTGTGCACACCCCTCCTGACATCGACGTTGCTGGGGAGTCGCTCCAAGTCCCTCTGTCATGCAGGAGGAAAGGGGCAGTGTCAGCAGACACACACCTCTCCTCTGCCAGAGCTCTGGCTGCAGAGGAGGCAGCTCATGCCCTGGATGCCGCGGTCTTTGTGGTAGAAACCGTTCCGGGTGGGAGAGGAGACGAGGGGCTTGCTCAGCAGAAGGCATCTGCACCGGAGGAATGGACAGGGAGTTGCTCAAATCCGCCCTCAGTAGCACTTCTGACAGCACTTTCCTCTCTTCTCCTGACGTATCTCCACCACCTGGAGCTCTTTGCCCCTCTAGCTGTTTCTCTGTCTTTTTGCATCCCACCCTGTGTGCGCACTCAGCTCTGCGCTGCAGAAACCTTCCAGTGGCAGGGCACACGCTGGGACTTCTTGGTGTTTGGTGGTCCAGAGGAGCAGATCAGAAGAAAACAACCAGAAAAACGTGATGCTGCTGCAGTCTTAGGCTGACGAGTGGGTCATGGGATGTTACCAGGTTTTCAGCAGACCTACTGATCTTTCAGCCTCAGTCTCTTGTCCAAACTTAACATCTTCTTTTCCATTTCTCCCCCTCCCCAACCCTCACCAGCAGTAAGAAACTCAAAGCACAAACTCAGGAAAGCTCTCATCTGCCCTGCTAATTAATGGAGATGGAGGCTGGGAGTCATGTTTTCTGATGCAAACACCTAGTGACATTTGAGGGGCCAGAGGGGGCCCAAGATATGTGCAGGTAACTGCAAGCTTTAAAGGAGCAATGCTGAGAGACGCCTGGGGGCATCAACTTAGAGCCTAGTGGGCAATAGCTTTGGCTTTCTCATCAATTTGCAGATGACACCAAATTCGGGGGAGCAGACAGTTCACTGGAGTACAGTGGTGCCATCCCAAGGGATGTTGATAGACTGGACTGGGGGATGGACAGGAACCTCCTGATACCCAGCAAGGACAAATCCAAATTACTGTGGCGATCTAACCCCTTGTAATCACAGCGGTCAAAGACTGCCTGGCTGGGCTGCAGCTGCGTGTCGAAGGCTCTGGGTTGTCTGTACCCTGGGCTATGTGAGCAGGAGCACAGCCAGTGGAAGGGATTGTCCTCCTCTGCGCAGCACTTGTTCGACTACATCCAGAAGAATTTCTCAGGTTTTGACGCCACACAATGGAAGAAAGGCATTGGCAAAATGGAGCCAGTTCAGGGGAGGGCAACCAGGAAAGTCAGGGCTGGAGCACTTGCCATGTGAGGAGAAGCTGAGAGAGTTGGGCTTGTTCAGCCCAGAGAAGGGCAGTCTTGGGTGGAACGTGTAGCAACATTCATAGAATCATAGAACCATAAAATAGTTTGGGTTGGAAGGGACCTTTCAAGGTCATCTAGTCCAAACCTCCCCTGCAATGAGCAGGGACATCTTCAACTAGATCAGGTTGCTCAGAGCCCCATCCAACCTGATCTTGAAGTTTCCAGGGATGGGGCATCTACCACCTCCCTGGGCAACCTTTGCCAGTATTTCACCACCCTCACTGTAAAAAATTTCTCCCTAAGATCTAGTCTGAATCCACCCTCTTTTAGTTAAAAACCATTACCCCTTGTCCTATCACAACAGGCTGTACTAAAAAAATCTCTCCCCATCTTTCTTATTTCTTGTAGGTTTGCCCTACAAGCCCTGCAGAGTTCCTGCAGAGTCACCAAACGCCTCTCTGGACACGGTGTCATTCCCCAGCCGCGTTTCTCTGGCCTTGGAGACAGCAGGGCAGTCTGCGGGCAGCTCAGTTCCTTGTTGCATGAACCTCTGTCAAACACTCCAGCGCGTGAAGCGGCGTGGGGTCCTGGGTCCCTGTCACCGTACCTGCCTGCAAGGAGTCTGCGCCCAGCCCTGGTGCCACGGCCGAGATGCTGCAGCCCAAACGTGCACAGGCAGGAGGAGCTGGAGCCTCGCGGCACGGTGCAGGTTTTGGATGAAATGAGATGTGGTGGGACAGCTTGCTCACCTGGGGTGCTGCAAAAGAGGGGTAGAGGCTCTGCAGAAGAGAGTGCCAGGGAAGGTGAGCATGGGGCTGGCCCTGTGTGAAGGGGCGGCTCAGATGTATGGAGCTCTTCCAGGATGAGTTAGCTTCTGTCACTGAGGATTAGAGGAAGCAGTAAGGGTGACATCGTGCTGGCAGTTCTGAACCTCTCCACGAGGGTGAGGAAGCAGGAAAAGTCTTCTGTCAGCAGCCCAAGGAAGACTGCAGGTCAATGAGCCAGTTCCTGTTGGGGACTGTAACTGCCCTGGCATTCACGGACCAGGTCCAACAGGATGCAAAGAGTCTGGAGGATCTTGGGACAACTTCTTCAGACAGCTCCTAGGTGGGCCAGCAATGGCCCTGGGTGCTTCACCTGGCTCCAGTACGGGCAAACAAGGAAGCTGTGGTCAGGGATGTGATACTCAGTGTCATCCTTGGCTGTAGTGACCATGAAATGGTGGGGTCCCAGATGCCGGGGGGGTGAGGAGACCAAGTGGCGGAGCCTTGGGCTCCAGAGGAGAAGACTTTTCCTTCGGCAGGGGACTGATACTGGTGGGGTGTCCCAGGCCCTTGTGCCTGAAGGCAGGAGTCTGGAGAAGAACAAGCAGCAGTGGATGGGGATCAAGTCAGGTGAAAGGCAGAACATTAAAGCAATTAAGTTTACTAAAATAATGAGTCTTATGACCATCAAGAAGAAGGAGAAATGTTTTTAGAGCACCCTACTGTTAGTGTCTTTAGTGAAAGTAGAACTAAGGCAAATTATGTGCTGGGTTGAGCCCAGGTGAAAGGCAGAACATTAAAGCAATTAAGTTTACTAAGAGTAAAGAAATGAGTCTTATGAGCATCAAGAAGAAGGAGAAATGTTTTTAGAGCACGCTACTGTTAGTGTCTTTAGAGAAAGTAGAACTAAGGCAAATTATGTGGTGGGTTGAGCCCAGGTGGGAGCTAAGCCCTGCTCCCCAAGCTGGGCAGGCAAATCAGAATAAGGAACTGGTGCTATCGGTTTTCTTTCCTTCCTCTGGCTTTGCTGAGGGGACTGAAGAGCCTGTGTTTTTTTCTAGAGCCATAGGCTGCTTTGGGTTGGAAAGGAACTTAAACAAGGCTAGCACACTGTGGCATAGGCAGGCAGGAGGGCAGAGGCGTCCCTGGGTGGGCTCGAACCACCAACCTTTCGGTTAACAGCCGAACGCGCTAACCGATTGCGCCACAGAGACTCCCGAAGGGAGCTCCCCGGGGCTTCCCAAGGGCAGGCAGATGTTTGGCCATTGCCAGGGAAGCAGAGCTTCCTCACGTGGAATGGGGACCTGGGAAGAGAAGCACCACAACCCTCAGGGCCCACCCTTCATCCTTGTCTCCCTGAGCGACGGACCTCCCCTCCCACGGCATTCCTGCGAGCAGGCCTGTCCCATTCCCTGCCCGCTGCAGGCCACCCACCTGCAGTTAGCAAAGGCGGGCACCAAATCAACTCCTCCTGGAGCCTTGCACAAGTGCTTCGACCTCAAGAAGCACAAAGGGGCCTCGGGGAGGTTCTCCTCTCCACTAGATGTGCTTCCTCAGCTGGGGTTTCCACCACGTGCGCGTGCCTCACGCGGGGAGATGGGGAATGCCCTCTGCTGTGGCGTGGCTAGACGGTGCTCAACACGCTCCATGAGCTGACCTGCCTCTCGTCCTCCCCTTCACTCCCCACACTTGGATGGACCTCAGGAAGCCTTTTGCTTCCTTCTAGGCTGGTTCATTCTTTCAATATCTGCAGTTCAGGAACTTGGCACCAAAGGCCTCGTTAACACGCAAAGTGCCACAACAAGCCACATAATAGAATTCCAGAATCATAGAATAGTTTGGGTTGGAAGGGACCTTTGAAGGTCTTCTAGTCCAACCATCCCCTGCAACGAGCAGGGACATCTTCAACTAGATCAGGTTGCTCAGAGCCCCGTCCAACCTGACCTGGAATGTTTCCAGGGATGGGGCATCAACCACCTCTCTGGGCAACCTGTGCCAGTGTTTCACCACTCTTGTCGTAAAGAATTTCTCCCTAATATCTAGTCTGAATCCACCCTCTTTTAGTCTAAAACCATTACCCCTTGTCCTATCACAACAGGCCCTATTAAAATATCTCTCCCTGTCTTTCTTATAAGCCCCTTTGAAGTATTGAAAGGCCACAATAAGGTCTAATAATAATACACACACAATAAGGGAGGAGTGTGAGGAGTCCTCCCCCTGAGGAGGAAGGAGCGGCAGAAACAACATGTGATGAACTGACCACAACCCCCATTCCCCATTCCCCTGCGCTGCTTGGAGGGAGGAGACAGAGAATTCAGAAGTAGAGTTGAGGCTGGGAAGAAGGGAGGAGCGGGGGGGAGGTGTTTTTAAGATTTGGTTTTATTTCTCATTACCCTACTCTGATTTGATGGATAATAAATTAAACTAATTTCCCCAAGTCGAGTCTGGTTTTGCCCATGATGGTAATTGGTGCGTGATCTTTCCCTGTCCTTATCTCAACCCACGAGCCTTTTGTTGTATTTTACTCTCCCCTGCCCAGCTGAGGAGGGGGATTGATAGAGCAGCTTTGGTGGCCACTGGGCATCCAGCCAGGGTCGACCCACCACGCATGTGCTTACACCACAGTTAGTTGTATGGAGTTAAGGGATAAATATTTCTGTCTGAGTCACCTTTCATCTGCTGGGAAGCCCAGAACAGCACTGGGACACCCACGGCTGCCCCACGAGAGGCCTCCAAGTCTCTGTTTCTCAAGGGCTTCTCCAGCTGGCTCACCACCCACACATATATTTTGTCTAAACAGGACTGCAAGTATGTGAAGTGTTAAATCAAACAAAATACTTTCATTGTAAACAACCTTTTTAAAGCCACCTTTAATTGCCTTAGACAAGTGGGACTTTCAAACAGCAGAGCAGTAAGTTGTGTTTGTCCCCAAGTGGGTTTGAGTTTGCAATTTGTCAAATGAGGAACAAACCAAAAGGGAATCGATCCGAGACCTTCTCAGACCAGCCCCAGATTCATCAATGGAAGAGGCAAAGTCATGCTTAGAAGACCAGTCCATGTCCCTACAGCGGGGAAAAGTCTTCTGCGCCAGGTCTCAGACTGATTCACCTGCTGCTCCTCGAGGAGTTGCCCACGTCTCCAGTTCGAGGGCACCGGAGCTGCCATCACTCTTGCTTCTGCATGGTGCTGAGCGTGCGGCACTAAAAGTTAAACCAAAACACTCCAGCCAAGCAAGGCCTGCCATCCCCAGGGAGCGTAAAAGATGTCAGAGCCACGGAAATGACTCATTTCCCTGGAAAAAGAACGGCTATTGTTTGGAAAGCAGCAAGGAACCAGCAAAGGAAAACAGGAAAAATTAGCAACAAGCGCTCCTGCAGCTTAGACTAGACCCTGGCCAAAAATTCACATTCGCGATAACAAAGCTTCTCCTCAGGGATTTCCAAAGGGCATTCTTTAACTCTTTGCTTCTAAGACTGAAGATGATGGGGCTGAGGAAGGGGGTGAAGACCGTGTAGGACACATCAATGAGAGCATTCGTTCCCGCAGCGTGGGGCAATTTGCATTGCAGGTAGATAACGGAGGCGCAGCCGTAATGCACCACCACTACAGTGACGTGGGAGGCGCAAGTGGAGAAGGTTTTGTACCTCCCCTCCGCTGAGGGCATCTGCAGGATGCGGCCAAGGATGAAGGCGTAGGAGAGAAGGATGAACAGACAGCAACCCAACAAGGTAGTCATGCAAAGGACGTTGACTATGGTGGCAACCACCTCGCCACCAGCACAAGCCAGCTGGAGCAGGGGGGGCACGTGGCAGAAGAAATGGTCGATCCGGTGGGACTGGCAGAAGGGTAACTGGAAGACAGCGCAAGTCACCAGCAGCCCCAGGAGACCCCCACCCAGCCACGAGGCAACCACCAACCGGACACAGACATGGGAGGTCATGAGGCTGTTGTAACGCAAGGGGTGGCAGATGGCCACGTACCGGTCGTAGCCCATCACCGTCAGGAGGAAAGAGTGCATGAAGCCAAAGGTGAAGGAGAAATGCGTTTGTGCGGCACAGCCCAGGAAAGAAATGGCTCGAGTTCCCGGCACTAACCCAGACAGCATCTTTGGGGTGATGGAGAAGGTGTAACAGAGCTCTGAGAAGGACAGGGCACCTAGGAAGAGATACATGGGCACGTGCAGACCCCGATCCGCCCCGATAACAACCATTATCACCATATTTCCAGCCAGGGTCACCACGTGCATGAGGAGAAATAGCACAAACAACGCACCCTGGAGCTCGGGAAAGTGGGAAAACCCGGTCAGAATGAACCCTCTCGGGGTGCTTTGGTTGTCCCTCTGCATTTGTGATTTGTCAGAGAAGAGGACAACATTTTAACCGGCAGCTCAGCCTCCTGTGGAGAAAACAGAACTTACATCAGACTTAAATTTTTGCTTTCTATCCGTCTCCCACAGGAAACAACGTGGAAATCGATGTGCACGTCTGAGATCTACCAAACCGTTTCTTTGCCCAGCAATATCTCACATACCTTCAGAGTTTCTGTCCTGGCACAGCTGAGAAGTTGTCAGTAATGTCACTAACGTGTCGGTTTATATTAAACTCAGTCCTGGCCCATGCTGATGCGCGATGGCCAAGCCAAGAATGGCAGAGAATCACAGAATCACAAGAGGTTGGAAAAGACCCTTAAGATCATCGAGGCCAACCATTAACATACCACTGCCAAGCCCACTACTAAACCAGGTCCCTAAGCGCCATGTCTACACGTCTTTTAAATCTCGCCGTGGTCATCTTTAGCCAAACCGTTGGTGTCTCTGTGACGGCTGGTGCCAGGACTTTGTAGGTAACAGAGTTACTCCGATACATCCATGAGGACCAACCGTAAGAGCAAGAGGGGCTGCTTTACGTGAGCAGAAGACAAGCGTGGCGAGGTGTAGCCTGGCGCAAGGACTGATTTGGGGATCTTCCCCTCTTCGGGCTGAATTTCCCTGTGGACACTCGATCCTGCGTCAAGCACAAAGCATCTTCTCATTCTCCACCTCTCCACCGCTTGAAGGGTTGTGCTGCCTTAGCTGGGGGGGAGTGTGCTGGATTCCCCCGCACGCAGAGGCACCAACTGCAACTGGAAAGAAGAAAGAAGAGCAGAAAGGGCGTTAGGTCCTCAGTGGGGCCAGGGGAC
This sequence comes from Buteo buteo, assembly GCF_964188355.1. Taxonomy (NCBI): domain Eukaryota; kingdom Metazoa; phylum Chordata; class Aves; order Accipitriformes; family Accipitridae; genus Buteo; species Buteo buteo. The sequence continues at coordinate 27,196,325 of NC_134174.1, read as the reverse complement.
GCAGCAGTGAGATGGTTGGGTTCATCACGGCCGGCTGCAGACCTCCGTCAGCTTCTCCACAGCCTCCTTGCTCTCACCTGGGATCTGCACCCACCGTAGCTGCTCCTGGGGCTTTCTGGAGTGGGGGGGGGGGTGGACACCCTACATGTTCTGCACTGGGATGAACTTGGATCCTTCACCCCATCAGCAGATCTGGGCGAGGAATAGGACAAAACCGGGGAAGAGCAGCATGGCCAGCAGTCCCACCAGACTCCAGGAGAGTCAACCAAGCTACATCTTACAGAGATGTCTCACCTAACTCTGGATGCCCACCGTTTCTCTTCTTCTAGAGGGGAACGGGAATTTTTCACAGGGACTTTTCCAATCGCGTCAGTCACTTACCTTCAGAGGGGCTGGCTTACACTGCTCCAGGGGTCTTCATGCTCCAGGATCACGATCCAGCTTGAGGGCTGTCTCTAGGCATCAGGGATGTTGGAAATTAGAGGAGATGCAGTTTGATGTCATGGTCTTGGAACTGTAGGAATTCCTTAATACCTTTAAAACTGGTTTTTCCTGCTGCTGCTTTCAATCCCCAGGCTTCGGGAGGAGAAGCTGTTCCTCCACCTTCAGCAAGAGGCCACCCACCTGACGGAAACGATGAAGCGATGAGCATTCGCTCTTCCAGGAAGGACGGACACACAGGGCAACAGCCTGATCAGCCCCGTGATGATCCCGTCTGCTTTTTCCCTCGGTGGCCGGCCACCAACATGGCTTGTACAGAGGGACTTAAATAGCTTGTAGGCACGGGGGTGGGTGGAGGTACTGGATGGAGTGTCATCGTCCAAGGTCAGACAGTGCCTGGCTCTTACAGAGGTCCCAGGTGCCAGCAGGGGCTGAAGATCTCACGTTCCCTTGGTGCAGAAGCTTAGGGACGCGTAGGAGCTCAGCCTGGCACCAGAGCTGGAAGAACCAGCCTGTGGGGAGGCGGAGACGTGGCTCCCTCCGTCACGTCTCCGGAGGTGAAGCATCCCACGTGGGGCCACGCCAACAGGGAATCCTGGCGTTTCTCCAGAGGTTGGCACCGTCTGCTCTCCGTAAAGAGGATTAAACATCCGCACGGGGTCTGGAAGTGACACTGTCACCCCAGGCTGCAGCTCCAGCAGACAGGACTGCCTTGGTTTTCTTGAAGATCTCGAGGGCTGAGACCTTTTAGCTTGAAAACTCCACGGTTTTGCGCAAAGAGTGGAAGGGAGGGGTCATGTGCGTGCAGCTCCTGGCACAAGGTCGCCTTCCCCGCACGCCACGGGACGAGCAGCTCTCCTCCAGGACTGCACTCGAAAAGCCCGGCCGGGAGGTGCCACCTCCCACCCTTGGCCACCAGCCCAAGGCCTGATCACACAGAGCACCCAGCTCTCAGGGTCTCCTGGGGTGGCACAGGACCTCTCCATGGGTCTGAGATAGTTAAACGTTGCATTTTAAGACTAATTCTGAAAAACACAATGATGCGCCCGAAACCACGAGGGGGTTGGCTGGGCTACCCAGGTCTCCGGTGGAAACACACGGCCTCTTGTGTTTCCTTCTCAGGGTGTGAGGTGAGGACTCATCCCTAAGTCCAGAAGTCCTCTGTGGAGGTATCTCCACCAGAGTTGGTTGCCCAGATACTCAGAGAGCTGGAGAAGATCTGCGCTAAGGAGTCTGGGGCACAAATCTTCTCCAAGATACAGGTGACCACTTGTAGGGTCTCATGCTCCAACCTTCCCCTCAGGGACCACCCAGAGACCTCGGGTGAGCAGCTCGAAAGCAGACCTGGCGCATGGAACCAGGCTCCAGTCCGATGGCCTCATCACAGACATCTCCAGTGTCAGCCAGAGCCTCTGGTCAAGCTCTCTGGGCTGGGATTTAGTTGCCTACGGCTCTGTCGGGCTGTAGGACATCCCGAGAGCTTCTCAGAGGTTGTCTTAGCAAGGTCCATCACCTTCGGACCCCCCACGACCAGCTCCATCTCAGCCTGCGGTCATTGGAAGGCACCTTCATCACCGCAGCAGCAGCTCCAGCAGAAATGACGGGATTTCATTGCGAGTCCCCCCCAACATTTCCAGCCACACCTCCAGGATGGAGATGACCTCTGTGCCACGAGGGAGGTGGAGGAGCTGAGCCTCCAGACACCGCCACGAGGAGGTCCGGCTTAACCCCAGGGCTGGAGAGGAACCCACGGGGAGAAACTCTTCCCCTCCGGCTGTGCGACCAAGCAGCTCCTGCTTTGCCTCCCCATGTCTTTGGAGGCGTGGTGAGCACCCAACCCCTGTCTCTTGTCCCCACGTGGCTCCTTGACTTCTTGGAGCTCCATCCTGGTGGCCACCCGTCCCTCGCTACTTGCCCCTTCACCACCGTCACCTACCCCGGCTGCCTTCGCCTGCCCTGGAGCATGCTCAAAGGCAACTTTTGGGGAGCAACGGGGAGACGCCGGTGAGGATCTGAGGTGAGGGGGACGTGGGAGGAGGCTGGGGGAGCACCCATGGGTGCTACGGGAGATGGGGCAGGAGAAGGGGCGACTCCAGGGGACGGAAGGACAAGGACGGGGGGGTGGGTGAGCTGCCGGCAGTGGGCAGGGGTGGGCACGGCCCGAGGGGAGATGGGGAGACCCATCCTGCCTGAAGCATGGGGTGATCTGGAGAACAGCCTAACCCCCATCCTAAACTTAACCTTAACCCAAACCCTAACCATAAACCTAACCCTGAACTTAACTGTAACACCAACCAAAACCCTAAACCCCACCCTAACCCTAACCCCAAACCTAACCCTAACCTTAACTATAACCCCAACCAAAACCCTAAACCCCACCCTAACCCTAACCCCAAACCTAACCCTAACCCTAAACTTAACTGTAACCCCAACCAAAACCCTAAACCCCACCCTAACCCCAAACCTAACCCTAAACTCCAATGTAACCTCAACCCAAACCATAAAGCCAACCCTAACCCTAAACCAAACCCCAACCCAAACCCTAAACCTAAATTTAACTGTAACCCTAAACCCAATCTTAACTCTAACCCTAACCCTAACCAAACCCCAAGCCAAACTCTAAACTTAGCCCAAACCCAAACCCTGCCCCTAAATTTAAATCTGATCCTTACCCTAGCTCTAACCCTAACCTTGACCCAAACCCAAAATATAGCCCTAACCCTAACATTAGCCCAAACCCAAACCCTGCCCCTAACGTCAGCCTTAACCCTGATCCTACAACCCGACCCCAAATCCGACACCCAAACTCCAACCCTAACCGTAACCCTGACCCAAACCCTGACCCTAACATTAGCCTTAACTCTACACCCTAACCCAAACTGGACCCCTAACCCGAACCCAAACCCTGACCCTAACGTCAGCCTTAACCCTGATCCGACAACCTGACACCCAAACCCTAACGCTAACCCCAACCCTAACCCAAGCCCTAACCCACACCCAAACCCTAATCCTAACGTCAGCCTTAACTCTACACCCTAACCCTGACCCTGACAGCAGCCTTAAGCCTGATCCTACAACCCAATACCCAAACCCTAATGCTACCCTGACCCTAACCCTGACCTAAACCCTGACCCTAACGCCAGCCTTAACCCTGATCCTACAATCCTAACCCTAACCCGACCTCTAACCCCAACCCTGACCCTAACGCCAGCCTTAACCCTGATCCTACAGCCCAAACCCGACACCCAACCCCTAATCCTAACCCTAACCCAGACTCTAACCCTGACCCAAACCCTGACCTTAATGTCAGCCTTAACTCTGACCCCTAACCCCAATCCAACCCCTGACCGCGACCCTAACATCAGCCTTAACCCCATCCCAGTCCCACCACTGTCCCGACCCTCACCTCCCCCTTTCCCCAGGGTGACGCCACCGGTATGTCCCCCCCACGCCCGACGGTAGCTCCCCCCCTGCCGGAGCCTCACACGAGCCACGAGCCCTCGTGCAAGTGGCCAGGGGGGCACACGCGTGTGCAAACGCCCCGCCTCCTCCCCACACCGCCCCCCGGCCCCCACCTTCACACCCTGCCCGGCCCCGGGGCCTCGCACGGTGCCGTGGGGCTGGGGGGGTGAGGGCTGTGCAAGGGGGTGTGCAAGTGTGCGAGGGGGCTACGAGTGTGTGAGGGGGTTGCAAGGGGGTGTGTAAGCATGCAAGGGGTGTGCGAGGGGGCTGCAAATGTGTGAGGGGTTTGCAAGGGGGTGTCTAAGTGTGCAAGGGGTGTGTATGTGGGTGAGGGGTGTGCAGGGGTGTGCGAGTGTGCAAGGGGGTGCACAAGAGGTGTGCAAGGGTGCAAGGGGGTGTGTGAGGGGGCTGTGCAAGTGTGCGAGGGGTATGCGAGGGGTGTGCAAGTGTGCAAGAGGTGTGTGCATGTATGAGGGGTGTGCAAGGGGGCGTGAAAGTGTGTGAGGGGTGTGCGAGGCCGGGAAGAGGCATTCAAGGGGTTGTGCAAGGGGCAAGCAGCGCTGTAACCATCCAAGGGGGTGTGCAAGGCTGTGGCCCTGCACGGGGGTGTGCAAGGCCAGGAAGAGCCGTGCAAGAGGTGTGTGAGAGGCGTGCAAAGGGCATGTGGGGCTGTGGCCGTGCAAGGGGGTGTGCAAGGCTGCAAAGAGCCATGCGAGGGGTGTGCGAGGCCCAGTTCAGCTTCCCCCAAGCCGAGAGCCCCCCCCCCCGCCACCCCCCCGTGTCCCCCCCAGCAGCGACCACTCCCAATTTCTCTCTATTTTATGTTAAAATCACTTTACATGTAAAATACAAAAATATGCCCCCGGGGGGGGACACCCCCCCCCCATGACCCCCCCCTCCGGCTCCAGGGGACCCCCCAGGGGACACAGGACAGGGTGACGGGGGGGGAGGGGGGGGCTGTGCTGTGTCCCCCCCTACGCCCCCCCGAGGTAGTCAGTGCGATGGGGGGGGATAACAACGACGACAGTGTGTCACTGGGGGGGGTACAATGTGTCATGGGGGGGGGGGACAGTGTGTCATGGTGGGGGGGACAGTGTGTCAGTGTCGGAGGGGGTGACAGTGTGTGACAGGCTCAGATTGGCACTGGGGGGGGGACAGCAGCAGTGGGGAGGGTCTGTGTCATATTTCGGAGGGGTGGGGGGGGGCACAGGGCTGCTCCAGTCCCCCCTCCCCCCAGAAAGCCCCTTGTGGGGGGGTTAAAGTAGGGGACCCTCATACCTCACCCTGCAGGAGGTGGGGGCATTAGTGTCATGGGGGGGGAACCCAGGCCCACAGAGGGGGGAGTCCCAGTCCATGGGGTGGGGTCCCCTGGTTGAGGGGGGGTCCCAAAATAGGGGGAGGGCACCTAGGTCCATGGAGAGGCCCCCCAGGAAATGGGGGAGGTCCCTAGATGGGGGAGGATCCACATGGGGGGGTGGGGGGGGCAAGAAGTGGGGGGACACCCACCTCTGTTGGGGGTCCCAGGCCACTTGGGGGGGGGGCTATTTGGGGAGTTTGCACCCAGGTCCCTTTGGGGGGGGGTGTCCCAAGATGTAGCGGTGGTCCCATGTGGTGGCCCTGGCTGAGAAGGGGGGGGTGGGCAAGTAATGAGGGCGTGTCTAAAGGTGGGGGGGGGCACCCACGTCCCTTGGAGGGGGGGGGGTGTCAGGATGTAGTGGTGGTCCCAAGTCGGGGGGGCCCTAGCTGAGAAGGGGGGGCAGGTAATTTGGGGGGGAGTGTCAGGAGTTAGGGTGGGGGCACCCAGGTCCATTGGGGGATGCCAGGGGTCCCCCACCTCCAGCAGATTTTGGGGGGGGAGGGTGTCCAGCTTTTGGGGGGGGCCCCATTTGCAAGCAAGGGGGTCCCCAATCACGGAACAGAGCCGGGGGGGGCCCAGTCCGTGGCGAGGGAGCAGATCCCCCAATCCCAGGGTGGGGCGGGCCGGTTCCCAGTCCAGGCCAGGGGTCCCCCCAGTCCTGGGGTGGGGGGGTCCCTAGCAGCGCCCCACCTTGGCGTCGCCGATGGCCCCCCAGACGTCGAAGACGAACTCGTCGGGGAAAGCGAAGTCCCCGAGCTGGGAATCGAGAGCCTGGGCCAGCGCGTCAGGGTCCCGGGCGTCCCGACCCAGCTCCACCATGGTGGCGGCTGTGGGGACAATGGGGACAGTCGGGGGGGGGGGCACAGCCCAGGGGACTTGTATCGCCCCTGGGGGGGTCCCTGCGGTGGGGTGGAGGAGTTCCCTGCACCCAGGAGAGGGTCCAGGGGGGCCCCCTGGCACCCTGAGAGGGGTCGGGGGGTCTCCAGCACCCCCGGGGGGGGGCAGAGGGGTCCCCAGCACTCCTAAGGGGGGGCCCCCCCACAGTAGGGCAGGGAAGAGGGGCCCCCCCAGCACCCCATAGGAGTACCCTGTAGTAGGACAGGTCAAGGGTCCCCAGCACCCTGGTAGGCAAGGGGGGCATCCCAGCACCCTGGGAGTGGGCTGAGGGGGGTCCCCAGCACCCCTGGGTGGGCTCCTGCAGTGGGACACAGTTGGGGTCGGGGGGGCAGATCCCTAACAGTCCAGGGTGGGGGCCAGAATTGGACCCCAGCACCCCTGGATGGGGCAAACTGCAGTGGGATGGGCGTGAACCTGGAGGGGGGTGAACGAGAAGGGTCCCCAGCACCCCGGGGGCATCCCCTCATTGCCGGGGGGGTGGGTTCCAGGGGGTGTCCCCAGCACCTGCTCACCCAGCTCGCTGTCCCGGATGCCCATGTAGCTCTCCAGCAGATCGTCCACCTTGGCCACGGCCCGTTCCTCGAAAGCTGAGGGCTATGGGGTGGGGGGGACAGGGGGGTCAGGGGGTGTCCCAGGGACACGGGGGGGTCCCCGGTCCCCATACCCACCCCCATCACCCCCCCGCAGGATCCCCTACCTGCTCCTCGACGGTGGCAGGTCCCCGGGCACGGAGGCGCAGGGTGCCCCGGCCGGTGCCCAGCTGGGTGCCCCCGCCACGGCCCCCCCCAGCCCGTGGGCCAATCATGTCTGGAAAGTAATGGAGAAAGGGTTTAGGGGAGCTATGAATTTTTGGGGGGCCCCCCAAGCATGGATGGGGGGCTCCAACAGACCACAGACCCCACCCAGGACCCAAGGGGTGGGAAGGGGCAGGTTTTGGGGGGGTTCCCCCATGCCCCCCCCGACCACTATAGGCCCCTATCAGCCCCCTCGGATTTTGGGGTTCCCCCCATGTCTCCCCAGCACTATGAGTCTCCATCAGTCCCCTCTTAGGCTTTGGAATGCACCCCCCAGCACCACAGGTCCCCATCAGACCCCCAAAATTATGAGGTCCCAACAAGCCTCCTTTTGGGGTTTCCCCCAGCACTACGGGTCCCCATCAGTGTCCCCCCCAGGTTTTGGGGTTCCCCCAGACTATTGGCTCTGCATCAGTCCCCCCCACCACAGATCTCAAGGGTCCCCTGAGGGCTGTGGGGTCCCCACCCATTTTGGGGGGGGTCTCTAAGGTGTCCCCTTCACCTCCCCAGGTTTCGGGGGGCCCAGCAGTGGGACCGCCCCCCCCCCCTTACTGCTAGGACTCCCAGTGCTCCCAGTAATGCAAGGCACTACTCTCCAGTCCAGGATGGGGGACTGGGTCCCTCCCAAACCCATGAAAGGGGGGTTGCCCTGGGGCAGGGGCAGGGGCAGGGGCAGGGGCAGGGGCAGGGGCAGGGGCAGGGACAGGGACAGGGACAGGGACAGGGACAGGGCGGGCCCCCCCCCCCCCAGGTCTCCCAGTATGTTCCCAGTGCTCCCAGTTGGGGCTCACCGAAGGCCTTGCGGGGCTCGGTGAGCTGGAGGGCGAAGGTGCGTCCCCGGGGCAACTCCTTCAGCATCTTGGCCACCTCGTAGTGACGGGCGCCCACCAGGCTCTGCCCGTCGATGGCCTCGATCATGTCCCCGACGCTGATCACTGGGATGCGGTCGATGACACTGCCCTCCCGAATCCGCTGCGGGGACCACGCCGGGGGGGGGGGGAGTGTCACCATGGGCCCCCCCCAGCGTGGTCAGGGGTGTCCCCAAGGTCCCACTGAGCCCCACGGCGGTTCAGGGACCATCCAGGGGTCCCCACATCCCCCTACTGTAATCCAGTGGGGCCCTTGGTGTTCTCCTTCCCCATCCCCACATTGGCTCTGGAACCTTCCGAGATGTCCCCATGCCTCCCCCCCACCGCCACCAGCCCCAGGGCAGCTCAGGGACCCCCCAGTGGGTCCCTGTGTGCCCCCACCATGGTCAGAGATGTCCCCTTCAAACTCCCAGCAGCTCAGGGACCACCCAGGGGGTCCCCACGTCCCCCCACAATAATCCAGGATGTCCCTTGGTGTCCTTCCCCATCCCCACATCTACTTGGGCACCACCCGGGATGTCCCCGTGTCCCCCCCCCCCAAACCCCAGGGTGGCTCAGGGCCCTCTCTGAGCACCCCCAGGTCTCCCTGCCTAATAATAACGTGTCCCCCCCAGGAGTGTCACCTTGATGAAGGCGTAGCCGGCGCCGTTGTCAGTGATGGTGAGACCCAAAGCCTCCTCTGACTTGAAGACCTCGACCTCCTTGCGCTGGCCCTTGGTGTGGGCGAAGATGAAGTCCTCGAGGCCGATCTGGCCACCCAACAGCTTCTCCATGTCCACCTTGTGCGTGTTGAGGGTGCAGAACATCACCTGGCCGGGACAGCAGCGTCAGGGGCTGGGGGGGGACAACACCTGGGGACACCAGGGACACCCCCCAGGCCACCCCTCTGCTTGGGGACACCTGGGACGGTCACGGGAGTGGAAAGGACCTGGTAGACGTGAAAGACTTTTTTGGGGACAAGCGGGACCCTTATGGGAGACATGGGGGCCCCCCTTCTTCTTGAGGAGATGCAGGGCCCCCCAGGGGACATGTGGGACCCCCCAGGGGACACGCGAGACCCCTCTCCCTGGGGACAAGCAGGACCCTCTTGGGGACACACAGGGACACCCCTTGGGGGACGTGCAGGACCACTCTTCTTGGAGACACCTGGCACCCTCCTGAGGGACACCCAGGACCGCCCACCCCACCCCCCCACCCCCCGCAGGGGACACGAGGGATGCCTCCCATTGGGGACACCCAGGACACTCCCAAGGCACACGTGGGACCCCTGGGGTCCCCTTGCCCCAATTCCAACCGCAGCCCCCCACCCCTGGGGTCCCCTCCCACCCTTCCCTCTGGGTGTCCCCAATGTCCCCAGTGCCCCCCCCCACCCCCGCCAAACTCTCCAGGTCCCTGTCCCTCAGCTCCCAATGTCCCCCTGACCCCCAGCACCCAAGGGGGCCCACAGTCCCTCTGGGTGCCCTGTTCCTCAGCCCCCCCATCCTCCTGCCACCCAGCACCCAGGGCTGCCCCCAGCCCCTCTGGGTGCCCTCTCAGCCCCCCACATCGCTCTAACCCCCAGGATCCCCCCAATCCCTTCCAGGTCCCCTGCCCCCCAGGACCTCCAGCATCCAGGGGTGCCCCAAATTCCTCTGGCTGCTCTCTCCCTGAGTCCCACATATCCCCCCCCTGCCCCCCACCACAGCACCCAAGGGTGCCCCCAGCCACTCAGGTGCCCATCCCTCAGCCCCACATCCCCCAGTGCTCCCCAGGAACCCCCCCCAGTACCCAGGGGTGCCCCCAAGCCCCACCTGATACCATATCATGGGGCTTTGCCTCTCCTTACTCCCCAGCACCCAAGGGTGCCCTGTTCCTCAGCCCCCAGCATCACCCTGATGCTCAGCACCCCCCAGCCCCCAGGGGTGACCCCAAAGCTCTCTGGGTGCCCTGTCTCTCAGCCCCCCACATCTCCCTGATACCCAGCACCCATGAGGATCCCCAAACACCTCCGGGTGCCCTGTGCCTCTGCCCCCCACACCCCCCAGTAAGCCCAGCACCCAAAGGTGCCCCAAACCCCCTCAGGGTGCCCTGACCCTCAGCCCACTACATCCCCCAGTGTCCCCCAGTACCCAGGGGTGCCCCAAACCCCTCCAATTGCCCTGAGCCTCAGCCCCCCACATCCCCCAGTGCCCCCCCAGCACCCAGGGGTGCCTTAAAACCCCTCCGGCTACCCATCCCTCAGCCTCCCCCCTTCCCCCAGCACCCATGGGTGCCTCCCCCCCCAACCTCTCCCGGTGGGATGCAGAAGGCCTCGGCAATCTTGCCGTAGAGCTCGCGGACGTTGGTGAATCCCTCAACACGGCCGGTGGGGCTGCCGTGAGCCAGCTGCGTGTGGAAGACCAAGCGAGGCCGAAGGGCGGGGGGCAGCGGGGGGAGCCCCGGGGGGGGTGGCCCCCCAGGAACCCCCACTGAGACCCCCGGGGTTTCCCCGGTAGCCCCCCCGCTCCCCCCCGCCGCCTCCTCGTTCTCCACCAGCGGGGGGGGTTTCTTGCGACGACCCAGGCCTAGCGGCATGGAGGGGGGGACGGGACGACAGAGACGGGTGTTGGGGTATGGGGGGGAGTGACAGCAGAGCCTTTGGGGAGGGGGGTGGGTGCCCCCTCCCTGAGGAGGGGGGGGTCCTGCGGTGCTTCGCTGGGTGCTGAAATGAGAAAAAGGGAAACTGAGGCACGGGGGGGGGGGGGGGCTGAAGGGTAACGGGGGGGAAACTGAGGCACAAGGAGGGGGGAAACTGGGGCAGCGGGGAAACTGGGGCAGGGGGGACCCCGATTCTGGGGATCCCCGAGTCCTTCGGCCCCCAAAGTGGGGGGGTGGGGGCCGGGCCCGCTGGACACCCGGTACCGCCCCCCCAGGAAGCAGAGACGCGGGGCCCCGGCCACCTCCCCCCCAGGGGCCTGGACACCCCCACCCCGGCCCTCTCAGGCCCGCTGCCTCCTCCGGGACCATCCCGGACCCACCCTCCGGCCCCGGTCCCCCCCCCCGGCCCGGCCCTGGGCCCGGGCCCCCCCCCGCTTACCGGCCGGACCCTCCCGCCCTCCAGCCGGGCGCTACTGCCGGAGCGACACTTCCGGGAAGGCGTGGCTAAACCCCACCCGGACCAATCATCGCCGCAGCCCCGCCCCGCCGGCCAATGGAAAGCGCTACGTAGGCGTGGGGAAGAGGGGTGGGGAGGGGAAGTGAGGGGGCAGGAAAGGGTTTGGCCATCCTTCTCCACCCCTCCCCAGCTCCGGGCGATGGGCGCGCCCGGCTCCGCACCTCCGCGGGTGAGGCTGGCCGGAGCCAATCAGGAGCGAGGACTGCGAGTCTCGGCGTCGGGGCAGGGTAAGGGGCGTGGCCGGGAGAAGTGGGCGTGGGCAATAGCGAGAGGGAGGAGCCACAAATCCCACCGCGGGGGGGGGGGGAAAGAACAGATCCCCCACGGGGGGGGGTCAGACCCATGGGTGGGGGGGACAGACCCCGTCTGGGGGGAACTGGGGGGCCAGGACCAGACCCCACTGGGGGTGAACACACCCTATGGGGGGGCACCCACCAGCCCATTCCCACAGAGCTATTTTGGGAGCTCCCCCTACCCCCCCCCCCGACACCCCCCCCCCCCCCCCCCCAAAAAACCACCAGCAGAGGCAGGCAGAGGTTTCAGCGCTTTATACAAAGCCGTACACGTGCGCTCCTGTTGCAGGAACAGACCCTTTTCCGGGCGGTTTTATCCCAAAGGATAAGAGGGCCCCGCCCTGCCCCGCCCTGAGCCGCCCGCGGCCCCACCCCCGCCCCCCAAAATCCCCCTCGAGGGGCTCCCCCCCCACCTCCTGGTGGGGGGGGAGAAGAGGAGACAGACCCCCCAAGATGGGGGGGATAAGAATAGGGGGAGCCCCAAGATGGGTGGGGGACGACAGGGATAGTCAAAGACCCCCAGAGGTGGGGGGGGAGACACCCAAGGAGATGGGGAGCTTGGGGGGGGACACAAGATCACCCCCAGGACCCCCAGAGCAGAGAGGGGGGATGGGGGGGATGAGGACACCTGGGGACCCCCAAAACAGACATGAGGGGGGGCTGAGGACCCCCCCACCCATCCCCAAAGCCTTAAGACAGGGGGTCGGGGTCACCTTGGCATCCCCAGACCCCCAAGATTGAGAAGGGGGGGGTAGGACCCCCAGAAACACACTCCCCACACCCCCTCCCCAACCCTGGAGATGCCTGAGGAGCCCCCCCCACCCCAGCATGGTCCCAAAGAGGTCCAAACCCCCCCCCCCCCAAGCCCGGGTTTGGGGGTCGGGTGGAGGGGGGGGGGGGGCAGCTAGACAGGCAGGATCTGCTCCAGGAGGGTCTTGGAGGAGGGGGGGATCCTGTCGGGGAACTTGACCTCGAATTCGATGATGAGGTCCCCGCGTTGGTCGGGGGTGCGGGGGTAGGGCAGCCCCTCCCCCGGGATGCGACGTTTCACCCCCGGTTTGAGGACGTCCTTGAAGACCATGGGGATGGTGCGGCCGTCCAGCGTGGGGGTGTTGACCGTGCAGCCGCAGAGGGCCTGGGGGGGGGGGGGGGAAAGGAGAGGGGGTGCCGCCTGTCACGACCACGACGCCGAGATTCATCACGATCAACCACCTCGACCGACCGACCGCTCGTCGCGTCCCCGGCGCCAAGATCAACCACCCAACTGCCCATCCCATCCCCTTCGCCAAGATCCGCCACCCATCGTGTCCATGCCACCAAGACCAACCACTCAGACAACCACCCCTGGTCCCCACCGTTCATCACGTCCCCACCACCAACACCCACCACCCACCCTTGGTCTCGACCGCCCAGACCCACCACCCCCTGCATCCCCACCGTCCAACCACCCATCACGTCCCCGTCGCCCGCTGTGTCCCCAGCACCCAGAGAAGCACCCACCACATCCCAGCCACCCATCATGTCCCCACCACCAACACCGATCACCCAACCACTTGTCACATATCTACCCCCCAGACCAACCACTCCATCGTGACCCTACCACCCACCAACTGCCCAACCACCCTTGGTCCCCACCACCCAGACAACCGCTTGTCCCGTCCCCACCGCCAAGGCCAACCGTCCAGACCACCACCCATTGTGTCCCCACCACCCAAACCAACCACCCGTCACGTCCATGCTACCAACACCAGCCACCCAGACGACCACCCTTGGTGCCCACCACCCAGACCTAACACACTTCATGTCCCCACCACCCCCTGCACCTCCACCACCAAGGCCAACGACCCAGACAACCACCCACCACATCCCCACCAAGACCAACCCACCCCTGCTGCGTCCCTGCCACCGCCACCAAGACCAACCCACCTCTGATGTCCCCACCGCCAAGACCAACCAACCAGACAACCACCCATTGCATCCCCACCACCAAGATCCACCACCCATCACGGCTTCACCAAGACCAACCGCCCCCTGCATCCCCACCACCCAAAGAACCACCTATCACGTCCTGTCCCCACCACCAAGACCCACCACCCATCGCATCCCCACCGCCACCAGCAAGACCAACCCACCCCTGACGTCCCCAAGACCAAGACCAACCCGCCCTTGATGTCCCCAGGACAAGACCAAGAGCAACCCACCCATTCCGACCACCCACCCACCTCGCGGAGGCTGATCTTTGCTGGGTAGACAATGTCCGAGCCCTCCCGGCGGAAGACGCCGTGAGGTTTGTCTTTGAGGACAAAGACGACGTCGGCGGGGATGTTGTTAGGGGTCTGGTCACCCTCCTTGGGGAAGGTGATCTTGGTGCCCTCCTTCCAACCCCGCTTCACCTCGATGGTGAGGATCTTGTCCTCGTTACGCACTGTCTTCCCGTCAGGGTTGAGGCGCTTGTGGGAGATTTTCATCTTCTTGGTGCAACCACTGTAGATCTCCTCCAGGGAGACCTTCAGATCGTAGAGGACCGGGGGGTCTTGCTTACGACAGCCGCCTTCCGCCCCTCCCCGACCCCGGGGGAAGCCGACGCTACCAAAACCTCCTACGTGGAAGGTGGTGAAGGTGTCTTCGCCATCCTCATCATCCCCGTTGCGTTGGACGAAGAAAGTGTCAAAGGGGTTGCGACCATCGAAGAATTCAGCGAACATGGCGTGGGGGTCGCCCCGGAAGGTGTAGGTGAAGGTGGGGCCATTGGACCCTCCCGGGCCAGAGGTCGGGGCTCCCCCTTTTAGCCCTAGACAGGAGGAGGGGAAGGTGCCCGTCAGCCCCCCGGGACGCCAGAGGTGGCCCCGGTAGGTCACCTAAGCACCCCGGCGTGTTACCGGTCGGGGCAGGGCGTGGGGTGAGACGCAGGCAGGGCGTGGGGCAGGTGAGGGTGTGGGGTGGGCGTGGGGCAGGCAGGCAGGCGGGGGGTGGCGGCGGTCTGGCGCAGCCCCAGTGCCGGGAGCAGGAACCGGTTCTGCTCGGGCGCCGGAGGACGCGGCGCAGACAGACGCCGCTGACAGCCCCGGCCAGGCCCTAACAGGCCCAGCCGGATCCATCACCACCCCCCGGCACACCCCGGCGCAGCTCCCGGCAACCCCCAGGCTCCAGGCCCGCTGCCTGCGCCCTGCCAGACTCCTGTCACCCCTGCCTGGCCCCCCCAAGACCCCGGCCCCCATTCCCACCACCTGTCCCCTGTCAACCTGCCTTCACCCTGACCCCCCATCCCCACTGCCTGTACCCCCCTGCCTGTCCCCCAGCCCCACTGCCTGCCTTCACCCTGATCCCCCCCCATCCCCAGTCCCCACAGCATGTCTTCCCCCAAAATTTCTGCTGCCTGCCTCCACCCTGACATTCCTCCCTTACCACTGCCTGTCCTCCCCCCCGACCCCCATCCCAACCGCCTGCCTTCACCCTGACACCCCCAAACCCCTACCCCCACCGCTTGCCGCCCAACCTATCCCTCCTGACCCCCAGCCTATCCCCCCCAGACCCCCAACACTCTGTCTTTCCTCCAGACCCCCCCCGCCTACCCCCACCAGACTCCAATCACCCCACCACCACCACCTTCACCCTCACCCCCATCGCCTGTCCCTCTCTCCCATCCCCCTCACCTTCACCCTGACACCCCTGCCTCTGTCCCCCGCAGCCCCCTCCAGCCTGCCTGTCCCCCCCCCACCCTGCCTTCACCCTGACCCCCATTGCCTGCCCGTCCCTCCCTCCCACCCTGCCTTCACCCTGACGCCCCAACCTGCCCGTCCCCCCCCGGCCTACTTGTACCCCCCAGACCCCCCTCCCCGCCTCCCTGTCCCCCCCCAAGCCCCCCAGCCTGTCCGTTTACCCCTCACCCCGACCCCCACCCTCCCTCCTTGCTGCCCCCTCCCAGCCTGCCTGTCCTGCCCCGTCCCCCCCACCCCGGTGCCGCCGCTCACCCTCCTCCCCGTACTTGTCGAAGATCTCCCGCTTCTTGGGGTCGCTGAGGACGTCGTAGGCCTCGGCCACCTCCTTGAAGCGCTCCTCGGCCCCCGGCTCCTTGTTCTTGTCAGGGTGGAAGCGCAGGGCCTGCCGGCGGTAAGCCTTCCGCACGTCCTCCCCCGAGGCGCCCCGCGATAGCCCCAACGTGCGGTAATAGTCCTTCCCCATCCCGCCGACCGCCGCCACCGACCACCCCCCTCCGCCTCCTCCGGCCGCCGCCGCTTCACTGAGGCGATGGCGGAACCTTCCAGAGCCCGCCGCCCGCCTGGCCCCGCCCCCGCGCCTCTGGGCCAACCCGCGCTCGCCGCGTCACGGGGAGAGGGCGGGGAGAAAGGAGAGGCGGGCCGTCGGTGATGCACCGCCCCCTTGCGGGTGCGGCCCACCCGTCCCCGCCGGCTGTTGCCATGGGAACGGGGCGGGGCGGGGGGGGAGAGCGCTGTGCTGTCGCCGTGGCAACCCTCACCCGCGGCAACCGTCACCCGCCGCGACATCCCGTCCCTGTCACCCACAGGATCTTGTCGCCACGGTGACAGCCCCGTCCCGCCATCCCGACACGCCTGGGCTGTGTGGGGACACGGGGACACGGGGGTCACAGGGACGCGGGTGAGCTGGGTCAGCCCGAAGGGGGGGACCCCTCCCCCCAATTTCACAGCACCCCGCAGGCCCCGCCCTCATCGCCGAGGCCCCGCCCCCCTCGCCGAGGCCCCGCCCTCCTCGCCGGGGCCCCGCCTCCCACCTCGCTCCTCGGAGGCCCACGCGGAGAGGTGCCCCAGCTCCCGCGACGCCGCTGGGCTTCCGCCGCGAGCCCATTGGCTGCCTCAGACGTCACTCCGCGCCCCGCCTCCGCTTCCCAATGGCCGCCGTGCCGTCAGGCGTTCCCGTTGCCCCGGAAACAAGAGGGGCGGGATGGGGTGAGGGCGGGGGCGGGACCGCCGGGCCCCCGGGCCCTGATTGGCTGCTTGCCACCACCCGTCGCGGCGGCGATTGGCGGCGGCCCGGGCCCCGCCCGCCAGGTGAAACGGGCGGATCACGTGGGGGCAGCGGGCGCCCGGCGGGAGCGGCGGCGGCGGCGGCGGAGCAGCGGCGGCCATGAAGCACTACGAGGTGAGGCGGCAGCGCCGCCCGTCCGCCCCGGTCCCGGCCCCGGTGCCGTCCCCGGTCCCGTTCCCGGCTCTCCCTCACGGTCCGGCCGCGTCGACCTCGCTTTACTCCCTGCGGGGCGCCGCGACGCCTCTACGCATGCGCCGGGCACCCGGGCAGCCCCCACCGCGCCTGCGTGCGGCGGCGGCGGCGGCGAGGCAACGCGCATGCGCGCGGCGGCGCCGGACCGCCGTTCCCAGCGCGGGGCGGGGGGGGGCGGGGGCGCCCCTCGCAGTGGAGGAGGCCGCGCCCCCCCGCGGTGGAGGAGGCCGCGCATGCGCGGGAGGCCGGTCAGAGAGCCGCGCATGCGCGGCGGAGACACAAGGGGTGCGCGCATGCGCAGTGCGGAGTGCGAGGGCGGGGCGTGGTCGCGGCCTGCTCCCCCCCCCCCTCACACACCGGGGCCTTTTCCCTCCGGTGCGGCCCGGCCAGGCCCGGTCCAATGGGGTCCGGGACGCTTCAGTGGGGCCCGAGCTGCTTCTACAGGGCCTAGGCTGGTTCCACAGGGTGCGGGCTGGTTCCACAGGGCCCAGCCGTTCACCCTGGGCCCATCCCGCCAGGCCTTGCCCAGGCCTGTCATGGCCGGGCCTCGCCCCGTTGGCGCCACACACCCACCCACCCCCCGCCTCTGTCGCAACACCCGGGAGGGAGTGACGGCAGCGGTGACGGTGATGGGTGCGGCAGCCACCCACGGCCCCATCCTGCATGGGAGACGAGCCAGGCGTCACCCCCGGGGGGGCTCAGGGTCCCCTCAGGGATGGCACTTGGGGGGCATCCCCGCTCCCCCCACCGGGCCCGGGGGTGAAGACCCTCGCTGCCCGCACCGGCAGGGCTAAACCTTCCCCCCCCACACCCCACCGGGGCGGGGAACGGCAGCGCGGGGGCTGGGAGGGCGGTTCCTGCCCGCGGCACTGCCAGCCCTGGCCTGCCCGGCCCGTCAGGCTGCCTGCCACACCCTGCCGGTGGGGAATGGCAGTGGAGCCCTGGCACGGTCGTTTCCCCCCCCCCACGGTGTCACACACACACACCCCCCCCGGGGAGTGGCTGTGACACTGTCACAGCCCCAGGGTCCCCGTGACTGGGGGGGGGGGTGGCAGGTGGGACACCCCCCCACCGGTGGCCCCGGCCCGCCGGTGACTGTGGGAGGGGCCGGGGCCGGGGGCAGATGTTTGTCATAGCTCGGCAGTGACGGGGCTGCCGCCACGGGCAGGACACAGCCTGGCAGGGGAGGCTGGGGGGGGTGGGAAGAGCCAAAATAAACCTTCCCCCCCCCCCCCCCCGCAGCTCTGTCCCCAGCCCCACGCTTGGGGCACCCTCACGCCTTGTTTGGCACATCCAGGATCGCCCGTGGGGGGGGTCGCAGCTGCAGCCCCCCTGGGGTGACAGACCCCTGTCCCTGATGGGGTGACCCAGGGTGGCAGACCCCCGGCCCTGTCCATGTGTCACAGGGGTGACATATTGCTGTCCCCATTGGGGTGTCCTAGGGGTGGTAGGTCCCGTCAGGGTGACAGACACCCATTGGGGTGTCACAGGGTGACATAACCCTGTCCCCACCAAGGTGTCCTGGGGGTGACAGGCCCCTGTCCCCATTGGGGTGACCCACGGTGACAGACACCCATCCCCGTCAGAATGTCCTGGGGGTGACAGACCCCCATCCCTGTTGGGGTGTCATGGGGCAACTCTGTCCCCATCGTGGCGTACCCAAGGGTGACAGACCCCTGTCCCCATCACGGTGTCACAGGGTGACATAGACCCGTGTGTGTGTGTCCCCCCAGGGTGACCCAGGGGTGACATCCAGCCACATAGCCATGCTTCGGCCAGGCCTGTCCCCACCCTCGTGCCACTGAGGGCCTTGGGGACCTTGGGGACCTGGGGGTGTTGGGAAGGGGGGGGGGGCGCAGACTTACCTCCCACCCGTGCCGTGGTCCTGTCCCTTCTGTCCCCACTGGTCACTGGTCCCCGTCCCTCATGGGGTGCCAGGTGACCCTGTCCCTCCCAGGGCCACCTCCAGGGCCACCTCCAGGGCCACCAGGGCCAAGAGCCACCCCAGGGGACAGGGGTGGGGAGGTTTATATTTAGCAGCACCCCGAGGACCGATCAGGTTTCGGCTGGGCACGCCGGCGTCCCTGTGGTGTCTCCGGGGGCCAGTGACATGGAGGGAGCGGGGTTACCCCATGAGGGGGGCCAGTTGTCCTCGTCCCCCATCCTGGGGCTGTGGCATCAGGCTCCCCCTGCCAAGAAGACAAAGAAAGCTGTCCTCTTCTTCGAGGTGGAGATCCTGGACGCCCGGACGCGGGAGAAGCTCTGCTTCCTCGATAAGGTACCTGGAAGCAGGGGGAGGGAGGACACGCATGTCCCCTCCCCCTTGTCCCCTGTCCCCCTGGGTGGGGTGGGGGGCTGGGGGAAGGAGAAACTGAGGCATGGGGTGCCACGGCAGTCCCCTGACGGCCTCTTGGTTGCCTGCAGGTGGAGCCTCACGCCACCATCGCCGAGATCAAAAGCCTGTTCACCAAGGCCCGTACGTACAGACGGGGACAGGGACCCTCCGCCGGGAACCCCTGTGGCAGCTGGGGACCCTCCATGAGATGGTGGGGACCCTCATCGTGGTTGGGGACCCATCATGAGGCCGTGGGGATCCCCGTCACAGGGTGGTGGGGACCCTCATTGTGGCTGAGGGCCGTTGCGGTCATCATGGTGACCAGGGACCCATCGCGGGGTCTTGGGGACCTTCATCGTGACCAGAGACCTGTCACAGGGCTGTGGGGACCCCCAACAAGGGGACTTGGGGACCCTCGCTGCAGCTGAGGACCGGTCACAGGGCCGTGGAGACCCTCGTCGCGGCTGAGGACCCATCACGGGGCCATGGAGATCCCCATCACAGGGTGGTGGGGACCCTCATCATGGCCGAGGACCTGTCATGAGGCCATCGTGGTCATCACGGTGACCAGGGACCCATCACAGGGTCTTGGGGACCCTCATTGTGACCAGAGACCTGTCACCAGGCTGTGGGGACCCCAAACAAGGGGACTTGGGGACCCTCATCACGGCTGGGGACCGGTCACAGGGCCGTGGGGACCCCCGTTGCAGCCGGGGACCCGTCACAAGGTCATCGCAGTCTCCATTGTGGTTGGGGAACTGTCATGGGGCCTTGGGGACCCTCCTTATAGCTGGGGACCCTTCATGGGGACATTGGGCTCCCCATAGTGACCGGGGACCCTCAATGGGGCCGTGGGGACCCCTCTCGCCACCAGAGACCTCTCGTGGCACCCTGAGGACACCCCTTGTGACCGGGGTCCCATCCCGGTGCCATCGCTGTCCCCGCAATGCCACCAACGCCGTCCCTTCTCTCCCGCAGATCCCCAGTGGTACCCGGCCAGACAGTCCCTGCGCCTGGACCCTAGTAAGTGTCCCCCGGGGGTGTCCCCGAGGTGTCCCCAACCCCGTCGGGGTGGCGGTCACCAGGACGCATGTCCCCGCAGAGGGCAGGTCCCTGAAGGACGAGGATGTGCTGCAGAGCCTGCCCGTGGGCACCACCGCCACCTTCTACTTCCGCGACCTGGGGGCCCAGATCAGCTGGGTGACGGTGAGGTGTCCGTCTGTCTGTCTGTCTGTCCCTCTCTCTGTCCATCCTTCCATCCTTCCCTCTCGCCATCCCCCTGTTTATCCCCCTGCCTTCCCCAGCCTGCCCTCTGTCTGTCCGTCTGTCCCCGCCAGCACTCTGTTCATCCATCCGTGTCCCCCCTTTTAGTGCCTCTGTCTATCTGTCTGTCCCTCCATACTGTCATGTCTCCTGTCCGTCCAGCTTCCTGTCCCTCAGCTGAGCCCTCCAGTGGCCCTGCGTCCGTCCATCCTTCTGGCTGCTCCTGGCAATCCCTGTGTCTGTCCCGCTGTCCATCCCGTTGTCCCTCCCTGTGTCCCTCTGTCCCTCCCTCCATCTGCTCCTCTGTCCCTGTGCACCTCCAGCCCTCCATCTGTCCCTCTGTCCCTCCATCTGTCCCTCCATCTGTGTCCCTCTGTTCCTCCATCCATCTCTCTGTCCCTCCCTGTGTCCCTCTGTCCATCCCTCCCTCTGCTCCTCTGTCCCTGTGCACCTCCAGCTCTCCATCTGTCCCTCTGTCCCTCCATCCATCTCTCTGTCCCTCCCTGTGTCCCTCTGCCTATCACTTTGTCTGTCTGTCTGTGCCTCCAGCTCTGTCTGTTCCTCTGTTTCCATGTCCCTTTGTCCATCTGTCTGTCCATCTATCCAGCCCTTCCTCCATCCCTGTGTCCCTCCCTCCAGCCCTCTGTCCATCCCTCCATCTGCTCCTGTCTGTCCCTGTGTCCTTCCATCCCTCTGTCCATCCCTGTCCCCCTCTGTCCCCATGTCCCTCTGTCTGTCTGTCCCTTAAGCCACCCTCCTTCCCTCTGTCCGTGTGACTGTCCCTACTTCCCTCTGTGCGTCCCTATGTCCTTCTGTCTGTCTGTCCCTTAAGCCACCCTCCTTCCCTCTGTCCGTGTGTCTGTCCCTACTTCCCTCTGTGCGTCCCTATGTCCTTCTGTCCATCCCTGCTTCTGTGTGCTCCCATGTTCCTCTCTCTGTGCATCCGTCCCTGCTTCCCTCTGTCCGTGTGTCTCTCCCTGCTCCTCTGTGTGCCCCCGTGTCCCTCTGTCCATCCCTCTGTCCCTCCAGCCACCCCTTCCTCCCCCACGTGTCCACCCCTCTGCGTCCCTCATCCCTCCACGTGTCACCGTGTCCCTCCGTGTGGCCCCCCCCCAACACTGTGCCCCTCGCCCCCCCTCCATCCATCCATCCGTCTGTCCATCCATCCGCAGGTCTTCCTGACGGAGTACGCGGGGCCGCTGCTTATCTACCTGCTCTTCTACTTCCGCGTCCCCTTCCTCTACGGTCCCCGCTACGACTTCACCGCCAGCCGCCACCCTGTCGTCCAGTCAGTTGGGGGGGCCGGGGGGGGGTGGCCGGACAAGGGGAGTGTTGGGGGGGTCAGGGGGGTTTTGGGGGGTCGGGGAGACCAGGGGAGTTGCCCCAGGGGGGGCTGGGGGGGGGACCAGGGAGCTGATTTGGGGGTCATAGGATATGGGGCTGCCCTGGGGGGGGGGGGTCTGAGACCTGAAGGGCTGCTTTGGGGGGGCTTGGGCCATGTTGGGGGGTTCACGGGGCTGAATTGGGGGGGCTGAGGATTTGGGGGGGCTGTGCTGGGGAGCTCAAGGACCTGGGTGGGGGGGCTGGCATTTTGGGGGGGGCTAAATTGGGGGTTCTGAGACGAGGGGGGGCTGAATTGGTGGTCCTGAGGCCTGGGGGACTGCTTGGGGGGGGCTGATTTAGGGGTCATAGGACATGGGGGGGCTGCTTGGGGGGGGGGCTGAATTGGGGGTCCTCATATCTGGGGGGGGCTGTGTTGGGGGTCCTGAGACCCTCTGGGGGTCTGATTTGGGGGTCATAGGACCTGGGGAGGGGGGACTACTCTCTGGGGGTTCAGAGACCTGGGGGGGGGCTGCACTGGGGGTCCCACAGCCCTAGGGGGGGGGCTCAGGGAGCTGGAGGAGGGGGAGCCCCACACCCCCAGGGACAGCAGCAGGGGGACACAAGCCAGTGCGGCTGGGGACAGGGGTCCCAGGGCTTGTCCCCCATGTGTGTGCATGTGTCGTCCCCCCCCGTGTCCCGTTTCCCTCCCCCCAAGCCTGGCGTGCGGCTGTCACTCCTTCCACTACATCAAGCGCCTGCTGGAGACGCTCTTCGTCCACCGCTTCTCCCACGGCACCATGCCCCTGCGCAACATCTTCAAGGTGACACCCGCGTCACCCCCTCCCCGCTGTCCCCTCCCTGTCCCCCCCCCACCTGGGCCACCCCCCGTATCCCTTCGGCCACCCTGTCGTCCCGTCCCGTCCCCCCCCCCCAGCACGCCCACGGGAACGCCTGTGGTCCCTGGGTGCTGGCATCTGGGTGTCCCCAGGTGTCACCCAGCCACCGCGGGGGGGGGTGCATGTGTCCCCCACGATGTCCCCACACGTCCCCAACGTCCTCCCGCTTCCCTGCCCGCCCCCCCCCCAGAACTGCACCTACTACTGGGGCTTCGCCGCCTGGATGGCTTACTACATCAACCACCCGCTGTACACCCCCCCCGGTGAGTGTCACCGTCCCCGTCCCCTGTCCCCCATTACATCAAACACCCACCGTACCCACCCCGTCACGTCCCCTCGTGTCCCCCTTGGGGACACCGAATTGGCAGGGAGCGGAGATCGGTGTCCCTGACACGCCCCCCCCCTCGTCTCCTCCAGCCTACGGCGATGAGCAGGTGAAGCTGGCGCTCGCCGTCTTCCTGGTGAGTGCTGGGGGGGGTCCCAGTGGGTGCTGGGGGGGGACATTGGGGTGCTGGGGGGAGTGGGAGCACTGGGGGGTGCTGGGGGGTGCGGGGGGGGGGTGTCTGGGTGCCAACCACAGCTCAGGCCCCCCCCCCCCGTCTCGTGTGTCCCCCCCCAGTTTTGCCAACTCGGCAACTTCTCCATCCACGTGGCCCTGCGGAACCTGCGCCCCGCCGGTGAGGGGACATGGGGGGGGGGGGACGACACGCGTGGGCAGGGGGCACAGGGTACACACACGCGTGTGCTGGGAGGGGCATGGGGGCACACGGGGGGTGCACACGCGTGTGCGGGTGCAGAGAGCGCATGTGGGCAATGCACACGCGTGTGGCAGCACCTACAGGCTGGGGGGGGCACAGGGAGGGCACATGATGGGGAACACACATGGGGGTGCACACGCATGTTGGGGTGCACACACGTGTGTGTGTGCACCCATACACGTATGTGGGAGCACCCATGGGCTGGAGGGGGGTGGGGGGGGTGCAGGGAGGGCATGCGATGGTGCAGAGGTGGGGGGGGCACACACACGTGTGGGGGTGTGACATGCATGTGTGTGGGGGTCTGACACGCGTGTGCTGGGTGGGACAGGCTCCAAGACACGGAAGATTCCGTACCCCACCCGCAACCCCTTCACCTGGCTCTTCCTCCTCGTCTCCTGCCCCAACTACACCTACGAGGTGGGGGGGGCACTGCGGGGGGGGTGTGACACTGCCCTGGGGGGGCAATTTGGGGGGGCACCTCTTGGGAGGGATTGGCACTGCTGGGCGGGGGGGTCTGTCACCCTAGGGGGGGCTGTTGGGGGGGTAGCAGCCCAGTGGGGGAGCACCCGGGGGGGGGCACAGTGGCATGGGGGGGGTGGTGACATTTGGGGGGGGTGGAGAGCTGCCCTTCCCTAATGGAAGCTGTGTCCCCCCCCAGGTCGGATCCTGGATCGGCTTCACCATCATGACACAGTGTCTGCCCGGTGAGTGGGGGGGGGCACCCCTTGGGGGGGGAACACCCTGGGAAGGCGGGAGGGTGCCCTTTGGCAGGGGGGGGGGCACCCTGGGGTGTCCCCATGTCGTCCCCCCCCAGGGTCAGCATCCCACCCCTGGCTGCCCACATTCCCCCGGGGTCCCCATGTCCCCCGTCCCCCTCCCCTTCTCCGTCCCCATCCCGTGTTCCTGTCCCGTGTCCCCCCCCGCCCCGTGTCCCTATCCCCCCTGCCCCCACGTCCCCATGCCCCCGTGGTGACGGTGGCCCCCGCAGTGGCCCTCTTCTCGCTGGTGGGCTTCGTGCAGATGGCCATCTGGGCGCAGGGCAAGCACCGCAGCTACCTGCGGGAGTTCCGCGACTACCCCCCCCTGCGCTCTCCCATCATCCCCTTCCTGCTGTGACACCGGGGACAGCCCGCGGGGACACCCCCGCCCAGGAGACCCCCCTCCCTCGTCGTCATCGTCGTCGTCCTCAGCCTGCTGTGACAACAGGGACACCCCGCGATACCACCCCCCCACCCCCCCAAACTCTGCCGACACCTCGTCCCCCTGGCTGAGCCTTGGGGACAGTGCCGGGACACCCCGACAGTTGTCACCCCCCCACCCCATCCTGCGCTGAGCCGTGGGGACAGCATGGGGACACCCCGTTAACGCCCCGAGCCGGCGGTGGGGACAGGGGACGCGAGGACGGGGCACAGGAGCCTGTCGTCCTCCCCGCGCTCACAGCAGGACACGGGGACGTGGCCCTGCTGTCCCTTGTCACCCGCGGGGTCCCCGTCCCCGTCGTCCCCCTCCCCTGGGGCCATCCCTGCTGTCCCCGTCCCCTCCCCAGTGGCGGTGTCGCCCACGGGGGCTGACCCAGCCACCCGGTGACAGCAGTGGCAGCGGCCAAGGCCACCGTCGGTGACAAAGCGGCGTCACCCACGCGTGGCCCGTGACCACGGCCCGTGTCACCTGCGGTGGCTGGGAATGACCCGTGTCACCCGCACGTGACCCGTCGTCGTCCCCCCCCTCCCCATCCCCGCAGGCGACAATAAATCGTGTCACCCCCCCACACCTGTGGCCTGTCATTGTCCTGACACGTGAGGGGGGGGTCACGGCCACCCCATGGTGACAATCCCCGCTGTCCCCAAGCTGGGGAAGGGGGACGGGGGGGTGTCACAGCCACCCCAGGGGCGAGCCACCGCGTCGTCCCCGGTGTCCCCGAGCGCAGTGATGGGCCACCACACCGTCAGCTCCGCGGGTTTATTGCGCGGCGGGTGTCCCCGTGTCCCCGCGTGTCCCCGCGTGTCACCGTCACTCGGCGGTGGCGGCAGCAGCAGCCGCCTCCTCCCGCTGCCGGAGCCGCTTCTGGCGCTGGAGCAGCCGCCGCTCGCGCTCAAACTCCTTCATGCGCATCACGTAGCTGGGGACAGACGCGTCACCCGCGTGTCAGCGGGGCCGCTGGGGATGGGGACGCCGTGGGGACAGGGAGCCCCAGAGGATGCCGCCGTGTCCCCAAGTCCCCCCAGCCCCATGTCCCTGTCACCCCCCGCATTGCCGTGACTCCCCACATCCCGGTGTCCCCTCCGTGTCCCCGGTGTCCCCATCCCTCTGTCAGCACACCCCTGCTGTGACCCTGTACCCCCCTGTCCCTGTCCCCCATGTCCCCGACCCCCTCCCTGCGTCTACCTCTGCATCCCCATGTCCCCCCAGTGTCCCTTCCATGTCCTGGTGTCCCTGTGTCCCCCCCATGTCCTTCTGCCCCCCCTCATCCACCCTGTGCCCTGCTGTCCCCTTGTCCCCTATGTGTCCTCGTGTCCCCCATGCCCCACATCTGATCCCCATGTCCCCCCCATGTCCCTGTGTCCCCCCCATGCACCCCCGTGTCCCAGTGTCCCCCCTTCCCTGTACCTCTGCGTCCCTCTTTCCCCCGCCATGTCCTGCTGTCCCCCTGTCCCCCCCATGTCCCCCCCACATCCCAGTGCCCCCCATGCCCCCCCATGTCCCGCTGTCCCCCCCATGTCCCACCATGTCCCCCGTCCCCCCCATGTCCCAGTGTCCCCATGTCCCCTCATGTCCCCCTGTCCCCCTGTCCCCCCCACATCCCAGTGCCCCCACATCCCCCCCATGTCCCGCTGTCCCCCATGTCCCAGTGTCCCCATGTCCCCTCATGTCCCCTGTCCCCCCCATGTCCCAGTGCCCCCATGTCCCCTCATGTCCCCCTGTCCTCCCCATGTCCCCCTGTCCCCCCCACATCCCAGTGCCCCCACATCCCCCCCATGTCCCGCTGTCCCCCACCATGTCCCAGTGCCCCCATGTCCCACTGTCCCCACGTCCCCCTTCCCCCTCCCGCCACATCCCAGCATCCCCACGTCCCCCAGGTCCCCTGTCCCGTCCCCCCCCCCGCTGTGCCCCGGGTCCCCCAAGTCCCCCCCCGGCGCGGTACTCGCGGTGCTGGCAGGCGTCCCAGGCGTGGCGCAGGTCCCGGCACTGCCAGGGGACGGGGAAGGCGTCGCGGTGGCAGCGCAGCAGCCGCAGCAGATGGTGGGCGCAGAAATCCCGCTGCTCCAGTGGCACCCGGCCCTCCGCCAGCTGCCGCGCCGTGGCCACCATCACTGTCACCGGCGAGGGGAAGTGAGGAGGGGACGGGTCAGGGACCCCCCGGGACGGGGAGCGGGGGGACGCGGTGGGCATGCGGGTGGCACGTGGAGACGCGTGGCGTGGATGGGGACCGGGGGACGTGGCAGGGTTGGGGACAACGGTGGGTGGCCACCGCGGGGACGTCGGCACAGACGTGGGACGTGGGGACGGGGGAAGGGGGCGGCCGCGGCAGGGACGTCGGGACACGCGTGACACGTGGGGACACGTGTGACACGTGGGGACACGCAACAGGGGTGGGGACACGGGGGGTGGGCATCGCAGGGAGGTGGCAGGTGGGGACGGGGACCTGGGGGGGGATGCACGGACACAGTGAGAGGCCACCACAGGGAATAATGACACCCACGTGGGGGGGGGGACAGCAGGGATGGAGGGGGGACGCACAGCAGGTGACCCCCGTGGGGACATTGGCACCCACGTAGGGACACGCAGCAAAGGTGGGGACGGGGGGGTGACAGGGATGGCGACGCATTAGGGCTGCCGCAGCAGGGGACAGTGGGACCTGTGTGACACGGGGGGGGCGGACGACACGCGTGGGGGGGGACACGGGGGGGATGGACGAGAGGTGATGGTGGCGGTGAGGCTAGGGGACGAGGACACGGGGGGGGGGACGAGGACACGGGAGGGGAGGGGACACGGGGAGGGGGTCACCCCGAGGGGACAGGGGGGTCACGCGAGGGGCCTGTCCCGCGGGGACACCCCAAGGGCAACCCCGGGGCGGCGGGATGCCCCCCCTCCCCGTGTCCCGTGTCCGTGCGTGTGTGTCCCCCCCGTGTCCGTGTGTGTGTCCCCCCGTGTCCGTGTCCCCCCGCGCCCCGGTGCCGGGACTGACCGCGGGGCCGGCGGTCGGGCAGCCCCAGCTCGGCGGGGAAGGTCGGCATCTGCAGCGGATCCGGCTCCGTCTCCGCGTCCCCCAGGTAGCGCCGCGTCAAGTGAGCGCCCATGGCCGCTCCGGGACCGGCAGCGGAACCGGAAGCACCGGAAGGGGAAACGCCGCTAACCGGAAAAACCGGGAGGAGGAAAAACCGGGAAGCCCGGAACTACGGGGACGGGAACTGGAACCCGCCCGGACCCTACAGAGGGACGGACCCCGCAGGAACCGGAAGTTCCCCTCGCCTTCTACCATAGAGACGCGGCGGCGGCTGGAGCGGCGCTTCCGCTTCTAGCGCCGCCCTTGTGGCGGGAGGGTTGGGGAGGCCCTTGGGGGGGGTCGGGGTGTCGGGGGGGAAATTTGGGGGGGGGGGGTGTCCCCCCTCCCTTCCTGCCGTCACCCATGGGTGCTTGGGGCCGGGGATGTTGGGGGGACCCTGGGGACATGGCGGGGGGGGGCATGGTGGGTGACAGGGACCCCCGGGGACATTTGGGGACCCTTGGGGGGGTGACAGGGATGTCGAGGACATTTGGGGACCGTCAGGACCCCCCAGAGGTGACAGGGACCCTCGGGGACATTTGGGGACCACCAGGACACTGGGGGGGGGCGTTGGGCATCAGGGAGAAATTTGGGGACATTTGGGGGACATTTGGGGACAATCGAGGACTGTTGGGGTGACAGGGAGGTTCGGGGACATTTAGGGACCCTTGGGGGTGACAGGGACCCCCGGGGAAATTTGGGGACCACCGGGACATTGGGGACACTGAGGGGGGGCGTTGGGCATCAGGGGGAAATTTGGGGACAATTGGGGACATTTGGGGACCCCCAGGACATCAGGGACGCGCGGGGGTGTCAAGAGTGTCGGGGACCTTTGGGGACGGTTGATGGGGGGGCTGGCGGCCGTTGTGTACCCCCGGGAGGTTGGGGACAGCTGTGTCACACACCCCCCCCCCGGTTTCAGTTCCCCCCCCCGGACGCGGGGACGGGGTGGGGGACGCGGTGGCCCGTGACGGGGACGCGACAGGCGGGGACGGGGCCTGCACGGGTCACACGGGGACGGGGCCGAGGTGGGGACACGGGGGGGACGGGGGGACCTTGGGGGGGGGGCAGGGACTTGGGGGGGGTCAGGGACACGGGGGGGGGGGGTCAGGGATGTCCCCCCCTGGGGACAGGGTGGCTGCAGGCGCAGCGCGGCCTGTGGGGGCTCTGGGGACGCGGGGGGGGGTGTGGCACTGAGGGGGGGTCTGGGGGGACACGGGGCTCGGGGACACCGGGGGGGGGACACGGGGACGGGGGGGGGGGCGAGGGGGGGGCTGGGGGTCCCCCCGTGTCCCCTCATGTCCCCCCGTGTCCCCCCCAGTCTCTGTTCCGGACCCCCCCAGCCCCTCTGGAGACATGAAGGCCCGAGGTACCGGGGGGTGGGGCTACGGGAGGGGGCGGGATTAATGGGGAGGGGGCGGGGTTAATGGAAGGGGTGGGGTTAAGGATAAGGGGTGGGGTAAATGATAAGGGGCGGGCTAAGGGGAAGGGTGGGGTTAATGGGAAGGGGCGTGTTTCAGGGTGTGGTTAATGGAAGGGGTGGGGTTAAGGATAAGGGGTGGGGTAAGGGATAAGGGGCGGGGCTAAGGAGAAGGGGTGGGTTAGTGGGAAGGGGTGTGG
Organism: Buteo buteo; assembly: GCF_964188355.1. Taxonomy (NCBI): domain Eukaryota; kingdom Metazoa; phylum Chordata; class Aves; order Accipitriformes; family Accipitridae; genus Buteo; species Buteo buteo. Next base: position 27,167,424 of record NC_134174.1, on the reverse strand, counting down.
TTAAGGGAAGGGGTGTGGTTAATGGGGAGGGGCATGGTTAATGGAAGAGTGGGGTTAAGGGAGGAGCTGTGTTAATGGGAAGGGGCGGGGCTAAGGGGAAGGGGCGGGGCTAAGGGGAAGGGGCGGGGATATGGGGAAAGGGGTGGGGTTAGGGGAGGAGCCGTGTTAATGAGAAGGGGTGGGGTTAAGGGAAAGGGCAGAGTTAAGGATAAGGGGCGGGGTTAATGGAAGGGGCGGGGTTAAGGGGAGGAGGCGGAGTTGAGAGGAAGGGGCGGGATTAAGGATAAGGGATTAAGGGAAGGGGTGGGGTTAAGGGAAAGGGGTGGGGTTAAGGGGCGGGGTTAAGGGGAAGGGGCGGGGTTAAGGGGAAGGGGGTTAAGGAGGCAGGGTTAAATGAGGAGCCGTGTTAATGAGAAGGGGCGGGGTTAAGGAGAATGGGTGGGGCTAAGGGGCAGAGTTAAGGAGAAGGGGCGGGGTTAAGAGGCAGGGGCGGGGTTGGGGACGATTTGGGGCAGTTTTGGGGTTCCCCCCCCTCCCCAGGCCGCCGGTGCGAGGACGCCGAGGACTACGAGAACGTGGTGCCCCCTCCGCCCCCCCCCCACCTCCCCCTCAAGGCGCTGGGGCCCCCCCTGCCCCCCCCCCTCCCTGCCCCACAGGGGGGACCCAGGTATTTGGGGGGGGGATTTGCCCCGGGGGGGGGGAATTATTTGCCCAGCGGGGGGGTCATTTGCCCCATGGGAGGGGCATTTCCCCCATGGTGGGGGGTATTTTCTCGGGGGGGTGTGTATTTGCCCCAAGGGAGGCAGGTATTCACCTGGGGAGGGGGGTATTTACCTGAGGGGGGAT